>NC_044205.1:26513340-27113340 GCF_900880675.1 Sparus aurata
TCACGATATAGCTTTATACGTTAGTGTTACAGTTGTAAATGACAACAAATCAACAACCTTGTAAAGGACATAGTTCCCATACCATCCCATAGCTTTAAGGTAATGCTGGGGTTTTCCTGCTAGAAGTTAAGTTACATTAAGATGGAGTTAGCAAGTCCCATATGGTCTAGCGGTCAGGATTCCTGGTTTTGGTCCAGGTGGGACTTGAACCGGCGACCTTCAAGTCCCCACAGACTGAGCTATTGCCGCCCCCGAAAAGCGCATTCCCTAACCGGGAATCGAACCCGGGCCGCGGCGGTGAGAGCGCCGAATCCTAGACACTAGACCATCAGGGATATATGTTTGATCACTGTATTTCACTGTATAGCTTTATACGTTAGTGTTACAGTTGTAAATGACAACAAATCAACAACCTTGTAAAGGACATAGTTCCCATACCATCCCATAGCTTGAAGGTAATGCTGGGGTTTTCCTGCTAGAAGTTAAGTTACATTAAGATGGAGCTAGCAAGTCCCATATGGTCTAGCGGTTAGGATTCCTGGTTTTCACCCAGGCGGCCCGGGTTCAACTCCCGGTATGGGAACAAAACTACTTCTTTGGCTCAACATCTGATTGTTGCCACGCAAACTTCAATTTCAGTTCTGTCGGCGCTAACAACTTCCACGTAGGCAACAGATTTGCACTTCTGAGATACGCGAAACCAGCAAAAGAAAAATGTTAAGCTAATACCCCAACAGCGACAGCTCACCACTAGTTGGCCTAATTGCTTTTTGGTAAACCGTCACTTTCTCACCATGTTAACGATCGTGAAAGAAAGCATCAAACACGCATTTTAGATGTATACACTTTAAAGTAATGCTGGGGTTTTCCTGCTAGAAGTTATTTCACATTAAGTTACTGTTAGTGTGTCCCATATGGTCTAGCGGTTAGGATTCCTGGCTTTCGCCTGGGTTTGACTCCCGGTATGGGAACGTTCCTTTATTTGTCAAGATAATTTCCTTGTCATTGTTTGTACATACACATGGTGGGTGCTTTTAGAGACTAAATATGATGTTCTAATATTGGGAGGTGAACTCAGGACGCTTGAGTGACAACCAGGAATCCTAACCTCCAGACCATATGGAGCTTAAAATCTATGGTGTAACCCAGAACAATAATGGCTTAAGTTTTGGCTAGTTGCTGGTGGAAATGAGACAAGTTTTCATGTATCACTGATGTTTAATCAGAGGTGTCAGCACCTACGTAACAGTGACTGACGACATTGAGTCAAGTAGTAGTTTGGTTCCCATACCGGGAGTTGAACCCAGGCCTCCTGGGTGAAAACCAGGAATCCTAACCACTAGACCATATGGGAGCTACACATTGTACCTACCTGATTTGTATTTTTGACACTAAATTTACATCAAGTCACCAATGGGGTTTACCAAGAAGTGTCCTTTTTTTTTTTGGTCCGGGTGGGACTTGAACCGGCGACCTTCAAGTCCCCACAGACTGAGCTATTGCCGCACCCCAAAAGCACATTCCCTGACCGGGAATCGAACCCGGGCCGCGGCGGTGAGAGCGCCGAATCCTAGCCACTAGACCATCAGGGATATATGTTTGACCACTGTATTTCATGATATAGCTTTATACGTTAGTGTTACAGTTGTAAATGACAACAAATCAACAACCTTGTAAAGGACATAGTTCCCATACCATCCCATAGCTTTAAGGTAATGCTGGGGTTTTCCTGCTAGAAGTTAAGTTACATTAAGATGGAGTTAGCAAGTCCCATATGGTCTAGCGGTCAGGATTCCTGGTTTTGGTCCGGGTGGGACTTGAACCGGCGACCTTCATGTCCCCACAGACTGAGCTATTGCCGCCCCCGAAAAGCGCATTCCCTGACCGGGAATCGAACCCGGGCCGCGGCGGTGAGAGCGCCGAATCCTAGCCACTAGACCATCAGGGATATATGTTTGATCACTGTATTTCACTGTATAGCTTTATACGTTAGTGTTACAGTTGTAAATGACAACAAATCAACAACCTTGTAAAGGACATAGTTCCCATACCATCCCATAGCTTGAAGGTAATGCTGGGGTTTTCCTGCTAGAAGTTAAGTTACATTAAGATGGAGTTAGCAAGTCCCATATGGTCTAGCGGTTAGGATTCCTGGTTTTCACCCAGGCGGCCTGGGTTCAACTCCCGGTATGGGAACAAAACTACTTCTTTGACTCAACATCTGATTGTTGCCACGCAAACTTCAATTTCAGTTCTGTCGGCGCTAACAACCTTCCACGTAGGCAACAGATTTGCACTTCTGAGATACGCGAAACCAGCAAAAGAAAAATGTTAAGCTAATACCCCAACAGCGACAGCTCACCACTAGTTGGCCTAATTGCTTTTTGGTAAACCGTCACTTTCTCACCATGTTAACGATCGTGAAAGAAAGCATCAAACACGCATTTTAGATGTATACACTTTAAAGTAATGCTGGGGTTTTCCTGCTAGAAGTTATTTCACATTAAGTTACTGTTAGTGTGTCCCATATGGTCTAGCGGTTAGGATTCCTGGCTTTCGCCTGGGTTTGACTCCCGGTATGGGAACGTTCCTTATTTGTCAAGATAATTTCCTTGTCATTGTTTGTACATACACATGGTGGGTGCTTTTAGAGACTAAATATGATGTTCTAATATTGGGAGGTGAACTCAGGACGCTTGAGTGACAACCAGGAATCCTAACCTCCAGACCATATGGAGCTTAAAGTCTATGGCGTAACCCAGAACAATAATGGCTTAAGTTTTGGCTAGTTGCTGCTGGAAATGAGACAAGTTTTCATGTATCGCTGATGTTTAATCAGAGGTGTCAGCACCTACGTAACAGTGACTGAAGACAGTGAGTCTAGTAGTAGTTTGGTTCCCATACCGGGAGTTGAACCCAGGTCCTCCTGGGTGAAAACCAGGAATCCTAATCACTAGACCATATGGGAGCTACACATTGTACCTACCTGATTTGTATTTTTGACACTAAATTTACATCAAGTCACCAATGGGGTTTACCAAGAAGTGTCCTTTTTTTTTGGTCCGGGTGGGACTTGAACCGGCGACCTTCAAGTCCCCACAGACTGAGCTATTGCCGCACCTCAAAAGCACATTCCCTGCCCGGGAATCGAACCCAGGCCGCGGCGGTGAGAGCGCCGAATCCTAGCCACTAGACCATCAGGGATATATGTTTGACCACTGTATTTCACGATATAGCTTTATACGTTAGTGTTACAGTTGTAAATGACAACAAATCAACAACCTTGTAAAGGACATAGTTCCCATAACATCCGATAGCTTTAAGGTAATGCTGGGGTTTTCCTGCTAGAAGTTAAGTTACATTAAGATGGAGTTAGCAAGTCCCATATGGTCTAGCGGTCAAGATTCCTGGCTTTGGTCCGGGTGGGACTAGAACCGGCGACCTTCAAGTCCCCACAGACTGAGCTATTGCTGCCCCCCAAATGCGCATTCCCTGACCGGGAATCGAACCCGGGCCGCGGCAGGTGAGAGCGCCGAATCCTAGCCACTAGACCATCAGGGATATATGTTTGATCACTGTATTTCACTGTATAGCTTTATACGTTAGTGTTACAGTTGTAAATGACAACAAATCAACAACCTTGTAAAGGACATAGTTCCCATACCATCCCATAGCTTTAAGGTAATGCTGGGGTTTTCCTGCTAGAAGTTAAGTTACATTAAGATCGAGCTAGCAAGTCCCATATGGTCTAGCGGTTAGGATTCCTGGTTTTCACCCAGGCGGCCTGGGTTCGACTCCCGGTATGGGAACAAAACTACTTCTTTGACTCAACATCTGATTGTTGCCACGCAAACTTCAATTTCAGTTCTGTCGGCGCTAACAACTTCCACGTAGGCAACAGATTTGCACTTCTGAGATACGCGAAACCAGCAAAAGAAAAATGTTAAGCTAATACCCCAACAGCGACAGCTCACCACTAGTTGGCCTAATTGCTTTTTGGTAAACCGTCACTTTCTCACCATGTTAACGATCGTGAAAGAAAGCATCAAACACGCATTTTAGATGTATACACTTTAAAGTAATGCTGGGGTTTTCCTGCTAGAAGTTATTTCACATTAAGTTACTGTTAGTGTGTCCCATATGGTCTAGCGGTTAGGATTCCTGGGTTTGACTCCCGGTATGGGAACGTTCCTTTATTTGTCAAGATAATTTCCTTGTCATTGTTTGTACATACACATGGTGGGTGCTTTTAGAGACTAAATATGATGTTCTAATATTGGGAGGTGAACTCAGGACGCTTGAGTGACAACCAGGAATCCTAACCTCCAGACCATATGGAGCTTAAAATCTATGGTGTAACCCAGAACAATAATGGCTTAAGTTTTGGCTAGTTACTGCTGGAAATGAGACAAGTTTTCATGTATCACTAATGTTTAATCAGAGGTGTCAGCACCTACATAACAGTGCCTGAAGACATTGAGTCAAGCAGTACTTTGGTTCCCATACTGGGAGTTGAACCCAGGCCTCCTGGGTGAAAACCAAGAGTCCTAACCACTAGACCATATGGGAGCTACAAGTTGTACCTCCCTGATTTGTATTTTTGACACTAAATTTACATTACGTCACCAAAAACTGTCCTTTTTTTTTTGGTCCGGGTGGGACTTGAACCGGCGACCTTCAAGTCCCCACAGACTGAGCTATTGCCGCCCCCCAAAAGCACATTCCCTGACCGGGAATCGAACCCGGGCCGCGGCGGTGAGAGCGCCGAATCCTAGCCACTAGACCATCAGGGATATAGGTTTGATCACTGTATTTCACTGTATAGCTTTATACGTTAGTGTTACAGTTGTAAATGACAACAAATCAACAACCTTGTAAAGGACATAGTTCCCATACCATCCCATAGCTTTAAGGTAATGCTGGGGTTTTCCTGCTAGAAGTTAAGTTACATTAAGATGGAGCTAGCAAGTCCCATATGGTCTAGCGGTTAGGATTCCTGGTTTTCACCCAGGCGGCCCGGGTTCAACTCCCGGTATGGGAACAAAGCTACTTCTTTGACTCAACATCTCATTGTTGCCACGCAATCTTCAATTTCAGTTCTGTCGGCGCTAACAACTTCCACGTAGGCAACAGATTTTCACTTCTGAGATACGCGAAACCAGCAAAAGAAAAATGTTAAGCTAATACCCCAACAGCGACAGCTCACCACTAGTTGGCCTAATTGCTTTTTGGTAAACCGTCACTTTCTCACCATGTTAACGATCGTGAAAGAAAGCATCAACACGCATTTTAGATCTATATAGACTTTGAAGTACAGTAATGCTGGGGTTTTCCCTGCCAGAAGTTATTTCACATTAAGCTACCGTTAGCATGTCCCATATGGTCTAGCGGTTAGGATTCCTGTTATTTTCACCCAGGTGGCCTGGGTTGAACTCCCGGTATGGGAACAAAACTGTTTCTTTGACTCAACATCTGATTGTTGCCATGCAAACTTCAATTACAGTCACTTAGCTGCTAACAACTTCCAGGTTGGCAACTGATTTGCACTAAAGAGATACGTGAAACCAGCGAATTGTTTCTCTCCACTGTGTTATCTGTCTGTGTTTCTAAGCTAATATTGTTGTTTGCTGCCCAACAGTGACAGCTCACCACTAGTAGGCCTAACTAGTTCTTGTTAAACTGTCTTTTTCTCACCACGTTAACGACGTTAACAAACGCGCATTTTAGATGTATACACTTTGATGTAACGCTGGAGATTTACTGCCAGAACTTTTTGCACGTTCAGTCAGAGTTAGCATGTCCCATATGGTCTAGCGGTTAGGATTCCTGGTTTTCACCCAGGCGGCCCGGGTTCGACTCCCGGTATGGGAACACCTCTTTATTTGTGCTAGACCATATGGAGCTTTAAAACTGTGGCGTAAACCAGAAAAATAAGGGATTACGCTGTTGGCTAGACAATTTAAGAAGTTACTGCTGGAAATGAGACAATTTTTCTGGTTTCGTATATGTCTGATGTGTATATCAGTCGCTTACGTCAGAGTAGTTAGCACCAGTCAAAGAAGTTGTTTTGTTCCCATACCGGGAGTTGAACCCGGGCCGCCTGGGTGAAAACCAGGAATCCTAACCGCTAGACCATATGGGACTTGTTTATCACCATCAAGTGACGGCCTCAGATTACCTTCCTACATTTAAAAGCCCACAGTGTTGCAGTCTTACAGGTTTTAAACTGTTATTTATTTATAGTCAGCTGTTACAAAACAAGTGATCTGATCCCAGAAGACTCTAGACGTCTTGCTCTGTCTCATCCTCTCTCTGACCTCATCGTCTCCTTCCAGACAACACAGCGTGGATCCTGACCCGTCGCGGTGGCTGGTCGCAGCAGGACCAGACCATCTTCTACCTCCCAATCGTCATCACTGACGGCGAGCAGCCGGTCCAGACCAGCACCAGCACGCTGACCATCCGCGTGTGCAGCTGCGACCAGAAGGGGAACGTCATGTCGTGCAACGCCGAGGCGTACAGTCTGCCCGCGAGCCTCAGCAGAGGAGCGCTCATCGCCATCCTGGCCTGCATCTTCGTCCTGCTGGGTGAGTTATGAACCGACGCTGTGAGGACGAGCAGAGAGGAGCCAGAGGCCTGTTGTCATCGAATGATGGTTAATCTGATGCAATGTCAGCTGAAGTTTCATGTCACTGCTGAGTTACTGTCGAGCTCTGCAGCTCATATTCGACTTAACAGATAAAAATGTCAGATTTATCACAAGGAAATATGAGTAAAATCTGAAAATAGGGTGGAAATTAACTCAAGTATTGCACTACAACATGCATTTCTTGTACTTTTACTCATATTTCTGTTTAATTATCCTATTTATTATTGTTAAAACAGCCTTTTCTTGAAGCTACCTAGCCAATTAAGCTAATGTTAGAGTGATGAGTTGGTTGAAAACGCCCTGGCTCTCTCTTATCATCGTATTTAGCATATCGCTCTCCAAAATAGGCTTTAAGTTGAGGACTTACTGATGTTTAATGGTGTCTTGGGTAATTTTGGCTAAAGTGTAAATACTGTCGATAGGAAGCTAGTTAGCCAGGACGCTAGCGAATGCAACTTGCAAACCCAAATCCATTCCTCAGTAACCATCCACTTATTTTAAGTGTTTATAGGATCTGGTCATTTTGGTTTATTATTAGTTTTATTAGCTTTGTCTTTAACGTGTTTGATGACATCAAGAGACAGACTTTATTTCTCCCCCAAAATAGTTTGTAGTCTGATGTTATCAAATATTTAAACACTAAAAAGCACAAATAATAGATAATAAATTATCTAAATTGAATATTTGATACATTAAACAAAGAAAACTGAACTACCGCTCAGATAAAATGGATATAAAACTCCTCCTTTGAAATCAGAATTATTGCCTCTATTTAAAACAATGAGCTCACTCTTAAAAGCGAGCGGAGATGTTTCAACCAGAATTTATGTTCTGCGTCTCGGTGGACCGGAGTGAGTCAACCAACTGAGCCGGGTCTGCAGGGAGAGATAAAGTGGGTCCATATCAGCCTCCAGGGGGGAAACAGAGTGTGATGCTGCGGGCCAGCCGGCGCTAATGAATGCTAGACGTTTGCCAGAATTGCAAAAATAAAAACATCACATCAGGAGAAACATTCCTGTCGTGTCTTCTTCTTCCTTCTTTAGATAAGCAAAAAAATTAGGCTTCATGAATGAAATGTGATGTTTTCTTATCTCCTCCTCTCTCCAGTGATGATCCTCCTCATGCTGTCCCTGCGCACCCACCGCAAGAAGCCCTACCTGTGCGACGAGGAGGAGAACGTCCACGAGAACATCGTGCGCTACGACGACGAAGGCGGCGGCGAGGAGGACACGGAGGCCTTCGACATCGCCGCCATGTGGAACCCGCGCGAGGCGCACAACCACCACCTGGGCAAGATGAGGCAGGACATGCTGCCAGAGATCGAGAGCCTGTCGCGTTACGTCCCTCAGGCATGTGTCATGGGCGGCGGCGGCGGCGGGGACAGTAACGTACATGGATACGTGCTGGCGAAGCTCCTGGAGGCCGACATGGACCCGTGCGCTCCGCCGTACGACTCCCTGCAGACCTACGCCTACGAGGGGGAGGGATCCATCGCGGAGTCGCTCAGCTCGCTTCAGTCGGGGACGTCGAACACGGACCACGAGTACGACTATCTCAACGACTGGGGGCCTCGCTTTAAAAAACTGGCCGAGATGTACGGCGTGCTGGAGACAAACAGTCCTCCGCTGTGGTAGGACGCCAGAACACTTTGCCTTTTTTTAATCACGCCAACAAAAAACATAAAAAACATCAGAGACACAAAAAGACAAAAAAAAAAAAGTGTGTGAGGACGACACAAGAAAGCCGGGATGTGCTCGCGCTCACATCGATGACTGTTAGCACTTGAATTCCTGCCGAAGCCTCGATGCTCCGCGGCCTTGAAGGCCTGAGACGCCCGCAGCAGCAGCAGCAGCAGCAGCCAGTTTTGAAACCTCCTCCTTCCCCCCCAAGAGACGGGCCTGGATTGGCAGCCTGGCTCGGCCCACAAAGGAACAGCTTCAAAGCACATGTTAACTCCCCCCGCCTGGCCCGGCCACAGGCAAGAACCGCTTTGGTTCAAAGTGTTGAGCGATTCACGCCAGAGATGAAACCGCGAGAGATGGACGTACCTTCCTCGACGAACTCTGAAATCCACCGCTCTGCTTTTTATATATTCACGAGCTGCGACGCTGGAGGACAAAAGTGAAGAGTCACTGCTGCAAATCTGAGAAGATTCATGTTTGTTTATTTTCATCTGTGGCAGGTCTTAATTTATTTCTTCGTTTCATGTGCTGTATTTATATTTTTTGCTAACTTATTTGGGTACTTTTCGAAACCAACACTGTACTTAAAGAAACTGCCGCCGTGTGAGGAAAAATCTTTCAAAAAGATCACGTTATATGTTGTAACATACATGATGTAACTGCCCCTTGTTTTCAGTCCGTGTGATGAAATGTTCTCCATGAATCTCTAAAAAAAAAAAAAAACCTGTTCACACCTGGTGTTCAAGAGGCTTCTGTGTTATCCAGGTAAATCTTGTGTTATTAGCAGGATCTCGTTATCAGGCAGGCAGCTGCATACCAGCACCAGACTCCCTTAAGAAACCATGACATTTTGTGAGTTCTTGAGTCGGGGGAAGCTTTTTAAACTTTGTGAAACGACGTCAGTGACAAATGATTAATTATTTGTCTCTTCTTGTACATTCAGCATAGTAACATGTTGAGTTATATCTTTTTTCCTGTTAAAATATTGTCAGGTTGTCACTTTGTTTTTGACGCAGTTCCGTTAAAAAAGAGCTACTTTTGACAATTTCACAGCACAGAATAGACGTTTAACAAGGAACTATCTCTGCATTTCTTTCAGCTTTTTTGTTTTTTCGCTCTATAAATTTAAACAACCTGTATTTTAAGTTAGCTTCAAGGTGTTGTTGATAATATACAGCCACTAAATGCTACATTACATCTCCCCCCTACCTTTGCATTCAGGTCATAAACCACCTCAAGTGGTTGTTGTAGCTAACGCTGCTGATGCTAGCTAACATTAAAAAAAAAAGGATAATGTTGCAAAAATATTGTAATATTACGAGTTTCAAGACAAAATTTAATGAGAATGTCATCAACACTAGCTAATGTTACTGTGTTTAATGTTAATAATGCTTTTAACGTTAATAATGCTAACAGTAGCTAGCTAGCGTTAGCGTATAGTTTGCTGGGAGCATACTGGAGAAAAACTTAAAACATTACGTAACGTTATGCTACGGAAATAGCTATTTTTACACCATATCGCTTTACATAACGTAATGACAAAATAGCTGTTTGCTTTATAATTTCCAGTATGCTCCCAGTAAACTCTACTGCCCTAACATTAGCTAGCTAGTTTTGCAACATTAACGTTTTATAGCATTTACGTTAACTAGTATTTATGAGAATTTTATGTTACGTTACTTTCTATTACTTAAAGTTACATTACATTCTTTAAAGTTACTTTACGCTACGTTTTACATTGTGTTAGTTTACGTTATTTAAAGTAACGTTACGACATTTTACGTTTTTTACAAACTGACTCCTACCAAAACTCTTAAAACACTGACGTAAACAAAACGATGATTTGGACCAGACAAATATTTTAAATTATTAATTCTCATAATAATGTGATTTTTACTTTTTATTTTTCCTCCTTCTGCAATCGTTGAAGATGTGTTATTGTGAAAAATGTATAAAAATGTCATTAGTATGACCTTTTAAAGATGCCGGCACATTGTACAAACTGCGTTTACGCCTAAGATCTAAACACAACGCGATCCGATCACGTACCATATACGAAGCATTTCCCTTATTTGAATAACAAACATGTAGGTCGCATGTTAACACCAGGTGTGAATGGGGTGAATGTGTCACGTGACATGAGCAGAGATGACAATGTGTAATCCCATGTGGGTTTTCCAGGTTGATATGTTTGTTGTATTATTGTTTTGTTTTTTTGAGCGATTTGTATTGTAACTCCCAAAAAACATGAAGCAGTTATACATTCATGCGGATTTAAGGGAAGCCATTTTGTGAAAACCTCTCGATGGAGATGTATTAATCCAAGCAGAGGGTATCAAATGTTACTCGCGATGGACAAGCGCACGACCACGAGCCACCTTGTTTCGTTCTTCGGATCCACCGCCGTGCCAATCAAAGAGTCCGACGGCAGTGGAGGGCTCGTTCTGTCCTGCTGGAGAAGTTTGTTTCTGTTCTTTCTCTGCCACCAACACAAATGTGGCTTAAATCCTCCAAATCCTAAAGACCTTCAGAGACTGATGATCTGCATTAAGTGCCAAATGTAAAAAGGACAGTTAAAAAAAAAGGAAAATCAGCAAAACACAAACACCAAAAGATGGAAAACAAATACAAAAAAGGATTTTACAAACTGCGAGCGAAGTGAAGGTTCGTTTTGATAAACTGATTGGGTGACATTTACTTGAAATCTTTGTGGTCAGTCATGCTGCAGTATGTGGTATGTGAATGTAGATATTTTTTGTATTCTTGGTAATAAAAACTTAAAAAATAATGTTGCTTCTGTCGTGTCTTTGAAACCACCTAGATCTGCGAGGGGGAAAAATATATTTTAAAGCAAAATGAAGGATTAAAGAGCATTAATTAGTTGGCTAACGGAAAGCAACAGCAGCTAACGTTAATTTAGAAATGGAGTCAGCTAACGGAGAGCAACAGCAGCTAACATTGGTTGAGAAATAGTCAGCTAACGGAAAGTAGCAACAGTAGCTAACATTGGTTGAGAAATACTCAGCTAACGGAAAGTAGCAACAGTAGCTAACGTTAATTTAGAAAAGGAGTTGGCTAATGGAGAGCAACAGCAGCTTACAAAGAGCAACAGCTGCTAAATTTGGTTTAGAAATAGAGTTGCTAACGCAGAGCAACAGCAGCTAACGTAAGTTTGGAAATGGAGTTGCTAAAGAAGAGCAACAGCCGCCAACGTTGGATGAAAAATAGAGTCAGCTAACGGCGAGCAATAGCATCTAACGTCAGTTCAGAAATGGGGTCAGCTAACGGAGAGTAGCAGCAGCAAACGTTGGTTGAGAAACTGAGTTCACTTGAAATCTTAGATATTTTGTGTATTCTTGGTAATAAAAAAAAACAAACAATGTTGCTTCTGTCATGTCCTTAAACCACCTCAGGTTGCAACATGGTGGCAAAATTTCAGAAATGGTTTTGGAATAATAAAGTGCCTTTTTTAATGCAATCCCCCCGAAGCATGACGAAAATATAAGTCCTTAAAAAGATTAAGTAGCTCTTTAAAATTTGCAATCACATGCTGAATTGTCCTGGAAAGTGTTTCTTGCAAGTTGAATCGCTTTTCATTACAGTTTCCCCTCAAAGTGCTTTAATTTGCTTGACTTATTTTGTTATGCGGCGACGATTAAGAAGCTGAGCGTTGATTAAAAAGCTCATCCCGTACGCCGAACCTGAGCCTCGAAGGCACCTCGCTGTAATCGCTTCGTCTGATTTGCTTTCAACGTTAACGTTTAGGCGAGTACGTTGGAACATTTGCCAATGGGAATCAATCGCTTATAAATAAGAGCGTCGACTTGATTGTCGATCAAATCAAACAGAGGACAAGAAAAGAAAAGACAATGTTTTCCTCCACTAAAACATGAATAACTCTAAAATCAGTGGCTCTTTTTTACCTGCTGGGTGGTAATCAGCAGTGAAATTGCACCGAAGATTAACTTAATATTCAGAGGATTTACGTTTTCTACATAAATGGACTCAAGCAGAACACTTCAGTCACGTACCGGGGATTACCCTTCAATTTGTCTCTTTGTTTTAACACCCGACAGTTCAGACAGGCTTTACAGATCTTTATGTTTCCCTCTTCTTGCATCATATCACAGTTTCTTTGGAAGTAATTCAGGAGAAGCCTCTCTAACCTCCACCCGTCACTCATCAGTGTAATTGGCACCTTTTTCTGAAGTGTGAGGAGTCGCTCTGTTGGAAGGTTTTTATTGTTTTTCTGCCTTCTAGTGGTCCAAAATGACTTTATAACGATTTAAATGTACTATTTATACTATTTTAAAGCGAATTTAAGGATTACAGTGCATAAATAGTCAGCTAACGCAGAGCAACAGCAGCTAACGGAGAGCAACAGCAGCTAACGGAGAGCAACAGCAGCTAACGGAAAGCAATACCAGCTAATGGAGAGCAACAGCAGCTAACAGAGAGCAACAGCAGCTAATGGAGAGCAACGGCAGCTAACGGAGAGCAACAGGAGCTAACAGAAAGCAACAGCAGCTAACGGAGAGCAACAGCAGCTAATGGAAAGCAATACCAGCTAATGGAGAGCAACAGCAGCTAATGGAGAGCAACGGCAGCTAACGGAAAGCAATACCAGCTAATGGAGAGCAACAGCAGCTAATGGAGAGCAACGGCAGCTAACGGAGAGCAACAGGAGCTAACAGAGAGCAACAGCAGCTAATGGAGAGCAACGGCAGCTAACGGAGAGCAACAGGAGCTAACAGAAAGCAACAGCAGCTAATGGAGAGCAACGGCAGCTAACGGAGAGCAACAGGAGCTAACAGAAAGCAACAGCAACTAACGGAGAGCAACAGCAGCTAACGGAGAGCAACAGCAGCTAATGGAGAGCAACAGCAACTAATGGAGAGCAACAGCAGCTAACAGAAAGCAACAACAGCTAATGGAGAGCAACAACACCTAAAATAGAGCAACAGCAGCTAACGGAGAGCAACAACACCTAAAATAGAGCAACAGCAGCTAACGGAGAGCTACAGCAGCTAACAGAGAGCAACAGCAGCTAACAGAGAGCAATACCAGCTCATGGTGAGCAACAGCAGCTAACAGAGAGCAACAGCAGCTAATGTTGGTTTAGAAATGGAATATGCTAGTGGAAAGCAACAGCTGCTAACATTAGTCTGCTAACATATACAACCAGCTTCCACCACAACACAGAAAATCCAGAGAGCCACTTTAATAAAATACATATATTTAGAATGTAATTTATGAGAAATTTCTGTGTAAAAGGTGCCATAAAACAAATACAAATAGAAGACTGGTCTGTTTTTAGAGGCGTTGTGCTGCAGCAGTCACTCCGTGAAAGCTATGTTTAGCCTCCCCACTTCTGTTTCTATCATTCCGTGAAAGTCACTCTCTAGTTTATAAAACTCCTCCTGCTCGCTGCGACCTTCTTCCCCATCACTCGTCACCGTAAATCTCTTGTCAGGAGCATTTGTCTCTTTCCTCCTCAGTGCCCTCCTCCAACACTTTGCCCTGTCGCGCTGCCTAAATTAAATCCTAACAACCCCTTCCTGCCTCCTTCCCAGGGCCCGTTTCCAGGTTCGGAGCGGTGCCATCCGAAAAAGGCACTGAGGGGGTAATTTGTCTTAAGCTCCACTGCTCTTTCTAACAGTCGATGGAGCTCAAACGGTAGAAGATAATAAGAAGCCTTCCAGCTCTAATCCTGCTGAGGGTAAAACCGCAGCAGACCCAGTGAATCATCCCCTAATGCGAAGTGGAAAAACACACTCTGCTCTGCTGGAAATTGAGGGGCGGAAATAATAAAAAAAAAAAAAAAAAAAGGCAAACTCGAGGCCCCAGGAGAGAAGAGCAGGTCTGACCCATTTGACATGTGGAGTTTAGAGAGCGAAACATATATACAGGCCCAAATCGCTACCGGGCTTTCTCACTCTGATCCTCTTTCTTATCTCCCTCGGTCCGTCTCTTTACCTCTTTCACTCCTGTCTTCCTCCAGTCCAACACTTCCTTTGCTTCTTTCTCACGAGTGCAAGCGGTGGGTTATTTACTCTTTATCTCGTTAAGCCGCAGCAGAACATGAGATTCAGCCGTCAGAGAGCGGCACGTCATCGGAGGTTTACGGTAACTTAGCCGCAGACGCTAGTGCGTAGCTTTACTTTGAAACCAGGATTCTCCTCCATCATCTTGTTTTATTCTTCTTTCTCTGGATGTTTTCTGTGCTGCATGACATTTACTGAAGGGGTTTTGGTTTAGTATCAACTCGACCCATTCAGCGATCATCCTCCCGTATCAATTACATTATAAACCTGTAACTGAATTGTTCATTCCTTTTCCATAAATCAGAAAAACCTCACTACAAATTCTCGTTGTTGGTGAAAATCACCACTTGCTTGACAGCAGTTGTTTTTTAAAAAGTATTACATCAAAGCATCTAAATTTACATCTAAAATGGCTAAAAGTTCTGATATTTCACAGAATTGTAATACTGAATACATTAAGCATTTAAAAAAAATTATGTTTGTCTGTAACATGCATATTTCAAGAACCTTTCACTCATTCTACTTCACACTTGGCAGGTTTGTTGTTGAGGACTCGGGGAAGCGCAGTGTCGAATTTGGTGCAATTCTGATACAGTATTGTTTAATATTTAACATTTCCCTCAAGATCAAAACTGTTGTTGGATAATATCACCACTTGCATGACAGCATTTACATGTTGTTCAAAATATAACATTAGGGCATCTAAATTTACAACTAAAATGGCAAAAAAATTCTCTAAAACAATATATATCACTAAATTAAAAAAATATGTTTGTCTGTAACACGCATATCTCAGTAAATATTTAACCAATCTACTTCACTCTAAGCAGGTTTGTTGCTGGGTACTTGAGGAAGTGCAGTGTCGAATTTGGTGCAATTCGGATACAGTATTAATATATTTTGAATGAATAGAGAATGAACACGCTCTGTGCAGCAGGGGGGCGTGGCTTCAGCACTCTGGCTTATACATGATCTCTCTCTTTGTGATCTCATGAGGAAGCAGATGTAAACAAAATGGATTTTAATCTGGCCTGCCAAGGTTGTACCCGTCCAGACTTGCTTTGATACTTCAGATCGTTATACAACGATTATGAAACGATTCAAGGTAGGGGAAGACATTTTTTGATCCTGCGCGATTTGTCTCACTCCTGCCAGCTTTGCACAATTTTTGTTTTTTAATGATGCTGACAGACTCCCTTCCTTTAGGAGCCGACATCCAGGTGTTGTCACCGGCACCAGATTAGAAAAGAAGGGGAGGCTAAACTAAAAAGGAAAATACCCCCCGCTGGTCTCCCCAATCCGTGCTCCCTCTTCCTCCCTCTCATCCTTTCTCGCAATGGCCAATTTCTTCGCTTCCCCATGAGAGGAACCACTGCGGCGCTTCTTCTTTCTGCTCAAAAGTAAAAGTGAAGCATGAGAACACGAACTGGATCTGACAAATTGGACTTGACACGCAGCGTATTAGGTTCCGGGGACCCTTTACGATGAATGTCACTGGCTACAAATAAGAAAAACAGCACCAGGGAACTGGAAGGCAAGTGATGGAGTTGAGTTGAGAGCAGGTTGGATATGAAGTGTTTGTCAAATCTGAGCTGGATTGGGATACGCGTGTTGTCCCGGTGATACTGTTCTTATTGAGCTGCCAATCCTGTAAATCCCAGCAGGACGGTTTGTTTACCAGCCTCCTTTATTTTGTCAGACCGACAGCGATGGAGTGTTTGTAGGATGTGACTCCTTCCACATAGATACCGTGTTCATCTGTGGGAGTCAAACAAACCCGTCTGTCTGAGAGTCTTTGTTGGATTTTTGTCATCTCACAGAAAATCTGTGTTTCTCTTTGAGAAATATTGTTCTTCTCTGCGGTTTTCATCCTCGAAGCGTTTGGGAATCTTTTTCAACCTCGTCCTCATTTAGGCTGTCAAGAGAAACTCACAGTGTGAAACACAAACATTTTTCTTGTGTGTGTTTTTCTGTCACAATTTATTCACCAAATATATCAAACTACATTTTAGCTGATTAATTTGTAGTAAAATGGCAAAAAAAAAAATCTGTCAAACAATATATTTAACTAAATCATGATACTGAATACATGAAACATATTTTTTTTTATACAAAGTGTCTGTCTGTACCTCACATATCTCAAGAACCATTCACCGAATCTACTTCACATTTGGCAGGTTTGTTGCAGAGGACTCAAAAAAGTGCTGTCTTGAATTTGGTGCCAATCGGACATGTGACACGTTCAGTATGATAAATATTATGTTTTTTAAATAAATAAATGAATATAAATAAATATTTATGTATTATAGATTTACAACTAAAATGGCAAAATATTTCTGCCAAATAATATATGTCACTAAATCATGATACTGAATACATAAAGCAATTGTTAAAAAAGTGTTTGTCTGTAACTCGCATATCTCAAGAACCATTCACCCAATCTAATTCACTTTTGGCAGGTTTGTTGCTGAGGACTCAAGGAAGTGCAGTGTCGAATTTGGTGCAATTCGGACAAGTTCAGTATCATATATATTTATAAATAAATATCTATATTTATATATTATAGATTTACAACTAAAATGGCAAAATATTTCTGTCAAAAAATGTATTTCACTAAATCACGATACTGAATACATAAAGCCATCTGTTTAAAAAGTGTTTGTCTGTAACTTGCATATCTCAAGAACCATTCACCCGAAGTACTTCACCTTTGGCAGGTTTGTTGCTGAAGACTCAAGGAAGTGCAGTGTCGAATTTGGAGCAATTCGGACATACGACACTTTCAGTATTATAAATGTTATACTTATAAATAAATGTATAATTATATATTATAAATTAGCAACTAAAATGGCAAAACATTTCTGTCAAACAATATATTATATATCACTAAATTATGATACTGAATACTTAAGCAATTTAAACAAAATTCTGTTTGTCTGTAACTCGCATATCTCAAGAGTAATACACCCAATCTCCTTCACCTTTGGCAGGTTTGTTGCAGAGGACTCAGTGAAGTGCAGTGTCCAATTTGGTGTAATTTGGACATGCAACACGTTCATTATTAACAAACTTTGAATATGCAGCGAGCGAACACGCTCTGTGCAGCAGAGGGGGCGCGGCTTCGGCACTCATGGCTTCATGGCTGTGCAGATAAAGCTTGGCTTAATCGTGATCCCTCTCTTTTAATCTCATGGGGAAGCAGACGTAAACACAATGAAGTTTAACGTGGTGCAGTGACAAAAAAGGTTAAATGAGTCTAGATGAGTGACACACTGCATGATGATAAGTTGCATAATTCCCCATTTTTAGTGTTGACAAACCAATATTTCATGTCATTGTAGTTTTTTTGTGCTGCCTTCACAGTCCTGAAGATCTTTAAAAAAATCCATTATTCAGACCCGGAAAGAGCAAAACATTTTCATTCTTATGCAGTAGATGCATGTCTTTGTCTCATAACTCCTCCAATCAATCTTCCTGATCTACAGGTAGGCTACCACTGCTTTAAAGCGCCAGTAGCATATCTCAAAGCTAGCGATTAACCCTAATAGGAAGAGGTTAAGAGCTCATATTCAACCTTGTAAACAATCAAACCACCTGGGAAGAGCAATCGTGTTCTACATGGGCCGGGAGCCAACAGTTTTTAATTTAACGAGCCACCTTCGAGGGCGATGTCGTGGAAGCCGGTTGTCGTGGCGAAGTCCTGCAGACTCTCAGACCTTCATGGCATGATTGTCTGTCCCTGGAGGATAAAGCCACCTGACGCAAGGCTGAAAATAAGAGACATGCAACTTCCGTGCATCCGGTCACGCAACACATGTACCTCCAGCTGTGCAGAAACAAGGCTGCAGGAGAGGAACATCATGTGCATTTTGTAACGGGGGGGTTTGACTGCACGCACACATGTGGGACGTCTTGACATGAAAGGAAAAAAGATGAAGCAGTAAGTTTTGTTAGATTAACGTTGAAAAGAATTGGCATTAAATGATACGTTAAGTAAATATCAGCATAGAAAAGCATTGAAAAAGAGGAGGATGTCAGAAATTGACCCTTGTTTTAATGTAGCTAGCTGTTTAAATGTTGAGAATCTGAAAACAACATATTTCATAGTATCCTGTTAGCTTCTGTTAGACAACAGTTAACGTCAGCATTTAACAACTTCATAGCTAACGTTACTGTTCGATAACAGTTCTAACCTTAAATAAATGTGTCCAAGATGCATGTTTTTATATTTAGTTTTGTAATTCTAACACTATCAGACAATAACCTTAGTTTGGAAATGGTTGAATGCTAACATTAGCTGGTTATCAAGGTTATCGAATGTGCTGTTTTTGGAGATATGGCTGGATTTTTACTTTTCTTTTGTCTTTTCAATGGACTGTGGAAATTTGGAGTGACTTAAAAGAAAAAAATACACATTTCCTAATATCCTTTTAGCTTCTGTTAGACAACAATTAATGTTAGCATTTAGCCACTTCCTAGCTAACATTACTGTTTAATAACATCCAGTGTTTTCCACTTCTAACCTTAAATAAATTTGTCCAAAACGTGTGTTTTTATATTTAGTTTTGTATCATCTAACACTGTCAAACGATAACCTTAGCTAGGAAGTGGTTGAATGCTAATATTAGCTTGTTAGCAAGGTTATCAAATGTGCTGTTTTATGGAGGTATAGCTGGAGTTTTACTTTTCTTTTGTCTTTTCAATGGACTGTGGAACTTTGGAGGGACATCGGGCCATATTTCATAATATATCCTGTTAGCTTCTGTTAGACAACAGTTAACGTTAGGATTCAACTACATCCTAGCTACATGTTACACAATACAATAGGGAATTTGAGGAGAGAGTAGACTTAGTTGTAGCACAGGTTAAGCCCAACTTACATACTTATTTAACTCTCTCAAGATGCCTAATCGTGTTTGGCATTTTAAAAAATCCATATTTGAGATTTATCAGGAAGTATCTGTTTTTCACGATGATGAATACACGTTGACTCATCTTGAGTCATTCGATGGCCTCTTGATGAGATTATTAAGTGACATGTAAAAACCAGTTTGATTATCGGAAACAACTAGAGGAGATGTTCGCGAGGCCTTCATCACGGCGGGAAGTCAAGAGGCCGCTTCCACTCGACACACAGCGTCAGAGGTTAGTCCTGACGAGCTCCGACATCCACATCCTCAGGTGGTTTTGAAGGGCGAGTGGCGAAGGGCACGCCTCGGGCAACGTTGTCGGAGAGACAGGGCTGCAGAGCGAGAGGGGCTGTCATAATCAGACCGGGATTACTTCTGAGGAAGCTCGATGCATCACAGGAGCTGCCAGAGTGCATCACTCATCGACACACTTCACAGAGATCCAGCCATGTGAGTGAAGAGCAGCTGCCCCCCGTCTGGTTCCTACCTGCGGCCTCGTTAACCTGCTCGATCGTCACATGTGAGAATAAAAACATAGGCTCAGAAACTTATCGACTATACATTTAATTTGCCTTCTCGCAATCTTAATATCTACAATCGCTTACATTTTACAGTTGTACTTGTTTATTTTGCAACCTTTTACAAGGTTCAGTATGTTGGACTTTCCATCCTGTCAAGTCAATACAAAATGGCTAACTGCTAACTTGAGCTACCATTTGCTAGTAAGCTATATTAGCCGTGCAGCTGGCGGTCCAGTCTGGAGCTTCAATCGCTGAGGAGTGCATTGCTGGGGCCTTTCCATCCCGTCGAGTCAAAACAAAATGGGGGAGAAGGGTAGCAGCTAACTGCTAACAGGAGTTTCCGTCTGCTAGTTAGCTATATTAGCCGTGCAGCTAGCAGTCCAGTCTGGAGCTTGGAGCACTGAGGAGTGCACCGTTGGACCTTTCCATCCTGTCGAGTCAAACAAAATGGCCAACTGGAGCTACCGTTTGCTAGTTAGCTACATTAGCCATGCAGCTAGCAGTCCAGTCTGGAACTCGGAGCACTGAAGAGTGCACTGCTGGGCCTTTCCATCCTGTCAAGTCAAAACAAAATGGCTAACTGCCTGCCGGAGCTACCGTTTTCTAGTTAGCTACTTTAGCCGTGCAGCTAGCGGTCCTGTCTGGAGCTCCGAGCACTGAGGAGTGCACTGCTGGGCCTTTCCATCCAGAGTGCCGGTTCAAATGAGCTAACATTAGCGTAAGTTCCGGCACCCTCCGTTAGCCTCACTAGTTTGCTGGCTAGACTCGTCCGGGGAAAACTCCTGCGTGGCGTGTTGTCGGACTGCCTTTAAAAAGTAGTTGAGAAGTAATGAATGTTAATTGTGTCTTGTGGGGTTAAATGCAAAAAACGGTGAATTAGCGGCAGCTTTCCTCAACCCAAGCTGCCATCTTGAAAAAACCTTACATTTACATGTATAAAAATAACGAAATTACACCTTTAAAGGTCGAACATTGTTATAAAACAAACAATCAGGCTGCTATTAGTTAATTAGTTTAAGAAAGCAAACACAACCAATACTTCTTCTACTGCTAGTTTTCACTGATTCATTCTATTTTAATGAATGTTATTACAGGTTTTAAGTGTCTAAATGACACTACAGAGGTCGTTGGTGACATTAAACATCATGCGACTGTCTTTTAGTTTGTTAGCGTTTAAATTCTGGCGATTGCATTCATGCATCACATCTCGTTTATGAGGATTATCATGCTGAACAAAAGTATCTTAAACTTGTAGATTCATCCAAAATCTACTTAATTCAGCCCACAAATACAAACTTTCCTGCAGATCTCGCTCTCACACTGTTACTTAAAGTCCTCCGGTCCGACTCGCAGCGTCGTATTGACCGTCCCGACGAACATGACCACCTCTTGACTCCCAACATCCCAGCCGACCTCCTGCGGCAGCCGAGCCGTGTCGCGGCCTCGCTGACCGAAGCGGCGGTGACAAATGGGAGGACAAAGAGAGCCAGCGAGGACTGGATGTAGTTCTGTTGTGGTCTAATTTAAAGAAACATTGGTGACCTTTAATTCCCACCCAGGAGAAGTTCTGGTAGTAACACAGACTGAATTTATTCTCTCCTCCGACCGTCTTGCTCAAGGGCAGCACAGCAGTTTTTACGCTCGAATACCCTTGAAAGTCCACTCCGGTACACGTCTCTACTCCGGTACGTGTCAGGCCGATGCCGCTGGGTTGAGGCTGGATTGTTTGGACGGACAGAAATCGGTGCGTCGTGAAGAAAAGCTTCCTGTCAGGTCACAGCGTACACAAGAGCAGCGTGATGCATATTCCCGGGATTAGACACATTTGTTCTGAGTCGAGTTTGACCTCCTTTAATCCGTCACGCCGCCTCTGCAGCCTCCCCGGTGCATTCATTAAGGCGGAGAGGCGTAAACAGATCGATGGCATCAGAGCAGGTAGAAGTGGAGCATCGAACAGGGTCAGACACAGTCAGCGCTCGCATGACGAAAAACACTGAAGATGATCGCAAATAAATGTTTCGTCCCAGTGAGGAATTATCTTTATTCCCAGAGACAAACTGTACCGTACTAATTACTTAATTTCTTCTTCCTCTTTTCTTCTTCTTCTTTTTCTTCTTCCTCTTCTTGTTCTTGTTCTCCTTCCTCTTTTCGTCTTCCTGTTCTTGTTTTTGTTCCTCTTCTTATTTTTCTTCTTCCTCTTTTTCTTCTTTGTCTTCTTTGTCTTCCTTCTCTTCTTCGTCTTCTTCTTCGTCTTATTTTTTGTCTTCGTCTTCTTCTTGTTTTTTCTTCTTCCTCTTCTTGTTCCTCTTCTTTTTCTTTTTCGTGTTCTTGTTCTTTTTCTTCTTCCACTTTTGCTTCTTCTTCGTCTTCTTCTTCGCCTTCGTATTCTTGTTTTCTTCTTCCTCTTCTTGTTCTTCTTGTTGTTCCTCTTCTTCTTGTTCTTCTTCTCGTTCCTATTCTTCTTGTTCCTTTTCTTGTTCCTCTTGTTCTTACTCTTCTTATTCATCTTCCTCTTCTTTCACACAGACCTCAGTTGAGTTGGCGGTGCTGCACATGTGCGAACACCAGAAGTGCCAACAGTCCACATGTTGTTTCCTCCGGTAGAAGTTCAGATACTTGTGTAAAAGTAGAAGTACTGATTCAGCTTCTTTACTCCAGTAAAGTAATAGATTACAGGCTCTGACATGTACTCAGAGTATCAGAGTAAAAAGTCTCCCTCTGAAGGACATTTGTGGTCAAAGCTAACTGAAGCTCACGTCATGTTAATAGAATTCAAAGACTGTTAAAGTTAAAGGTAGAATCAGTAGGATTTGTCCCAGCTGTTCCTGAACGCACCACAAAGACAGTTGATTGTTGAGTCTCATTCCCAGGACGTCAAATAGACACATGTTGGGTTGGTAAAGCGTCCCGAGCAGCAACAAAGAGAGAAAATCAGAAACTCTCTGCAGATACGAGACACTAACACGCCTTTTCTCCACATTCCAGTCTCCCTCTCTGTCTGTTTACGCCTTCTTACGTCTGAAATCAGTCTTGTGATGACACCAAATAAAAAATAATTCACCTCAAATGCATCAAACTAAAGTAACGAGCCTGTTGTGAGGGAGAAAGTTCAGATATATGTTTTAAAGTACAGATACCTGAAACATCTATATTTGTATTTGTACTTCGTTACATCCCACCAGCCGATCAATAATTTTAAATTCGGGTTGTTACAAGCTGCTTTCACGATCAACATGTGTTTCTTTTTTTTTTTTTGCTGCTGCTTCAAAGAAATCTTCACCCTCATCGACAACACTCGTGTTTTCTGTGGTGGTCATGTTAAAAAACATGGTCCGTATCTTCTTTTTCATGCAGAAGTTGTTCTGGATTGATTTTTTTTAGGACTGACTGACACCTGCAGCTTTGTCCGTTACCTCGCCTGTATAATAAGCAGGAGTCTTAGTGTGTTTACGCATGAGATCCATGAAACTTGTTAAAAACAAGAAAGCAACAGAATCAACAGTACATTGTAAAGACTTTGTTGTTGTTTAAAAAATTCATTTTCTTCTTCTACGTCTGTGACAGAGCTCTTTGTTAAGAAAGGAACATGGAGAAACATTTAATTTTAAAATAAGGCTTAATATCTACGTTCTATAATCTTTATTTTATCAGTTTGAGGGTGAAAACAATCAGATAGCATCGAGAGCTCCAGTTTACTCCTGCTTGTTATTTATAAATGTCATTTGTGCCTCTCTCTTTGGTTGTTTCGCCGCCCGCCTGCCTTGTCAGTTTTGCTTTGTTTGCCTGTTGATGAACCCCGTTGAATTACTCACACGGTCGCACACAAAGCTTCACATTTCAACACGGGCGAAAAAGAAACTTTCTGAAAAAATGCTGAAAACACAACTCATCACTTTAGTTGTTTAGTTGAGACAGGAACTGTAGGCGGCAAACAAACTCTGACGAACCAGCTGGAGAAAGTAGACGACGAAAGTGTTCAGCAGAAAAACGTGACGGATGTTTTTCTTTTGCGTCGCCACCAGAACAACGCGATTGTTGGAGTGAACTGTTCGCTGGTGAGGTTTAGGAAAACATTTGGTTGTTTGGGGTTAAAATTTGGATATATCATTTGGCCGATATTGGCGTATCACAAATATATTGATATTGTTCTCTGCCTTGCGATATGAAAGACAGTCAACTGTAAAATATCCTGACTCTGCTAGACATTTTTGCTGCCGTAACGATAACCACATCCGCTAAAAGGGTGGCGCCTCACAAGACGCTATAGTTTTGTAAAAACAACCAACCAGCGGCAGAGTTACAGTGGATTGTGAGCTGTCGTTTCCCCACCAGTAAACACACCAACACAACCTGCCTGTCCACTCTACCTAGAGAGCCCAGAGACACTTTTTTTTGCAAAAGTCAATATGTTGTTGCATTAAGCAAAGATCAAGCCTGAAGAGAAGATGTTACAAGTAGTTCATGTTCATGAGCCGAGGTTTCCCCACCAGTAAACACACCAACACTTTGGGTGTCGGAGCTGCAGTTTCTCTGGGCTTGTTAGCATGAAGCAGACAGGCTGGGTGGTTTAGCAGCAGCAAGGCAGCTCGGCATGTGGACAACCTGCCTGTCCGCTCCACCTAATGAGCCCAGAGGCACTTTTTTGGTACTGTGAAATTCAATATTTTGTTGCATCGAAGCGAAGATCAGGCCTGAAGAGAAGACGATACAAGAAAGTGTTCATGAGCTGTAGTTTCCCCACCAGTAAACACTTCGGATGTCGGAGCTGCAGTGTCTCTGGGCTCGTTAGGATGAAGCAGACAGGCTGGGTGGTTTAGCAGCGGCAGGGCGATCAAGCCTGAAGAGACGACGTTACAGGTAGGGCTTCATGAGCTGTAGTTTCCCCACCAGTAAACACACCGGCACAACCTGCCTGTCTACTCTACCTAACGAGCCCAGAGACACTTTTCTTTTACTGCAAAATTCAATATATTGTTGCATTGAAGCGAAAATCAGGCCAGAAGAAAAGACGATACAAATAGGTCTTCATGAGCTGTAGTTTCTCCACCAGTAAACACACCGATACTTTGGGTGTCAGAGCTGCAGTGTCTCTGGGCTCGTTAGGATGAAGCAGACAGGCTGGGTGGTTTAGCAGCGGCAGGGCGATCAAGCCTGAAGAGACGGCGTTACAGGTAGGGCTTCATGAGCTGTAGTTTCCCCACCAGTAAACACACCGGCACAACCTGCCTGTCTACTCTACCTAACGAGCCCAGAGACACTTTTCTTTTACTGCAAAATTCAATATATTGTTGCATTGAAGCGAAAATCAGGCCAGAAGAAAAGACGATACAAATAGGTCTTCATGAGCTGTAGTTTCTCCACCAGTAAACACACCGATACTTTGGGTGTCAGAGCTGCAGTGTCTCTGGACTCGTTAGGATGAAGCAGACCGGCCGGGTGGTTTAGCAGCGGCAGGGCGATCAAGCCTGAAGAGACAAGGTAGGGCTTCTTGAGCTGTAGTTTCCCCACCAGTAAATACACCGGCACAACCTGCCTGTCTACTCTACCTAACGAGCCCAGAGACACTTTTCTTCTACTGCAAAATTCAATATTTTGTTGCATCAAAGTGAAGATCAAGCCTGAAGAGAAGATGATGCAGGTAGATGTGGACAAGGATGACTAAATCCACCCCTGCGTGTCTCAATTGGTCCGTTGTGATGCTAACACAGCTACAACAGTGACAGTGCGCCACTAATTCCAGTTGATAAGGCATCACTTTTAAAACCAAGTCGACGCTACTCTTAAAAAATACTTTACTGCTGTTTGGTTTAAGTCTTTGCACACATTTATTGTCTGTGTCTGGAGCTTCAGTTCGTGTTTTGAAGCCAGTTTTTCTTTTAAGTGACTTTCTTTCTCTTATCTTTAAAGGCATGCACGCAAGGCTATTAGCTCTATCTGTGTTCCCTCCTGCTGCGCCATCAGATCAAAGGATAATTACAGGCTCGTTTCAGCGGGTCTCAAAATAGCATTCATGTTCTGATGTGCCTTTTTTTAAAGGAGGAAACGTCGTAAATGCACATTTCCTGCATTCCAGTGGAATCAACTGCTCGCACGTTCGTCCTGTTGGTCATGAGAAAGCAGAGACACTTAACACACATTTCAGAAACAGCTGTAACTTTAATGAGAGCTGTTTTTTTGTAAATATCTATTTTATTTAGACATTTCTGATTGGACCAGTTGTGTTTTTCTAGCTGCAGCAGGAACATTTTTTATCCTGTAGGCTTACAGAGCAGAAAACAAACAAACTAGAGTGTGAAATTAATTCTGTCAATCTATCAAATGTCATTCAAATTAGTCTTTGATAAGATGTCATATTCCTGAAAATGCTTTATTTTCTTCCAGGTTTAGATGGTTTCTTGGGTCCTGTTTTGATATTCTGTTATCAATATATCACCCTATATACTATTTATACTATATATACAGAATTTTGAGGACAGAAGTAGGTGTGATGGGGGCAAATATTTTACAGATTAACCATAAACTTTATTGTATTGAATGACATCAGTGCACAGAAACAATAAACTAAACTGGAAATGTAATAATTATAAATGACCCCAAGCATCGTTTTCTGCATTATGTGATATATATATTAATATTGGCACATATAGTATGTGACCTTCTCCAACCATTTTAAGTCACTTTGTCTCAAAGATTTTGAGTATTTTGTATTTCTTTAAAGAGGAAAGCTTCATGAGGAGATCCACATCTTTCTAGACCAAATATTATGTGAGATATCAGATAAATAACAAAAATGGCGTCTATTTACATAAACGCCATTGAGGCCTCTACCTCATGTAACTCTGTTCTGAGGGGGCGCTTAAAAAATGAAGGGTGGAGGTAAAAAAAAAAACTGAGCCAAAAACAAGAGTGTGTGAGGTGTTTAGATCTTTTTTAGAGGCCTGAGATGTGGACATGCAGGTCGAGTGATGACTTTGACGATGTGGGATTTACTGAAAAGCGGCTGGCTTTGCTTTTTTTCCTCCCTAACTGATGGATTCGACAAGCTGGAGCCGGAGCTGCAGAAAGAAAAGTGGCCTTCCTCGCAGCGAGCGAGGTTGTGCAGGTGTGTGTTTGCTTCTGTGTGCATAATTTTGCTTGTCTGCCTTTTTATGATTGTGAGCATAAAAAATTGCAGCGCTTGCAGAAATTGGCTTGCAGAGGCCGTGTGTGATGATGGCACAATAAAGGGTTTCCACAGTCAATACTCCCAGTATAGTCCAATCATTTGCACAGGGCCATGCATCGCTGGGAACCATCTGAATCAATAAGTGGAGTAAATAAATTAAACCGGTGATGGGACGGTCGAGGAGAATATACCGTCAAACGGAGAAAACGTCAGTGAAAATGGAAGGGAGCAAGCGCTTTGCTCCTCCACCGGCACTGGCAGAATTAATTTCAGTTTATGCCTCTTTGAACTATCAAAACACGCGAAGGCTGTTAAGAGCCTGTGTGGGTGGAGGAGAGAGAGCAAACTAAAAACCCACGACCACGTTCCTGATGTAAAAATATGCAAATGTACGTTTCTACCACCTACAAGCAAAGGTCGCCTCGGCACAGCATCGATCCTGCCGCCACGCGCGACTGGCACTGTTTTTACGGCCCTGTCACCGCTGACGGCAAATAATCTGTGCCACAAATCTAATTAAGAAACAATCTAATTGAGGATGAAGTGCTTTGCCTGCTGGAAAAAACACATTTAAACAGCCTCCTGGGACCAGAGAGGATCAATGCTGTCTTCACCGGCGCTGCGAGATTTTTGCTGAATTCAGAAGAGACGAGGAACAAATTTGATATGGCACCTTTTTTTGACGCTATGAATAATGCAGGCGAACCAAGATGAACGGATGAGACAAAATCTATAGCGGGCTGTCAGGAAGGATATTTGCCAGATGAGTGTGTCTCTCCATCAACACGTAATCAACAAACCCTCCCAAAAAACAGGAAGGAAAGATGGTGGAAGGACGGTTGAAATCCGGTGGGACGTCTGAAGAGGACGAGTGGACTCGTACGAGTGGAGGAGCAGAGATTTGAGAGATTACAGGCGCAGGGGGAAAAGAGTTTGTCATTCTGAGTGGACGGCAACGAATGAAAAGCTGGCGGAGATGTCTGGCGTCCGGGGAGGGTTAGCTGTCGTTTGATGGGCTGAGGAGGAGAGAAAACATAAGTGAGCAGTGAAGTCTGGACGACTGAGAGACTGCCGCAGCTGAAGAGGTCAAGAACCAGCCAGAACAATAAAACAGGGTGTCAGAGGAAGTGGAGTCCAGTGAAAGAAGTGTGAAGGGATTTAGTGTGTTAAGGTAGTGAAGATCTTTCTCTTCTGGTTAAAACAAGGTTGGCCACGGTTGACACTTAACCCTGACTCTGTCAACCTCATGGTGGCGCTAGAGGAAAAGTCACTGCATCACCAACGTCACTGAGATTCATCCTCTAGGAACCAAGAATGGCTGCACCAATTTTTAAAGAAATCCATGAATTGGTTGGTGAGATGTGTCAGTAGTTGTCTTGCCACAAGCAGAAAAAAAACTCAAACAGCAACTTTTTGTCGATGCGTTTAAGGACGCTCTGACATCTGACATTTCGGTCAAATGTCAAACAGTGACCTTTTAAATGTAGCAGAAGAATAAATTCACATTATCCTTCAAGGTTTATGTTTATTTATCGTTCGTCCGCAGGGTAAAGTTGGAGAGTACGATTGCTTTTGGCAGCTCAAAATTGGCAACAAGATTTTATAAAGTGGTTGAAAACCAAAGACGAGGGTAATAAAGAAGTCAGTGTGATGGATTATGAATCTCGAGCAGCTTCTCCTTAACTTTAATCTATTCCATCCCCTTCAGAGTCTCAGCTCTCTTCAAACCCTCGATGTCCTCTGCAGAGACGCAGCATCGAAGCCACGAAAGACGAGTGTCGCTCCATCACAAAGACGGACGCTGATGGTTTGCTCTCCAAGCCACAAATGTCAGACGAAAACAAGCCACTCAGCTCTTCTTGGCTTTCGACCATCGTCACCGGAGCCTCGTGGAAACAGTCCAAGCAGTGAGAGTGTGTGGGTTCATCAGATTAATTGATCAGTTGATCACTTTTAGTCCAGACTTCAATATCGTAACAACTACTTGATGTATTGGCACAAAACTTTGCACAAACATTCATGATCCCTGAGGATGAATCCTGCTGACCGCCCTGAGGTTCACATTTGTAGTTTTGAGTGAAATGTTTCTGTAACTTAAGTTTAGTATAACTTAACTTATGACTTAATCATGCATTTGATGCAAACAAGGTTGTCCTGAACCAAATGGTACCAAACATCTCAGATCATTTTAGTTTTTGAGATTCAGCCACGACCGTATCGAACTTGAGGCTGTTTATTCGTTAGTCACAGACGGCTACTCGTTTTATCATCTTCCAAGGAAAACGTTAGAGAAGCACAAGTTCCTTTGATCCGCTGTGACTAACGACTTCAAACAGGATGTTCGTAACAACTTGTGGCCTCGTGCTTTGACCGATTAGTAACATTTAAACGGATTTGTTCTCAGGCATGAATAAAGTTTGCTTACTTATATTAATTCAAAGACCTGAATAGTCTTTTCAGTTAATTAATTGTTTATCTGAATGTCCCGCTGTCCTCACAGCATGAGGTATCGTCCTATATTTGTTCGTTCATCTTTGATGGTATCAAAAAAACCCCGAACCCTACAAATGTTTAGCATTTTATGTTAAATTACTTCAAAAAGAATCAATCAATTATTGAAAAGGGGTTGAATAATTTGCTGCATCACTACTTTTAAACATCTCGCGGTGGAGACGGGGGCTGTTAAATGTTACATAAGAAGGCCCGTCAGCGGTGAAGCTGAAGTGACGGGTTAAAGAGAAGCCTGCAGAAAAACAACTAACACTGACATCCATCTTGTCTCCATCTCCATCTCCATCGCTGCCGACTATCCCTGCAAAGATTGACAGAGCTCTCCAACAAAAGAGCCACTTCTTACGCAAGCAACGCTCTCGGCTGTTTAAACTCCTAATTAAGCCTCCTCTTAACGGGTATCCCTCTGATCCTCGACACCCCTCCTGGAAGATAAGAAGACACTGATGGGCACGGAGAGGCAGACGAGGAGGGAAAACGAAAAACCATGTCTATTAAATCAGTAATTAAGTCGGAGCGGTGGAGTCAATCAGAGAGGTACAAACCAGGAGAATCCCGGGGCCAAAAGAAAGAAAAAAAAGGCGGCAAGTGTCAACCGGCGTGATTAAGTCCTTCAAGTGTAATTGCACGAGGGAATCGGGGGATTGTCGGCGTCAGAGAGGGATTTCCAGGAGTGAAACAGGAGGGAGGGGGATGGGAAATGACTGCCTGTACACACTTTCAGGTCGTGGAGCTCGGGGAGGAAGGAAGCCGGTTCAAGGCGACTCTCCGAGCAAACAATACCGAGATTCAGTATAAGTTCAAAGAATAGCAACGAGGGCTGAGCGGAGGAGCCGAGTGCTCGCCGTTGATAAAGCGTTACCATCTGTTGTTTACACCCCATCGTTACCTCGCGGGCATCCTCTGTGAAGAAAATGAGACAAACACAAGGGAGCTGCTATATCCATTTAAATTACAAGCCCTATTTTTCTTCTTCTACAGTCCCCCGATGAGCTCTCGGTTACCTCTCGAACTTTTCGTGTCTATTCTTTCATGCAGTCAGAGACGGCCACAAACTTCTCACACTTGTTTCTCACACCAGATGTCGAGGCGGAGGAGAAATTGGAGGCATTTCAGGGTCTGGTTGGCCATCTGCCCCCCTAAGCTCGTGGTAAAAGGCCACAGTGAGAGTATGTCTGAGCGAAAAGGTCTGAGGCTGACCGGAACGTGTCGTGACACACGAATCGAGAGGAAATTAAGAGGCAGGAACGATGGGATGATCGTTTCCTGAGATAAACATCAGGGTGATCTGAGTCATCTCAAACGTCAGCCCCTTGTATCTATTCAAGCAGAGATATTGTCTGAGAGCCCGTCACTGTAACCCAGTTTTACTTCAGTGCATCAAAACATCATGAATACTTTAGAATAACCTGACTGGTGAGGATATTTCTCTGGCAGGGAGACATTTTTCCACCTTTTCAGGGCTGGTTTTCACCTTCAGTGTGAGATCTTTGTTCCAAATACATTGTGATTCAGAGCATCAGATCCGTTTATATATCACCAGGACTTCTAAAAAAACAGCAGAGCCTGTCAAGTCAGAGACAGAGATGTTGTAATCAGGACTTTCTCAGCTCTCCGGCTTTAGACTCTTTATTTCATTTGGATGTAATGAAAGATGCTGTTGGGTCGCTTCATGGGAAAAGCAACCCAATTGCAAGAATACATCTTGACGGCTATGTTTCAAATTTACATTCCTTTAGGTTCAATTTACTATTTTATCGCAGTCTTTATGGTCTGGTTGGGTTTGAGCACAAACACCAGATCACATTTCCGCTTCAAACACCTGATTTTGTCTGGAAAATGTCCTGACATCTCCAAAATATCCAGTGGTGTCACGCTTACAAATGTTGAAACACCGTCTCCTTGTGTGTAACCAACATCAATGCTAACTTACTTCACTTGATCAACATACTCAACGATTGACAACTTACTCATTTAAACCCAACCCTGATCTTTTCCCAAACCTATCGTAGTAGGAGTTCTAATGCCTAAACCTAACCAAATTATTTTTTACTCATGTCACGTACGTAAGATTATAAACATAACTTAAGTTGCAAACCTAAAGTGACTCTGGGTCCTAAACCTAACCACGTAGTTTTGTTTCCTAAACCTAACCAAGTGGTTTAGTGTCGTAATCCTAATCAAGAAGTTTTGCTGCCTAAACCTAACGAGTAGTTCAGTTTCCAAAACCTAACCAAGTAGTTTTGTTGCCTAAACTTAACCAAGTAGTTTTGTTTCGTAAACCTAACCAAGAAGTTTTGCTGCCTAAATCTAACCAAGTAGTTTAGTTTCATAAAACTAACCAAGTAGTTCAGTTTCCAAAACCTAACCAAGTAGTTTAGTTTCATAAAACTAACCAAGTAGTTCAGTTTCCAATACCTAACCAAGTAGTTTAGTTTCATAAAACTAACCAAGTAGTTCAGTTTCCAATACCTAACCAAGTAGTTTAGTTTCATAAACCTTACCAAGAAGTTCAGTTGCCTAATACCTAATCAAGTAGTTTAGTTTCATAAAACTAACCAAGTAGTTCAGTTTCCAATAACCTAACCAAGTAGTTTAGTTTCAGTAAACCTAACCAAGTAGTTCAGTTTCCAATACCTAACCAAGTAGTTTAGTTTCATAAAACTAACCAAGTAGTTCAGTTTCCAATACCTAACCAAGTAGTTTAGTTTCGTAAACCTTACCAAGAAGTTTTGCTGCCTAAATCTAACCAAGTAGTTTAGTTTCATAAAACTAACCAAGTAGTTCAGTTTCCAATACCTAATCAAGTAGTTTAGTTTCATAAAACTAACCAAGTAGTTCAGTTTCCAATACCTAATCAAGTAGTTTAGTTTCATAAAACTAACCAAGTAGTTCAGTTTCCAATACCTAACCAAGTAGTTTAGTTTTGTAAACCTAACCAAGTAGTTTTGCTGCCTAAACGTAACAAAACTTCAACCATACCAACTACGTAAAGTATACGGTACATTACGTTGTTTATGGAGTCCTTGGCAACTGACTGACTGAATTCATCATTTAAATGAGGATGTGTTGGCAATTCAGTACTAATTATAAGGAAAAGGGACACACTGTTTTATCAGCACACTTCTAATTGATTAATTCCACTGAAGTGCTAAAAGCAGTCATTACATTTCAGTCGTTCCTTTATGCAAATGTCTTGTCAAATCTGTCCATAAACCCAACACAACACATAAGAACACTGGTTCTTCTTTATAGTTTGTACTTAATTATAAATACATCTTTATTACTTTATAACCAATGCAATTTATTGTCATTCTCGAGCGGTACAAGAATAAAGTGATATGAAATGCAAATACTCAATTTGTGTAGTTTTTAGGAAACAGGAATCGACACATTTTATTTGAGGGAAGACAATCAGGGTAATATGTTACAACAAGTTTCACAATAAAAATAATTACATATTAGAAAAGTCTGTCATACTAAACTAACAAAATAACCCTTTTTACTTATTATTACTTCACAACAACACCTTCCATTTTCTTTTGGCGCCGTCAAATCACAATTTAACATTAATCTGTTGAAAGCCATTCACACTTAATTAAACCCCCTGTCAGTCAAACATTTGTATTTGCTTTGCAGATCTGTTGCTACTAGCTACAGTCTTCTCTGGATGGATCACCAGAGGAGGGATCAATAACTTAATTTCACTCCTGCACACTGGCAGAATAATGTACCTGTGAGAGAGCGACACGCTACGCCAACTCTTCCCACGCAGCATAAACAAAATAAAAAAACAGGCAAAAACTCTCCTCGCATTTCCATATTGTTTTTCTGTTTTCTTGTGTTTCACGCAGCCAAAAAAATGAAGTGTTACAGATCTGAACAATTCTCCAGCAGCTTGTTTGTGTGAAAAGTTGCAGCTTTGATTGGAGTTTTGTGTTTTTGATAACGAACCACCAGCTCCTCCAGTATTTATCTACCTACAGCAGAGACGCTCTCAACGGTTTTGGCTGACGATTTGCATGTTTTCTCCCTCACTGGAACACAGTATGAAATGCCAGGAATGTCACAGGAACTATTTTCTTGTATCACTACAGCATTATGTGAGCGCTCTCCAGGGTGTATCATGGATTGTTGGCATAAGCTTTGGAGACTGTCATCTGTTTAAGCCTGGCAGCAGATGAGACTTCTTTTCCTCGCGCTAGAGGAAGTTATGGTTCTTATTTGTAGGAGGCAGTGTTGGGTGACAGTGTGCAACGGACTGCGTAAATGCAATATCAATTTTTCAGAAAACACTCCTACAGTATGTCAGACAGCTGAAAAGTTAAATATTTGAAAGGATTAGAGGACAAAGTTTCACAAAGATGGAGGCGTACAGTATGTCGCAAGTGGAGAAAGCAGCTGGGAAGTCATTAAAGTTACAGTCGGTACCAGTGAGGGCGACGTGTTCTTAAGGGGAAACTATTCATGTGTAAAGTACAGCGAACATACTACAGTATTATTTAACCCTTTAAACATTGATGCATGAATTTCTGCAGAGGTGGAGGAAGTTTTTAGATCCCTAAACCCCAAAATGAGAATGCATTCCTCACGCTGATGGAAAGTATCGTAGTCCACAAAGCTTTTTCGGAGCTTCACAGCAAAACTGCGTTGCAGCATTCTGCTAAACAACCTGACGAAGATGAGGAATTGTTTTAAAATATTCAAAAACAAGAAAAATAAAAGGCTTTCTACAGCTCCTCCGATAGGTTCAAGCCATGTATGAAACTGATATTTTTGATGGGCAGCCATGCATTGTGGCAATAAAACTGTTTTTTTTTTTTTTTTTACAAGACCTCGAGAAATATCCAGCTGTGTTTGTGGTGACACAAATCCAATATTTTTTGACAGGAGGTCAGTTGTTCTACAGCTGGATGTTTTAATGATACCTCATGATAATTCCTAGTTGTGTTTGTGGGGACCAAAACTGGATATTTTTCATGGGAAGTCAGGACATCTCTAGCTGTGTTTGTGGTGTTAAAACCAGGTGTTTTTCACAAGGCCACAGCACATTTCCAGCAATGTTTGTGGCAATAAAAGCCAGTGTTTTTGACTACACCTAAAGACAATTTCCAGCCGAGTTTGTGGTGACAAAACCAGGTGTTTTAACAAGATGTTACGAGAAATTCCCAGCTGTGTTTGTGGAGACCATTACTGGATGTTTTTCATTGGAAGTCAGGTTATCTCCAGCGGTGTTTGTGGTGTACAAACTAGCTGTTTTTCACAAGGCCTCAGGAAATTTACAGCAATGTTTGTGGCAATAAAAGCAGGTGTTTTTGACTAGAGATCCAGCTGTGTTTGTGGAGACTATTACTGGATATTTTTGGTGGGAAGTCAGAACATCTCCAATGGTTTGTGGTGACAAAACCAGGTGTTTTTAACAAGAAATCAGGAGAAATACCCAGCTGTGTTTGTGAAGACCAGCATTGGATGTTTTCAACGAGGACATCTCAAGTCTTTGTTTGTGGTGGCAAAAATCTGATATATTTTGACGGAAAATCAAAACATTTCCAGCTGCGTTTGTGGTGGCAAAACTGGACGTTTTTAACAAGGCCACAGGAGAAATTTCCAGCCATGTTTGAGGACATTTTTGTAAAGAAGTTGGGACAATTTCCAGATGTGTTTGTGGAGACCAAATTAGGATATTTTTCGTGGGAAGTCAGGACATCTCCAACTATGTTTGTGATGGTGAAAATAGATGTTTTTCACAAGGCCACACCACATTTCCGGCAGTGGTTGTGGCAATAAAAGCAGGTGATTTTGACTAAGCCTAGAGATTTTCAGGAGGCCTTGGGGAGGCCAAAACCAAATATGTTTGATGGGAAGTCAGGAAATTAGTTTGAGGAAACCAAAACTTGGTGTTTTAAATTAGACCTCAGGGTATCTCCAGTTCTGTTTGTAGGGATCAAAGACACACACAAGAATGACATTTGTGTCTAAACCTAAGCAGAACATAAGCTATAAGCATCTTCACAAGATAAAGAACAGCGTTGTACAGTCGGTACTGTATATCTGAGCTCTCGTCTCTGCTTCCAGGACAGAAGCTGCAGTCTGACACTGCGACGATCAAACAAATTGAAATATGACAGCGTAATAAAATGACCCCCACTTAGCAGCAAATTCAGCAAACAGACGAGGAGGAAAATCAATCCTGTTACTCCGCCGATCATTCTTTGGAGTGCAGGTGTGTGTAATGACAGGTTAATTAGTGTGTGTGTGTGTGTGTGGCTGCACTTGCATACATGCGACCCTCATTCTCAGGGTTTTCAGAGTACGATGGTGCTCATTTGCATTTTGACAGCGTCCACCATGCATTACCAATCAATCCCACGCTCGTGAAATTCAGAAGCTAATCTTTTTTTTTTTTTTCTGGAGGCCGGCACCTGATGGAGAGCTCTTTGTGGAGCACTTCAGATTTGTTCCTGGCTGCATCACTGTGTGAAATAAAATCATGAAGTGGAGACTCAACTTCAAGAACAATTTATATTTCAGGTCTTTAGGGAATCAGAACTCGATGTCACTGGTTTGTACTCTCACTACTGGATCAGATTTAGCCGCGTGCTAATTTAAACAATCGGAGCAGAATTAATAAACGCTCTCCTTCTAAATACTTGACATAAAAATGAGCACTGGCATTGAAGTGGAAACATTCTGGCTTGTTTTTAAAAAAGTAATGAGTCATCTCGAGACCTCAGCTCGCATGATTTCTTAATGATGTTTAATGAGAGAAAATGTGTTTTAACGTTCTGACCTGTGATACTCAAGACTTCTCTGGAAATGCACCCTCACATTTTTTTTTAAACAAATCACTTGATTATTCATCGTGAACCACTCGACACTGTGATCCTCGACCACGTGGAGAAGCTCTCAGGAGTCCTGCACTCGTAGCATATTAACACTACGTGGCCAGAAGTATGTGGACGCGCAGACATTTACATCCCGATGACTCTCCGCTATTCTAGGAGGACTTGATGATACGACTTTGCTTGAGATGTAAGATCAACTACAGACAAACCAGATGCAACCAAACCAAACATTATAATTACTACTATTATATGCGTTTTGGCCTTCCGTATACGTAAACAACATTTCTCCTGATATTCCAAAAAGCCATTTTCAGTGTTTTAACAGGAAAAAAAATGTTTTTGGGGGGCTTTTGGCTCCTTTGTTTGACATCATAGTGTGTATCAAAGCAGCTTTCCGATTGAACCAAAGTACTGCTGGTTTGTTTACGTATAAATGTAGATCTGCTCTCCCTCTACGGAGGCATCAGATTGCGCTACTAAGGAAGCTACATCCTCCTCCAACACTCCCAATGTCGCTGGTTTTAGACGAGATCTGGTTGGACATTCAGCTGGTTGGACACTTTTGAGAAAGAAGTGGTCGTTGTTGAAGAACGGTGAGAGATCTTGTTGTTTTGGTTGTGCACTTGTGTTTGCGTTTTCATGCGGACAGAGGTTGTTTCTTTAAATACCGTTAGTGTGGATGACAGTTTTTCAAAAAGACCTGTGTACGTGTCGGAGAAGAGAGAAAGATTAGTCATCAGGACTGTTGAATTCTACTTGAAAGCCGAAGAAATCTAAGTTTTAACATATCTGTGATCTCCAAGGCATTGAAACTCGGCTTCAGCTGAGGATCTCTGCGATGATTAAACATCGTTCAGTTTGTTCTCGACTGTCTGAAGAGCTCGTTAGAGATATAACAGATCACACGTTCCTCTTTATTGTGGCGGCTTCTTCTCTTATCGTCCCTCTGTCCATCCGAGTCTCTGCTCGCCTGTCGAAAACACAATATACTGATGACAAGCTGACAAACTACCTCCTCCGGCCTCACCTCAGCCGTTCAGCTGGATAATAAATTACCTGCAGATTACCTTCAGCAGAACAAAGAGGACGGACATGTCCAACATTCACAGCGTTCTCAGTTTGAGTTGTTCTCCCACTTCATTGTATTTTCAAATGTCCGTTGACAGCCTCCAAGGTATTGAGGCCGTCTGATATCGGCTGTGAAAGCAGCTTATTATGACTCATGTTTACATTTTTGTCTTACGCGGCGACCTCTAGTGGCGGTGGTAATTATTACGGCAGCAAAGGAGGAAGTTAGGTGGAGCAGTAGGAAGAGTGTCAAAGTCTGTATGAGGAGAAGGAACCAAAAGCTGCTGAGTTATTCTGATATACTCACGTAGTTATGTAGTTAAAATGTGATTATTCATGATAAATTAATCAGTTGTGCTTCCATGTCTGGATAGGATGGTAACAGAAGAGAGATACGTACAAGTTACTGTGCAACCATTTTGACTGTTTATCTCAGAATTTTGACTTGTTTTCCCTCTCAAGATTCAACTTTAGTACATAATTTGACCTTTTAGTTTATCACTTTGGCCAATTATCTCAAAATCTTGTCATATTTATGACTTTATATCTGATATTTTACATTTATGACATAATTTCAACTTTTTGTCTCATAATTTTGACATTTTATCTCAAATTTGGATTTTTTTCTCATAATAATTAATTTTTGCCAAAATGTGACTCTTTATTTCATTATTTAAGGTTTTTTTTTACTTTTGATCTCATTATTCAACTTGGTATCTGATAATTTTTATCTTTTAGCCTCATAATTTGACTTTTATTTGATAATTTTGACTTTTATTTGATAATTTTGACTTCTTATCTCATAATTTTGTGCTTTTGTTTTCATAATTCGATGTTATATCTCTTATATTAACATTTTATCTCATAATTCAACTTTGTATCTCATATTTCTTTATCTTTAAACCTCATAATTTGACTCTTTTTTAAATATTCTTACCTATCTCTAATCTCAAATTTGTACTTTTTTGTCATAATTTTGACTCTTTGTCTCATAATTTGACCTTTTAGTTCATAACTTTGGCTTCTTATGTCATAATCCTCTCATAATTATAACATGATGTAGCCTTTTTTTCTCATTATAACAAAGTTTTATTTAATAATTTTGACTTTAATTAGATCATTTTGACTTCTTATCTCATAATTTCTAATTTTATCTCATAATTCAACTTTGTATCTCATCATTTTTATCTTTTAACCTCATAATTTGACTTTTTATTGAATCATTCGACTTTATCTCATAACTAAAACAGGTAATGAGTTGTTTTTTATTATTAATAGTCAGGTTAAGAATAACTCATTATGTGTCACAGCATGAAATCAACTAATTAGCAGGATATCTTAAAACCTTTTGAAGAAGCTGGAAAATAAGTGAAACCTGGAAACATCATTAAATCGTCAGTCCTGCGAGGATAATTGCAGCAGTTGGAGATGAAGCGCTGCTCCACGGTCGTCACGGTGACGAAGCGATCATTAGCAGCGAGCGGAGACGGCTGGTTCTGGTTCTGCTGGCCGTGATGAGCCCGGTCGTCATTAGCGGCAGCCTGTGAGGAATGGAGGTGTGTTTCTGCAGCGAAGTGGCTGCAGTTGGTCCCCGGAGAGCGTTAATTACCTCCCTCACACTATATCAATAAATGTTTGAGGAGAAAAGAGGCTCCTGAGGGTAAACAGAGAGTTCACTCAGCCGGGAAGTCTTCAATAAATAAAGCTACCAGGAAAATGCTTCTTTATCTCCCAGTGGAAAGAAAGAAACGTTTAGCAGGACGTTATCTTTGTTTCTGAGGCTGGAAATGTCAACTCGTGTCTATAATAATGGAAATTTATGTTAAAGATGAAAAATAACGTCCAGATATAAACATTTAATCTGAAGTTGTTTTGCTTCCTTGACACGTTTTCAGACTAATTTCTGCCGTTACAGGAACAAAATGCAAACTGAAGTCACAATTATGAGATAAAAAGTCAACATTTATCAAATAAAAATGACTTTGAATCTCATAATTTGACACATTTAGTTAATAACGTTTGCTTTTTATCTCGTAATTTTCCCAACATTATTACTTTTGATGTCATGATAATGATTTTTGATCAGAATTTTAACTTTTTATCTCATAAAAAATCATTTTTGTCTCATAATTGTGTCTTTTTTCACATTATTTCTGACTTTATATCTCAAATTTTGACTTTATTCTCATAAATATGACTTTATATCTGATATTTCTGACTTTAAATTTAATAATGCTGACATTTAATTACATGATTACACATTCTTATCACATCATTTAGGTTGTTTATTTAAAAATTCTTAGTTATAATCTCATCATTTCAACTTTGTATCTCAAATTTCCACTTTTATCTCTTAATAATTCATTTTGGTCCTGTAATTGTGACTTTTTCACATTATTTTGACTTTTTATCTCATAATTATGACTTTATACATGATATTTCTGATTTTGTATTTAATAATTTTGACATTTAATGACATGATTATGAGTTTGTATCTCATAATTTGGACTGTTTATCTCATAATTTCACATTTTTGCCTCAGAATTGTGACTTTTTTTGAACATTTCGACATTTTATTTAAAATTTTGTATTTTTATCTCATAACTTGTAGATTTTCTCATATTTGTAAATTTGAATCTGATAATTCTATATTTATCTGATTATTTGTTTTAAATCTCATCATTTTGACTTCATATTTCAAATTTCATTATTTTAATAAATTTATTCATTAAATTTATCTCACAATAATTCATTTTTGTCTCATAACTGTGACAGTTCTTCCTCCTTGTTTCTACTTTATATCTTAAATTTAGCCTTTTTTCACATAATTCCAACTTAATATCCAATATTTACGACTTTTAATTAGTTTTCATTTCATTTCTTTCACTGGTGGAAATGGGCGTCCATCAGACTAGTGGACAGAAAAACCTCCGTAACACACGTATAAATGAACGCACACCAGTTAAATGTTTCACTGTGTTCACCTGTCGTGTCTCAGTATGTAAATAAAGACGTCAGGAGTCGTCGTGATTCAGATTCAGAGCGTTTTGCTTTTAATAATTCACCAAAAAACAGCTGCTGCTTGCGTCGTCGTCCCAACGACACAAACAGGAAACTACAACAGGAACTTCACGGCATTTTTACAAACACACAGGCACAGAAATGACAAGCCTCCTTTTTCTACTTCTGCTCCTCCAGTCGTCTCTCTTTTTTACGTTTCTGTAAAAAAAAAAAAAAAAAGTTGTACAGGGCAGTTCTTCATTTAAAGAAAGGGAAAACAAACCAGACTCACGGAGGACTGGGAGGAGATTCAGAGGGTGATATTCTCCTAAATCACAGATGATGAATGTTTAAGAACAGATGGGTGTGAATATTCTGTCGTATCTTTACTGGATGCAATAACCAAAAACAGCTGGCGTGTCTCTGTATACCTTGTGTTTATCCTTGGGGTTTTTGTGCCTGACAGCGTTTTACAGAGTTCTCCTGGAATAACGATGGGATTTCACCACCTTCAGATCAATAATCTCATATAATAAGCGAACAAACGAGGCGCATTTGTTTCCCCTCCGCCTCGCGCAGAGCCTCGTTCGTGATGGATTGGCGGAGGGAGAAGACTAAAGACAGGTTCATTCATCATGAATGCAGCGAAGCCCAGTGTGTGGACGATCACAAAGAGCGTGTTCCTGCTGGTTAGACTGGTTTTCTGCAGGATATCGAGCATTTAAAGCAGTTATTTCCTGTTGGATGTTTTAAAAAGATGGCCTCAATCAAAGTAACTGCACTTTTCTTTCTTTGCCGTAACGATGATCTCCGTAACGATAATTAAAGGTTGTTATGGCTCCACAGGACGCTGCGTGTAATCTGATAAATTCCCTCCAGTGATGTCACTCAGCTGCCAGGGGGCATTGTGGGTAATGTGGGCGCCAGGTTTTGAAAAGAAAGAAGAATGCGTTGAATAAATATGGCGGCGTCTCTGGTTCTGTTTTATCGATTCTGATCATTTGTTTTGCTGCTTTTCAAAAACTTGGCGCCTACATTACCCACAATGCAACTCAGTAGTAGCGCTGAGTAGATAGTTCTACATACAGGAGTTCACTTAAGGTTTTACATTTAATGCCGAATTTACGAGGAAACCCCACTAATTAATAATTTGTCAGAGACGGCATTTCACAAGGTTTATAAAGTGTCGCCCAACTCAACAAATCACAAAATTGAGAGATTTTTAAAGGGAGTCTGGTAACTTTCTCCACAGGCGACAAAGAACTACTTCTATATTTGGAAAATATAATGTTTACTGTCAATAAAGTGTTGTCTGATTACATAAATGGAGTGTAAATGGTTCAATCAGTGTAATTAGTTTGTGCAAACAACTGCTAAATGTTGGCAGGTAAGAATTTAGCACTTTAGACACTGAAGCAGACATGCAGCCACAAACTGACACTTAACAAGGAAACAAGCGACTTCATGTTTTGATTTAATGCCGAATTCATAAACAGGCACCAATGATTAAGAATATTGTGAAGCCGTTTGGTAAAGTTGTAGTTAACTTTCTCGTCACTCAACAACTCTCAAAATGTTGTGATTTGTTAAGGGAGTCTGGTTGATATTGGGCCAACAAATTCAATCGTTGGATTGGTTGAAAGAGAGTGTTTACAGGGTAACCCATGGCAGGTTAAGAGAAACCAGAACATGTAATTCAGTAATCAGTCAGGACGGATGTTAACAGGTCTGAACAGCCACTGAGTGACATCACTGGAGGCAAATAATCAGATTACACTACTTGGATCTCAGAGTGGATCTTGAGTGGCGGCAGAACCACAGAAACCACTTCGACCATCAAGTGCCGAGAAATTAGCAAGTTTTTGCTCTCGAGCCGAATGCCCGGAGCTAAAAATATTTCAACTTTTCAGCCGAGGAGCGCCGACACTTCAACGGGCCTTCAGTACAGTCTCATAGCAACAGTGGGAGCTGAAACCAGCAGGCAAGTCCAACATGAACCAGTTCAGCTCATCACTGCATCTGTAAAACACGTAGTTCCTCCGCTGTAGCCTGAACGCTTTTTCACAACGTGCGCACAAAGAAGCCTCGAGCTGAAAACAGCTGTATTGATTTAAATGCCCACATCCATTTTTCTGTTTAAGAGGGAAGAAATCTCAGAGTTTCTTTGCTGAAATTAATCAGAGATGAGAATAAATCAAAGACGGATTTTGCTCACTTTGTAAAGACGAGGTTTAATCTCTCGTCACGGTCGAGACGAGAGTAAATCTCAAGACTCAAAGACGAGTTTCTGCTCGGTATTCGAAAAGAAAATGTTCGATCTTTCTTTAATGGTTGGGAAGCGACAAAATCACAGACTTTGCTTTAGTGAAGTCGCACAAATTAAGTAAAATGAATCCAGTGTTTGAACTAAATCTGCTAATTTTTTAAAAGAGATTTGCTGCTGAGAAGAGAAGAAATCTTAGATTTTGATGTAAGGCGGTAAAATCACCAAATGATGTGGAAGAACAGTCACATTTTAATCCCTCTGTGACTCGATCATCCACAGTTTAGATGAATTAAACAAGTGAATAAGGTGATATATGCATTTCTATATAACATTTTGGTACAGTATATAATCTTTTCTCCTCTTTCTCTCCTCATGTCGTGCATCTGTTGTGTCATAATAACTCTGGAGTGCCCGAAAACACACAGCGAGCTCCCCTTAACCTCAAATCACTCTTTTAAACAAACACGTCAACAAAAAAAACAACAAAGTTATCTGAAAAAGACGAGGAAATTACAATCATTCTGTACATCGCGAGGCTGCTGTACAAAAGAGTTCGCCCTGTTTGTGTGCACTGTACACTCCGTCGCTTCAACGATACACACAGCAAACAGACGCATCGCTTGCCTCGACATATAAAAGTGGAAAGAAAAAGAGAAACATCCATCTCCGCCGATGCGAGAGATATTCAAAAGCAGATAAATCGATACGGTCGTCATTAACTGGAGCCCTGCAGCAGCCGCCCACTCCTGACCCGTTACTGACCCACTACTCACACACACACACACCGTCACACCGTTGAGCCCGTTTCCACCCGCTTTCTAAATGAAGGGGACGGATGAAGATTGAAGGGAGTCGATAAACGTGTGGGCTGCCTGGTCAAAAGAGTGTAGAGTTGACGGCGGTGGTCTGCAGGTCGGGGACGGTTAGCTGATCAACGAGAGCTAATATGCTTAAGTAGCCGTGGGAAAATACAAAATGGATGCACCGCAAGAAAAGGAACAAAGACGGAAAGGTTTGTGGCCTCATCGAATAGCGCTGAGGGGTAAGTTAGTATCTTCTGGTTCCCTCGTCTCGACGTCAAGGGGTTTCTGGTTGGATGCCTGAAATAAGGTACAATATGTATGAAATTTGTTTTTAGCATCCTGTGCGAGCCAAGACTCCAGAAAGTGGGGTAGTTTTCAGAGCTACCTAGCCAACTGCAGCCATGGTTAGCTGGAGTTAGTGGCTTCACTGTTGAAATTTGTTTGAAATGTGTATTGGAAATGTGTCAATTCTTACTTATCGCATCTTTTTTAATACCTCATTCGTGAATTTCAAGGGTTTTACGTACCTCAAAGGAATGCTGTTGCTAACGAGTGGCTAACTAACTTCTAGCGATTTCATTTAGTCTTAAATAATCATAAAAGTGGTGTTCATTGGTGAAAATAATCTTGCTAAAAAAAACAGATAACCCATTGGCTTTTTGTCGAGGGAACTGGAGCGATGCTAACTCCGCTAGCCCACAAAAAAAAAGTAATTCCTGCAGCTATCCATTTTCAATGATGACTATTTGCTTCTATTTGCTTCTATTAACTCCTGGTCGTTTCTCACCAGGAGTTAATGGAGACCAATATCACTCTCATGGAGCTTCAGCCAGGATGTAGTTAGCTTAGCTAAGATTAGCTTAGCGTAAAGAATAGAAGCAGGGGAAACAGCTAGCCTGTTTAAAAAAAACATTCCTACCAACACCTCTTGAGTTCAGAAATTACTGTAGCATGTTTAATCATGTTTGTATAAGTTACGTATGGTAGCTACTACATAACATTAGCATGTAGCACAACCAAAACTGCCTGTGAGCAGGGATAAACAAATAGCTTTTCTTTAATTAAAGTTCAAAAACACACCTACAAACACAGCTAGAGCTGACAAATGACATGTTTTCTATAGTATGTTCAACCTGTACAAAACATTAAATCAGACTTAAAGTTATGTGCTATAGCTAACATGTAGCATGTAGCGCCTAGCATGACATTAGCCTACATCTGTTTTTTTGTACATATTAAACAAATACACACGAAGATACAGCATGGTAATAAGTGGACTTGAGAGGTGCTGATAAATTGTAAAGCTTTGAGAAAAGCTAAGCTAGCTGCTTACCCAGCTTCCAGTTGATGCTAAGCTAAGCTAATCACCCCTTGGCTCTAGATCCGTACGACACACGCACATGAGAATTGTGTCAATCTGCAGTGCAAATAAATGTATTTCCTAAGATGTCGAACTTTAGATTTTTACCTTCATCCAGTTCTGATGAACAGTATTTGAGACTTTTTGTTTTATATTTTTCAGACAGCTAGCGACCCACTTTAAGTCTGCACAAAGTTTTTTGAACATTTATAAAGAAATTGTCAGGAAAAGTTGACATTTGCCAATTCTGAGAGCCAAATTGATATGTTCAAATTAGTTGTGTTGTCCAACAAGCAGCCCCAAACCAAATTATATTGATATAACAATAACATAAAACAGAAAAAAAGATACAATTCTTATATCTGAGAACCTAAAACCAACAAAAGTTTGTCCTTTTTTTTTTTTGCCAAACAATCTCTCAGGACTCTCCAGCTTCTAAGCCCTAATACAGCAACTGACTACTAGTGTAGGCCTGTAATATGCTGGCATGAATGAACAATACAATCCATTTTTTATCATTTTTTGACAACAGTCCCTTTACAAACCACACAGAGCCCATCTCGACAGTTTGTTCTGAACAGGAACAGGTTGTGTAAAGAACAGAAAAAAAGAAAAAAGAAAGCTGTGTTGATTTTTGAAGTTTCCCAGATGATTCAGACGCGGGGCCAGAAGTGGGATCCTGCACAGTTAATTCCTGCAGCACCAGAGAACGAAGAGCAGCCAAGTCCGAACTCTTTGTACCGCAGCACCAGCTGGAGGCGCCGGGCGCACTCAGAACCTACACTCAGCTAAACAACACTATGATAACTGATGTACTTCTACAAACCACAGACAGCGTGAGTGTCAAATCGGCTCGCAGCCAAAAACATATCAGCAATCCAAAAACATTTCTGGAGTAATTCCCAAAGCGTTCTTTCAGAGGAGATGGAGAACGGGAAAAGGGGGGTGGGATATTCAGGGCCTGCTGGATGAGAGGAAAGGTTTGTTTCTGCATTTCCATTTTAATTTCAGTCATTTCAATAAAAAAGAATGGGACACAATGGCCGTTTGTGGATCTCCTCCCTGCCCTCTTCTTCTTCTGTTCTCCCTACGTTGCTCTGCAGTTTCCTTAGATGCCCATGATGTGAGTTTAGTCCCCTCTCCTCGGCAGAGTCCCGCCCTGAGGAGAGGCAGGGCCAGTGGGGGAATCCAGGGGGGGGTCCGCGGCAGTCCGAGCAGCCTCCCCTCGCCCTCAGCCGCAGGAGATGACAGTGAAGCGTTTGGAGATGCAGGACATGTTGTGCAGCACGATGCCCAGGAGGAAGAGCAGCACGCACGCCACCAGGATCACCGTGCACACGCCGGACCACGTGGAGCCCTTCCCTCCTCCGCCCACCGGCCCGGTGACTCTCCTTTCCCCCTCGCCTCCTTCCAGCCCCATCCCCACACCCTCCAGAGCCATACCCAGCCCCAGAGGCTGCTGCTCGGGCACGGTCACCACGGTCATCCCCTTCTGCTGCCCGCCAGGCAGGAAGCGACATCCCAGCTCCCCCGGCAGGCCGAGTGCCCGCTCCTTGGCGACTGGCAGTGGCAGCATGTAGCAGCCGTTGCTGGGGAGGCGGATGAAAACTGGCGTGTGCTCAGAGGCGTGAGGGATGGCGATGACGGTGATGATGTCCGGGTCGTCCGGGAGCTGGGAGACGGACAGTCCTGGTGGGAGCTTGGTGACGCCGCGGCACCAGGGACAACGGATCTCCTTCTGGCTGCTGCGCATCTGGGTCAAACACACCGAGCAGCACGTGTGGCGGCAGTCCAGGAGTTTGGGCCGCCGTCGGGGGCTGTAGTAGTTAAAGCAGATCTGGCACTCCAGGATCGAATCTTGGGAAAGAGTCTCCATGGTCTCTGATTGTATTCCCCGGTAAAAAAAAAAACAGCGAATATCTTCAGTGAAACCAACACGATCTTGCAGAAAGGTTGCAAAAACTCCAGGCGAAAACCACGAAATCACAACTGGCTCCTTGATGCTTGATGCACCTCCACCGTCCACGATGTCACAGTGATGTCACAGCTCGCCAGTGGCCACATGGTCCGTCATCTGCAACAGAAGAGAAGAGAAAGGTCTGTTGAGACGAGGGCAGTCACAGCCAGAGATAGAAGAAATTGATCGGTCAAGCAGTTGTCAACTATTAAATCAATCGGCAACTATAGTGATATTTGCATCTTGAGAAATTAATTAAAAGCTCTCTTTATCCAGAGCCACACCAAAAGTTAATGAGGTCTATTCTGAGGTCTACCCATCCTCTGAAATTGGTTCTTTTGTGTAATCCAGCTGACAAACGACACAACCTCCTTCATATAACTTGAAATCATATCGACATCGTCCTTTAAATCTCTGTAAATGATGCCAATCATCCCAAACATTCAGTAAGTGGAACAAATTGCACTTATACAGAGGACTCCTGGATGAAGTGGTCAGATAAATACATCATTATTCTGTACATCATACATTATACATTTCTGCCTCCAGCCGGCTGCAGCAGGGCTTAAGTTCGTGAAACCCCTTCGCCTCAGTATCTGCATTAAGTATGTCTAATACTTTTAAGCGTCTCCTTCAGGCCACAGACTCCATAAACAATCTATTCCTCCTCCTACTCGTCTTGCATAATCACGTCTACCGTGTTAATCCATGCGGAAGCGGTGATAGTTTACTTTTACAGATGATTAAACCCTGTCAAAATAGCACTGAGGAAACAATGAATACCAAACAGGGCCCTGCCGACTTCTTATTTTAATTTCTCGCCCCAAATTGTTAAGTGTGAAAACTGCTGAAGAGGAAAGACGAGTAGATTTTCTCTTTCTTTCTCTTTCCGTCTCTCTGCCGCTGCCATCGCAACCGAGCCGGTGTCCCTCCGGGTAACGGCTGATCGAGTGAAGGGTGAGACGGATGGCGATGGAGGGAAGGCGAGACGGAGAGGAGAGTGGTGACAGAAATGGAAAAAGGTGACCAACTGATTGCCCCCCAAACACTGTACATCTCAGAGCTTTATCAAAAACAAGATCTCAGGCAATTAAACTGCTCCTGGCGCCCCGTGGGGACGTGACAATGACAGATAAGAGTGTGTTCACACCAGGTGTGCTCGGAGCAGTTTGTTCACACTAGAGTCCTTTAGTTTGGTTCATTTTTTAAAAGGACAGAGGATGAAAACATTCGACCTTGGGCGGTCGTAAATAACTGTAACAAGACAAGGTTTAGGGTTCTGCTTATCGAGGCCTGAATCCTTCGGAAAACATCTCATCAACCGATCCGTCAATATCCAGGCGGCTGACGTCATCGCAGCAGACTAAAGATGATAGCCGAGATGCCCTTGTTGGTAGCGACGTCCTCCAGCTCTCCCTGGGGGATCCTGAGGCATTCCCAGGCCTCGTGGGATATATAATCCCTCTAGTGTGTTGTGGGTCTGCCCTGGGGTTTCCTCCAGGTAGTTCTGAACAGAATACCTGCTCCGGAGGCATCGGATCAGAAGTCTGAGCCAACTCGACTCTACTCTACTCTGGACTCTCTGCAAATGGAAGAGATCGTCGACATTCTGTTAAGGTTTAGGTTTTAGGAGTGCACCCATCCAATCCTTCAGACAGTCAACTTATTAAGTGTTTCCAGTTATGGCTGGGCACGATAAATCAAAATCCTAAATCTTAGGATTGTCCTAAAGATAACAAATATCATTTCGGTTTTTTTTTCGTAAAGTGCTCAGCGAACTACATCGTCCCGCTCAACACACGTTACCAACACCAACATGGCCGCTACCTCGGCACCGACAACGCAAAAAAAAAGGTGAAAATCACAATCAATCTGCTGATATTGACAACTGCAGGTATGTGAAAGGAGAGATAGTCAGCTAAACTCACTTTTGGTGATCGTTCAACGAGACAACGTCACTATCGCGACTGATTTCAGAAGTTAAGGAAGTACCGTACTTACTCTAACCTAAACCACCATGTTTTCCTAAAACTAATCAAGTTGTTCTAGCGCCTGAACCCAATACATAACATGATGCAAGTTAAGTAATAATTGCAACGTTAGTACAGTTGTAACTGAAGTTGGAAAAGTGTTGTAGTTATAACTTGTTCTGGGGACAGTTTTGGGAACAGTAATATATAGTATGTTGTTTTGGGAACAGTTTTGGGAACAGTTATATGCTGTACATTGTTTTGGGAACAATTACATACAGTACGTTAGTTTTGGGAACAGTAACATACAGTACGTTGTTTTGGGGACAGTTTTGGGAACAGTTTTATGCTGTACTTTGTTTAAAGGATAGTTTTGGGAACAGCTCATTACAGTATGTTGTTCTGAGGGCAGTTTTGGGAACAGTTATATACAGTGTGTAGTTTTCGGGACAGTTTTGGGAACAGTAACATACAGTATGTTGTTTTGGGAACAGTTATATACAGTACGTTGTTCTAGGGACAGTTTTGGGAACAGTTACATACAGTATGTTCTTTTGGGAACAGTTACATACAGTATGTTGTTTTGGGAGATGGTGGCAATTTACCTATTTATGGGTTTTGGTTCAAAGTTGTGTTGACACGTGACCATGGATGCAGAGTTTCATGGGAAAGACAGTCAAAGCCTTAAACGCTTCAGCATTCCAGTTAATACTGTAGTGAATCCTTGTTCGTCTGTTAAGTTCTACGGTCGACTCAGTCAATCCGCGGTCATCTCCATCAACTGCTTCAGCTCCATGTACGTCTCCTTCCTTTGCCCTCAACAGCAGCAGCACCACCACCAGCCTCCCCTAGCGAGTCACTCCCTCCCCTCCTGGGTCCGGAGGCCAGACCTTCCACTCCTCTCTCTGCACTCCCCAGCTGACCTAGTTTCTCCACACCGTTACCGAGTCAAAGTCGAAAAGAAAAAAAAACATTCTGGCAGTTTTATGGAGAAGTGAGGAGAGAAGGAATACGAGCTCAGGAAGCAGAAAAAGAAACCTGCCCTTGAGGGGGCGAGACAGCCCTGGGTATTACTGAATCCCTTCCCCAAAGATAAGGATTAGCTTTGATCTGACATAAATGCTTTGTGGCTCAATATTCCCATACACCCAGTCACCCTCTCTCTAGCCTTCCTTCTTCCTTTTCCCCCTCTGACTGAAAAGCTTTTCCCCTACTGCTTTACATCAATTCTTCATACTCTTCAGCGGGTAATTTCTTTCCCCTTTATTACCTCAGTCCTTTCCTTTTCCGAGACAACCTCTTTGACCTATTTTCTTCATGTCAAGGTCTAAAATAAAGCTGCGCAAATATACAAAACACATATGGAAACATTGATATTAACCAGAGTAATAACGAATCACAGGAGGCAGAATTTCTTGTATGAAAAGCTTAATTTCCGACAACTTACACAAGCTAATTTTGTGCTCCAGAAACCCAAAAACCAAGTAATAACTTGACCAAATTATTGAGCCATTCTTTCAGTTAATTTCCCACATCAATGACTTCATAGAGAAATAGGATGATTATGTTAGGGGAAAAAAAGGTACAACTAAGGCGAAATTCAAAAGTAGAGCTCGTCTGATCATCATTTTCATCACAGAAAAATCCACATTTAGTTTCTTCATCATCAATTTAAAGATTAAAATTAATCTCCAGAGTGCTTAACTTAACAAATAAAGTACATCTATTTACTGGAAAGGAAAGGAAAGGAAATTATGTCTTCACTAAATGATGGAAATCTCAGTAATTTGTCAACTAGGCTACTGAAGAGTAACAGGAGAATTGAGTTTACACTCCTGCTACACTCCAGTCCAGTAGGTGGCAGTATTACACCTTATAAGCTGGTTTGATAACCGGCGTTAAATCTGAAAGATGTAAAAATCTAAGAAGATGATGAAGTGAACTTGTTGTGTTGTCACTTAAAACTGCAGGTCACTGTTTAACGCTTCATATTCCTTTAAACTGAAACGTTCAGTCCTGCTTAGTGATTAGTTAATTTAAATCTGTAAACCAAAACACACCACCGGCTGCTAACAGCTAAAACCTAACAGCTAACTAGCTCACTTCCTGCCTACTTCATTCACAATGTAACATTATCCGTGAAAAAATAGGTTTTGCCCCGTCAATATACTTTACCGTGTCTTTTTACGTGTTAGATCTTGTGCCAAGGAGTTAGCTAGCAACAGTAATTACCACTGACAGTGCTTAAGATAGAGAGGTAACCATGGTAACAACATGAGTAGAGACGCATTGTTGTTGCCAGCTCCATTAGCTCTATTAGCTGTTCCACAAGCTACTAACAGCTAACTAGCTCTCCCAATTTAACACAGATTTGTTTTTCACTGTGAAGTGTTATTCAGGAAAAAAACATGCTGCGTCCCCTTATCGATGGATTTTACTGTGTCTTTTTTTATTTTAACATCACACTATCTTAGATCTCGCGCCGAGCAGTTAGCTAGCGACTTTAATTAGCGCCGACAGCGCTGTAAATAGAGAGACAGCTATGGTAACAACATGAGTAGAGACGATTTGTTGTTGTCACTCCTCTGTGTTTTTCGGAACTCAAACACTCCAGCTACATTAGCTCCATTAGCTGTTAGCATGTGAGGTCCACAAGCTGCTAACAGCTAACTAGCTCTCCGAATTTGACACAGAATTGTATATCACAGTTTAGCATTATTCAGGAAACGACATTCTCTGTCTTCTGTCAATGGAGTTTATTGTCTTTTTTTAATATTAACATCACACTGTCTTAGATCTCACGCCAAGTAGTTAGCTAGCAACTTTAACTAGCGCTGACACCAGAGCTGTAGAGAGACAATAACAAAAGTAACAGCATAAAAAGACGCGCTGTGATGTTTTCAGTGCTTTGTTTGGTTTGTTAAGCACAAGTTATACATTCTGTACAATTGCAAAAACCCCAGGATGGAGTGAGTCTCAGCCTCTTACCACCAGTCAACAATAAAATGTTTGTTTGTCTTTTAAATATCAGAGAAAACTCACAACGAATCACTTGCTTGTTGCAGTTGTATTCAGCAGGATGTGACCCACAGCCCATATTCAGTTCTACTTGTCACTGCTGCTCTCCGCCTCGGGTGGAGGAGATCATCTGAGGCAGCGATGAAAACACAGCCACTTTTCTCTCTCGGCGTCTGAAGACAACAACTCGTCTGCTCTCGAGGAGCCCTCTGAGGTCATGAGACTGCGGCGAGGAGCGACCGAGGCTGCAACTTAACAATATGATTTATCTGTTCAACTGAGCTGTAACCAGGGCAACCCTGATAAAAGCTGAAGTTGTGACCCATTTTCTATCGAACCTACATAGAAACACGACACAAAATGTCCAGGAGACGCTCCCGAAACAAGTGGAAGATTTGATTTAACCTCAATCTGCTCTATTTTTGTAAAAACGTGACTCTTGGTGGCGTTTGTGTGGCGTCATCGGGGAGGGGGGAGCGGGAGAGGACGTATGATTTGGTAATGAGGCAGGAGTGACCGAGCGCTGGCCTCCACTACCCCGACATGCCTGTGGTCCACTGGGAGTGACCAAACACACACATAGGGAACAGAAACACACACAGACACACACTCCCTCAGGGCCCCCACACACACACAATCAGCCGAGGAGAAAGTGCAGTCGTCCTAGCAGACAAGTTAAAAATAGCCACCATAGCCAGAAGTACACACACACACACACACACAGCTCCACCCAGCCTCCATATAATAAACTACCTGGGAGCAGCGGGGGGAGGTCAGCTCTGAGCAGCATGGAGGAAGAACTTGTTAATCTGCAAACCCTGAGGTGGTTTGAGTCGGTGAAATGTCAGCGAGATGATGATGATGTAACTGTTCATGTGCTGGTTCATTACAGGACACGACGAGTTCACATCGAGCAGGTGCAAAGCAGCTACCTGATAGGAGCGGGGGGCGCTTTCAGGCAATATCAGCTGCAATGACTCAGTTCCAGCGTCACGGATTCCGGGTTGTTTAAGATAACAAGGACGTCAGAATATGTTGTTAGTTTCAGGAAATAAGCTCTGAAATTCAGCTGGTTAAAAGGTGAAATCTGTAAATTACGGCCAGAATTCGAAGGCAGCTCCAACAATTGACAAGTTTGTCACGTATGCAACGTAAAGTATCTCAAAGTCATGTAATGTAGTGTAATGCTATGTACATAATGTAGCATTCATAACTGAATTCACATTAGAAACATAGTTATTTAACCAAAACTACAAGTTTTGTCATGTACATAACGTACCGTAAGGTTACAGTAATGAAAATAACACAACGTAGGATAGAGTCACGTACGAAATGTTGGCAACCTTAATACTTGAACATTAGTAACAGTTATTTAACCAAAACCCAAAGTTATCACGTACACTACATAGCGTACAGTAAAGCAATGAGCAACTAGTTTTGCCATATACGCAACTTAACTTAAAGTGACTTAATGTAGTGTAGTGTGACGTACATAATGTTGGTAACCTTCATAAGTGAATTTACACAAGTCACAGTTAACAAAATTACTAGTTTTGTCATGTACGTAACGTAATGTAACATTCATAACTGAATTCACATAACCAAACTTACATAACGTAGCGTAAGGTTACAGTAATTAAAGTAACAAAACGTAGGATAGAGTCACGTACGTAATGTTGGCAACCTTCATACCTGAACATAACAGTTATTCAGCCATAACCCAAAGTTGTCATGTACACTACATAGCATACAGCAAACCAATTAAAGTAATCTATAGCAACGTAATGTAGCATAGCATTCAGTACTTTATGTTGGTAACCTTCATAAATCACATAAGTAACACAATTATTTTAACCAAAACCACTAGATTTGTCATGTACGCAGCGTAACTTAATGTCATGTAGCTTCACGTAACCCTTAATAATTGAATTAACACTAGTAACAGTTTTTTTAAACAAAATCACTAGTTTTGTCATGTGCGTAACATGACATAGCGTAAAGTAATGAACATAGTGTAGCGTAACATACGTACAGTTGGCAACCTTAACTGTCTCCACATACTTAGCGCAGTTATTTTTACCGAAACCCCAAGTTTTGTTGGTACCTTTGTAACTAAATTCCCATGGGTAACGTACTTATTTTACAAAAACCACAAGTCTGGTCATGTACATATAATGTGGCATAAAGAAACATGAAAAGAAAAGAAACAACAATGTAGTGTAGCATTCAGAAAATGATATTGGTATCTTCATAACTGAATGCACATGTACACAACAGTTACTTTAAACAAGACCCCAAGTAACTTAATGTAATGTAAAGTAACGTAAAGTAACGTAACGTAGCATTCAGTACATACTGTTGGAAACCTTCATAACTGAATTCACATGAGTAAAGTAGTAATTTTAACTAAAACCACAAGTTTATTCATGTCCGCAACGCAATACAGCGTAAAGAAATGTTAAGTAACATAATGTAGTATTCAGTAAATAATATTGGTACCTTCATAATTGAGTTCACATATGTCACAGTTACTTTAAACAAAACCACAAGTAACTTAATGTAAAGTATTGTTACCTTATAATATGTATGTTATGTTGGTAACCTTCGTAAATGAATTCGCAATTGTAACAAAACATTAATAAGTCTAAAGCATGTAACTGAATTCATGTTATTAACATAGTTATTTTACCCAAAACCATGATGTTTGCCTGAACCCAAACAAACTGTGACCCTACAATGAAGGTCCGGTACACCTGGCGCTGGTACGCTGCAATGGTCAAGTTGTTTTGGGAGTCACTGGCAATTTACCCATTTCAGCGCTCCAGACTTTGACTTTTAACCCCGGCTGCACTGGTGCGTCTTATTTTTTCATTTAGGTGAGCCCCATTATGTAAATGATAGGAATAAATCTGTCTACTCACCCAGTTGGTGTTTGTTTAAAGTATTTTTTATGGTTTCTGATTTCCTGACCTGCTGAATATTGGGTGAATGCAAATTCAGTATTCAGTCGTTCAGGTTGAAAAATGACGCTTGGACAGGTGCCCATATTTACCTTCCCCTTCATGAGATTTTCACAGATATGACTCCATCAAAATTAAAGCCGTCACTCAACTCCTTCTCTAATATACCATCCGTTATTCCCCGGACGTTTTCAGATATCTTTCCCTCAGCAGATATGAGACACCGGAGAAACTGGCAGCAGCAAACACATTTCCTCTCACTTTTTTCTAATATGGCAGGAACAATGAAACGCGAACAGCTCTATTTGGAGTCCGTCCATGCGATTTGTGGCGCTCTGGCATCATATTTCTAACTAATTCCATTACGCTCCAGTGGACATTCACTCATTTCCAAATGACAGATAAATGCATTGTGCTGTGACGCAGGTGTTGCTATACGTTGAATTTATGCTAATTGCTCGTCACTGAAGCACTCTAAAACATCCTTCTTCTGTTTTTTATTTTTTGTATTTGTGACGGGAAAACTTCATCAGCGAATAAAAGCTGAGTTGGTAACAGAGCAGTCGATTAATCTCCGTATGGTTTTCACCACAGTTACAGTACAAACGTGTCGAATCAAAACGCGCTCTCGTCTCAAGTCTTGACTGTGGGCAGTGTGCTGAGCAGACATTTGCATATAGTTGATGTGCAGATTTCCTCACCCACACATCCAAAACTTTTGCATGGAAGTCAACATCTCTTCCAGAATACATTTAACAGCTTAACGTAGTAAAGCAGGAGCAGTTTAGACTGAAAAGGCAGCGGCAGCGGCTCCTCCACTGCTTCTTCACGCTCCACAGTCCACTTACAGTGTGTGTTTTAGTCCAGAGCTCATCAATTAACTTGAACCGCAGCTCATTTTTCATATACGTTTAATGTTAATGTCTGTCCTTGACAAAGGTTACAGAGGGAAGTGTGGATACGTGTGTGTGTGTCCTGATACGTGTTCTAAAGGGCTGTTTCAGGATTTGTATCAGTCTTTATATGAGGTTTAAGGACACAGTGAAGTTTTAAGAAAGGATATTTATATTTGCGAAAACTAGCACTAACATGCTTTTTGTGAACCTTTGATAAGTTGTTGCATTTAAAACAATTCAAAACTTGCTATTATTATTATCAAACGATCCGTTTTGATAGTATTTACTGTGCATAATGTTCGTAATATTCATGATTGAATTCACAAAAGTAACATAGTTATTTTAACCAAAACCACACGTCTTATAATGTACGTAACGTGACATAAAGTAGTGTTACGTACATAATGTTAGTAACCTTCATAAATGAATAAGGTAACATACTTATTTTAACCAAAACCACAGGTTTTGTTACGTATGTAACGTGACATAAAGTGGCATAGAGTAAACAACGTAATGTTGGTAACCTTTGCAACTGAATTTACACATGTGACATAGTTTTCTGAATGCACCATAGCGTTACATTTAAAATGTTGGTAACCTCGATAAATGAATTTGCATAAGTAACGTAATTCTTTTAACCCAAACCACAAGTCATGTACGTAACGTAATGTGTGTAGTTTAGAGTAACAAACGTAAAGTTAGTAAACTTCGTAATTGACTCCTCATAAGTAACGTAGTTATTTTAAGCAAAACCACACGTTTTGTAGCATAAAGTAAAAAAGAACATAATGTTGGTAACATTTGTAACTTAATTTACGTGACGTTATTTTAACCAAAACCACAAGTTCACTCGTTTGCAACACAACATAGCTTAATGACGGTTAAAAGAGCAAATATAATGTTATATTGGTACCTTCGTAACTACATTTGTGTAACAAAATTATTTTTCACAGTTGAATTTGAAGAAATATTTTAGTGATTACTACAACAATTACGTGCTTTTTGTGATTCTCTGTTGATTTTTTTGCATGTAAAGCAATTTGTGACCCCTTTTTAAAGTATTTACTGTAGAGAATGCCAACTGTGGGCCGGACCCGATCAGCCAGAGTTGGAGGTCAGTGGAGTAAATCCCTGCAGCCTGGGTTTCAAACATCTGGAGCGGAGGAAGTTCTGGGAACAGATAACTGCTCACAGTTTGGGTTATGAGACGCGATGAGATTAAAAATGGGTGTATGATCCTGTGTCCTGCTTGAGGATGTTATCTGGATAAATCTGACTGCTTTTTGTTGTATATTGTTGCGTTGGAGAGTCTACGCACCACCACCCAGTGTGACGTACACTGTATATGTGTGTGTGTGTGTGTTCAGCACAGATGGAGCTCCTGATAGAGGCCTGTGCAGTCGACCATTGCGGGACACATTATGGCAATTTCCAGCTTGAGGAGCCAGCGAGCGTCAGAGTTGGCAGCGCCGCCGGATGAGCCCGAGCGTGACTCCCGACTCCTGCACCTCTGGGACGCCGCCCAACCCGAGGAAGTGTGCAGAGGACGGCGGTGTTCATCCAGCACAGCTCTCCAGGTACCCGGTTTCATTCTCTAAAGCCAATATTTGACTACAGAAGACCTTTTTTCCTGACTTAACAACAGATTCACTCGGGACTATGGCGAGGAGAGGGCGGCGCTGATTGAATTACCTCTGCGGTCAGAGTGTCCTCAAACACACACACACACACACACAGAGGAAACTTTCTTTAAACAAGACTGTTTTTAAGTTTTGCTGCTTGTGTAACACCAGCAGCCTGTTTTATACGAGCCAGAGACACAATCCTCAAATTAAGACATCAAAAAAATTATAATAAGTGTTGTTTTTAGCGATCAGATTGGCTCCAGTGTTGACATCCGTCCAACCGCCCACATTTAAGTAGAACCAGCATTGTTTTAAATTAAATTAAAATATTAAAGCACAAATGTGATCATATTATGTCTCCTCAGTCAGGTTTTATAACTGGTCAGTACTTTCTGTGCTGCTGTAAGAAACCATCACCAGTCAGCCCCTCAAAAAGCGACTCTTTCCTACTTCTTTTTAATGTCTTTTACTGTATTTAAACAAGTTAAACAAGAGTTGTTGTTCTATCGGAAATGCCACCAATACTGCTCCACGTAATTTAGAAACGGCACCTTGCTACTCCCCAGCTAGCTCCGTTAGCTCTGCTTAACATTGCTCATCGGAAATGACCATCTTAGCCTCTCTGTTACATGTTATTTTATAGATATCGGCCATGAGAGTCTGGTAATTATCGGTTATCGTATCCAATATCATGCATCCCTAAAAATATTGCTGTTAGACCAAAAATGTACGCATCTGTCGGGCTGTGATTAGCGTCCTAGCTGCCGTAGCTAACAGCAGTTAAACACTCCAATTTTTAGTATATCAGTGATTTTTTTTAGGAAAACTCTAAGATAATCACCTCTACAAGTGACGTGTATCCTAGAAAACGTTTCTAGAAAGATATTATTTTAACAGACCACAACCTAAACTCCAGTAACATCAATTTTACTGAGATGAAGGCACCAAGTACGGATAGAAACCATTTGGGTGGTCGTACCCTTTAAAAGATGGTCACGCTGCATATTTAAGAAAGTCACATATCATAAGAAAAACCTTAAGTGAATAATAAATAGAAGGCTTTGAGGATTTTCCTTCATTCCACTGCAATTCTGTCACATCTATTATTAAAGGACCAACCCACTCAAAATTCAAATCAGTAAAGCGTCAGCTGTGATTTGTTTTGACGCTCTGTCGTGAAAACTGGGGGGAAGAAACGCATTTTCAATCTTTAGAAAGTGAGAAAATACACAAACCCTGAACTTTAAAAGAAAGCAGTCACACAAACTGTATTATTTAGTGTTATTATTTTCAGTTGCACTGCTCATACACCTGTCTGCATGTGAGTGACAGGCTGTCCGAGCTCGTGCACCATCCCATCAGTCGCCTGGCGAGGTCACGCAGAGTCCAAAAAAACCCTCATGAGCAGAACAAATCACCGGCCGCTCGCCGCTCGTTGATGAAAGCCGCCTCTACGCTGAGAAAGTGTGCAATTCTCCCAGCAGATGAAAGAGGTGAACGCTGCCGGAGGCCCTGATCTCCATCTTACAGATCCACATAAAGATCCTGGAGACCTGAGATAAAGACCAGCTTCTGCGTCCCCCGACTTCAAACAACGCAGACACTTTTAATTACGATAATCTGCACCAACGCTGAAACTGTGTAAATGAGGATTATTTGAAAACTATTAACTGGCGGGACAAAAAAGGTGGCGACGTTTTCGCAATAAATAACATAAAAAAAAGATGGCTGCTGCTCCTGAGAGCGTTTCATAAGTGAGAGTGGTCTCGTAACTTTAACTGGAGGCAATAATGTGGCTTTTTTTTTTTCCTCTCTTGTGCCAGAAATCATTTTGTCAGAGCAGGTCTCATTTCTTCAAATGGAGTATATCTCGCCGTGGAATGAAACACTTTGATTCACTTATTAAATAAAAAAGAGTTCAGCGCAGAGAGGGTGATAAAACTCTCCGCTAAGGACGAGGCCGCAGGGCGACTTCGACGGGGAAATGTGTTTTCGTCTGGGTGGCGGTAAATAAGAATCATACCTGAAAAGACAGGATTTAACCTTTTTAAGCATCTTCTTCTTGCAGCCGCTCGAGTCGATTCAACGCAGCAGGCGGCGAACGCACCCCGACTTCCTGTTCCTCCAACCGAGAGCGAGATCATTCGCACATCAACGAGCATCACAGCCAGAGTGTGTGTTGTGTGTGTATGTGTGTGTGTGTGTGTGTGTGTGTGTGTGGATGTCTTCACCATCATCTAAAGACCCAGCTTGAGTTTTTAAGAAGCTCTGCAGGTAAACGTTCAGCAGAAAAGAAGCTTCGGGAGCCTGATTAGAGATTCATCACACGTCTTCTGTTCACGGCAACGCCGCCAGCGAACGCTTTCGCGAGTCTCTCAGTCGGTTTGCACCACAGAAGACGGCACATCTAGCACTTTACTCTGAGACAGACGATGTCACATCGCAACTGTTCTGTCAAATTTTTTGCTCCGAGGATCTTTGGAGGAAGAAAGAAAAAAAAAAAAAAAACCAGAGGTGGCAGAAGTGACGAGGTGACGGCACGGCTCATTTTTAGAGTTGCCCTCAAACTGTTTCATGTCACCTTGTCACCATTAACGCCTCGACGTCTCTCGCTGCAGCTCTGACGTGTTAATTATGGGCTAACCCAAACAAATGAGGCGACATCATCACACGCTCACACTCACACACACGTGTGTGTGTTTTCAGGAGGAAGTCTGAGCTGTCAGGCGAAGAGAATCAGTAACAAGCCGGAGGAAACCGTGCATAAGCCTCGCTCAAGGGGTATTTTGCATCTTTGGTGGCTTTTAACGCTTTCTGACAGCTAGATTTTATTTATAGTCTCAATTATTATTATTATTATTAGTCTTAAATATTTGCATGTACACTTGTGTTCTACTGCAGAACAGAGTGGAGTGTTTAGAAATTTGATCTCAGACAGCAAAAATTACGATGAGAACAAAAGGTTTAAAATTCTAAGGTCACTTTTGCATCCGTTAAACTCATTTAACAAAGTTTTAAAACATGAAGTTATGCATTTTGAGGGCCGATTATTAATCGTTGTCACAAAGCACAGACACTGTACTTTGTGTTTGCAATATAGGGGGCAGAGAATACATGTCCGCAAAGAAAATCTGTCTGCTTTGTTTTGTTTGTTCCTGGAACGAGACGTCAGAGGAAAACGTCCGCTATGAGGTCGAAGCTTCATCGCTCACTGTCAAAACAATCAGAAATACGAGATGCTGTCATGAACGGTGAAGAACAAGATGTTCAGTGTGAGGTTAACTGTGCAAAGTTAAGTTAAACCTGTCAATGGATCTGAAGCTGTACGCCGATGAACGCGTGCTGTTTCCAGGCGATAGAGAAGCCGAGCGGAGTCGCACCGACAAACAATCCCAGATACATTGTTAGAAATGCAGCGGACGCACGCCGGCTGTCTTTGACAGAGGACAGGCTGTGTTCAGTAATCCACACTGAGTAAACAGTCAGCCTGCAGTCATTAAAGAGACACACGAATCGGCACACACAGTAAACAATTAGCCTGCGCACTGTTCGATCCGACGTGAAGACGATGTGAGCAGTGCTTATCTGAGCCAACACGACTGAGGATTAACAACGGCCGACGTTCACAGAGAGAAGCTCGAATGTGACGATTGGATTCATCACCGGTGCTACAAATCAATCAGAAAAAGAGTCTTAATGCCTCCAACCACAGTTCTACTTTTACAGTCATTAACATATCTGCTAGGTGTTTGTGTTCACAGGTCACAGAGGAAGCGAGAGCTGCTTTGACACTCGCTCTGTTCGGCATCAACAACAACAGGTTGTTTTCCCTCCAGCTGCTCGTGGAAACATGTAAAATCCAAAATGAGTCAATTTGGACGGATGGAAAATATCCGAAAAAGACACAAAGCAAAAAAAACACAGCTTCTGTTCAGTTGAGGGTTTGGAGATGTGACTGTACGCTGTGTTTACAGTAAGACAACATGCATTTATCATCAAAGTCAACAACAAACGCACAAAAAGTAAATTAACGGATGGAACATCATAGTTAACTATCAAGGCAGTAAACCTTATTTCCTCGTCTGAGCTTCTCTGGCTTTTCTAATAATTCCATCTTTCAAGCACTGAAATAAAATACATTTTCTTATTATAATCCTAAACCCTTTTCAGTACAAACCAATTAAGCCTGTTTAATCCTTCTATTTAAAGTGCAAATTGAAATCCCCTCCCAAAAAAACACAAGGCCAACTTTGTGGCAGCAGCCGTATAGATAGCAGAAATCATTGAGAGGCAGCTGTAAAAGGACAAAGAGAGGAAAAAAAAACAGACATTGAAAAGGAGCTTGAATTATAAAGACGCCGTAAACGAAGGTAAAGTAAGCCAGAAGTCTGTGTGCTGTAAACCGCAGAGCCAAGAAGAAGCGAGGCCGCCGGCTGCCGGGCCACCTGCTACTACAGCTCCGAGTCTGAGAAATGGCCGTGATGTCTTCCATCGGCTGTTTTCACACCCTCCCTCCCCTCCTTCTCCACCCTGCTCGTCTCTTTTAGCGAGACAGACAGCAGCGAGGCTGAGGCCGCGTTTGACGCTCGGCCAAGGAGAGGAATATTTCACCCCCGCCGTCGTCAGCGTGGACACCTCCGGCCGGCGAGAAAACACAAACGGGTCGATACGCTGATTGGCACGTAGCTGCCGAGTCACGAGTTAGGTCCTCCTCTGACGGACGGAGACAAATCCATCAGGACGGACCGCACACTGAATATATACGTGCCGGCTGGCAGCCGCACGCTCATTTACATTTTCTACAGTGAGGAAACTCACCGGCACCGTGCTGACGGCTGCTCAACGTGGAGGTCGAGCGTCTGAATATTAATCGACGAGTTAAGATTCAACAGTTTCTCGACCAAATCAGCTGCAGCGTCCATCTCAGAGAGGAACATTTAATTCCTAAATATCACCGTCAACGTCAATACCAGAATATGTTGACAGCAATACTGATCGGATGGATCTGATGTTTGTGGACACACTGATCCAACCATTGAACTAGTAACCACAATGTCACCAGACTCCCTTTACAAATCATTCAATTTTGTGAATTGTTGAGTAAAGAGAGACTTTATAAACTTTGTGAAATGCTGTCTCCGACAAATTATCAATTACTCATGTCTTCTTGTAAACTCGGCATTAATTACAAAACATTGTTTTGTTTTAATTGTAAAAAGTGTCAGTTTGAACCAGTCTGTCTGCTTCTATGTCAACATTTTTAGCAGCTGTTTGAACACACTGTGTATGAAAGAAGACAACATTTTATTAATGGATAACATGTCAAATTTTACAAATACAGTAAACAGCAACTAATATAGGCTACTTTTTTTGAGAGGTCACCAGACTCCCTTGAAAAAATGCGCAATTCTGTGAGTTGCTGAGTTAGTAGACACTATAAATTTTGTGAAACACATTCTTAAACAAATTCTTAACTATTTAGGCCTTCTTGTAAATTCGGCATTAATTACAAAACATTAAGTTGTTTGTTTTCATTGTAAAAAGTGTCAGTTTGCGGCAGCATGTCTGAGCCAGCCTGTTAGCATCTATGTCTAAATTGAGTCTCACCTGTCAACATTTAGCAGCTGTTTGAACACACTGTTTCAACATTTACACTAAATTTATTAAGGAAGACAACATTTAATTGATGGTTAATGTGTCAAATGTTACAATTACAGTAAACAGTAACTAATATGGGCTACTTTTTTTGAGAGGTCACCAGACTCCCTTGAAAAAATGCGCAATTCTGTGAGTTGTTGAGTTTGGAGGCACTTTACAAACTTTGTGAAACACATTCTTTAACAAATTCTTAACTATTTAGGCCTTCTTTTAAATTCGGCACATGTTCTACATTAAGTTCTTTCTTTGTGTTTCTTGTGAAGTGATGGACTTCGAGTTAGAGACACTCGTGACTCAGGATGGATATTAATATCAGGGCTGAACAGCTTCTAACTCAAGAAAACGCAAATAAAATAAAGTTTCCCCACAAAGGTCAAGAGTTGTAGGTGTGAGCGCATAATTATTCTCACCATATGCTCTCAGTTTCTGCACAAACAAACACACCAGCACATCCTTAAAGCCTCTGCTCCCGCTCTGGAGGAAATCCCAGTGAAAGCACCGGGGTGGTGGTAGTTTTAAACAAGAAGCCGATCCTCGCTCATGGAGGGACTGTAAATAAGCTTTGAGCTCACTTCTCTCTGGAGGAACACCGGCTTGCTAATTCCCACTACGAGGACGGCCTTCTGATAGTTTCTCTTCCAATCATCCTCAAGAAAATGTCCCCCATATGTTGCCAGATAAAAACGTCTTTGATATTCCTACATGCCTCATCCCCCCGGCTGGCTGGCTGGCTGGCTGGCTGGCGAGCTCGCGGTCTTTAAAAAGGAAGCGTGGCGTTGGTGCGTCTGACAGCTGAGCGGGACCCTGTGATGCCGGTAACGACATGAGGGATGACAACAGAAGCTCCGACATCAAAAGCCCTGCAGCACCGACACACACACACACACACACACACATATTCGCAGCAGATTACGGAGGCCGGTTATTCATCAGCGCTTACACGAGCCGGGTTACGAGTCAGAACACATATACGCACACACAAGAGCAGCTCTGAAACGAACTCCCGCAGCTCATTTGTACATGAGGAAGTAGAAAAAAAAAAGAGCGCAGCCTCTCAGCGTCCTATCGACACTCACTTAAGATAATGAGGCCTGTTGGGGAGGATATAGATTGGAGGACGAATCTCAGAGCTTCTGTACGCCGCTGAATGGGCAGGCGAGGCAGATAAAGGGGCTTTAGAAAGAGAATCTCCAGGACGCGCGGTGGCAATTTGTCAGGATTAAAGCTGGATGGTGTCTGTCAGTGTGTGTGTGTGTGTGTGTGTGTGTGTGTGTGTTGTTGTTGCAGCGTCAGGTGTTGTTCATTACCCCGAGGTCGCCCGGGGGAACCGGGGGCACTGATCTGCGAGGTCGTCTGAGGCTTTTCATTCTGAGCATCCTCAGCACAACCTCACCGAAAAGCATTGTTTCCTTCATCAGATTACGTTATTGGTTAATTGATTAATCATGTGGTTTATGATAATGAGAGCAAATAGTCTTAAACTATAGATATCAACTTTGCGATGATGTAAAATGTAGAAAACCAGCAAATCCTCACACCTAACTGTGATTTATGGGATATTTTTGCTAATAAATCATGAATAATCTAAACAACTAAGTAATCAAGTCCATGTAGTTAAGAACATGTTCTTGACAGTAAACCAACAAAATATCATAAATACAGTAAACGGTAGCAAATATAAAGCTACTTTGGTGTCTCATGTTGAGAAAGACACCAGACTCCCTTAAAAAAATGCTAAATTTTGTGACACGTCGTGTTTGGAGTAACTTTAAAAACATTTTGAAACACTGTCTAATACAAATTCTGAATTATTCGACTGCACTTGTGAATTCGGCGTATGTTACACAAGGCCCTTGGTTTCTTTGTGTAAAAAAACGGCATAAGGTCTTCTCAAACCCAAAGATAGCAACTTTGTGATGATATAAAATGTATAAAAAGCATCAAATCCTCACACTCAACTGTGATTTATGGGATATTTTTGCTAATAAATGACTTCATGAATAATCTAAACAACCAATTTATTAAGTCCATGTAGTTGAGAACATTTTCTTGACAGTAAACTTAACAAAATATCACAAATACAGTAAACCATAGAGCAAATTCGGTGTCCCCTGTGGAGAAAGTCACCAGACTCCCTTTAAAAAATGCACGATTTTGCGACTCGTCAAGTTTGGAGCAACTTTAAAAACATTTTGAAGCGCTGCCTAAAACAAATTCTGAATTATTCGTCCGTTCTTGTGAATTCGGCGCTCTTAGCTTCGGCGTAAGGTTGAAGCAGGAATAGCAGCTTTTAAATCGACGTGTCAAACGCGAAGCTACGGAACCGCAGCTCAACTGAAAGTGTCGTCAATTAACGACCACGAAAGAGCACCGTGTCAGACTGCAGCGGAACAGAGAGAGGTATCTTTTGCCGGTGTTGAGTGTGAAGTGGGTTGTGAAGGGGAGTGGGTGGAAGAGAGACAAGAGAGAACAGAACCAGAGAGCCTCGTATGATTGTCTCTACATCCACATGAAGCTGAACGACGCCCTCCGACCTGCAGCGACATCAAACACTACAGCATCGCTGACGAACCCGTCATCACCTCCCTCTCCATCTTCCCAGCGCTACTCACCGGTCTCTCCTGTAGCATCACTTTGAACCACCACACACACATTTCGCTCAACACGTTGCCTGATACAAGAGCCCTGCAGCGGAGAAGAAGAAGGGAAAAGACAAATGTCAAACATAAAGCACACAGGCGCGGTTTACTGTACGTACACAGCAGACAGGCCTGACCTTCAGCGAAGTCTCCTGAGGCCAAACATGTGAAAGGCTACCTGCGTTCAAGGTCCGCCGGCCTGATGCTGCACATGCTTTCAAGCTACCTCTAATGAAATTGGTTCGGCTTCACAATGCTCGCCCTCTTTTTTTCTTTCTGAGCCGATTCCGCGGCTGAATGCGGACGATCGAAAGCACAAAAAAAAGAAAAAGAAAGAGAGAGAGAGAGAGAGAGCAATTGGTTTCCACGAAGCCGTCAGACCTTTCGAGCCGATAGTGAGATCTGTTGGTTCAACAACATGTAGTCGACATTAAAGCAAATATCTGAGCACAGAGGACGCTCCGTCCTCCTGCCTGGCAGAGGTGAGGAGACATGTTGGTGTTATGCAAATAGAATTCCTCTTTAATTCAGCACTTCTTCCTCCTACACACCGTGACACCAAGACATTATGTCGGATACATTCGTTACAGTATCCGACGAAACAGCGAGGAAGAGCTGGAAGATTCAGTTTATTAAAAGGTTAAAGGAAAATACTGCAAAGACTGAAAACTGGGGGTTGTTTCTCTCTGGGAACCTGATTAAATCTATTAATCATTGTATAATTTTAAGATTAACTTATTCTTAGTTGAAACACAACTTCAGGTCGTAACATTTTGAAGCTAATGACAAAAGAATCTGTTAAGACATCATCTTTAAAATAATAATAATGCTAACATGCCCTTTAATGCTAGGATAACAGACTAAAATGACAAAATTTAGCAAATTAATTTCATATTATTACTAGAGAGCATATGAACATGCTAACTTTAGCATGTTGCTTTTAAACTGATGCTTAAACGTTAGCATGTTGCTAACCCTAACCCGCTAGGATTGCAAAGCTTATATTGATTCCAGACAGTATGAAACCAGCTCAATTTTAGCGTATTACTTTAATGCTAGGAAAGCAAACTTAAATGCAAAACTTAAGCAATTACTTATCAATGCAAGAAAGCAAGAAAACATGCTAATATAGCATGTTGCTTCTGAATATAGCTAGAATAGCAAAACAACATAACAAACCTGTGGTTAGAAGAGCAAAATGCTTCATTTTAGTTTGCATTTTTTACTGTACATTAATGGTAGAATAGCATATTTATTATAGCAATATTCATATTAATTCTAGAAGGCTTAAAACATGCTAACTCAATCGTATTTTAATTTAAGGATGGCAGAATAAAATGCTAAACTTTAGCCTCAAAACAGTTCACAGATGCTGCATTGATGTTCGTCTGCAGTCGATGCTACAAAGCCTCTTAAGTTTCCAACATGAAGTCTGATGAAGTTTTGTTTCCAGGTGAATTATTTGGAGGAAGTTGCAGTTTTTCATACTTGCCATCTTGGCTCGTGCAGACTTTAACAAATCATCTCTCGCAGCTGCCAAAAGAAATAAACCTGAAAGCGTTTTTTGGTTAAGCTGCATCTTTTCCATCACATTCACACATCACGCCGTGTTCTCTGACAGCAGCACAGGTGTGGATGGACTGTTGTGAGCGAAATGAGCTACAGGAACACCTGGCGGAGCATTTTGCACGGTAACCTAAATGTTAATGACTCGAGCAGTTGGTGGGCAAATTGACAGGATAACAAGCTCTGATGAGGCCCGCGGAGTTAATCGATGCCGATGACATCCGAGGAGACGGTCGTAAAAAGCAGCAGACGAACGCACAGAGACGCAGTCAATGGAGGCCGTCAATGAAGAGCACGATGCAAACTCAGCGAATGGGAGTCGGAACAGCCTCGAGCGTCGGGAGGGTCAAAGTCGAAACACACACCGACTCCCCTGTGCAAGGAAAAAAAAACACTCTGGTACTCCTCAAATGGAAACAGATGGGAGAGGAGTTTCACAGCAGGAGCGTCAGCGTGCTACAGAGGTCATAAATCAGCCGCTTGGCATCGTGTGTCGTCAGTCAGCCAGCAGAGTCAAGACTGCGGGCATGTTTCAATCAACGGGCCAACAGACGAGCTGACAGCACGAGACGAACAAGCCGAAAGGCGCCCAAGGACTACGACCAGCTCAGCCTGAGATACGACACACCGGAAAGAACGACATATATCAAGCTTTATAAAAAGCAGGAAGACTGAGACGACAACCTTCTGAAAAACAGCAGAATGCAAATCGAGCCTTCAAGTCAGAGATATGGGTCATACGTCTCTGAAGATGATAATCACGGCGGCTTTAACGTGCTGTCACACATATTACAGCGGAGAGGACTCATGAATATTCTCTCAGACGGATCCTTCATCTCCATTTCTGTCTCTCTTTGGCTTATCGGTCCCCTCAGAAAGCCCTCTGCGACCCGCCGGCTGAACTCTGATACATCAGCCGTCTCAGAGCTGCTTTTATCGGGTGGACTTAATCTGATCGAAGCGAGGAGAGAAAGAAGAGGATTTCACTGACGACGTAATGAAATCTCACAGAGAACTATTCAAGTTGAAAGCTCAGACTTGACCTTGACCAGCTGTTGACAAAACAAAAAGGTCCACAGCGCGATGACTCATTCTTAACCTTTGATTGCAGTTTGGATGAGGAATCGCTTTAAAGTTGTTCCTAATTACAACAAAGCAACCCACCCCAATCTAAAGACGACTGAGTGATGTGACTGAAAGCCTCAGAACAACTACTAAATGGACCTTTTAGTGAGATTACAGCCAGCTTTAGGAGAAAGCGGAGTGCAGAGCCGGGCTTTCTGGAGGAATAAGCCTCAAAACATCCAGACTGAGTCTTACAGGCGACATCATGGACACTGTAATGATATTTTGTCTGCAGCTGAACCTACAAAGCCTCTAAAGAGAGAAAAGAGACAGATTTTCTGGAGGAATAAACACCCAGAGCCACTGATCCGACAACAAAGCAATCCCCCCATCCAAAGACAACTGAGTGATGTGACTGAAAGCCTCAAAACAACTACTAAATGGGCCTTTTTTAGGAGAAAGCGGGGTGCAGAGCCGGGCTTTCTGGAGGAATAAGCCTCAAAAACATCCTGACTGAGTCTTACAGACAACGTCACGGACACTGCATCGATATCTATCTGCAGCTCAACCTACAAAGCTTCAAAAGTTGTAGAAGAGAGTCGGGTCTTCTGGAGGAATAAACACCCAGAGTCACTGATCCGACAACAAAGCAACCCCCCAATCTAAAGACAACTGATCGATATGCCTGAAAGCCTCAGAACTACTACTAAATGGACCTTTTAGTGACATTGCAGCCAGCTTTAGGAGAAAGCAGTGTGCAGAGCCGGGCTTTCTGGAGGAATAAGGCTCAAAATATCTCGACTGAGTCATACAGACGACGTCACGGACACTGCATTGATATCTATCTGCAGCTGAACCTACAAAACCTCAAAAGTTTGTAAAAAAGAGTCGGATCTTCTGGAGGAATAAACACCCAGAGCTTTACTTAATGAACGTAACGTTACAGAACCTCAAAACAATAAAACGACATCAGTAAACTACAAATAACAAACCGATTTTATCGGATACGCTCGCTTAAACCAACCAACACGGATAGTTCAACATTAGAAGGAGTGCTCATCCATTAACATCACTTCCTGTGATTCAACATGTCCAAACAGACACACAGATTTAATTCCAACAAATCTGCTTTAATTAGTAAAATGCTTGAACTGTCTCATTTCAGCAGTCCTACTTTGGGATTTAATCCGATCTAATGGGCATGATTATATGTGATAATCCTGGCTGGTTCTGAATTAAATAAACACGGCCACAGGAGACGCAAACACTCATTTTGAGGCGACACTATCCTTTCAAATCCTGCCTTTGGGGTTTCAAATATAGCGAGTGCAAAGGCATCCAAAAAAATAAAAGATGTGCTCAGTTCCTCCAAACAGATTTCAACCGAACGGCCACTTACAGATTCAGAGATTACCAAACCTGCAGCTCGCAAAATGAAAACCACCACCTGCCCCCGGACTAACCGCTGTTCTCCACCTGTGGGTTTTTTTGGCAACAAAGCAGAAAAATTATATATTTTTGCAAAGAAAGCAGAGAGGGGGGGGAAACGAGGAGACGGTTTGTTTGATCCGACAGCCAGCTCGGGCTTTTCGCTCAGGCCACCCGAGGAGTGGACAGATTATCATCGGCTGTCGGGGAGGAAGCGGAGCTGCAGGATCAGTACCCGACCCGGCGAGGTCAGGCCTCTGGATGCAGATAAAGCTTTTCCCTTTTTTTTTCATCAAACGCCTGGTGGAGAAAACCAATCCCAAAAAGCTGCAGTGTGGCGAGGACCGAGCTGTCAGACCTAATGCTGCAAAGTGGTTAAATTATCAGAACGGGTAACGGCGGCGCTTTCAAAAGGGCACCTTTAGAATATGATGCTTTTTCTCGAAACAACCAAATTACTGGCAAAAAAAAAGTTGCGCTTCAAGAAAATGAATCAGTAGAAAAGGAACATCAATACCAAGAAATCCAGCCGGATGACATGAAGAAGAATCAAACACAGCAATCACAGGCAACACATCTGACGCTGGCTGGGAGACGCTCACAACTCTCTGATTCCAAATTCATCCTTTTCCTGCGAGCGAGGATGTGTTTTAAAACACACGCCAGGACTTTCATCTGGAGGGACTCCATGTTGAGACTCCAATGAATGAGATGCACAGTGTGGCGCCTCGTGTTGTTGATTTAAACTGGCGGCAAATTTCACATTAAAACTCATCCCAAGTGCTGCAACAGTGAATATTCTGTTTTTATGTGGTGTTAAGATTCTGCACACGGATATGATAGCTGACCATTTTGCACCCGATATTAAAATAGGTGCAAAACATAAGATTTTTAGTTCATAACATAAATAAAAAATGAACTAAAATGGTTATCAGAATGTGGAAAAAGCTGTGCATTCGACTGCACACCTGAGTTTGTTGACATGTGAGGTTCTAGTTTGTCGTTTGTGCTACTTCGTTAGCCGGATTGTTCTTGCATCTGTATGTGCATGTGTGCAAAATGTGAAGGTACAAAGATTTCTGACATCTTTGTGTTTAAAAAGTGAAATATTTAAGAAGATTTAGGTCAAAACATAACAAAAGCCAAAAACAAACCCAAATAGCTAACTTAGCTCACTGGCTAATAGCAGCTAAAGCTAGTGGCACCTTTGCTGATATGTGCGAAGTCAGAGCCAGGAGTTGATTAGCTTAGCTTAGCATGAATACTGGACGCGAGATAAGATGATGAGTTGATAGGATCCGTACCGCTTTCATATCTATTTGGAGCCAGGAGCTGATTAGCTTAGCTTAGCATAAAAGCTGGACACAAGGGGAAACAGCTAGCCTGACACAGCGTAAAGCCCGTCCTCATCAGAAAGTTCAGCGGTGGGTTGTTAAAGCAGCTTATAACGACTCACGTTGAAGTTTCCTGTTACATGGCGACCTCTAGTGGCTGTAGTAATTACTGCAGCTGCAAAGGAGGAAGTCAGGAGTAGCAGCGTTTTCCTGAACCTAAACAAGTGTGAGTGTATGACGAGAGTCCGGTACGTCTGTCGCTGTGCTCTTCAGTCGTTTAGGCGCGAGGATGTGTTGAAATTACGCCTCCTGGCACCTCCAAAGCTCTCTAATTAACAGCTTCTATCTTTTTTTTTTGATTAAGCTAATTGCCTTCCAGCTCCAGCTCCAGTAATTAACACCTCAGATGTGCAGAGATGACTTTTAATCTTCTCATCCCAGCAAGAAGAAGAAAAAAAAACACATTGTGAGAATATTACTTTTTTTTTGTACCAAACACAGGTAATATCAGGTGTCTTCACTCAAGCAGTACGTTTCTTCAGAAGTCAATCCAGGTGACGCTCTTCTTTAGCGAGTCCTGAAGGTGAATGGACACCTGTGAGCCCTCCCGTTGTCATGATCACCAGCAGCAGCAAGCAGCAGCAGCAGCGTTATCGTGACCGGCTGCCGTCGGGGGACTCAGCGCTTCCTAAACAAATTAGCTCGTCGAAAAACTGCTGAGGCCCCAACCCTTTAATTACATCAACCTGAAACCAAATTATGGTCCCCGAGTCCGCGGCGCGTTATAACTGATGCACATGAAACAAGCCTCGCTCATCCCTCCTCCTCCTCCTCCTCCTCTTCCTCCATCATCAGTTTGGAACATTTATATCGGGGTATTCACTCCCAGGAGAGACGGGAGAGAAATGTCAAGACAAGGGAGACATGGCTTATCCTCCCTCCCTGGCCTTTTCGCTTCCCGTTCTATCACTCCCTCCATTCTTCTTCCTCCTCCTCATTCATTCCCCCGCCACACTGTCTCTTTTCTCTTTTTATCCTGTCATCTACATTGTGAGGAGCATCTTCCCGCTCCGAGCCTCGGCAGTGTGTAAAGCAGAGCAGGCGAGATGAGAAGCAGAGGTGCTGTACTCGGAATAGTGAAACACCGGAAAAGATGGATTTTAACTATTCTGCCACCGCGGGAGCAGAATGAGATATCTCCTGCTGCATTAAGAACCGGTTGTTGGCATTCAAGAACAAAAACGACCTTAATTTTCTTCGTTTCGAGGTCGCTGTGATCTTTACGGTTGCAGATGTTAACGTTGTTCCTCAAAAATTTCGACAGGTTTAACACAAAAATCAAAAATGTACCCAGATGTCTGTTTTTAAAATAGGGGGTATTTTTTAATCACTCGCTGCTTCTCTTCAGCCACGTCCATCCGTCTTCGGTGAGTGGCAGAGAAATATCTGTAAAAATTATCATACTGTTTAACTTTGCTTATTATTTGGTGGACTCTGCCACCTCTCTTGCTTCAGGGCAGCTTGTTTATTCACTTGTGGAGAAAATAAATGAGTCTGAATTCGTATAATTACCTTATTTATATTGTAAACATCAAAATTAGGAGTTTGAATCTCTTCTCAAAGACTACATAATGCCCCTTGAAGTTACTTTTGATGAAGACCCAACATTTTCAGACTTTCCTGCCTCAAAATAAAAAGGAAAAACAAGCAATTATACTGTGATTAGCTTTTGTTAGCGGTGATTCTTTTTGGTATTTAGGGCCTCGACCACGACTGTTGACGAGCTAAAGACGATCTCTGACGCACTTTAGATGGATTATATTGTGACAACGTTGTTTTTGAGGTCTAGTTAGGTTCAGGACTTGGAAAACATCATGTTTTGGCTTCAAATATCTGTTTTTGTTTCACCACAAAGGTCAGATACATCTTCCTTCTCTTTAGTTGGATGATGGTGGTATGTCCTGTTTTTCATGTATGTTGTAAATTGCACCCCGAGGGATGAAAACAGTCCTTCAGTCAAAATGATCCAGTGGTGTCACACTTACAAATGTTGAAACTTACACAGTGGCCCTTTAATTATTGCAGTAGGTTGATGCATTTAACTTTAAAATGTACACAATTATCTTCCGGATTTTCTCGCTCCTGGACCTTCTTACAGGATCCAAGGTCCAACTGCAAAATTAATAATCAGCTACTCAAAAAAATGCTGATAATTGATTGAAGAACTGTCCTTCATCAAAATCATCCAGTGACACTTACAAATGTTGAAACTTAGTTTACACAGTGTCCAACGTGCAGCAGATTGATGCATTAAAATTTACAATGTGCAAAATGTTGGTTTCTTTGGTTTCTTCGCTATAGCAACTGTAAAACAATTAATCAATTACTCAAAAACTGCTAATAATCGATTGACGAGAGAACAGTTAATAGCAGCTTTAAACTTCTTCCTGTTATTTACAATATTTACATTCAGGTGGCGACGGTTTAATCCGAAATGAAAACATGAAACTGTTTTCGGGAACGTGTTCCGTCGCTCCGCTCGAAGCTTATATCGATTGATTATAAAAACATTAAAGGGTTTGTTTTTTTTAACCTGTTCTGGGTTCAACAACAACAGGTACAGCAGCCATGTGAAGTCATATTGTTTATCTTCGAACCATTACAGCGCCATCCAGGCACTGAGGCAATTAATTACTGAATTATACCATGCTGGTGCACAATGAATGCAATAGGCCCTGGGGGCTTTTTTCTCATTACCAGGTACACACTGTCCTACACAGGCGAGGCAAGGGAGGCTTTTAATAACATTTAGTATTCAGATTAAACTGTTGTTTGCAGCCAAAGCTCCGGCTTCCAGGGTTTCAGCTCCAAAGTAGGATCAATTTACAATCCAATTAATTCAAATTGTGTGGAAACATGCTCACAAGGAGGAAAAACAATCGTCAGGCGAAGGGAACAAGAGGGGGAACACCTGATGTGTCTGACATGAGTACTGTGATGATCCAGTGCCACAATAGAAGAATAAAATACTTAAATGTAGAGTGCTTCTTTTAGACGGCTGCTGGGTTTTAACCAGTGCTTCATATCAAATGTCAAAAAAAAGGGAGCTCGAACACGTAAATATAAAAAACGGAGCTCAGCAGAAAGAAATCTTTATCTCTCGATCTACCTTCAGTCTTTTATTGGAACATTTCTGCCAATCATTCCCACACCGGTATTTTTCCTGTCACTCAAACTTTCCCCATTCATGAATTTTACGTCTCCATATCAAGTCGATCATCTCGCTGCCGCCATTTCTTCCCCGTCTCTCTTGTTATCACACAACAGGCAGCAGCCGCCGCCACCTGCAATCACCATCATGGATGGGATGTACCATTTTCCTCCAACGCCACCAAGAATATAGAGATCCGGGAAGAGTTTCTGTCCTCGTCCTGTCCAACTCAACCCGCCAGAATAAATGTTGGCAATGTACGTTTCTGCAAAATGATCTGTTGCAACTTTACGTTTCTTTAGGTTCAGTTTCTGTGACAATTTGTCAGTTTGTCAAGGCACAAAAAACACTGTTTTCGCTTAAAACTGCCGGTTTTGGTCACCACAAACACAACTGGACATGTCCTGAGGTTTCGTTAAAAAACATACAGTTCCATCACCGCAAAAACAGCTGGAAAGATCCCAACGTCTGCTTAAAAGGTGCCTGCTGACCACTTCAGGAAAAGATCAAAATAACAGTTTTGGTCACTGCGATCAACCTGCTTTAGTTGCAATCACATATGGGAATGGTTTGACTTCCAGTGAAACATAGGAGGTATTGTTCGCCACAAAAACAGCTGGAAAATATCTTAAAGTCTCGTTAAAAACACCTGGTGTTGGTGCCAGAAGAACACTTGGTTAGGCTTTTGGTCACTGCAATCACAGATGGAGATGGTTGAACTTCCCATGAAAAATGGTGTCTACAAACAAAGCTGGAAAGATCCCAAGGTCTCGTTAAAAACGACTTGCTTTAGTCGGCACGATCGCGTATGGGAATGGTTTGACTTCCAGTGAACACAACAGGTTTGGGTCGCTAGAAAAACAGCTAGAAAATATATTAAAGCCTCCTTAGAAAAAGCACTTGGTTACGGTTTTGGTCACTGCGATCACGGATGGAGATGATTAGACTTCCCATAAAAAATATCCAGTTTTCATCGGCACAAAATTAGTGGAAAGATCCCAAGTTGTCGTTAAAAAACAACCGAGCTCCACAGGGGTACGTACATCTCAACATTTTATCGTCAAACTCATTTTTCCAAGGTGCAACTACAACATTTAACATACTCTTTGAAAGTAAAGAACTTAAACGTGATAACAAGAGGTCCTGCGTATCATATGTAACGTTGCTACCGTTAACTTTAGCTTCCATTAGCAATGTTAACGTTTGGTAGCTCGCAGAAGGTAGTTCAACAAACTGGCAGCGAAACATTTTGTCCAAGAAGTGACGTATATGTTGATGTATTTGCAGAAGTCTGGCAAGTTTAGCTGCATAAAAACCTGGAAAATATATAAGCTTCACAACAAGGGATCACAGTTTTTAATCACTCTGCCTTTACAAACCTTCAACTGAGGGTTCTTGACGAGTCAAATAAACGCTGATGATCTGAATGTTTACCATCGGGAAAACAGACACATGAAATCTTTCCAACCCTCCCTTTATTCCTCAGCTGTTCTCCATCTTTGTGTTTGTGTTTGTTGAAGTGTGTGTCGGAGGGGTCAGTTCCCGCTGCGCCACATGTGACCATCAACCTCCCCGCCGGCAAGGTGCCGGGCGAAAGCCGTCGCCGGCTGCCATGGAGACACACGGACACCGAGACGCCTAATGTAGCAGAAGGCAGCGCTGGTTGGCCCAGTTTGTCATTCTGTTTGTGTGCTGATTCAGACTTAATAACAGGTAAAGCAAAAAAGAAAAAGAGGGGGTGAAGCCAGTGAAGCGCTTCCCCGTGGCAGTAAAGACACATTAGAGGCCCAGTGGAGGACCAGTGATGGATGCTGCTGCAGACTCCCTGGCGACCACGACGATATGAGGACGTTTTTTTTATTTATTTTTTTACTGCTTTGCCAAGTTATCTTCTGAAGAGCATGTGTGAAATTCTCAGAGATATTTCTTTCCTTTCCCTGGATGAAATAGTGTTAAAAAAAAACCACGTTGAGTATGAGGATCGACAGCCCGTCTGACAGAGTCGTCTATCAGAATCAAACACAATCACACACATGACATGTAATTTTCGACAACCGCCGTCTCTTCGTGGAGAGAATTACTCATTTCACCACCTTAAAGCCTCCCGTCGCAGCCACCCGTATCTTGTTTTACGTCCAGCAATGATCTGTCGGAGCGGCTGCCAAGCAAATAAATTTGGCTACGGAGGACGGGTTCTATTGGCAGCCGTGAACGGAGCGAGCGGCGGTGAATCCAGAGGTCTTTATTATACGGTGTGAATGGAGGGATGGATACACGGAGAGGTTGTAGGGAAAGAAAAGGAATATCATGTTCATGTCAGTCAAAACACGGAGTAAACCTGCGTGACTGCCTAAAATCCTGATGCATCATCTTCAGGGGTGAAAGTTTTAAGTCGATGGTCAGCTGCCTTAACAATCGATTAGCGATTGATCGTTAATAATATGTGAAATACGTTGAACACGTTTCCTTTAGCAAACTGTATTAACCGCTGGCACGATCCGTGTTTGGTGTTAAATCAGGGTCGGCTCTATTTGGAGCTAAAAGAACAGAGAAAGTAAGTTGAATTGAAATGAAATAACACAAAGTAATGACGATATTTTAATTACAAAGCTCTGGCGACAAAATCCAACCCACGCTGAGGCGACTAAATTAATAATATCTGCTTGTTTATAACCTGTGAGACTCTACCTGAACCTGCAGGTTCAATGTTGGACGTGGTTGAGCGGTAATAACTAATATACGATTGTCAAGTTAAACTTTCTAAAGTCCTAGAATATATCATAACTCTTGTGAAGTTATTAACATTGTGAAACCGTCACAGTTACAGCAACAAATATCAGTCATTTATTTTTGTGAAAAGAATGTTTTGTGGAAAGAAATCAGACGTTGGGTCCAAATACCTGCCGTAACGTACGTAAGATGTTTATGTACGATGTAAATCCATCCTGTCCCGACCTGTGGTGGAAGTTTTTACCCGTCTGTATCTGAGCTCGCTTAAGACACCAGGATTCATCCTCTGGGAACCACGAACGCCGAATTTCAATCAAACCAAAGTGTGTAGAGATATTTAACTCCGGGCCAAAGCGTTGGACTGGCAGACTAGAAATCAGATAAATCCCCTGCTGCTCGTGCCGTCTTTCTTTTTATCGGCTTTCCTTTTCCTTGATCGTCGTCGTCCTCCTCACCGGAGCTCGTAGCCAAGCCTCCATCAAAACCACTTCCCTTTAGGGGGTTGTGTCCTTGTGTACTCGAGGAACAAGAAACAAAACAATCTCAATCACGACGGGCGAGTGTTGTGACTCCTCTACCCTACAGACACAACACAGCATGCAGCCGTTTCCCACACGATGTCCCCAAACAAGCTCCGCCAGGTTCACAAGGCGAGGTCACCCTGGAAAAAAAAGTCATTTTAACAAAGACCCTCCCCTCCCGGGACAACAACCATATTAACAGCGCTCCTCCCGGGTCCACAGCCTGCCAGAAAAAATGGAAAATCTGAAAAAATAAAAAAAAACACACCCTCCTGCAACAAACTCAACCAAAACCACCAGTGCAAGCCAATTTTCTTACGAGGTGAAAATAGCTTCAAATTCAATCCCCAAGTCGAATCTGAAAGTAAAATGAGACGCCTGTGGCGTGGACAGATATCTGCTTACCTCAAGACAGAGGATGGAAACAAATTAAAATGTAATAATAACAGCGGATTTAACTCTCACAGCCTCTGTATGAATTAATGAAAACGTTATGTTACGATATGCTGCAGCTGGAGCTCCATCTCCTCACGATGCTCTCATGTAGAGCGGTTGTCACAGATTGTGTCACATCCCCCCGTAATAAATAATGAAATCGTGCGAGAGCCCGGCGAAGGCAGACAGCCGCAGATGTTGGAATAAAAAAAGAAAAGTGGGTCAGGTGTCTCGCTGATGCTACGAGACGAGCGGGCAGACGGTCGCTGAGCGCTCGGACTAATCAGGAGGCAGCGGTGAAAGAAAGGATGGTAACGGCTCAATTTAAATGCAAAAACATCGGTGAGATGACAGCAGTCAGTTCACCTGAGGAGAGCCGGGGATCACCTCGGCGTGTCGGACGTCGGTTTCATTTAAAAGGTCGAGAGGTCAGATGTCAAATCATGGCTGACAAACGAAGCTGAAGTGCCAAAAACTGCAGTTTCTTGAGGCTGGATTCGTGTTTAAAGCCTGTTACAAGCACCGTTTTATATCACTCACTCCTTAAAATCAAATTAATGTTATGTGCATCAAAGAAAAATGACCCAAAGGCGGGCAGGTAGAAAAACAAACAGCCAGCTGTGATCCCAGAAAACAAAACTGGTAGGCAATACAAATAAAAGAAGCAGGCGGAGGCAAATCTGAGAATGAAAGAAGAATAAAAAAAAGGGAAAGGTAGACGAGGTGAAGGCCGATAAACATCGGGAAGACAAGGAGCAAACCTGGACCAGGGAACAGACAAAGACAAACTACAAACAGAGAAAGAGTGAGGAAGAACACCAACACAAAGACAGGAAGTGGAGAGTAAAACACGACACAAGAGGATTTAATCTACAGAATAACACCAGTCTTCACCTCTCAGCTGAGTTCCTGAGAATTTCATATGCAAATATCTGACAAATATTTTGGCTTTCAATGTTTTTGAGCTAATGTACTCTGGAGGAATAAACACCAGGAGTCAATGAGAGTAACGGTACATTAATAAGTGCATTAACAAGCGACCTTGTTTGCATTTATTGGCAGACAGATCCTGGATCAGATGTGGGCAGAGCCGGGAGCCTCTGGAGGAATAAACACCAATAAGGTATTCTGGCTTTTTGTGCCGGTTAAACCTGCAGTCAAACTCGCGCAATTTACTTGAAAAAATGTGATGTGTTCACCATCGGACAGCTGCCGAAACTGGTGAGCTCAGGGAGGAGACGGCCACGGGCAGAGCCTGGACCTTCTGGAGGAAGACGAGGACAGCAGAGGTTGTTTTTCTAGGATTAAAAAGTGGATTTATCTTCACTCTGGCTTCAGCAACGACCCGTGGAGGTTTATGAAATGTACAGAGAAGAGACGGGAAAAGAAAAGGCACCGCAGGAAAACGGAAATAAGACAAAACAAACAAACTCCTGGTGCTAGCTGTTGCTCGCCATCTTGCGGCTAATGTACAGTAGCATGAGGGGAAATCTGCAAACCGTTGTGGGTGAGCGGCTCGTTAGCCTTTGCTAGCTTGGTAGCTTCCATCGAGGTTGGTTCATTGATCCAACTGGGCTCGTTTCAGCTCCACCTCTTTGCACATCTTTTGATTAGCTGGGAGTTAAGTACAGGCGGCGGCCGATACCGACCGACTTTGACCTTTGGTTGACGTCTCGGTGGTTCTGTCTACTGTTCCTACAGTCGATTGTTGTGTCACCAGTGTTGTAAACGACTCCCAGGAGTCTCCATAGCTCTGTCAATACATCATTCACTGTGCTGGAGGGGGGGTTATGTACTTTAGACCTTCACAGCTCAATGATGTTACACAAGCTCATCCATCTAAAATACCACAAATCCATCACCATCCATAACTGCCTCAGATGTGTAACCCCCGTCCACCACCTCCACCTCCACACAGGTCCAGCATCCCATCGGCATCTGATCAAAACTGACACATAAACCTCAACAAACACTCCTGCAGCCAGCCAACATTGGACCATCATGCCAGTCCCCGGTGTTTACGACCTCCCGCTTCCTCTCCCGTCGTAAATCGACCGTAAACAAACCCGGCTCGTCAATCATATCTGCACCATTTGACGAATCACGCACCGCGACCTCGTCAAATTAGGGCTCCTTACCTCGGGTAATAACAATTATCACTGCGGAGAGTCTCCTTTGGTCTTTGCTCAGCCATAAAACCCAATTACACACAAGGTCTTAGAACAAAAACAGTTATTAACAACTCTGAAAGCTTTAAACTTCATGTCTTCAGCCTCGAGACCAGCGGGACCGTGATCTGTTTGTCATTTATGATCCGACCTGCAGCACGGAACACTTAAACCTTTACGGGACGTGAAATATAAAAAGATACTGGAGGTATTTCATGCTTGTTGCTGCAGGTGCGCAGTGACGAGAGGGTTATACACACCTGAACGCTGGTTAATAAATACAACAAGGTCAGATTTTACAACACGGTGAAGTTCATCATTGACTGAGGCTTTATACTATCAACGCTGCTCGCACACATTGAGGCAAAACCTCCCTTTTAAATAATTATTTGCGTTTTAAAATTGCATATCGTTGTGGAATATTTATAAGCGATTTGTCGGCATTAGCACGAATTAAAATATAATGTTCAAGACGTCCAGACGGCCCAGAAGAGAATCAACCTGGTGTTTTCAAAAGTGTAATTAGTGTAGAAGATATATTGTTATCACCACATATTCAATCCTGCCCGTTTGAATTCCTGCAGGAGGAGTCGTTGTCACCGAGGTCGTTGGGTTTCAGTCGTGTCGGGAGTCAGATAAAGAACACAATAAAGACTCGGAGTACTGAGGTGTGATGGCACCTCGCAGCTTCGTCCTCGTGGGACGCGAACGCATGACCCAATGACGCATGTCTGACTCAGAGGAGCAGAGACCTTCATCCTGAAGGCTGAAACATGCTTCAAGCACAAAAACATCCACAGCAGCTGAGGTATTTAACTACAATAGACGGATCTTTGTGCTTTAATGAAGAGAGCTGAGGGAATTTATATCAGGGTGCAACTGAAACTTAGCTTTTTATTTCTTATTAACAAGGTTGTTGCAATTTCTTGTTGTAAATTAAGGTAAAAAACATGCATTTGCACCTTTATTTAGTCAACAATAATCTACACTAACCAGTAAAACCACTGTGAGAATTTAGTCCGTAGTCCTGCAGCGACAAGGAGACACAGGACACGTCCAACCTGAAGATTTAAAAAAAAAATGCAGAACAGGATCTAAAGGGACAGTTCACCCTGAATTCAAAAACACATATATTTCACCTGTAGTGTTGTTTATTCAATCTACACATTTTTGTCCGTGTGTTGCTGAGTTTTGGAGATAAGTATAATGCAACGAGATCTCTTTCAGCTTGTGGTGCTCAAAGCTAAAAAAACAATAAAATCATGTGAAAAACTCAACAACGCGACTATATCGCCGTTTACGTCGGCCTTCTCTTGAATGTAATGAAACTAAATGGCTTCAAAAATAAATTAAAAAACAACTCTGCAGCTCACATTAAAACAATCCAGAAGGATAAAAGGCAGCACAGGTGAGAGGACACATGTTTGTCTGCGGTGTAACTCCCTCTGTGCAGCCGTGCCGTGACGGAGAGCGACTGCACGGCACACAATGATGTAATCAGCCACAACGCGCCACACGCAGCTGGCGTGTCCACAGACCGGACTGATTTCAACAGAACCGCAGCAGCAGCGAGGTCCGATACGTAATTGTGCACCGATGCAACGACGCCGGAGCCTCAACTCGTGATTACACATCCAACAAAATGCTGTCAGACTGTTTTTTAATGCAGCAAAGGAACAAAGTGGGCGAGGATTGTGACGGGACGAGACCACAGCTGGATCTGACAATAACAACAGCTGCATTACATCTAGTCTTTGAGTTTCAGGGCCTCGGCATGCAGCCTGCACACACGGTCGCCATTAATGTTAAATATTACGCTTCTTTGGCCTCTTTTTCTTTGTCATACATGATAGTAAAGTCAATATTTTGGGGTGTTTTTCAGACTAAGCGTGCGATTTTAAGACGTCAACTGTTGTCAAGGAAAAGTGATTTTTGTAACCTCAACGTGCTCCCAGATCCATGTCTTCACATATATTTCATAATCTACTCGTATCCAAACATTTTCTCTTTGTGGTTCATTGCTAGAAGAGGAATCTGCTCTTCCTGAAGTTTCCTTTGTTTGTTTTCCTGCAACAAAGGCGACTTTTCCTTCCTCTAATCAAGAGTACAAACTGTAAAGCCTCCTGAAGCAACGTCATTTGTGATTTGTCACCAATTTCTAGTCAAACCGCTCTATTTATTGATTAAAAAAGTAATATCCAGAGATTAATCAGCAACACGAATCATTTTAAGTTGCAGCCTTGTTGATGCTTTTTGTTCTGGATACAATTTAGAGGTATTTGTACGTTACTGGAGTATTTTATTACATTTTGGAGGCAAAAACAAAACAAAGCACTGGTTCTATTGGATCCCGTGGTCGTCCAGGCCGCTGCTGGTGTAGATCCAGACCGTCTGGAGGAATAAACATCCTGAGATCTGGAGCAGTTTACCGACGGGAGGAGAGCTGAGAGATTTATCTTCACTCTTGTTTACCGGCAGCGATCAGCCGGGATGTAGAAGTCGTACGTTTTATACATTGCAGTACATTTATTATCAGACAGTTTAGTGACTTTAAGAAAGACTCGTGAGCTCAAACGTCTGCTGTGGAAAACATGTTGTCCACAATGACTCCTCCAGAATGAAAACCAAACCACATCTGCTGTCATCATGCCTCCACGATGACTGCAGGATGCATTACAGCACGACGCTGGCTGTAAACAGGAGACCAACCTCTCCAAGACTCATTTAAAATCAGACTTGGCTGGTTGTAATTTCCCACACTGCAACACAGATGAATGTACATAGAGACCACGCGCTTTACGCTTAAAACTGCAGCGTCCACAGATTTCACCCGGCCTTCAGTCCGTCAGCGTCGTGTCGCGTCCGCAGATCCAAGTTTTCTTCTTCTCATCAACTTAATGGATTGTGAAAGCGAGGTAAATGATTTTTCCTCTGACAACAGAGGATGCATTAGCCTTCGCCGTTCGTCACCATTTACAATCCATCCTGCGAACGGAAAATAGCGGCATCGATCATCGGAGGAGACACCCGCAACACAACGGGAACGCGAGGTGGGGGGGAAAACAGGTGATTGATTCAAATTGGATCCTTTTCATGGAATCCCAGCCAGATACGACGGAGGTTCACGGCTTTTTCCCCGCTAAACAACAAACTTTCAGACCTGTCGTTACAGGATAGACGGACGACGGCGGCGTATCAATGCGCGCGAGCGGGAGGGAGGACTCATTTTAGATAGAGCTGCGAAACAAATCGAGTGTCAGGCGGCGGGAAAAGAGAAACCCGGCTGCAGACAATCAAAACCTCCAGATCAGGAACCTAAAACTGCACGATAACTACGTTAAAAACACGACCGGCGATGTGTGCAATTCTCTCAAACGCTCTCAATTTGCGGGACGACCTTGGAGGTCGAAACACTGCGAGTTACTTCTGTCATCTTCCCTCAATTGCCACTTTAAACCTCATCCTCTCCTCATCTCTTCTCTCCCGTTTCCTTTTTTTTTTTTATGGCAAATTAAATTTACCCGAGCAATGCGGGCCTGTATTTCACAGCGCTGCTCGTTCATTCGCCTGCCGAGGAGAGAAACCCCCCGCCGGCACATCGCGGAGACCTTTCCTCATTACAGAAGGTCAACGCCGGCACCCCATCAATTGTCAGGAAGCGCTCAAAAAAAAAAAAGAGCTTGAAATTGATTCATCGCCGACAGCTCTCACTCTCCGAGACGGGGTCATGTGACAATCGAGTATAGAAATGCACGGATGGAGAGTGATGAAGAGGAGGTGAAGAGGAGGTGAAGAGGAGGAGGAGGCCAGAGTGGAGATACAATATATACGCAGGTAAAAAATATTGTTTCACGATAATGAGATTAATGGAAAATATGGGAGTGCAGCCATTTTCTCTGAGGTCGTCAGCAGTCAGAGCGGTTTTCAAGTATTGTTAATATTCATTCATTCATTTATTGATTGATTTAAAGAACTTCAGTTTCATCAATCAACCGTATGCGACAGATGCAACTTTCTGAACAGCTGTAATTTGATTTAAACTAGTTAAAATGTGTTTATAACGTATATGGAGATTCGTTTTATTTGCTAAAAGTCTTCGTAGATAAAATGACCAGACAGAAGAGTTTGTTTTGTCGCCAACGCGGCAAATTAAACACCTAAAAAAAGGAGAAAGAAAAGTCGTCATGCTAATTGATTTGTAACTCTGAACAGATGTGGTCTGATGGTCATATTCGTGTGTCATCATTATAAACAAACCCGCTCGTTTTTCCACGAGCTGCAAATATTTAACTTTCAGCGTGTTTCAACCACCTGCTGAGGAAAACCTGTCTGACGTGACTCAACGCAAATATTCACACAGGAGGATGTTTAAGGTTCATTCACGTTGTGTTTCCTCTCGTTCTCTGACTCTCCTGGAAGCTTTTAGGGACATGCACTGAAAAGAAACACCGTCACCTCGAGTAAACTTCATTTATTTAGGGTTTTATATGTTGGAAATATCAACATTTGTGCGAAGAAAAACCCCCGATGTGACATCTTCAACCTGCTTTTGCCAAAATATTCAGTTAATGATAGCAAATTTCTCACATTGGAGCAGCTGGAACCGGAGAATATTGGACTTTTTATGCACGATAGATGACTCGACAGTTAATTTCCTTTCATTGACAAATCTGGTGGATCCCAGGTTTTAACGACGCTGGCAAAAAAAAGGCACAAAGATGAAGAATGAGGTCCAATTTGTAAGAGAGTTTGATTTGCGAGCCTGATTCTCATTCTGGTCTGCCGCCGTACTTCAGCACTTCAGGAAACCTGTGTGGTTCTGTGTGGTTCTGTGTGGACGCGAGCCATCGTTGTGTCTCGGCCCGGCGCTCTGCAGAGACTGAAATGATTTTTTTGTGTCCTTCAGGTAGACGTAAACAAACTGTCCCTTTATTTCACGGCTCAACAAGCGTCTCAGTGTTTCCTGTCACTTCCTGTTTTGGCTCCGACCTGGCCACTTCCTCCCGCGAGGCCTGATCTTCGCTCAGCGCGCCGCTCGCTCTGCAGAGAGCGATTGTGAAATTAAAACCTCCATCGAACGCGAGAGGAAGTCGTCTTTTTTTGCCTCTCGCCGCTCTGACGGATCGCGGAGAGCTTCTAAACTTCCCCTGCTTCATCGATAAGAAGCAAAACTAGATCAATATGGTAAAAAAAAACTCAAATTAAAACACAAATTACCCAGAATGCCATAAAAGGCTCCGCGTTCTCCCAACAGATGGGAACCAATTAGCCACCTGACTCCCAGAAAACACTTGGGCAGCCGCGTGGAGCCAAGATGCAAATGAAGCGGAGGGAAAAGGTGGAGGCCGACCTGCCGAACGTCTTGGGAGAGGAAGAAATTAATGAGTGCGGCGGCGGCGGAGGGCCCGGTTTGGGGTAAAAAAGGAGGGAGAATAAAGTGGGTCGTGATGTATGGAGGGCGCCGCGAGCCGGACTGAAGGTCTCCGGAGAGGACAGAGGAACAAAACCAACGGCAGCTGAATCCTCCGACAGCTGCTCCACGTATTGATCTGGTTAATGAACATCTTGTCGTATTTGTTTAACGGACGCGTCCAGAGGATGAACGTCTCGCCGCTGAATCACAGTTCTGAGGATGAACAAGCGGGTCGAGACGGCCGAGCTCCGGTCCAAACCGTGACCCGGAGCAAGAAGCTGCTGACGAAGGATCAACTGTACTTATGTTTTTAGTTCTGATTTGTGAAAGATTATCGCTTGTCAAGAAGACGAGGAAGAAAACGAAGAAGACGAAGAGAATGATGATGAAGAAGAAGAAGAAGAGAAGAAGATGAAAATGAAGACAAAGAAGAAGAGAAATAAAAAGAAGAGGAAGATGACGAAAAAGAGAAGACAAAGAAGAAAAAAATTACGAAGACAAAGAAGAAGAGAAAGAAAAAGGAGAAGAAGAAAACAAAGAAGTAGACGAAGAAGAACAGAAAGATGAAGAACATGAAGAAGAGGAAGACAGCAAAGGAGAGGATGAAGAAGAAGATGATGAAGACAAAGAAGAAGACGAAGAAGAAGATGAAGAGAAAGAAAGAGGAGCCGAAAAAAGAAGAGGAAGATGACGAAAAAGGAGAAGAAGACAAAGAAGAAAAAGATGACAAAGACAAAGAAGAAGAGAAAGAAAAAGGAGAAGAAAACAAAGAAGTAGACGAAGAAGAACAGAAAGATGAAGAACATGAAGAAGAGGAAGACGGCAAAGGAGAAGATGAAGAAGAAGATGATGAAGACAAAGAAGAAGAAAACAAAGAAGAGAAAGAAGAAGAGAAAGAAAAAGGAGACGAAAAAGAGGAAGAGGAAAAAGACGAAAAGGAGGAGAAGAAGAAAAAGAAGAAAAAGTTGACAAAGACAAAGAAGAAGAAGACAAAGACAAAGGAGAAGAAGACAAAGATGAAGATCATGAAGAAGAAAAGGAAGATGGCAAAGGAGAAGATGAAGACAAAGAAGAGAAAGAAAAAGATGACAAAGAGGAAGTCAAAGAAGAAGAGAAAAAAGACTAAGAAGAAGAAGAAGAAGGTCGTATCAGCACATCAACTTGTCTGAACACTAAAATCATCCGAACAAAATAAAAACAATCCAAAACCTGACAGAGACTTTAAAAAATAAACCTGCTGTCTGTTTGAATCTGATGCGGAATGAATCTGAAGCCGTTTCTGATCTCTGAACTGTTCTCAGATCAGATCTGTGACGGTCTCGTCTGAAGAGGAGCGGCTGGAATAAGATGTCAGGACGAGTTACGCTCGCAGCGACAATCTGACGCTCGCCGCCATGTTTCCCTCCGTCCCCTGCGACTGCTCGCACAGCCGATCAGGCGGCTGTTAGATAAAGACGAGTAAATATTGGTGAGCGTCGGTGATCCGAGGCGACGCGTTCCCCCCCGAGGTTCAGACGCTCCGGATGAATCCTGGATCTCTCCATCCTTCATCTCCGTGGCCAGAAGTAAACGGACACGTGAGCATCACTCCTGACGTTTCAGGAGGAAAGAGCACCGACCTTCTTTTATTAACCGTGTTAACGACCTCTTTATTATTGATCTGCAGGTGACCTCATTGACCAGCAGATCAGGTATATATCAGTATCAGTATTAATGGAGCCGATAGATGGAGACGGTGATATGGAGATCAATCACTTTGATTGATTTAACAAGAGCAGCAGCCACATGTTGTAAAAGAACAAGTGGCAGCAAGCTCAGATAATATATAACAAATATAAACGTGTTCTGCAATCTGTCAACAAACACTGAGAAGAGGAAGAAGAAGACGAAGAATTCGACGAAGAAGAAAAAGATGACGAAGAAGAAGACAAGGAGAAAGAAGAAGATGAAGAAGATGAAGATAAAAGGAAAAAGAAGAGGAAGAATAGGACAAAGCGAAAGAAGGGAAAGAAGAAGAAGAAGAGCAAGAAGAAGACGAAGAAGATAAAAGGAGGAAGAAAGAGGAAGAAAAGAAGAAGACAAAGAAGGTGAAGAAGAAGATGAAGATAAAAGGAAGAAGACAAAGAATAAGACAATGAGAAAGAAGATGAAGAAGAATATAAAAGGAAGAAGAGGAAGAAGGGAAAGAAGGTGAAGAAGAGGAATTTGACGAAGAAGAAAAAGATGACAAAGAAGAAGATAAAAGGAAGAAGAAGATGAAGATAAAAGGTAGAAGAAGAAGCAGAAGAAGAATATATCTTGTCTTTTCAGCATCGTCCATGAGAAGCAGCAATAAACTGTTATTGATCAGCTGAATCATGATATTGATCACCTCCACCTGCTGCTGCAGCAGCGACACATCCACAGACCAGAAGTTCATCCTGTCCACATACTTCTGTCCACGTTGTGTTTCATCACGCTGAAGTCTGATCTGACACCAGATTAAATAACTTCCTCCTCTCCTGTACGTTCCTCCTCCTCCTCCTCGTACAAAAAGGTAATTGCTTCATCAGTTTTTTTGCACAAGTCCGTTTCCTTATCTCGTTCCAACAACTTGAGCAAATCCAGCTAATGTGTTTGATTAAACTGAGATAACTACTTCTTCTCTGCAGCTGCAGACCTTTGCTCTCTCTCATGTTGTTCTGCTGTTTCCTCTTTAAAAAACAAAGAGCCGAATGTTTCAGCCGAATGTTTCAGCGGCTTTTTGAAATTACAGAGGCCGCAAATCTGTGAACACTTTCTCTGTCAAAAGGTTTTTTTTACCAGGTGAGAATGAAACGAGTCGTCGTCCAAGAACTGCCAGCACAAACAAAACAAAGTGTTACGGAGTGAAATCCTCCTCCTCCTCCTCCTTCTCCTCCTCCTCCTTCTTCTTCATGTGTTCCTGATCCTAAACTGCATAAACACACTGCAGTTCAAATCCGTCACGTTTCACTCGAGACGTCTTTCCGGGCTGCCAAGAAAACCTGGCAGGTCAACAGGTTAACAAACGTCTCCGTCCAATAAATAAGCAACTTATAATTCATGTGACTGTTGTTTGGAGGACTCTTAAGCTTTCACAAAGGCTTAAGAAAGAAATGCAGCCGAGTAAATGTTTCCTGCAACAATTTGGTCCAAAGAGGACGGACTGAACTGCAACCTCGTTGTTGTTGTTGTTGTTCCTGTCACATGTTTGTACTTGTTCCTACATCGTCTCCTCATGAATCACCAACACTGAACGAACACTGAATCTCATGCAGATGAAAAATCAGATTCCTCTCGAAGTCAACCTTTAAGAAACGCAAATTAAATCAACGATGGTCGCAGGTGATGCACTGAAGTCCTGATTTCTGGTTATTAGCGGAGGTCAAAGCTGCAAAAACCCGATGACATCTGATCATCGTTGACTTTAATCTGCGTCTCTTAAAGGTTGAATTTGAGAGGAAGCTGATTTTTGAGTCCCCAGAAGAAACAAGATCTTCTTCTTCTTCGTCTTGCATCTGCAGCTGATGCAGTGAAGTCCTGATTTCTGGTCATTAGCGGAGGTCAAAGCTGCTAAAACCCCATGACATCTAACCGTAAAATGTCAAAGTTTCCAAGGCGAGATAACGAGCATGTTCTCGCTTCCACAACTCGTCAGATACCGTAGCTCGGCCTGCGGGAAATTAGCATATCTGATTGTTGACATGAATCTCAGCCTGCAGAGGAAACTATCTCTAGTTACCACCGACAAACATCCTGCGCCAGGATTAAAAGCATCCTCGTGTCCGTAGCTTAGCTTCGTTTAGCCACATATGCATAAAACAACGTAGGCCGACTAGCCGAAGAAGCTAAGCTAATATAAAAGCAATGACTGAGAGAAACAGCGGCCCACAACGTCATCGTCATCAGCCCAACCCGACTCCTTAATTAGCATTTAAGCTACAAACTACGCTACTAGCTTTAGCATGCATGTGAAGCGCTCCGAGGTCGAGTCGGCATTAAAACACTACACGCAACATCAGGTTAGACTTTCAAAATAACAAACAGTTCTCATACTCTGAGTTTTTGTACTTACGTAAGGTCCGCTTTGTTCTACAGGAGCCTTGAAGGGACAAAGCTTTGTCCCTTCAAGGCTCCTGTACAAACATGGCAGACCACATGGAGAAGGACGAGCTCCCTCTGTGGATACAAAAGGCTCATTGTAACGTAACAAAGACACAATAAATCTTTTCTGCCATTTCATCTACTTCAATCTGACCTTTAGCATCGTTTGTAGCATCTTAACTTCTTTATCTTCTTCTAAACTGTCTGTAAACACAATCTTTAAGTCCCCTGTTTTGTCCAAACAGATAAAAAGAGACAATGTCTGTCAATGTGTGTCCTGTCAACTGATTCATCGATTGATTTTGTGACACAGTTACATCATCACCTCACACAGACCCACCGGATCGACTTCCATCTGCAGTTAAAGAGCAGCAGGAAAGCAAACGCGGAGACGAGGAGGAAGCCGCTCACAGAGCTGTTAAATGTTTACTGCTCGCACAACAAGAAATCAAACCGACACGACCTCTCGCTCCGACGCGGTAATCCTGCAGGCCGTTAAGTTAGCCGAGGAATTAAGGAAGAGTCGACACATCCCTAAATGTTGGATGAAGTCCAACAGCAGCAAATCAGACGAAGAAGAAGAAGAAGAAGAAGAAGAAGAAAATGCAGGAGGATTACAAGGTTTTTCAGTTTCCTGCAGGAAAGAGACGACCTGGATAGAAACGGAGTGAAGAGTGAAGAAGGCTGCGTTCACCTGAGAGCACAGGATCAGGATTATTATTAAAACATCTCATATTAAATCCTCCTCATCTCGTTCTTTCATCAAATTATGAAACAGTGAATCTGTCCGTCTGTTACTCACACATCTCGACGGCAGCTCATCCGATCTGCTTCACACTCGGCAGGTGTGTCGCCAAGGACTCGAGGAAGTGCGGTGTTGAATTTGCCGCGATAGCTCAACATCGATATCAATAAATCTTAAATAAACATCAAACGCCGCTCTGAGCAGCAGCGACAGGGGGGCGTGGCTTCATGGCTCTCATACGTGATGCCTCTCGTGGGGAAGCAGATGTAAACAAAATGGAGGTTAGCGTGCTGCAACAACTCGCTGTCAAGACGCGTTGCAGACATTTAAACGAGTCAATCGACGTGAGATTTTCAGTTTCTGTCAACAGCAGTGTGAAGCTAATGTTAGCTTCAACGGCTACATTTGCTTAGAAAAGTAATTGATATCATCAGGGACCATTCAGGAAGCTTAAGACCGGCACATTACCCGATAATCTTTGCTGATGACTATCTGGTATCCGTGCTACAGTTGGCTGCACTAAACATCGCTTCAGCATCGACACGACAGGATGTGCGATGAAAGATTACAACTAATCTACGAGATAAGTCGGTTTATTATCGAGTAAAGGTTCTTGGACACGTCGGGAGTTTGTCGCATCTGACGGTCACACCCCAACAAAATCACCCCAATCATTAATTAAAGTCGTCTGGTGAAAATTCAGCGCGTTCGTCAGCGTATATCTCGTCTGATATGAGTCGATATGAACTTATAACTCCAATATGATGCAGAAAAAGATGCTTGGGGTCATTTTTAATCATCAAATCCCAAGTAAATGTTTGATTAACAACATTTGAACGATCGTTGGAAAAAAAATCCTCAATTAAACGTCTAAAATCGGTCGATACAGGCGAATAATCTCCGTTTTCTACATCATAAGCGACAAAAATCCGGCTGTTTTGAAATTAATAACTGTTTGCATTTGACATTCACGATACAAATCAGGATTTCTGTTGCATTTGTGGCTTCAGCTGTTTGTGAATAATCTCTTTGTGACCAGAAACTAGTTGTGTTGGTGTGTTGTTGCCTCGCTTCCCCCCCTGAAGCCAAATATCTGCTCAAGGTGGAGCTTTAACTTCAACATACAGTGAACAGAAATGCATTCTTTTAACGGCGTGTTTTGCACAACAAAGAGAGGAAACAAGAGCAGCACATTTCACCATCGACCTCACACTTCTAAGCGTCTCCACGCCACAAAAAAAACAACAAATATCCTGTTTGTAAGATTTGCAGAAGTGAGGCAGTAGAGCTTTGAAGTGTAAAAGCAGAGCTCCTGTAACAATGGGTGACCATGACATTAATGCATCTGGCAGAAAGGCTCCCACTGTAAGCTGAGTGCTGGAGGAGCATGAATTCAGATAACAACACAAAGGAGAAGGTCTGATAGTGACGCGTTATTGATCCGCAACAGAGCGACAGCATGGGGATCAATACACAGATGTGACAAGTTGATAGAAATCAGCAAACACTTCTTAAATATGCGTGTTTAAAAAAAAATAATCATCCATGACACAAAGAAACAAGCAGAGAGATGCAACAAAGGAAAATAACTTTGTTGCATTTTTTTTTTCTCCTCTCCCACCAGACTCCATTCAATAAATCATCATTTTTAGATTCGGCGCTCACCTTTTGTTGGTTTGCTGTGTCGGATCGCAGCCGCGGTGCTGTCTCAGTCTGCGGGAGAGTGCGGGGGAGTGTGCGGGGTGTCTGCGGGGAGTCTGCTCCGCTCCGTGCGTTTAGTCTGTCCACCAGCAGCAGCAGCAGCGGTGGAGGAGGTGGTGGTTGCGCCTCGTCCGCTGTTTTCTTCCTCTTGTTTCAAAACCAGCGAAAAACAAACGGGCAGTCCTCCCACTCCTCCTCCTCCTCCTCCTCCTCCTCCTCCACTCCTCCCTGGTCTGGCTCAGCCTCTCTGTGGAGGCGCGCGGAGGAGACGCCCTCTCTCTCTCTCTCACTGCACGAGGAGGAAGGAGGAAATGTGCGCACACATGTCGGGAGGCTTCAGGTGGAGGAGGCGGACTGGAGTCCTGCTGCACCTCCGCCTCTCACTGCACTGCAAGAAATGTCAGTGCGGTGACACAGTTTTAAAGTCACCACAGCCTCATTCATGCTTTTTAATTTCATGCTCTGATTAGACCAATAAAATTCTCAGAATTTGAGCCATTCGGTCCGATAACATTTGGAAAAAGAGATTAGATTATTCTGCCCCACCTTCGAGTTAGACGGGCGCTAAACAGGAAGTTAGTCGGGGAAAAAGACAAAAGAAAAGCGATAAGACGCTCAGACGAAGGCAAACGGTCTACAAAGGAAAGCAACTGACAGCACCGGTTGGACCTCTGGTCAGTCCAGTTGTTCCTTTTGATCAGCACACATTCCCGCTGTGTTGGAACAAGTATCACTCCGTTGATCTTAATGGCCCTTCTGGTCATCCAGGTCCATCTCTGGTCAGTCAAAGTGCCCCTACAATCAATCAAGTACCCTTCTGGTTGACCCAGTTGTACCTCTGGCCATTCAGCTACCCTTCTGGTTGGTCCAGTTGCCCTTCTGGTCACTCACGTATCCTCCTAGTTGACCCAGTTGTACCTCCGGTCATTCAAATACCCTTCTGGTTGGTCCAGTTGCACCTCTGGTTGGTCTAAATGCCCCTCTGGTCACTCATGTACCCTCCTAATTGACCCAGTTGTCCCTCCGGTCATTCAAATACCCTTCTGGTTGGTCCCGTTGCCTCTCTGGTCACTCACGTACCCTTCTTGTTGGTCCCGTTGCCTCTCTGGTCACTCATATACCCTCCTAGTTGACCCAGTTGCCCCTCTGGTTGGTCTAAATGCACCTCTGGTCACTCAAATACCCTTCTGGTTGACCCAGTTGTCCCTTTGGTCACTCAAGTACCCTTCTGGTTGGTCTTAATGCCCCTCTAGTTGGTCTAAATGCCCCTCTGGTTGGTCTAATTGCCCCTCTGGTTGGGCCATTTGCCCCTCTGGTTGGTCTAATTGCCCCTCTGGTTGGTCTTAATGCCCCTCTAGTTGGTCTAAATGCCCCTCTGGTTGGTCCAGTTGCCCCTCTGCTTGGTCTTAATGCCCCTCTAGTTGGTCTAAATGCCCCTCTGGTTGGTCCAGTTGCCCCTCTGGTTGGTCTAATTGCCCCTCTGGTTGGTCTAATTGCCCCTCTGATTGATCTTAATGCCCCTCTGGTTGGTCCAGTTGCCCCTCTGGTTGGGCCAATTGCCCCTCTGGTTGGTCTAATTGCCCCTCTGGTTGGTCTAATTGCCCCTCTGATTGATCTTAATGCCCCTCTGGTTGGTCCAGTTGCCCCTCTGGTTGATCTTAATGCCCCTCTAGTTGGTCTAAATGCCCCTCTGGTTGGTCCAGTTGCCCCTCTGGTTGGTCTAATTGCCCCTCTGATTGATCTTAATGCCCCTCTAGTTGGTCTAAATGCCCCTCTGGTTGGTCCAGTTGCCCCTCTGGTTGGTCTAATTGCCCCTCTGGTTGGTCTAAATGCCCCTCTGGTTGGTCCAGTTGCCCCTCTGGTTGGTCTTAATGCCCCTCTAGTTGGTCTAAATGCCCCTCTGGTTGGTCTAATTGCCCCTCTGGTTGATCTTAATGCCCCTCTAGTTGGTCTAAATGCCCCTCTGGTTGGTCTAATTGCCCCTCTGGTTGGTCCAATTGCCCCTCTGGTTGGTCTTAATGCCCCTCTAGTTGGTCTAAATGCCCCTCTGGTTGGTCCAGTTGCCCCTCTGGTTGGTCTTAATGCCCCTCTAGTTGGTCTAAATGCCCCTCTGGTTGGTCTAATTGCCCCTCTGGTTGGTCTAAATGCCCCTCTGGTCAGCCAAAATGTCCTTTCAACCACCCTGTAGCCCCTCTGCTACTCCTATATGTCCGTCTTTTGGACTAAGTTCCCCCCTGGTGGGACAAATACCCCCCCCCCAGTTAACTGGAGTGCTGCTCTAGTTAGCCCCAAGTCTTTACGGACTTCCCTCTGACTAATTAATTAGACGAGATTCAGAAAGCATTCGTATGTTGAGACTCTGTAGGAGATAAATCTGATGAACTCAAAGTGCTCCAGTTCAAAACGCAGCTGCAGACGATTTAAGAAGACAAATGTAAAAGTTACGAAGTATTTTTGATTTTGTTGTTTTGCTTTTAAGGATACAACAAGAACATTTACACAACATGTTGCAAAACGACGTTAAAGGTCTAATTTGTAAGAAAAGGCAAGCATAACTGCTAACTGCTGCTCACTACCCTCTGTAGCTAAGGCTGTGGCGGCTAGCTGTTCTTAGCAAGTAGCTCAGTTAGCAGTGGAGCTAATGCTGCGGATGGTTGGGAAGTCGTTCTTCCGACTTCGGTGTGTTCGTGAGCAACATGGACACCAACAAGTTTCTTTCTCTGCGTTGTATGATGTCATGGTAACATGGTATTATGAGACGGGGCTAGCTGGTTAGCGTGCTAACTTTAGCAGACATCTCTGCAACATAATACAGAGACGTCAACACTGTCGTTTCTAAGATCAATTTTTTGAGGCTTTTGCACTTAAACTCTGGTGAAATCTTACAAATATCTTCCAGCGAGCAGAATCTGTGATCTCAAAGTCTAAATTTAGCTTCACCGACCTTTCCAGGTTGACATTTCTTGCAGTGTGCGGCTGCTCAGACTCTGTACAGAGATGTGAAAGTGTGTTTCTTCTCTGATAAGTCAAGTTAGGACACATTTGCCTTATTTGGGCTGATTATCGCTCAACCACAGACGAGCGCTTCATGCATCTTTAGTCTCTATAAAAGCCCTTTCACTTGAAGCACTCCTGATTGGAAAAACGACTAAACAAGAGGAGAATATTCCAAATTCCTCAGAGGAAGATAAAAATATGAATGTTTCTCTGTCGGGCAGCGCAGACGAGTCTCCTCTGAGAGCGTCGTAACGATCTTCTGTCAGCGGAGGAGGTCTGATTCCGCCGCCATCAGACTTGAAACACTATAATTAAACCTGGTGACCAGAGTACAGTAGACTGTGACGGCGGGGATGTGCTCACAGTTTGGGGGGTTAAATTATTTAAAAAAGAACCCAGAGGACGCGTTTAACAAGATGCTATATTTATATTTGTGTCTGAATATCTTAGAAGCCACCCGGGCTGCCGGGCCCCGAGTCTCCGTTCCCTCCGGAGCTCGCTGACAGTGTCGCTGCAGTGTAAGCAGTCTTTGATATATTTGCTTTAATTATGCAGGATAATTAATTTAAATTTGTGATGCATCCAGGTATCTGAAATGGCATCCCCACCCCGCCGCTTCAGGCTCCACGGGGGGAGTTTCAGGGAAATCTTGCATGAGAGATTGAGTTGATGAAAATAGAGCGACGTCTGAAATGCTAATGTTGACTTTTGGTGGCTAAATCTGGCTGCAGCCTTGTGGGACACACTGGTGTGTTGGAGGGGGGGAGGGAGGAACGCTAACCTTTAGCGTACCCTCAGATAAATTCTGCACAAACCAACAGATTGTTGCTTCTGAGAACAAAGAGAAAGAAACACTCGCGTCACTCTCTCATCTTTAATCTCGATTACTCTCCCTTTGTTTCACAACGAGTTATCCAGAGCATGAGTTTCCTGCTCGCCGTCCACATCCACATTCGCTCCGTCCGCCCACGTGTTAGCCGAGAGCCGCCGGCGATTAATTAAAGCAACCACATGCGCCGCTCAGGCCGGCTTGTCAGGCCGCTGCCAGTCATCAGAGCGGCGTGACAATGATCTGACCATCACCGGCTTAATTGGCATTCGGAGGACACGCTCTCCTCCTCCGTCACTGTAGGCTGAATAAACACACAGGATGAGGCAGGATGCAACCTTCAGTCCTCGTTTCTCCTGATCGATAACCTCTGCAACATCCACATCTGACGGGCGGCAGCAGCTACAGCAGCGTTCTGTAACCTCTGAGCTGTGCTGACTGAGTTTTCTTAACAGAGGAGGAGCGGCGATCGATTAGAGAACGTCTTCGGAGGAGACGGTCGAAGTTCCCATGAAGTCACAATCGATGATTAAGTGTTTTATCGCGTACGTCAAACTCTGGTTCTCACCTGAACGTATGGAAAACTTTAGGAAATGTTGAGTCATGCTGCACTCTGAGGGGGAATGTTTGCATTTAGCCTCCGGTAAAGGATTTCTTTCTAATGCTAACGTTAGCTAGCTCCCCCACGCTCCAGACAGAGGACGAGTCTCAGGTCAGACCGGTGTCATGAAGATGTGCCAACTAGTTTATCTTAATTATTTGTGAGGTCAAGTTGCAGGATGGTCCATAAAAACAGCTTCAGGATCTCGGGAGGGGATGTTTATTTATTTATGGTGCTTTATAATCAGCTAATTATCCCCTCCGTCCTCGCTCCTGATCCAGGTAATGAACAACGTGAGCCGTGATGGAGGAGTTTCCAATCCAGTCGATGTGTCTTTGTGAAGAGGTGGAGCTAAAGGAAGGAACCAAAGGATACGTCTACGGCAAAGGAGGAGCACCCAAGTGGTTCCGGAGCTAAGTCCTGGTCTATCTTGACCTGGACCCACAGCTCAAGGATGCAGGGAGTGGGTTGTAGCGCCTAGGACGGGGTCGGGTCCTGGTCCTGTCTCAGCCACCTGATACTGTCCTGCAAGAGTCATGACGTTAGCTAGCTGCTAGCTGCAGGCTAACAAAACAAAACCCCTCAAAACAAACTGGAGGCTGTTAAATCTAAAATAAAAGTCAGAAGCTGTTCACTAGAACTACGTGGTGTTGTCACTGCGCTGCTTTCTACCTGCAGCATCGTCATCTGCAAATGTTTGTTTACATTTATGTGACCCGACAAAGTCAGACGTCAGCGAGGATCCTGTCGGGGTCGAAGGCCTCGTCTGCAGCCGTCGACCTGAAACAGACAGACACACAAAACAAAAAGCGACGTCTGCCTTTTTCCTCCCCTCCGCTGCACCTCCCTCCCTCCCTCGAGTACAAACGAGCGATATAAAAACTTGGAGCTCTTTTTGCATTCCTGGAAAATTAGGTCAGCCGCCCGAAAAACGAGGCGAAGTCTCCAAACGGGACGGAGGAGAGGAGATGAAAGCCGGCACACTTCTGTCGACTCATATCACAAACACATCAACCACCTGGTTCCACTTCAGGTTTCAAGGGGGGATACGGAGGGATGGGTGGGGCTTCTTCTTCTTCTTCTTCTTCTTCTTCTTCTTCGGCACAATTTGAAGCATCACAGTCGAGTGTATGTAAGTGCGTTCATAGACAAACTCCTCAAGCGTGAGTGTGAATAAAGGTGATTGTGATTTTCTCTCAGACTCCTACAGACATCCTCTTCCTCCCTCGTCCTCCCTCCTCTTCCTCCCCCCTCCATTATACAGACTGTGTTGTGTTTGCTGCGCTTCCATGGGAGCTTCTAATTGCCTGTTGTGCTCGCTGCTCAGCTGTCTGGCTGATGTGCAGCGACAAGCCGCATCCTCGACTGATGTGTTCCTCCTGAGGTTCTCCGGGAAGCGTTATCCGCCGCTCACATGATTTTCCCTCCCACGCAAATCCCCCACAATCCTCCTTCCTTCCACGGCGTCTCCTCTAATGTAAAGCACGTATGTCAAGTGGAAGTTTTAAATATACGTCAAGTGAAAAAGTTGAGCAATTTCTTCAAGTGTTTCCTGACGCTCGTCCACAGAAGTTTGTTTCTGAGACGGGTTTGTTTTTCTTTCTGTGAGTTTGAAAAGTCGGTGTCTGTTTTCTCTGCAGGAGGACGTCGACGCGATGAAAAAAAAAGGGGCGTAGTTACATTTTTAAATGCAGTGTTTTCAAGTCACGCTGCCACTTGTGCATTTAAAAGTAGTATTTTGGAGGAAAATACATCGAGAGTTTCCAGTCCAAGGCTTTGAAAAAAACATTTAGATGCAGAAACAAGAACAAAAAAAACTAGACATTTTGTTGGATTGTGTTTAGAAATAACTTGAAAATGTTTCTCTTCCTGGGGAATTTGGACTAATATCTGACACAAAGAGATGCTGGAGTGACTGTACAACATCCACGATCCGTCCTGGTTCTGGAATTCTGGTGGAAATTAAAGCTCATCCGTTAAATTAGCGTAATCAGTGAACCTCTCTCAGTGGCTCATCAGAGGGATCTGCCTCCCCCCTCCCTCCCCTCCAGTCCCCCATCTGCTCCCTGCCAATTCCACTCCGGCGCCGCCTCGGGCCGGCAGACAGATAGGACCTCGCGGGCCTTGGCACCGGGCTCAGCCACCAATGATGATGAGGACATTTACATTTTAAGCGTTTGGCCGATGCTCATATCATGGTGTGATTTACAGTGAGCCGGAACCTGAGGGCACGGGCCGACCTTGTGTGAATCACCAGGTCGTCTTTGTTCTACGATGGCGTGTTTCACAGAACATCATACGTTTGAATATCATACGGTATCAAACAAAGTCCTCACTAATGAACGTGAATATTAGATTAATGCACCGACACTATTTACAGCTCGATCAAATAAACAATGCATCATCCACAAGGGAACTCATCTATAATTCAAAATGAAGCCCCGCTGAGGTGTTTTGAAAAGGGAGGTACATGTAACTTCCCTTTTTGAGGTCGAAACATTATTTTTGCAAGTCAAGAACGTCAGAGTTCGTCAGGAAGAAAGTAAAACATCATTTGGTTTCATGTAAAAGACGCAACATGGCCGTCGCCTCAGCACAGAAAATATATTTTAAAAACATCCAGACTCGTTTGAACTTCGACAGAATTTAGTTATTGTTAGCAAACACTGTAAACTAACGATTGTTATTATTGGTAACGTTAGCTAACATTGGCTGTTACTTATTGTTAGCTTACACTGTGGGAAAGCAAACTGTACGCCAACATTGGCTGTTACTTATTTTTAGCTAACACTGTAAGCTAACAATTGGTAACTGTTGGTAATGTTAGCTAACATTGACTGTTACTTTTTGTTAGCGAGCACTGTAAGCTCATGATTGTAGCTGTTGGTAATGTTAGCTAACATTGACCGTGACTTATTGTTAGCGAACACTGTAAGCTTACGATTGTAACTGTTGGTAACATTAGCTAACATTGGCCTTTAGTTATTGTTAGCAAACACGATTGTAGCTGTTGGTAATGTTAGCTAACATTGGCCGTTAGTTATTGTTAGCCAACACATTAAACTAATGATTGTAACTGTTGGTAATGTTAGCTAACATTGGCCGTTACTTATTGTTAGCAAACAGTGTACACTAACGATTGTAACTATTGGTAATGTTAGCTAACATTACCAATAGTTAGGTCATATTAATTTATGTAAAAGTAGCAATACCCCACGGTTACAAGTAAAACCCCTGCATTAGAATTTTAAAGTAAAGACATTAAGCATCAAGGTGGAGCTAATTTGGGCTATTTTATACACTGCTGGGTAGTTTTCTTCATGGCGCCATCCAGTCTTATCTTACCCGAACACATCAGAAATTATTAAGCAAGTATTTTGTATTTTGTGTATTGTGTGAGTAATAACTTGAGTAAAAAAGTACATATTTGCCTCTGAATCTTTGTGCAGGCTGGAAGTATAAAGTAGCTGAGAAGAAAAATGAAATCACTCGAACATTAGTGGATCTAAGCACAATCGAGTAAATGCAATTGGTCGGCTCGGTGAAAAGAAGATGGGACTATTACTTTTTAAAAAGCTGTAGAAAATGACCTTAAACTTCTCTGTGTTATCCGACCAAATATAAACAGGCTGAGCATGTTTTTATCTCCTGGCTCACCTGCCACCTGCTGCAGGAGTTTGAGGCCCTGCGAGGGAATAAAAAACTACTTTTCCAGCACCTTCAGCTGGAGATCAGAGGAGGATAAGAGGATAAAGAGTAACGTCTGACTAAATCATCACTTTTCAGAGAGTGCTGCGTGACCCTTCATACCGCTGCTGCAGCTCTGGATCACAGTCCAGCCTCCTGTTGACGATGACACTGATCAATATACAGCAAAAACACACGTGGACCAACGAACAAAACGTGTAAACTTGACGGCTGTCCCCCATTTTCTACGACATCATACTTCCACTTCGAACAACCTCTCACACCGAAAAGCGATAGGATCTGCTGACTCGTCTCTCGACTGACCACCTGAACGCCGCCTTCACTTGGCGAAACTCCCCCCCCCGGAGCATTTCTCTCCAGAAAGATGGAAGAAGGAGCCGCTGATGAAAATTTAGCTGATATAGCTCCACCAGCAGCTTCCGCCTCAGCCGCTATCACCCAATCAAATCCTCCTTTCAACCTCCGATCGATGAGGAAGAGATAGGAGTTAAGGTGACCTCGCTCTGAATGAGGCCGGTATAATTGGATACACACACACACAAAAAAAAAAACAGACCCTCACTGACCCACTTTTAATCCTGGAGATGGATTATTGTGAGACGGAAGCTCAGAAACAACAATCAGTGTGACCTCGTAGACACACCGGAGGTTCGGCTTCTTCTTCTTCTTCGGTTACCTTTGGGAACGACACAGCTGCATTATCATCTGTATTTGTAACCATGCTAGCAGCCTGACTCTTAATCAGGCCGCCATGTTGGACCGAGACGGACTGAACCATCTCCACAACTTTTACAAGTCTACTAACTTTTCCCCTCGAGGTCAACCACGGGTCACCACGGACTACGTATGAAGAAAGACTGGCAAACAAACTGAAGCGTCAACCAAAACCACATCAGTTTCCAGAGGCCTGAACTACGAAGCAAGTTCAACATGTCCCAGGATATGTTACCGCAACGGTGATCCATGAAGAAGAACCTGAAACACGTGCAGCAGAAACACCGTGGCCGTCATTAGAGAGAAAAGCGGTTGTTTCGGATCAAGTGCGGCGTAATTTGAGACCATCGTGGCTCACGGCGTCTTTTGACTGTCCAACCTGACCAACTGGACCGACCTGGGGAGGCTGGTGCTGGCTAATGTCCAGTCAGAGAGTAAGGAAGTGGATAGGAAGTGGAGTCTGTGGAGTATTTTGGCAAATTAAAGCTTTAAAGAAGGCAGAACCTCCTCCTTGGATCAACATGTCGATGAAGGTCATCCAGGTCAGGTGCTGTATCGCAGAGAACTGGACTCTAACGTAAACACGAGCATGTTAGCATGTCGTCGTTAGCGTCTATCTCAAAGCTTTGCATTAATAAATCTTGGTGGTTTTCTTCGGCTCCTCTCTGATTAAACTTTCTGTGTCTTGTGCTTCATGTCTTCCATCGACTTCTTTACTTTTATAACTTCTTTATTCATAAATGAAGTTTACCTCCTCACTGAATTGGGAAGAGGGATCTCTTCGATTACAGGGAATTACAGATAAGACAACCTCTACTTGTTTGATTATTCTTTAGCATTTAGAATTATCTCTTTCATTACATCCTGATAGATTCTCTGATGTCGTTTTTGAAATCAGCACGACGACTCGCAGCAGCAGCAGCTTCCTCTTTGAAGCCCGGTTGAAATGAGTCTTTCGGTGTGAGGGGAAATATTTCCTGCAGAGGTCAGATCAAAAGCTGACGAGGTGCAAATTTAAGTTAGTGAACCTCTTCAAAGTTGGAATATGTAACTTCTTTTTTCCACATTAAAATAAAAGATGAATAAAATATATCTCATACATTAACAAAACAGTCTCCACAGGAGTATTTTTCAGCTTTGTTGCCATGAAGCGGCACGTTTCCAGTTTTGATAACTCGAATATAAAGATTTACTAAACATCGTGTTGTACTTCAAGAGGTACTGTTGTGTTCTGAGTGAAGTACAAGTACACACTGGACTGAAGAGAAGAAGGAAAACAGGCCAACAGTTCAAAGATCGATATGTTTAATGGTAACGATATCGGGAGTGTGTAGTCGCTTGTTAATGTTAGCATGCGGCTAACGTACAGTCAGGTAATCTCTCTGTCTGTCTGGTTGATCCTCTCATCTCTCTCAGGCTGATCAATGATCTCACACTCGTCTAGTTGGTCTGGTGGAGTCGACACGTCAGCAGAGAATGACATGAAATGTGACGACATGTGAATGGCTGATCTTCAGTTCTTCTACTGAGTGGAGACAGATCAGTACAACTTTTATCTCATAATTATAGTTTCTTGTAGTTCGACATTTTCCATAATTAAAAAAAAAAGTTGCACAGTTATGACTTTTATGTCATGACCTAAAAATGTGTTTGTAATAATGACTTTTCACCATCATGACTTTTTATCATAATTTTGACTTTTATTTCATAATTTTGACTTTTTTCATAATTTTGACATTTTACCATAGGGTTAGTAATAAACTAAGTCATAATTATTTTAAAAAGTCATTTTTATGACTTTTCACGCATCATTTTCAAAAAATCACAAATGATTTTTTTTCTTATAGTGTTAACTTATAATTCTGACTTTTTTAAACAATTTGGTCTTTTTTAATAATTTAAATATTTTCACACAATTATGACTTTTTATCATAGGTTTAGTCATGATTTAAGTAGTCATAAATTAGTCTTAATAGTCTTAAATTAAGTCATAATTATGAAAAAAAGTCAAAAGCCTTTTTTTCATAGTCATGACTTTGAGACTTTGATCTCATTATACTGTATTTCCACGGATAATTTTAAAATGTTCACATTCATGACTTTATATCATAATTTTGACATTTTTCCTAATCAATACTTTATAATTTAAGTAGTCATAAATTAAGTCATAAATATGAAAAAAGTCAAAATACTTTTTTTCATAATTATGACTTCAATCTCAAAATTTTGACCTTTCATGCATAGTTTTAAAATAATCACAATTAGGATTTTTTTTCCATAACAATGAATTTTTATCATAATTTTGACTTTTAAACATTATTTAAACATTTTCACAAGTATGACTTTTTCTCACAAATTTGACTTTTTTAAACAATTTTGACTTTTTTCATAATTTTTTAAATTTTCACACAATTATGACTTTTTATCATAGGGGTAGTCATGATTTAAGTTATCCTAAATAAGTCATAAATGAACTCAGAATTGTGAAAAAAGTCAAAAGCCTTCTCATTCATAATTTTGACTTTTTATTATAATTATGAATTTTTCACAATTAAGACTTTTTTAACATAATTTTTACATTTTAACACAACTATGATTTATATGTCATGATTTCAATTTGATCATAATTTTGACTTTTTCTCACAATTATGACATTTCTTATCATAATAATGACCATTTCTCATAACGTTTCCTCTCCTGACAGCCCCCTCCCTCTCTCCCAGCCTGCAGGTGATGGAGGTTGTGAGTTGGACTCCATCAGGTGGAGTCACTGCTGGTTTCTTCGTCTGCAGCGTATGAATTGCAGCCGACCTCTGAATATACAGACGGCCGTATTAACGTCTCTGTCGCCGCCTGGAAATGAAGCAGAAATTGAATTTTGAGGCCGACTGCTTCTTATTTCAGGAGGCTGACCTTCAATTCTAACACTAAGTGTAGACGGATGAATATATTATATAGTGTGTACACAAACACAGCCCACACACACTCCTTCATCTTCTTCTGCAGAGCCTCCTGCAGCGTCCGGACGGCTAATGACCTTCTTATGAATCCGTCTCCAGGGAGTAAATTTCATGCATTTTGAGATGAACCAATCCGTGACAGTGAATGTGTTGCACTTTCACACCTGGATGGCGCCCCTGCCCATCGGCGCCATCTCCTCCTCGCCTCTGATTCCAATTCAGCCCCGGCTAATCCGCGATAGAAGCGCAGCAGGGTCTCCAGAAATCAGTGGCTGGGTCAGATATTTCCTATCCACGAGGGATTATCTGAGCCTGCCGGAAGAGAAAGGAAAAAAACTCCATATCTTGTGTTAACAGGCGCCAAAAAAGCAGGCGGGAGATCAAGTTTTTGCTCGCTGCTGAGGTTTATTCCATGGCAGTTAAAGGGATAAGCTAATTTCATGGGAGAAGCGTTAAATCTAGCGAGGTTACCTTGACAATCAGCTTCACTTTAAAGCTTTACATCAAGACCATCGGCTGAGAGGAGCCTCGGCGAGATAAATCACCCGGGAGTCGGGAGTATCACAGATTTAATTAGGTCGTGAAAAGTGTTGTGGAAGCTGGCGTGAATGGAGAGTACAGTAGAAGAGGAGTTCTCTCTTCACAGACCACATGGTGGAAGCTTTGGTGGCCATCTGTGCTTCGGTTTCATCATCGTTAGAGGAAAATGTAATGGGGTTCATTACAGAGAGAGCTCAGCGTCTGACAGGAGGATGTGAAGCTCCGTCTGATTCACTTTCAGAGAGCCTCGTGTTCGCTTAAAGATCAAGATATTCATTTAAAATCAGCTTTGAAAGACTTAAACACGCAGAATGAGACGTCTGGATGTTTGTACAGTGAGTTATAAAAGCTGCCTCTCCAAAATAAAAGTCAAACAGGTTAACTTGCGTTATCTAACCAGCTTCTCATTTCTTCTCCTGACTCGAACCTGCGTCACAGCCTCAGCTGGCAGATGTAAGACGATGAAGCTGCTGCAGGTAGAGTTTCTCTGCAGTACCCCACCTCTTTCCTCCACCACATTACATAAGCAGGATTAGCTCATCGCTCCGTCCTGTGTGTTATTGTTTGCTGTCCTGCAGTCCGTCTCTGTAAGCGAAACACTCCGACGGCCACATCTGCTACTCGTCTCTGGCAATTAGGCCCGTAGGGGAACATGGCGTCCCCCTCCACCCCCCTCGTCCTCCGCTACACGTGTTTGTAATCTCCCTCTTCCTGAATTTGGTGGTCGCTGGCGTTTCCCCCCGCGGTGTTTGTTTGGGTGAAACGCCCTGTGAGCCGGCCGATCCCTCTGCAGAGACTCGACTAAAAGGCCCCAAACAGCGTGCTGATTACCTCCGAGTGGAGCGCAGCACTGCCAAGAACTCAACCAGGAAAACAACTCTGTGTGTGTGTGTGTGTGTGTGTGTGTGTGTGTGTGTGTGCGCGTGCGTGTATGTGTGTGTGTGTGTCATCCCAACTGATTTGCTCAACAAGTAAATATTGTGACATTAATCATGTGGATGTTGATTCTCACAGCGAAGTCGAGCAGCTGAACTCGTCTGACAGTCAGGACTGCAGTGTTTGTGTGTCTGTGTGTGTGTGCTGATGATGATCAATAACTCTTATTGACATTAATCAGGTGTGGAAGTCCAATTCTGCCACTTGAGTTAAGAACAAATCATTAAGCACAGTAGATGAAAACAAAAAAAGTCACAGTTGTGAGTTAAAAGATCAAAATGATTAGATAAAAGTCATAAATATTATATAAAATGTTGAAATTATTAAATATTTTCAAGTAGGAAGTCAAAACTATGAGATTAAAAATCATAATTATGACTTAAAAGGTCACAATTATGATATAAAAAGTCATATTTATGATTTGCAAGGTCAGAATTGTGAGATAAATAGTCAAACATATGCGGTAAAAGTCATAAATATGATCTAAAATGTTGAAACTGTGAGTCAAAAGTTAACATTTTGAAATAGAAAGTCAAAATTATGAGATTAAAAGTCATAATTATGAGCTGAAAGATCAAAATGATTACATAAAAGTCATAAATATAATATACAAAGTCATAATTGAGAGATAAAAGTCATATATGTGATATAAAATGATGAAATTATGAGATAAAAGTCAACATTTTAAAGTAAGAAGTCAAAACTATGACTTTAAAGGTCATAAATATGATATGTAAAATATCATATTTTGAACATTTTGAAGTAGGAAGTCAAACTTATTACTTTAAGAGTCATAAACATGATGTACAAAGTCATAAAATGTGATTCAAAAGGTCAAAATTTTGATATAAAAAGTAATAAATATGATATGAAAAGTCATAATTTTTAATTAATAATTTAAAAGTCAAGAATATGCGTTAAAACTCATAAATATGATATAAAAAGTCATAATTGTGAGATAAAAGTCAACATTTTGAAGAAGGAAGTCAAAACTATGAGATTAAAAGGTCATAAATATGATATAAAAAGACATTTTTACAGTTACACATATTGATAATGTCATATTTAATCAACCTAAACAAAAGTGTTTTCAGTGTTTGAGCCTCACCAGAACTTCAGCACAGCGTTGTGACATTTTATTCTGGTGACTGGCTGGAAAATAAAATGGCGTCTGCCTGCAGTTTCACCATGAATGCATCACACCACCAACATCACCACCCTCTGATGTAATCCCGCTCCATTAAACCCTCTTCTCCGAGTGGTTTCTCTGACTTCCTGTAAAGAAACCCGGACCTCTTCTCTCTGGGTTCGCTGCCCCGTCGGCTCGAAGAGTCCTCTCTCTTGAGCCTGCAGCGAGGGGGGCGGCGCCGAGGCCGTGTGACGGACCTGTTGAACGTCGCGGGTTCTGCTTCCCTCCACAGGCTCGGCCATTACAGCACATGAAGCCCGGAGACCTCACACAATATTCACTTTCACAGTACACCGACTCAATATCCGACAAAGGCCACGCTCCATTTTCCTTTATTTGTGTCGCGGAGGACAGGATCCTCCAGTGTTGTTGTTGTTGTTGTTCTGAGGCTCTCCGATGTATCTAAGAGGTTGTTGTGATTCATCCCAACGAGGGCTGAAAAAACAAAAACAGGCACCCTTGACATTTACGTGAGGAGCTCAGGAGCAGCTGAGCATCACCTGCTTCTTGAGTTTGACCTTCTCAGTAAACACTTGTTTACTTGAATGTCTTCAAAATAATCACAACCTGAAACACAAAGTGGGCTCTGATTACAGAATCTGCTGAACCACTGGGAACCACATGTTTAATTAAGCTTTTAGTTGTTTTAAATTATTTATTTGTCAGGGATGATGAGTAATCAACAAAACAATAAATAAGACACAGTTAGCATGTTAGACTAGACTAAAAATACCAGTAGACTCATTAAATACTCATTACTTAATCATTAGTTACTCTTTTTTATCAACCGTCAAGTAAGGTAAGTTAGTTGTGACACAAAAGACTCATTAGATACTAGTTACTTAATCATTAGTTACTTTTTTATCAATCGTAAAGTGGGACATCATACTTAGTTGTGACACAAATTACTCATTAAACACTAGTTACGTAATCATTTATTACTCTTTTTGTGTACCTTCAAGTCAAGTGACATTATACTGAGCAGTGACCCAAAATAAAATACTATTTACTTAATCATTAGTCACTCTTTTATCAACCTTTAAGTAAAGTGAGTTAGTAGTAACTCAAATTACTCACTGAATACTACTAACTTAATCGTTAGTCACTCTCTTATCAACCTTTAAGTAAAGTGAGTTAGTAGTAACTCAAATTACTCATTAAATACTAGTAACTTAATAATTAGTTACTCTTTGAATCAACCTTTAAGTAAAAATGAGTTAGTAGTAACTCAAAGTACTCATTAAATACTAATAACGATCATTAGTTACTCTTTGTATCAACCTTTAAGTAAAGTGAGTTAGTAGTAACTCAAATTACTCATTAAATACTAGTTACTTAATCATTAGTCACTCTGTTATCAACCTTTATGTAAAGTGAGTTAGTAGTAACTCAAATTACTCATTAAATACTAGGAACTTAATCATTAGTTACTCTTTGTATCAACCTTTAAGTAAAGTGAGTTAGTAGTAACTCAAATTACTCATTAAATACTAGTTACTTAATCATTAGTCACTCTGTTATCAACCTTTAAGTAAAGTGAGTTAGTAGTAACTCAAATTACTCATTAAATACTAGTTACTTAATCATAAGTTACTCTTTGTATACATTTCAGTGAGACAGCACACTGAGTTGTCTCCAATATAATCATTAAATACTAGTTACTTAATCATTAGTTACTCTTTAAATCAATCTGTATGTAAAGTGAGACACCATAATGAGAAGTAACTCAAAATACTCATTAAATACTAGTAACTTAATCATTAGTCACTCTTTTTATCAACCTTTAAGTAAAGTGAGTTAGCAGTAACTCAAATTACTCAATAAATACTAGTTACTTAATCATAAGTTACTCTTTTTATCAACCTCCATGTAAAGTGAGTTAGCAGTAACTCAAATTACTCAATAAATACTAGTTACTTAATCATAAGTTACTCTTTTTATCAACCTCCATGTAAAGTGAGCCATCATACAGGGTAGTTACACAATATACTCATTAAATACTTTATTATCTGAAACCAGATCTGAGCACAACACAAGCCAGACGTCCTGCTTTCTGCCACGTGCTGCTCGCTCATCTCTACATTTCGACACGACAGGAGAAATCTGGTGAAATTAAATGTGACCGGCGGTCGGCGTAGAAAATCTCTCCTCCTGTGTGAATGTAGTCGGTGTTGTGTGAACAGCAGTAACACAGTCAAGGTCGTGTTTCACCGATCTACATTTCCTCCAGCTGCAGTTCACTGCTGCCAATAACCACGACCTTGACTGTGTTACTGCTTAATTGAGTACCGACACCTGAGTGTGGGAGGCCCGGGTGGAAATCAAACCCCCGACCCTGCGGATGTAGCTGCCACTGGGGCCACACAGGACCGCCTCTCTGCTGAAAAATGACCACAACGCTTCACAGCAACACACATTCGGACACACACTTTTGCTGTAATTGCCAAGTTTTTTGTGCCAATGCTGCACTCCTGCAGGACCCCAGTGTCCTACTTACTCAATCACAAGGCTCTCAAATCAACCCATGTTTCTGCTTCTTGTCAGGTGGCCATAATAATTATTACATCAGCAAAGGAGAAAGTCGGGTGAGGTAGAATAAACAGCAACAAGTCAGCGTAACCAGAGTTGTGTACGTTACGTAGGTAGCACAGTTATTTAAATCCAAACCACAATGTTTTCCTAAACCTTACCAAGTATTTTTAGTGCCGAATCTGTTTTATAAACGTTCAATTTGTAAGAAAGTTGATTATCACACCCACAAGTGTTTGACGAGTTGGGAATAAGACTCGATTCAATCTTATTTTTTTCAAACTGAGCAGTTTTCTTGTCTAAACCCGACCAAATCCCAAACGCATGAACAAATATAAGCAAAGTACGACAGATAAGTTTGAACTTAATGTTTCTTTAGGTTCAATTTTAAATTTCTCTCCTGCTACAACGCTGTGCTCATGCTCCGGTTGAGTTTGAAAACAAGGAAAAACTAGGTAAGGGTTAGGAAAACAGCATGGTCGGGCATAAAATGGTCACCACAAACACCAATGGAAACGTTCAGAAGTCTTACGAAAATGCCTAGTTTTGTCACCACAACCACAACTGAAAATTGTCCTGACATGTCCTGAAAAATATCCAGTGGTGTCACCCTTACAAAAGTTGAAACACGTGGTTTCTCGTCAGACATATACACTGGTTTCACACTGAACCAGTTTGGCAGCCTTGTGGCCTCCATCTCCTATCAAAAGTCAGGTAATAAACATGTTACGTGAACATGATATGACATGTTAAGTAATGTCAATATAATCCGTACGTATGGATGTATCTTTGGTTTGCTAAGTGTTAAATGCAACCATGCATCATTGTGACTTTGCTGCCAAACAAAACAGCAAGTCCAGTTGTTTACGTATGAGGATGTGTTGGCTTGATAGCGCTCCACTGTATGATTGATGTATACATTATACAAAAAATGAAAATTTTCCAGATATTGTCAGCTAAAGCATTAGCATGTACTACATCATCAGCTGACCTTACGGAGTTGTTTTTCTCATGGTGGACCAGTGGACTGAACTGGCAGACAGAGTCAGTGTGGTCCACTGGGTGACTGATGCTGCCCTCCTACCTTTCGGTCCGGAGTGGTCGGCTGTAACCGTCCCGACTCTAATTGGGCGTCTGGATGACAGAAGGGATCCTTCAAAGAAGCATCCATCATGTCCTTCAGGAGCCGCGGAGAGCAGACGGCACTGTCACGACTCCGGCCGAGTGTTTGTCTTCAAGCTGAAGGAGAAAAGATAGGAGCTGATATCCATCCTGACAGAACAGCTGTGAAGAAACTCAAACTGTTGCACATAGACGACAATTCAATGTTTAAACGCAGAATTACTGCGTTCAACAAAGCAAAGATCTTGAAGCTTAAGCAAAATCTGACGCCACAAGTCAACAGAGGAAGCTAATATATCTCGAGTAAACGCTCCACTAAAGGTCGGTGGATGGAATATTAAATTTATCTTACATTTGGAAAAGCTTCAAACTAGGATAAGGACATTAATACCTTTAATCCTCAAAAGAAACAACTGCCGATACATGTAGAAATATTGCTAAGTTATCCTTTGAAACACGCAGTTAAACCCCTTTTCTTAAACCTAACCTAGTACTTTTGTCGAATTTATGGTCTTGGCACAACGTTAATTATGATGTTAGATATCTTACTCACTCTTAATTCTCTTATTTTACAAACATGATAATCTCAGGCAGTATTTTTTTTTCTTTCAGGGTTACTTTTTTGTCTCTGTGAAAAGAAACTCTCCCTGAAAGTGAATCCTGCGTTGTGATTCCACTTAGTCGTTCTCAGAGACGTCTGTTGACGACGAGCACTTGAACCTCGTGGCGTACGCTTCGCTGTTCTCCACACACACACACAAATAAAAAAGTACTTGACAGCTTGAAAGAATCACTCCAAACAGTTAAGGAGGCAGAATGGATGCTCTTAACCTCCCGCAGCTCTTAAAGGCATCTCGAGCGATGACACACACCCACACAGACACACAACACACACAGAGGCTGACATTTTAACACAAGCAGCTCAAAGCTGTCGAGGCGAGTGCTTCAAAAATGTGCCGATCCTTTTGTGCATCTGCAGCAGTTATATATACAGATCCCACGTATAGGTGAACATCATGCATAAAACAGGAAGTAATCAGAGCTTAAAGTAGCAACGACATTTTTGGACTGATGTTAAATATATTTTTATTATTGTTTTTTTTCTCTATAAAAGGAGGAAAAGTTAGTTTTATGACCCTGATGACATCTCCTGATCTCCAACTCTTATCTTTTCACTATTTGGGTTTCATGCAATCTTACGTGAGTAAAAGTACAATAAAAATAAAATAATATTAAATCTTATATAAGTACTTTAAACAAAACCATAGAAGAAAACAGACACAAAGTAGCCAAAAAAAAAACTAAATATATAAATAAAAATGTGAACTTAACAAATTAAATAAACTAATAAAGAAGAAAAATTACAGAACACCAAAAATAAAATTAGAATAACAAAAACAAGGTTAATAAATAATAGGGAAAAAGGAGAAATAAAGGGGCAGTAAGTAGTTTTGGAGAAGAACTTCAAACTCAGAATTTTAATATTTACGACATTAACGAGGTAATTATAGAAACTCTCAGGTGTTCTCAGAGGAAAATAAGTTCCCAGAGCACCGGTTGAAGCTAGAAAGGTGGCAGGGTCCGCCACAAATAAACAAATTAAAACAATATAAGTTGTGTTGTCCTTTAAGGTAAGTTTACGTAAGGTACAAAATCTAACCATGCAGGTTTAACTTTGTGATTTGAATGTTTCTTTGTGATTTGTGTGAACTAACCCTTCAAAATAAAACACTAAAATGGCCGACTTCTTAATGTTTCTTTACTTAAAACATCCATATTTGCATTTTAAGAGCTGATGCCGAAGTGTGTGACTGTATAACGTCCTCTTCTCCTCATCTTTCTGTCCCTATAAGAGGACATTCTGATGTTCCTGCACTTGAACGCATCATCTCACAGCCGCCGTAAAGGGAAATCATCACTGCTGGAAGTTTTTGCCCCACAGAGGCTGTTTATGTCATCCTGTATGAGATATATGTGCTACAGCCCGTCACCACCGCCTCACGCTGTAAATCCCCTCAGGAGCCAATCACGCCAAAGCCTTTTTCACATTTAACCGTAACGCAGGCGTTACAAAGATGGAGCGTCGGCGCGAAGATGGAGTCGACGAGATATGAGCTCTGAGACCGTCCCTCAAAACACCGCTGTCCATCTCCGCGCTGTAAAAACGGAAAAATCTGAGGGGAAATCATGTGTTTGCGCTCCGCTGCTGCAACTTTCCTCTTCCTCCCATCTGGCCCCTCTCGCTCAGCACACTCTGTTAGCTTCAAAGACCCCTCGTCTTCCCAGAAATCACTTAAGAGGGTTGTTTCAGATTGCAAAAAAGCTTTTCTCTGTTTCAAACAATGCACCAGAGCGGGGCCTTCCTTCCCCTTTGAAGACGGCGCATTGTGTGGGCTCGATCTCGACGTGAGCGAACAGTCGTCGGCCTGTTGCGAGACCCTGAAATCACACATCAAACTCCCGCAATCCTCTTGACGGAAACATACACTCCACATTGCGGTATTTACCTCCCCTGCAGCCAGGAAAGCCATTACTGCTGCTGCTTTCTGTCATTACATGTTTCATTTGGAACGACGTCAGTGAGATTGGTTTCATTACCTGCTTTCAAAAGGCTGCTGAACACGGCATAAACTCTAATGGTCCGGTCCAACAACATTCATTATGTATTCAATACATTTGTGTACTCTTTTTACCCTCTGGGAGCGACGAGACATATTATTGAATCAATAATGTGTTCACAGTCGCCTTGACGAGAAATATCACAACTCCAATAATGTAGTTATTTTGTGACTATTAATTCAATACGGCGTGTTTTCATGTTTTAGCTGACACAATCATAAAAACGGCTGACTGTGAGTCGACAGCCATGCTAGCAGCTCTTTTAGCTAAATGCTAACATCACAACAAAACCCTCAGGAAGAGCGCCAGGCTTTGAAGTAGAAGAGCCACATGATTGAATTATTGTATTTTTCAAATTAGCCAGATGCTAAATGGGAAGTTAGCGGGCTCAGTAGGCAGAAGTCTCTAATGTGCTCTGTGGGCCACACAACATGGAAGTCGAGTATTTTTGGTGATGAGCAGCTTTCATAGGAATAAACGAGGCCCCATCTCCAACACTGTATCTATATATTTAATGTAACGTCCTTGGTCTACAGCCATGCTAGCAGCTCTTTAAGCTAAATGCTGACATCACAGCAAAGCCCCCAGGAAGAGCACCATGCTGTGACATAGTTGCCAAACCTGTTATTATATCATATCATCATTTTATTTGGAGCCTCACAACCTTTCCCTCCTGCAAAATGACTTGTTTAACTATCAATATTTGAGCCATTCAGTCCAATATGATTTGGAAAGTCTAGAAGAGCCACATGATTAAATTATTGTCTTTCTTTTCAAGTTAGCCAGATGCCAAACCGGAAGTAAGCCGGCTCCGTAGGTAGAAGTCTCTTGTGGTCTCACAACACGGAAGATCTGGATATTTTCATACCTGGCAATTAGAGTGTTTTTGACGAGCAGCTTTCATAGGAATAAACGAGGCTCCTCCTCCGTCAATGTATCTGGGTTTTAATCTAACGTCCTTGGTCGACAGCCATGCTAGCAGCTCTTTTAGCTAAATGCTAACATCGCAGTTCAAATGTTGCCTCTGTGCTCGACAAGATTTATAAATCTTATTTGATTATCTTGTTTTCCTCTTAATAAATTGTCTGTGAAAATTCTTTTATGGCTCAATTTGTTAAACTCTTAAATGCAGCAAATTACAACATTGGGAAGAAACATACCATCAAATTCACAGATTTTCTTTTTTTTGTGGCCTAATTAGTGGTAAACCTGCTCGCTGCAGTGTGTCCTTTCATTCTCTTCTCATGACGTCATACGATGTAGATATTTTGGGTTTTAGGGTGATTTTATCTCAGACTTCAACGCAGCCGTCACCACAATCTGGAACCAAAGCTTTACTTCAGGTATTTAAAAGAGTATTTTCAGTTTTCAGGGTTTTGGCAACAAGGAAAAAAGATAATTTTAGATTAAGACAACGAATCAACGTTCACTTTTATGCGGAACAGGAACAGCGATGAACGTGGATTTAGAACTGAAATGTAACTGAACAGCAGATCATTTGATGTGGATTATGTTGTTTCTGCTAATCAGAAGTAGTTATCTCTTTATTCATGTTACTCAGCTTCATTATGAGCCACAGCTTGTAGTTTACGACTCCAATCAGGCCACTCTAATCAAAAGGTCACAGGTTTGATTCCCCCTAGAGCACCTTCACACCACCAGAGACGCGATGATAAACAGCCACCTTAACATCCACTGAGAGTCAGTCGAGATAAGACCGTTGGTTTAAAGGTCTTATGCAAATGTGCGATCACAGCGGCGCGTTTAATGAATTAGAGATGGAAACTGTCAGATGTTCACCTCAGACGGCGCCGCAGCGAAATAAAGATGTCAGTTTCTTTATCTCATCTCCCAAAAATGTTCCATATTCTATTTTGACTTGTGTGAAACAAATTCTGATTCATCCGTAAAATGTTGTATAATGTGTGCATTATGTAAGACTGTCGTTATGAATCATTGTGTGCATAATAAATCAAATAAAAGCTGATGTTTTTCTTGTTATCAGCTGATTGATTGTGTAGTTTATGTACAGATGGATCCATCTAGTGGACAAACACAACTACTACATGTTTCACCACAATCAATAAAAGGAAAAGCAGTTTTAAAAGCAAGACAACGACCAGAAGTAGCATAAATGTGTTTATTTTAATGTTAATAAATAGTGAACATAGTGATTATATTATTAAATTAATTTAGGTGGAAATAATTTAAATTAAGTGCATCATTTCTTTAAAAAAAGTGATTCTCACTTTGTTGAATTGTGCTTGTGTGCAAAATCAGCATCTTGTGTCTTTTCTATGAGTTCCTGCAAAGAAAAGAAAAACATTACACAAATATTAAGTTAAATCAAGACACTATGCAACTCATTCATATAAATTAGTATTCATCATGACGTGTGCTTTTTATACAACCAACTTTAAAGCTGATGTCACACACCTCCGTCAGTCCAATTAACATTTTAAAGATCTTCGCCGAATGAAAAATAGCCTTTTGGCCAATTCTTGCATTTGTATTGACGGATTACCATTCACTTAATGTCCCTTCTTAAATAAATGAAACTGAAAGTCTACATACACAAACCAAAACATTCAAATCCAAACATTTAACTCTCCAAGCAGGTTCTGCTCATCCAGTTATGTCAGTAATGGTGTTACATGATGGCATTTCAATGTGTGAAAACGTTGTTGATATTTAAAAAAGTTTCCCTCGAATTTCCTGTACAAATCCAAAGAGGCTGCACTTCTGAGGGTACACTTGCTAAAGAGACATTGTTTTGTTAAGGTCAGCGAAGTTTTTGGATCGTACACCTTTAATTCTCTTGAGGGTTGGAAATTTCAACGCCCGATGTTGACTGAGACGCAGCCTACCTGCTAATTTTGGTTAAACTCCAGAGGTCATTGTCTGTAATCTGTACCCCCACAGGTAAATTAGGTCTCCAAACTAGTGTTTGTGAAAAGCATCAAACACCTATCAAACTGTGTATTTAATACTTGTTAATTGTACATAAACATGTGTGATGCAGGGGTTTCTACCTAGAAGTTATTGTAAAGCATTGTGATTTGTTCTATAGCCCATCAAACCATTTTCTGCATTCAAAGGCCTTTTGTATTCAACATTTGATTTATCCAACTTCTGTTGAGCAAACTACAAACAAACCTTGTGATTGTGGTTGTGATCTCTTGTGTTTATTAAAGTGTTGTGATCTGGCTTCGTTCTTGGAGCCGTCCATGTCGAGGTTCGTCATCACTGCTTTCTGCGACTTCTCTGCTGGATGATAAGTTTTGCAGTTACAAAGAAAGGCAGAGTTATTGAACAGCATGTGACGGTGGAAATTCTCATTTGCTTACCCGTTTGCCACCTCTGCGTCTGGTAAGTCTGATCCATGTGTGTCCATTTGTCCTGGAGGGAAACCGGCGTGCCACAGTTCTCGTCCATTTGTCGGATGGCGTTGCCGTGGGGACAGTGGCGCAGCCTCTCCCAGGCGGCCGACTGATGCTGTGGCTCGTTACACCCACAGTTCTTTTCCTTCACCTTCGGGTACATCACTGCAGGACGCGTGTCCACATTCTGCTTGGATGCCAGCGGCCTCTTGAGATCATTGAGCTTCCTCAGGTCATCAGCTGCCCTCCATTTTGTGCGGCATGAGCTGTTCTCAGAGGACTCGCCTTCAGTTTCGTGTCCAAGATGGCGGCCACGGACATCAACCCTCGCAGCTTTTCTCATCAGTTGTTTTCCGGTTGTGGAGTGAGATTTACAGGCTTCACATGTTGGTAAGAGTGCATCATTCCTCTGTTGGAATGGAACTTTTCGCTGTAGGTTCCGACCATCGAGTCCTGGACTGGAAGGCGTGCAGAGCCTTCGCTTCGCCAGACATCTGGTGCAAAGTCGCTCCCTCTTGGATACGTAAGGAGTGAACACATTCTCATTGAAGTTTCTGCTAATGCAGCATTCATGGTCCGAGAGGCTTCTCCGGTCCACCTTGCCTTTGGGTTTGTACCTCTCTTTCGGCTTGCGAACGGGCGGTTGTTCTTTGTACTCCAGGTCGAGTTTTCTTCTTCTGGAAGGCACATCCAAACCACGGTTGCCCGGAGGTCTGTTCTGCTTCTTGGGAGTTGGTGGCAATTTGCTACAGTAGTAGACGTTGTCAAAGTCTGCAAGCCAGCTGGTTGAAGGGAGGTATGCAGGGAGGGATTCAAAGGAAGTATCCTGGTGATCCTGGAGAGTTTGTTCTCGTCTGGGTTGCTTCGCCTTAAGAGGGGAGTAATCCGACAACAGCAAATACGGTGCATGATCCACTTCTGCTGCGTGTAAAGTTTCCTCTGCAACAGGACACACCTCATCCTCTAGGCCCTCCATTGTTGGGACAGCATTCTCCAGTTCATCTGCCGTCAGAGGAGGCATCTCAATCATGGGTACGACCTCGTCTGTTGGAGTTTTCTCTCTGACCGTCAGCACATCTGCCGAGGGCACTTCAGCTTCTTCATCATGAGACTCTGTTTGGTCATTTTGGAACAGCGATTCAGGGGAGGGAATCAAAGTGTCCTCCATCGACCAGACTGTGGACTCCATCTTTCTCAGCTCATCCAGGTACTTTGGGTCGTAGGGCATGTGGACGGCTCTGAACTGAAAATTCTTGGACGTCAGATCTTTCTCACCGCTCACCTCCTGAGCATCGCCATGAGCTGGAGCTGCTACTTGGTTGTCCGTCTGGTTTGACTCCTCCAGGGCAGGGATCGTCTCACCGCTGCTGGGCGTCCCGACTAACAGGATGTCAGGACAGGATTGGAGCGAGTGTTCCGACTCATCTGCAGGAAGGCACAGTCCTTTATCCTGCAAGACACCACCCTGGAGGATGGAGCTACATTGGACCATATCCTGGGAAAAGCCGTGGGAAACTTCTGCAGTCTCGTGAGAGTGCAGGAGTTGTAGTCCTCCTGGTGTGGTGCAGCATTCAATCCTGACTTCCTCTGTCTGGATCACAAAGCTGCCATTTGGCGTCGTCCTGGTAGTGCTGGTGGAAGGGGGCACCACCTCCTTCAGCTCCAGAGAATGATCCAACTTCTGCACAACCAAGGCTGGAGAGAGCGGCTGATTGGTGGGGACACTGGGGCTTCCACGGGAGGCCTCTACTTTGCCGGAACTTGGAGTGCTAGTCCTCTGTGTCGCAGAAAGTGGCTCAGTTTGAACCTCAGAGCTGGTCATTTCTCTCGTCTGACCGTTGTGCTGGTAGCGGAACCTGCGGGAGTGGTAGGCCATCGTCTGGTAGTACTGAGGGTTGAGCATGCGCCTGTAGTCCATCAGATGGAGGTGGGTGTGTGGTATGACAAAGCCAGGTGGCTCCATGTATGGATTTGGCTGATAGTTGGGCATCATTGGCATGCCATAACCTTTAAAGAAGGAGAGCGAAGTCGAGAGTAGTTCAAGTTGTTATTTCAAACAAAGCCCATCTTACAAATCACGTTAAACCAGAGTTTTCTGCCTTACAAACCGCTCTAGATAACACAAATGCTGGTTCAGAGCCAGTGCCTCCTCTGGAACTAGTCATTTGCTGGTTGGATGCCAATGTAGGCATGCAAAGCCCAGAATAACGCTTGTCAAGAGTCGATATAATCTGCCGTAGTTGTTCTGAGCAATGCTTAAAATTGACTGAACCCACACTAGCACAAGCTCTTGGCTCTAGCGTTTCATGTTCAAGTTGCATAATCCAAGTTTCCAGAAGCCCTGAGATCCAAAAATTTATTTGCAAAGACATTATTTACACACTTTTTAAGCTGAAATCATTAGTGTTGCTGCTTAGCTAAAAGTGCTAGCATATGTACCCCGTCTGAAGCGGGTGTATGATGCCAACCGCATGTTGAGAGTGAAATTATAGTCTTTTGCAATCATATTTGGGATCTTGGAGCTTCTGGAGAATTGGATTTAGTGCCAACTACTTTACAGAAGCCCTTGAAAATTTGATGAAAAACTGATGAAAAACTGAAAATGTAGAAACTACGATAACATTTAGTTCCACAGGAGGATGTCGCTGCATTAAACTGCTCTGTGAATTAAACACAGAGAGCAGTGATTGTTGCTAGATAACATTTCTGCCCTGAATCCATGAGTTGAACTAAACAGAGGAAGTGTTTTTCGAGACTTACCTAAACCAGGGTAGTTGTAGTACGGGTTGTAGGACACGGGCATCGGCATCGGCACGGGCCACTGCATATTCTGCATGGGCATGTATGGCTGCGAGGGCTGTATGTAGAAGAAAGGTTTGTGGTGCTGTTGCTGGGGCTGCTCCTCAGGACGTGGAGCTCCAGGAAGTCCAGTTCCCTGGGCCTGCTGAGCTCCATGTGGTGGGTTTGGACTTCGAGGGCCCAGACCAAAAGAATGCTGCATAGTAGATCCCTCCATTTCTGACAAAGAAGCAAGTGTTTGGTTCTTTCTTGCAAGATTTCAAACAGGTGTACTCACATGTCTAAAGAAGATATCCACTGACGATCGCTTTCAGGGAATTTTGTCAATTTGAAATTAAAGGTGTGGACTCATGATGGTGACATGCTGCTCTGATTGGCTGGTTTTTTGGTTCCAGGTGAGAGTTTAATGGCCTAATTTCAAAGCCAATGAAAAATGTTTGTTTCCAACTGATTCCCTCCCTACTCATGGTGCATTCAAGCGCTGTCAGAAATATTGGATTGAAGTTTTAACAACCGAGAAAATGCATGTGAACGACCTCTCAAGTCTGAGAAAAGATGTCACATGATGCTGAAACATGGTGGAGGAAAGTAAAAGTTGGCTTGATGGTAAGAAACGTACAGCAAATTCATATGTCCTTTCCTTCTTCACTCAAATACTGGGAACAGCTGTCAACATGTTGTTTAAACACGTCTTTTTGGCGTCACAGTCCAACATGATGCTTATGAACACACCAAAATCAAATAAACAACTTCCAAACTTGAGAAATGAGTCCGTCCGACGAGCCAGTGAATGCAACATCACCTGAAGGAAGGCAGTCAAAGGGGAAAAAGCAGGAGCGGTGCATTGAAGGTCGAGGCTGATTGGCTTTAATTAAAAACGACGGTCCTGCAGCTTGTCAGATTCATTGGCACAGGTTGCAGATTTATGTCTCAGTGGCACATCCTTGCATTTTTAGCATCTTTGTGAATTACTGGTGGAGGCGAGAACATATTCAAATGCAGGTTTGACCCCCAAAGAGCCAATTATGAGGTTAGATGATGGTTGTTTGGTAGCCTGGAGCAGTATTTATGAAGAATAAACACTCCGTGAGACCAATTTGTTGACTGGACCAGTAGATTTTAAATCAGTTGCTACGGTGTTTGGATTCTGGTCAGTGAGCCTTCAGGACAAAACATCCCCTACACAAGGTTTTTAGTCTTAAGTTAAAATGCTTCAGATCTAGTGTTGTTTGCAAGATGAGCACATTCTGCTTTTAGTTTCAGTCAGTGAAGAACATTTTTCCTTGTAAAGCCTTTCTTTTCAAAGTAATCTGATCAAATTTATTGATTAAATGATGATTTATTCAGTCGTTTAAAGATATGTTTGAGAATTTTGCATTCAAATGTCTAAAAAATGACTTTTTCAGCGATGTTCCTGCAGCTTTAACTTCCAGGAGAGAATCAGAGATGTAACTCAAATAAAACAATAAAACTTTACCTCGTCTGAGTCACGTCAGATAGATTTCTATCAGCAATCGTTGTTTAATGTGTTTGTCCCCAAAACGGCCAGATTATTATATTGGATGAACCTCTGCACTCTGCAGAGACTCTGGTTCTGGTTCTCTGTAACGTTACGTTCATCAAGTAAAGTCCATTTCCCCTCCAGCTCAAGTCAGCAGTCAACATTACAGAAACTATCGACACCGGAGGTCAGCTCCGGATCACTGCTGCAGTCAGGCTGATCAACAGGAGTGAGGATAAAGGAAAAAGTAATCTGAGCTCTCCTCCCGTCGATAAACGGGATCAGAGCAGTATCTTACGTGACTCCAGGTGTTTATTCCGTCTTTCCTTTTGTTTATAATAGAGAGAAATTAAATATTGTGCATTCAAAAGAACAAAGTCATAAAGTGACAGCTTCAAATGTCCATAAAGCAAATATATTCAGTATTTGATCAGAGGGAATCAACACTTTTGGCATTTCTGCTCAGCTGGTCACTGATGAGGAAACGACACACACACGGTTTAAATAATGACAATATTTTATTGGACTGGCCCCAAACAGTGACACCATCATCTGTAACACAACCTCTCAGCCCAGTTTGTGAAATTCATAAATCATTAAACTGTGTCACTGCGTAAACTTTATACATATTTTTTCCCACTTTCATCTAAACGTGAAGAGGTTCTCTCTGTGCAGTGCATTTCACCTGGTGCTCTCAATATTACTCATGGTCCTGGAACAATTACACCCTTGAGGGGGACCTGAGGAGGAATAACATTACATTACAACATATTTTTCCACCGGGACAGAAGTGTGTGTTCATGTGTGTGTTTCACCTACAGTTCAACACACTTCATTCAACAAGTCAATCCGGTGGGACGTCAACATCTTGGTTCTCCTCTCATCATAGAGCCTGACGGAGAGAAACATATTAAAGAAAATGTGACAGGTTGGTCGAAGTTAACGGTGTTGTGTTCGGACATTAACCTCTCTCCCAGTGAACTGGTGGCGGCTCATCGTCATCCTCATCTGTCGGCCGGTGGTACATCACTTTCCTCTGAGAGCTCATCTCTGTCCAGAGGGAGTGAGAATAAAGAAATATCAAGAAGGCAAAGGGTCGTAGTAAAGTTTTAAAGGACAAGATTGATATTAAACAGACATGCAAGTGTTAAATTGAACCTTGTCGTTGGGGAGCGGCTGCTTGTCGTCTCCTGGGAATCACGTCACCGTCGCCCCACCTGCTCTGATCTGACGTGGTCACATCTTCTCTGCAGAGTCTGTCTGCAAATAAGTTCCCACATGTCGTACATTATTCCCAACTACAGCTGTGTACAAACAAAAGATAGACGTGTCACCATAGGCTGCTTTATTATGCAACCAGCCAGCTCTGCATTTGTAACATCAGAACAATGTGTGCAAATCTAATAAACGTACTTCCACACAACTTTTTCATGAGCCAGGTGTGTATGAGAGCGACAAGTGAGAAAAAAGTTGAGAATCGCAAGCAAACTTTTGCACACTTTAACTTGCAAAAAGATCATTCCATTTGCGACGTTTGAGACGTTCATCAGCCTGAGTCTCGTAACCAAAGTGTCTCAAATAAATGTACTTTTGTAAAGAAGACAGTGTAGTTGTAACTCTTGGAAAAACAGGGTTTTAAACAAAAACAATCTTCGTCCAGACAAGCATTCTAGTACCAAGACAGGCAAGAAAATGTATCCTGGATAATGTTTTTTTTATTCAAAATTATATCAGCAGCCATTTTTGATTCTTCAGTAGAAAAACTGTTTTATTTAATTTGTTTCTACGCTGAATTAAATGGGAATGCACCATTTTTTTAGAAGCAACACACCTTCGAAACAAACATGACCTCCTTTCTCAATCCGGCAGCAGGTTCAGGTTATCTGGGACATTACAATAAAATGGCTAATATGAAGACTAACTTTTTGACAAAAACTGCATGGGATCAGCATATAGTGGGTACGTCTGAAGAGGAGGGTCGTGGTCACCCATTGGACACATTTAAAGTCAGATATCTTGAGATGAGAGGTCAAGGGAGCACTTTGAAAATGGGCATGCCAGTTTTTCCCTCGCCAACATTAGCCAAATCTAGCGTGATGTGGTGGGAACAAGACTTACCCTGACACGTCCTGCACTGCAGCTCACCACTCATCCCGTCTCCACCTTCTCCTCCGTCAGCTGCCTCCTTCTTACAAACATCACGACCTTCCTCCTTGCTGACCGGATCCGGCTGATCCTTGTACTGGCCTCTCTTGTACCAGGGTTTTCCCGCATGTCTCGGTGGGACGGATTGAGGCTTCCTGGGTGCTGAATGCTTCCTGACGACCACCCTGACCGGCTGCTCACACCCTCGTCCATACCTGCCGTCCTCCTCAGAGTCTCCGGCTTCATCCCTGTATATCTTGGAGCCATGGACTTTGCTCCTTCCGGACCCTTTCGGGAGGTTCTTCCCACAGCAGGCGCACATGAACTTCTTGGACCCCGGCAGCCGAACTTCCTCCACTTCCCCAGCAGCATGAGGAGATCCGCTCACAACCTCTGGCAGCCTCCGGCCTGCGTACACGTGTTTGGGGAACAGATCTGCGTCGTCCAGGTCTGTGGAGAACATCTCGTCTCTGGAGGACAGCTCGTCCAGAGACGGACTGAGGACGCTCAGCCGCTCATGGGTGGAGTGCATGGAGAGGTAGTTGTAGTAGTATGGAGCAGAGGCGTTGGTGGGGGAGGACATGTTGGCTGCAGCACCTCCAGGAGACAAGACGCCATCGAAGGGCAGCTTGAGGATCTTGAAGTTTCGATCGGATTTCTGTTCGTTCTTTGAATCTGCGATCGGCGGTTGATTGGAAGAAGGTAGGAGCTTTTCGGCGCCACATTTGGGAACGCTCGACTCGGTCACGGAGGTATCTGACTGGATATCCGTGACCTCTCCCTTCTCAGGAGGGAGGAGGTCTTCCTGTTCGCACTCCTCATGAATGGAGGAACTATCGAGGGGAAGCTCCTCTTCCAATCCTCCTGACCAGCATCCAGGAGTGCTCAGGGCGTCCAGGCTCCTCTGGCTGGACTCGGCGTCGTACACCGCCATCGTGGAGTCACTGAAGGTCACGGCTGGAGACTCAAAGTGAACATCAGGCACTGAAGGCAGGACGTGACCCTGCTCCTCACTCTTCTTCTCCTCATCCGGAGAAAACATCCCTGAGGACTGCGAGGCGACGCCCGAGTCCAGCTCTCTGTCGCCGCCTCGGATCTTGTCCAAGCACTCGATGAGTTTGGTGATGGCGTCGCTCGGGTCAGTCTGAGCCTCTGAACAGGCCGTTTCCCGCCTCCCGTGAGGCTGCGGGTGATGATACTGGCGAGGCACATCGCTCCAGGTCGGAGCGTGGAAGCGAGGCTCGAACATCCGCCTGTGATCCATCGGATAGATCGGGGCATGTGGGAAGACAAAGCCGGGGTACTGCATGTACTGGTACGGGTGCGGGATGCAAGGACGACCAAAGTTAAAACCTGCAAACAAAAAACACATAATGAGATTTCACGTGATCGATAACAAATCAAAGAGGGGTTTTCAAAAAGCTGGATACCGCCAGGAAGACCGTAGTGACTGTATGGGTTGGTCAGCGGCCACTGCTGGTACATGAAGTAAGGTTGAGACGGAGGCTGGACGTAGAAAAACGGTCGGGGGTGTTGAGGTCGCTGCTGTCCACTGCCGAATGCGTGAGGTGGTTTGCCGCCGTCTGCAGGAAGCAGCAGTTTAAAAAGCACAGATGTTTCTAAAGATTCAAGTTGAAATACAAACTTAAAAGGTGATGGTTTATTGCCCGCCAACTGGTATTTCAAACCCTCATCAGTGACGAGAGAAACAGGAAATTGAGCCGAAAGACTTGTTAAGCTTTTACTTTTCTGCGGTTTTGATTTACTTCGCTAACATTCGTTGGAAAAATTAAGTTATTAGGAGGATTTTTCACTTGTGTAAGAGTGAAAAAACATAGACATAACACAAATATTCAGCTGAGTGATGTTAAGAAAAGTGACACACAGCTCAGAAACAAACAATGGATGTGAAATAAGGGAAATCTTACCGTCCATTTTGTGTCTCGTGCTTTTTGCTCAACCTGTCGGAAATAAAACACCTCAGAGGGACAAACACAAACAAATAAACATCCTCCGAGATTCAAACGATTATAAACGAGTTTTACGATCAATTCTTGGATAAACAGAAGTAGAGACGCTTCACTCTCAGGTCTTCATGACGCTCTACTAACAAAAGGCCAAACATCTCGGCTCATCAGTCAAATAGGAAACAGCTGCTGCTGCTGTGAGCTGCAGGTCGACCAATCAGCACTCAGACTGAAGGCAGTCATTACAAAGTAGCTTTTGATTTCCTCATTTTTGTGACTTTTAATCTCATAGCTTTTGCTGTTTTTCATAATTATCACTTAATTTGGTCTTTTTTGTCATAATTTTGACTTTTTAATCTAATATTTGTGACTTTAGTTTTCTCATAATTATGACATTTTATTTTATATCTGTGACATTTTTATGTCATTTTTTTTTTACTTTTATCCTAATTATCACTTAATTTAGTCTTTTTCCTCATGTTTGTGACTTTTGGTTTCATAATTATGATCTTTTTATGTCATGATTTCATCTGTTTCTCATAGTTTTTTTACATTTGATCTCATAATTATGATTTTATCTCAGAATAATGACTTTTTAATCTCATATTTGTGTCTTTTTATCTCAATAATATGACTTTATTTCATAATTTTGTGTTTTTTCTCATAATGTTTACTTTTCTTATGTCATATTTGTGACTCGTGTCTCATAATCATGATCTTTTTATATCATAATTTCATCTTCTTTTGCATAGTTTTTTTTACATTTGATCTCATAATTATGACATTTTGTTTTATATCCATGACATTTCTAATCTCATTATTTCATTTTTTTTCTCATATAGTTTTTTACCATTTATCTCATTTCTGTTACTTTTCTCATAATTATGAATTTTTAATTTCGTATGTGTGACTTTACATCTCATGAATATGACTTCTCTCTTAATTATGACTTTTATTATACTGTTTACTTTTTCTTATGTAATATTTGTGACTTTAGGTCTCATAATTATGACTTTATTTCTCATATTTTGGACTTTTGGTCTCATAATTATGATCTTTTTATGTCATAATGTCATATTTTTTCATAGATTTTTACATATGATCTCAGAATTATGAATTATTAATCTCATAATGATAACTTTATATCAGAATTATCTTTTTTAATCTCATATTTGTGACTTTTTATCTCATAATTTTTTTTTTATTTCCCATAATTGTATCTTTTTTTCTCAGATTTGTGACTTTTGTTTTCATAATTATGATCTTCTTATGTCATAATTTCATTTTTTTTTTTTTTTTTTTTTTTTTTACCTTTTATCTCATATCTGTTACTTTTTTCCTCATAATCATGATTTTATCTCAGAATAATTACTTTTTAATCTCATATTTGTGACTTTATGTCTCATAATTATGACTTTTCATCTCAAACTAATGATTTACTATGGGAATATTTTCTTGTTTTGAAGATATAAATGTCCTTTTTAACTAGACACCATCAATAACTGAGTATCTTGTTTAATTGATCAATAATAATTGATCTGTCATGTCTCGGTCTGGCCAGCAGGGGTCGATGTTCCTTTCGTAACCGGGCCAGGCTGCTTGGTTTTGAGGCGCATGCGCAGTATCCTCATTTGGCCTCTGGTCTTTCAGGCGCTTATGATGCGCTGAAAGGTTGTCCGCTGCTCAACGCTGCTACACAACACTTTAATGTCTAAATTCAGCTGGAGGAGCTTACTTGGCACTTTCTTCTGACGAGAAAAGCCATCACGACGGTTCTGTGAGTGGACTCTGCCGACACTTTACTGTAAGGAATCTCGGATTTGGGTTGTTGAAGTGGTTAGAAGTGGCTCGGGCTCATTCGGGTAGCTAGCGTACGTTTATTTAGCTCTGCTAGCTGTTAGCTTAGCTGTGTTTTCGCTAGCAGCATGACCGCTCTCTGATGCGGCAGCTGCAGAGGTTTGTCCCTATCGTGTCCTCTAGAAAACAAATTCACAGTTGAGCTGGTGATAGCGGGTAGCTCGGCTCTACATCAGCTAGCTAAGACGCATCAACAACCAGGCTACCACGTTAGCTAACTGCTACGTTACCCCGGAACTGTGGAGCGCAGGGATGCTAAAGTTGCTAACTTGCCGCGGGTGGCAATCAAGCAAGTGTCGCTGCTTGAGCTGGCGATATAAATGACATCTAAGCTAGCTGATAAGGTGTATTTATCAGTTTTTATCAAAGACGAGGTTGGACATCTCGTTGACGCGTGCTGTAAAACACAGAAACAGAGATGATGTAAAGGTTTGAGGTGTTAGCTAACCTCTTACGAGATGTGTTTTGCAACAGGCCCGCCTGTCTAATGTTACTTTGCCATGTTTTAGATAGCAGACGGGGTTTGTTTTGGACATGGTGGAAAGTGGATCGGTGGTTAACGGTTACGTGCTAACGCTGCTAGCTCAGCATCAGGCTGGTCCTAAAAAGATGCTAGCCATACACACTCTTAGGAATACCTCAACAGACATAAATCGTCAGTTAGCGTGATGTTGGAGGTAAATGGAGTCTCGTTAGCTCGCTAGTTAGCTGATCAGCTATATAAGATCATCAGAAGTTGATGAGTGTAGATGGCCTTAACGTTGGATGGAGGATGTGCCATGCAATGACCGATGCTAACATCAGTATAAAGCATGCACACATTGTTGTAAAACTAACGTGGAGACTATAAACACCCCATTCGTGAAGCTAACTAATGCTAACGACTCTTTTTTATCAAGTGTCTCCTTTTTCATATGTGTGTTTTTATCAGTTTTTGAATAGTGCTAGCGCTAATGTTAGCCTCCTGGAAGCTACATGCTACCTGTCTGCTCATGCTAACGTACATCAGAGTTAACAGAAATGTCAGATATTCAGCCTCTCATGTTGACAGCTGTCGCAGGGCGTGTTAGCAGCAGGAGTGTGAAAAGATGACACCAGATCAGAGGTCGCCTCGCCATCCAGCAGACCTGGATCAGTCTGACACGGTTGTTAAATTCATGCATATTCAGCTCCTGGGTGAGATTATTAGCTTGGTCCTCATATTTTCCCTGCTGCTGAGCTCCACAGTGGGCTGTGGCAGCAGGCTGTGATGGTGGTGGTTGTAGTATCACTGGTGGTAAACGTGGCTTTATGGCTCTGAGTCATGATCACCTGCCAAAAAGACCATTTATGATGTGAGGAGTGGAGCTGGAGTCCTGACAGTCAGACGTGTTTCTGTGTTTGGATGCGTCTGAGAGCTGCAGCTGAAGATTATCTCCAGTTTCCTTTAATTCCTCGATTCATCAAATGAGTCGTTTGAGCTGTAAGATGTCAGAAAATGGTGAAAAACGCTAAGATGTGTTGTGTTTGGTCACAGCTACTGACATTAGTTATTAAGGAGATTGATAATTGATATCTGGAACAAATATATATTCGCATATTTCAAGTTTTTCCTACTTTACACGTCAACTCCCACTTTTATCTGATGAATTAAGTTCCTAGTTACTTGAATTTCAGGGTTTAGAGGCTTAAAATTAACTTGTTTTATCGGCATAATGACGCAGAAAATACAGAGAATCAGAAAAATGTCTAAAATCAATCCACAATAATCAGACAGGGAAGTAATCGGTCTATCTCTCGTCTTGAAGGAGTAAAAGAACCAGAAAATATCGTTAAATCAGCATTTCAGAAGCTGGAATCAGAGAATGATTTAATTTAATAGTCTGTAACTAATCGATGAGTAGCTGTAGCTCTGATATATTTAACTCTTGGTCTTTAAATATCTGACCACCTTCATCTGTTTCATCTCATCGACTTCTTTTTAAAGATGTCATATAAATCTGCATCGATTAATGGATTAGTTGTCAGCTGCTTTGATAAACGATTAATCAGTTTGAGCAGTTTATAGATTAAGATCCTCTGATTGAAGCTTTAAATGTGAATATTTTCTGGTTTCATTGCTCGTCTGTGACCGTGAACTGAATGTTTTTGGGTTTTGGACAAAACAAGACATTTGAGGACGTCGTGTCGGTCTTTGGGAAACACTTCCTGTCCTTTCACAGACTAAACAACTCATCGATTAATAGAGAAAACAAAGGTTAGCTGCAGCTCTGCGCTGGATTCTAGACTGATGACTGCTCTTATTGTTGTTCTGCTGTGTTTTCCAGACAGGCGCTGATGTAGCAGACGGCGTTGCGACAGTTGTCGTGCTCTCGCTCCACCTCGGGTCCCCGGCGCCTCGCTGCATGACCTCAGACGACAGATAGATCCACGAGGGGAAGCAGCCACCCCTTCCCTCACCCCGGACCCCCTTCCGACTGTGACCGCAACCTCCTCGTCTCATCTTTCAACTCCAGCAGAGGAAGTTTCTATTCACATCGGAGTTGTGAACACCTCCACTCGGTCCAGTGGAGGTGTTGAAGAGCTCCCCCCTCCCTCCCCTCCTCCCCTGTTTTTCCTCCTGAATCCTTTTTTAATATAATTTTTTCTCCTGGTTGGTTCGAGTCCGGTTCTGCCGGCCGTGTGACTTTTCAAAACTGGGGCGGGATTCATGGGATGCAACCATGTCGGATCTCAGTGAGCGCAGGCCGGTCAACACGGACTACGCTGTCTCCCTGCTGGAGCAGCTCAAGTTCTTTTACGAACAGAAATTACTGACTGACGTCGTGCTGCTGGTGGAGGACACCGAGTTCCCGTGTCACAAGATGGTCCTGGCCACATGTAGCTCCTATTTCAGGTGAGTGCGTCGCACCATTGTGAGCCCACTGCCTGCGGGTGTGGAATAACTCATGTTGTGTGTGTGTGTGTGTGGGATTTGTGTCTTCTGACGACCCTCGGGCTCGATGGTGAGCGTGCGTCGGGTCGTATCGCTGCACAGTTTCAATAAATAATGCAGCACGCAGCGCCGGCTTTGTGTTTTTAAAGACGGCGATTATTCCCCCTCGGCCTGTTTGTGGTGTAGGTGTAGGTGTGCTGTCGTTATGTAGCGTTGTCGCTCGGTGTGTAAGCGCTCGCCTCCTACAGTTACAATGAATAATGCACAGCGTGGTAGAGCGAGTGTCGCCTCGCTATACGTGGAGGATGGAAACCAGGGAGGAGTGTTTCCTTGAAAGCTGGAGCTCCAGGTGATTCCTCTCTGATCTGCCAGCGTTGGACAAGTTACTTAAAGAATGTAATCTATTACACATTACTAGTTACTGTCAGTTGAACGTATTAAGTTAAGCAGAGGCGTCACAATTCAGTTCACAATTTGACTCTGGTGTACCTCGACTGTAAAACCTTTACTGTCACTCAGAATGATTGATTTATGTTTTCTGCATGGATGCAAATGATATGATATGATGAATAAAGTTGTATTCAGGTAGTTTGTATCTACGAGTGAGAACAGTTTGATCTAGCAGATTTAAACACAGGTTATTTGATATTGAATGGCGCTCGATTGTATTTAAGGGGACTGATGGGCCTCGTTTAAGGTTTGCACTCTGCTGAGATCAATTTGAGTTAATTGTTATGACCATTGGAAGGAATATGAATGATCAATAATTGGACATAAATCAGATGTAGCTTCTTTTCTCTGCTGTGAAGGAAAATCTGAATTCATTCTTCTAGTTTCCGTTAAACAAACTAAAAGCCTGGATCGTGCAGAATTTAACCATCTTCCCACGTACATTTTTGACCTTTATATCGTCTCGCCAACGTGTTCCGTTACTCTGTTACTCTGCCTGAAGTAATAGATTACTGTGGCTGATCTGAAGCCTCCTCTAACCTGTACTCTCTCCCCGGGGAGGCCTCATTTGTACGCACAACATTGCATAATGAAGTGTGTGTGCACTGCGGCGAATATGACAGAGCAGCAGCAGCAGCAGCAGCGTCGGCTCTGGGAATAGTCCATCTGTACATGACAGGAGCTCATGCTGCATTTGAACACCCTGCCTCACCCCTCCCTCCCTCCCTCCCCCGGGTCGCTGCACACTCACACATGCATTCCAAGAAAAGGTCCCGACAACTTGATGCCTCTCTCGCACCCACCTCCCCGCGATCATCCCTACCCGTTTCCCACGCACTCGTTATCTGGTGCGAACATGCAAAGCATTTCCCCTGCAGGGTTCAGAGGTGTCGCAGTGCTTCCTGCTGCTGCTGCTCCTTCCTTTCTCCTTCGCCCTCGCACGCCTCGCTTCAGGGAACAGGAGGGAGGAGGAGGAGGGGGAGACTCTGGAGAGAGAGAGAGAGAGAGCTCGTGTTTTGGAGGGGAAAGTCTGGTCACGTAGGTCTTTGGTGGGAGATGGAGAGAAAAGGGGAAGAAAGGGAGGAAGAGGAGGGAGGTGGGGGTGCAGGGTTATGCCTGCAGGGTTGCGTAATGCGGCCTGGCAGGTTTCAGCCTCCTGCTGCGAGCGACACGGTCACACCCCCCCAAAAAACAAAACAAACCTCGAACAGGACGGCAGACTGTTCAAGAGCGACAGGTTTTATCGTTGAATCGTCCGTCTGATTGTTTGTTTTTTTTCATCCAATCCAACACCACCAAAAAAGTCTGAAAACAATGAAGAGGAATCGTTAGAGAAGTTCAAACGTCTTCAGATTCATCGCTATAAAGATCAAACATTCAAAACCAGAGAAATCAACATGTTAGTTTTGTCATTAAGGCTGCAGCCAATGATTAACTTCATTATAGAGTCGTGGAGAACATAATTGGCTGATTAATCAATCGATAAATCTTTAAACTGTCTTCAAAATTCCCACTTAACCTAATTTTTCCTCAATAATGTTCGATTAGTTTGTTTTGATAATGATTTACAAGAGAAAATGGCAGAAAAATCAGGAGTGTTTTGATATTTTTCCTCACTAAACCACTTTTCTTTTAATCTGAGTGTAATCTAATAAATATATGTAACATTCAGGGATTCCAGGATTGTTCAAAACTCTCCCTGTTAGAGGAGTTTATCCAGTTAATGAGCTCCGAGGAGGCGATGTGTTCGCACATTCCTCAGCATCAAGCGGACCGAACAGAAGATGAATTGTGTGTTTGGCGTGTCGAGCGTGTAGACGGAGACGCTGTCAGAAACATCTGAACGCAAACAAAAGCAGAACCGTCGTCCTGCTGAGTGTGCGACACGTTACTGACACATCGCTGCAGAGGTGATGTGAAGATTTGGCACCAGTGTGAATGAAAATCGCCACTTCACACCAGTAGCGGTCGTATACAAGAGCGATAAATCGACGCGGTCAAAGACTTGGAGCGCCGAAGAATGAAAGAAAACGTGGGACGTGTCGGCGGCTCGCCAACGCTGCAGCATCATGGAGGCCGAGCAGAGAGAAGCTGGTGTCCTCGGTCGGCGTTAAGAAACTGTGTTGGTGTTAAACATCCAGTCAGCAGTAACATCTCTTCCAAGTCATTAATGGTGCAGCTCTACTCCGACAGTTTGACACACCTTTTGTCGTAAACGTCTGTAAACATTATTTCCACAGATAGAAGAAAAAGTTAGAGAGCCGTCGTCGCGTCCTTCCTTTAAACATCTTCACTCCGGAGTGACACGTGAAAACCGCTTGTGATTAAAACTCTGTAAACTCATCTCAGCGTCGTGAATTAACACATAATTCCTGCAGCGCTTTGCCTTTTATAGGGCGTCATCATTAACGTGGGCTACATGTCATGAATTGTAGTGTTTAATGAGTTTTTATTTCAGTCGTGTTAAGTCTACATGTGGAAATCATGCTCAAAACAGGGGGACAAAAGTGACAAAAACTCAGATTTACAGCCTCTTGTGAGTAAATATTTGCTGGTTTTCTTCCTCTTCTGTGATTTTAAACTTGAAAAAATGATGATTTTATTCAACAAGCAGCTGTTTGATTTGATGTTCTGATGTCTAAAAGGTGTCGTCTGAGTATAAATCAGATTTGTTTCTCAGCTCCAGAGTCAGTTGATGTTGTTTTGAAGGAGCTGGAAAATGAATTCCAGCAGCAGCAGCAGCCAGTCGCAGGTCTTCAGACTCCGGTCGGTACCGGTGTCTGTTTTTACAGCCACTCTGGCTCGAGGCCAGCCGTCATTAGGAGGCTCTGTTTGTTTTAAAAGGAAACGTTTGGATGGAAAAACAGGCTTGAAACTCCAGATATTTCCTCCTTCAGTAGCTCCTGACGACTGATGAGCCGTCTTCTTCTTCTCCTCGTCATCGTCGTCTTTCTCTCTGCAGGGCGATGTTCATGAGCGGCCTCAGCGAGAGCAAGCAGACCCACGTCCACCTGAGGAACGTGGACCCGGCCACCCTGCAGATCATCATCACCTACGCCTACACCGGCAACCTGGCCATCAGCGACAGCACCGTGGAGCCGCTGTACGAGACCGCCTGCTTCCTGCAGGTCTGTTTACCAAAACTCTCTCTGACTTACATCTTTACTCCTGAATGTGTTTATGAATCCTGCATCATTTGAGAGCCAGCAGACATGTTGTTATCATACCCTCAATGCATAGTCGAGCTTTACATTCTTAAAGAAGAACCAGCTCTCTTCAGGCTACTGAGACAGACTCAGACCATGTTTTTCATTATTGTCACTAATAGTCTAAGAATGTTAAGCTTCATTAAAGCCGTGGAGCCAAAAATGAGTCATTCACTTCTTTAAATAACTGTAGTTGTGTAAATTTAGTCTCAATAATAATAGATAGACGCAGTGATGTTGTTCTGTCGTCCTCTGATGTTTAAATTAAGACTTCCGTCTGTCGTCTCTCTTCCTCTCAGGTGGAGGACGTCTTGCTGCAGTGCAGAGACTACCTGGTGAAGAAGATAAACGCTGAGAACTGCGTCCGCATGCTGAGCATCGGCGACCTGTTCAGCTGCAGCGAGCTCAAGCAGAGCGCCAAGCGCATGGTGGAGCACAAGTTCCCGGTGGTGTACCGGCAGGAGGCCTTCCTCCAGCTCTCCCACGAGCTGTTGATAGACGTCCTGAGCAGCGACAACCTCAACGTGGAGAAGGAGGAGACGGTGCGCGAGGCAGCCATGCTGTGGTTGGAGTACAACATGGAGGCGCGCTCGCAGCACCTGTCGTCCGTGCTCAGTCAGATCCGCATCGACGCGCTGTCGGAGGTGACGCAGCGCGCCTGGTTTCAGGGGCTGCCGCCCAACGACAAGTCTGTGGTGGTGCAGGGTCTCTACAAGTCCATGCCCAAGTTCTTCAAACCGCGGTTAGGCATGACCAAGGAGGAGATGCTGATCTTCATGGAGGCCATGTCAGAAACGCAAGGCGAGGGATACGTCATGTCCGGGTCCCTGCCGACGACGGTGGTGTGTTACAGCCCGCAGGCGGAGAAAGTGTACAAGCTGAGTAATCCTCCCGGAGACCTGCAGAAGGTCGGGACGCTCGTCACGCCGGACAACGACGTGTTCATCGCCGGCGGGCAGATCCCGCTCAAAAACACTATCACCAACCACGGCAAGAGCGGGAAGCTACAGGCCGTCTTCCACTCGGTCGATAGCTTCTTCTGGTTCGACGCCCAGCAGAACGCCTGGGTGCCCAAAACCCCGATGCTGTGTGCCCGAATCAAGCCGTCGCTGGTCTACTGCGAGGGCTTCATCTATGCAATCGGCGGGGACAACGTGGGAGGAGAGCTGAACAAGCGAACGGTGGAGCGCTACGACTGCGAGAAGGACGAGTGGAGCATGATGAGCCCGCTGCCCTTCGCCTGGAACTGGAGCACCTCGGTGGTGGCGCACAACTGCATCTGGGTGATGACCCACGACCTGATGTACTGCTACTTCCCCCGCGCCGACACCTGGGTGGAGATGGCCATGCGCAAGACCAGCCGCTGCTTCGCGTCCGCCGCCGCCTTCGGTGACCTCATTTTCTACATCGGCGGCCTCCACGTGGTCAGCAACTCCGGCATCCGCCTGCCCACCAGCACCATCGACGGCTCCTCGGTCACCGTGGAGATCTACGACGTCAACAAGAACGAGTGGCGCCTCGCCGCCAACATCCCCGCTAAGCGTTACTCGGACCCGTGCGTGCGGGCGGTGGTGCTGCTCAACTCGCTGTGCATATTCATGCGCGAGACTCACATGAACGAGCGCGCCAAGTACGCCATCTACCAGTACGACATGGAGCTGGACCGCTGGTACCTGCGGCAGCCCGTGTCCGAACGCGTGCTCTGGGACCTGGGCAAGGACTTCCGCTGTGCGGTGGGGAAGCTGTACCCCTCCTGCCTGGAGGAATCCCCCTGGAAACCCCCAACCTACCTCTTCTCCCCCGACGGAGCCGAGGAGTTCGAGGTGGACGGGGAGCTGGTGACCCTCCCTCCCGTATAGCTCTTAACCTCCCGCTCCCCTACCTCGCTGGACTGAACCAGGAACCTGTAACGCTGAGGGATGAACATGAAAAGGGGGCGTGAGGCGTTCAATGCAGCCGGGAGAAAAAAAAAACACAAACACACACAAACGAGCTTGGAGAGAAAAAAAGAAAGACGCCCCTCAGAAATACTAGTAATCTGGAAATTCAGTTTATTTTCCTCTTTTTATTTTGTCAGTCGTGACATCTGTTAGATATTATTACAAGTCTGTCATACTGTTTCTACAATGTGATGATCTAAACGTCAGCTGATTTTTTTGTGATGATGATGATGATGAGGGTGATGATGCACTTAACTGGTAAACCTTCTTGGAATGACAATGGCAACTGTACCAAAATCCCCCAGCCGCCTCCTCTTCCTCTTCCTCCTGCTCAGACTGTGGCTTCCCTCTCTTCTTCTTCTTCTTCTTCTTCTTCTTCTTCTTCTTCTTCTTCTTCTTCTTCTTCTTCTTCTTCTTCTTCTCACCACTGATAAACAAACACACCGCTGAAAATCTCTCCTTCGAGTATCAAAAACGCTCCTGTAGGCTTTCAAAATAAAGGCTCTGAGGAAGTCGCTCCTTTCGTAGACGACGACAGATCACCTTTAAAAACTATATACATAAATAATAAATAAAAGTGTTGGAATGATCTGCAGACACCTCGTAAATCACTCCTCCTCTAATGTCAGTAAATCACTAAATGTGCTACTTTTTGACTGAGGTTTGGTGAAGAGGCGATACGAGAAGTGTTTATTGGAAGCAGCAGAATATTCGAGAAGTTTAACGCCTCACAAAGTTATTTATTTGTCTTTTTAAAAAATGAAATGTCAGAATAGCGTTAAGCTCCCTCTGCAAGTTCCCAAAGTCCAAATTTACTTCTTTAAATGGCTTAAATTTGTTGCTTAAACACTGGAAACACAGAATTTTGTGACATTTCTGGATGGATTTGATGATTTTCTTTGCTGAGGTGACATTCGGCCCATCGGTGGAGACGTTTAAATCCCACTTTCTGATATAACCGACTGTTGAAAGTGTCGTTTAACTATGAAATGTGGCTTAATGTCCTATTTTCTGACATTTAATCAACCAAACAATCAATGAAGAGTGAAAATACTAAATGAATGAGTGATTTTGATATTGAATTATGTTATTTAGGCCCCGTTTTGTTGCAGAGCTTCTGGTTCTCCACTGGAATCCTTCGTTGTTTTGAATATTATTGTTAGTGAAGTAGTTTATTTATCAAAACCAGCGTCACAAGAAACTCAACGATGGACGATCAGGCCTGCAGATCCTGACGTCGTCGTCCACAAACGAGCGATCGAACCTCCTCAGAGCCTCATTTTAAAGCATCCTCGTATTCAATCCTCCTGTGACGAGATCTTCAAGCGTTTCCCTTTCTTTTTTTTTTAAAAACAGCATCCATCTTTTCTGCACGAGGCGACGCAGACGAGAGGACCAGAGGTTTGTCTTTCTCGTGGAGCAGGTTTGAGGACCGACGGGGGAAGCGAGTGAGCGGCGGAGAGGGTTTAAAAAATAAATAAATAAATAAATAAATAAAAAGAGGGGTGACTGCAGGTCCGGTCACCCGTCACCTCTCCTCCGTCACCTGACGCTGTCTGTCCTCCACCCTGACTCCACCCACCACCCGTCTGTCTGTCTGTCTGTCTGCACACAGGTCTTCCACACATCCAGCAGTTTACACCTTCATCCATCCATCGTCACACCATCACATTTTCTTTTCTGCAACAACACAACACAACACAACTCCACTCTCAGTCGGTTTCGGGCTCATGTATTTTTTTTTTGTTTGTTTTTTTTTTATTTCCAAGCTGCTGAAATATATATATAATAAGAAAAATATATATTTTTCATAACTGTTTTAGTGTTGGGGGAAAATAACCAGGTCTATTTTGTATTAGTGTCTTTTTTTTTTCTTTTTTTTATTTAATATCGGACATTACTGTAGTGTGATTGTTGGGTTAGATTTCCATTTTTCCGATCAGATTTAATTTTTCTCGAGTGAATATTGAGGAATCTTGCTGCTGATTGGTTGTGAGAGGAGAGAGCGAGAGAGAAGGGGGGCGGGCCCACGGCTGTTGCTATGGAAATCGCCTCTGCAACCGCCAGCAGTAGCGGAGAGGGCGGGTCGGGACGGGTCGGGTCGGGTCGGGTCGGGTCGGGACGGGACGGGGTCTTCCTCCTACCTTAAAAACATGAGCACAGGTGCTTCATGACGAACCTTACTAGCATGTTTGGCTGCATCATATTCCTTTGGCACTGTATTTTGAATGAACGTTAATTTATTAAAAAACATACCAAAAACGTTCCTGAAACGGACTCGGCGTCTCTTTTTGTTCTGATGGACCGAATGTTTGTGTTTCTATGAAGGTGGAGAACGTGAAAAACAAATCCAGAGCGAATACTTTTGTTTTTTAACGTGTGAATGTTTTTTTACAGAAGAAAACTTTTCATGTCCTCGTGTGAAACCGAGAAGAAAAAACTTTTTCTTTAAAATGTTTGAGTGACTTCTTTCTTTTTTTTAATAACCAAGTGTTGTTTTTTTTCCAACACTTGGTTAATAAAAGTGAGGGAAAAAATGTATGTTTTTTAATGTGAGAATGTTTTTTTCACGTGAAAAATGTAATGTGTGAGTGACCTCTTTCTGATTTTTTATTAACCAAGTGTTTTTATATTTTATTTATGAGGAAATCTTTTATATTTTATTTCCAACACTTGGTTAATAAAAGTTGAAAAAAGACATTTTTTTCCATGTGTGAAACAAACTCACGTTTTACTCTTTTTCCTTTTTCCAATATACATTTTTTTTAAATTTCCAAACGAAGCAGGAGTTTTCTAGATTTTTTTTTAAGGAAAAACTTACAGAATTTTTGATTCAACTAATGTCTTTTTTTTTTCTCTTTTTTCCAGGAGAACATTCTTTATTGTATGAAACAGAGGGAAAACATTTTCTAGAGATTTTTCTTTTTTCTTTTTTTGGTCATGTGTGAAAGAAAATCCAAAAAATAGTAATTAAATTTATTTTTTGCAGAAGATTTTGTTTATATTTCCATGAGGAAATCTTGTATTTCCAACACTTGATTAATGAAAGTTTGAAATATATATTTTTTTTTCTAAAGACAATTTAATTTTATTCAGAAAAAAAAGAAAAAGGCTTTTTTATTCATGCGTGATGTTTTGTTCTTTTTTCCAAGATGCATTTTTTAATTTCAATGTTTGAAACGAAGCAGTGGGATAAAGGGGTTTTTTTGTTGTTTTTTGTTTCGTCTTTATTTCCATGTGTGAAACACAAGTTGGGAAAATATATTTTTTTATTATGAGTGAAAAAAAATCACGACAGTCAAGTTTGATAACCAGCGAGCAGAACAGATCGATCTTGTGTTCGATGCACGGAGACGTTAAAAAGTTCCCTGGAAGAAAAACATGATTAGTTTTAGTCGACATGATGAAAGTGAAGCACTTCAGCCTCGTGTGGTCAGAGTGAGTATTACAGCACAGTTGTAACAAAGAAGCCTCACAAAAGAAAATTATCCTGCTAAAAACCTTTTGATATGGTTTTATAAATAATAATAACAAAGATTTCACTCATGGAAAATAAATCAAAACAAGTCGTTTGGTTTCACACAAAGAAAAATCCCCCAATTTTTATTTTTTTTTAATTTTCACTCGATTTTCCAACATGGAAGAAAAAAAAATCTCCTGGGAGAAAAACAAATGCTGAATACAAAATAAAAATTTGCTTAAAATGTGGGAAAAAAATGTAATATTTAAAAGAAAATTCTCCAGATTTTTGTTTTTACAGATGGAAAAATTAAGGAACTTGTTATTCTGGCATAAACATTTGTTTTAACAAATAAAACCAAAATTCTTGAAATCCGGCTGCTTGTCGAACAGGAGAATTAAATATATCCGTGATTAAAAAAAATTATTAAAATGATTTTTTTTCTTCTCTTTGACTCTTTTTTGTTTTTTTTGTTCGATTTTCCAACATAGAAGAAAAAAAAACAAAAAAAATTCTCCTGGGAAAAAAAAAGTAAAATTCACACAGACAAAAAAAAATCTGAATACAAATAAAAATTTGCTTAAAATGTGGAAAAGAAATCTATATAGTTTTAAAAATTCTCCAGATTTTTCACAGATGGACAATAAATTAAATAACATTACATTTTATCCTGTTTTGCCAAAATAAAACCAAAAGTCTTTAAATCCGACTGCTTGTCGAAAACGAGTATTTCCATGATAAAAACGACTAAAGTTAGATTTTTCTCCTCTTTGAGATCATGAACTCAGACAAACAATGAAACACTTCAGAATCTGCTAAATAAATAATCAGCATTAATTAAAATCAGTGTGTTTTTACCTACATTTGTACTCGGACAAACAAACTCAGAGGGACGAAAAGACGTTGACTTGTTTCGATGTATTCGACTTAAAAAAATAAAAGTCTGCGTTATATTTTAATAATTTTTTTAATACAGCAATATAGTTTTATAGTTTCACTTTCTTCTCAAATACATTAAAAGCATCTGTCAAGAAAAATACTCTGTGAATCTTTTAAGTTCACAATACATTCAAATCTTTTTAAATACAAAATGAAAATAGATCATCAGAGGATAAAAAATAAAAGAAAAAGAAAAACAAGAAGCAGCTTTTTTTTTTATTTTAGAGCCGATGTTAAAAGATTTACAGACCGGAAGGGATGACGAGCGTTAACAGCTCGTAACACTGGACCGGGACAGAACAGAACATGCTCACCGGACCGCTTTTAAAACCCAACAGTTGTCGGATGTTTGTTGTCACATAAATAGAATTTAACATAACGGTATCGACTTGTTCCAGTGTTGTCAGGACAAAACATGGGACGTTTATGAGATTACAAGTTTATAACAAAACAAATAAATAAGATATCTGACGTAAACTAGCTTCAGATTTACTAAATATAGTTCTCCCGATTACATATATATATACATACTCTGACAGCGAAGTAGAAAAAGGCCCGGATGAGGGTCAAACAGCCGGGTTGCAGGTTCCTTCATAGGTATCAAGGGAGGTTTTCATCATGAATCGGGTGTTAGGGACACGAGGATTCAAGTAATGACATCGTGGTTGTTTCAGTAACAGCGTTTGGCTGTTAAATTATGTTTGTAGTGTCGAGCTGATCAATTTGATATGGCGTTTATCAAGAAAAATACAAAATATTGTGTTTTCCCGCTTCACAAAATGCAAAATTAGCTGCTTATATTAGTTTAATATCGTCTCAAATTCATGGGGAGAACAAGTTATTTATAAGACGTGTTTAGAGCCCAGAAACTCACATAATGTGATAAAATTATTTTTAACAGTAGTAAAAAACTGAATATATAAAAGAAATTAGCTTTGAGTTAGCGGCAGACAGTTGATTAGAAACTTACTTAAAACATATTTAATTTACTCGCAGCACATAAAAGAACAATTATCAATCATCAGACCGTGTGGCTAGCTAGCATAACTGAAACACAACTAGCTAACCGCAACCATTTTTAGCTAGCTAACTTACTGAAGCTAACTGATAAAATTACAAAGTTAGCTAGTTAAGACTATTTGGAAGACACACTTCTGTTTACATAACACGTGTTTTATTTAATAAATAATTTCTCATAATTTCAAACTAACCAAAACATTTCTTACTAGCATAAGCAAGCTAACGTTGTTCGTATTTTCTTGGTAGCTAAATTTTGGCTAAAAATGGGCTAACTGGTAATGTTACAATATAAAAACTTCTAAGTTGCATTAGCTAGCTAACATTATTAGCATTTTCTTGCTAGCTAAAATGCTTCAGTTAACTGTAAACGTCTTAGTCAAATGATTGGAGGTTTAATTAAAGTATTATCAGTGACGATTTACATCTTTTGTTAACACAACATTTAGCGTGCTTAGCTAACAGTTAGCTAAACGCAGCCATTTTTTGCTAGCTACCTCTCCAAAGCTAACTTTTGTGATAGAACTTCTTATTAATAATTACTGCACACTTCTCTAGAATCACTCTTGTAACAGTAGCTAAAGCATTTTAGCAAGTAAGCTAACGCTAACACAATTAGCTGGCTATTATTAATCCGATTTGTATGGGGGGGAAATTGTGTTGTAGATTTTTCGGACATATTTTAGACTCAACGAAAACAATTCACAAACTGACCAATGATGAAAATAATTATTAATTTCAGCATAAACAATTAAATGTCATGCTGTTACCACGACAACCACTATGTCACCACACTGAACGCGAGCCAGACGGAGTTTAAAATCTAAAAAAGGTCTCATGCAGCTCTTCTGTCAAATCCTGTGACATCATTCTTATTATTATTTTTTTTTGTTTTGTTTTGTTTTGTTTTTGAACATAATTTCTCAGCAGTACAGTCGGATATAAGGACAAACTCTACTGAACACCGCAAACCCAACGACAGCATCTGTAGTGTCTCATCCAGCAAACACGAGCAGGCGCTCGCTTGGGAGGCAGCCTGGTTTTTGATCGATGGCGCCGGCCGGTCTCACAGTGGATCCGGGGCTGTACAGTTAGTCCAGTCCAGACCGGCGTCCCCGGGTTCTTTTAGAGTTCTTGATTCTGAAGATCTCATCCTTCATTAAAAAGCAGCTCGGGCTTCACTCACAGCAGCCAGAAGATCAGCAGGACCAGGAGGGTTCAGGTTTCAGGGTTTCGCCTCCGTGGCTGGTTCTGTCGGGGGTCCGGCTGCAGGTTGGGCCAGCGTCGAGAACCAGGACGACATGGCTGACTTGGCGCTGGTCAACGCTCCGCCCACCGACTGACCTGAGAGCAGAGGTGGAGAACAGCGTGATTCAAGGAGGTATAGGAGACACAGATACCAGATCTGTTTGTTAATTAGCGAAAACACTGAAAAACGTGGTGCTAAAAGAAACTGGTCCTGGATCCGTCTGTTTGTCAGGATTCGCACCAGAACTTACTGGGCGCTATTCTCGACTGAGACTCATCCTCCAGCCAAATATTGTGGAATTGTGTTCAGTAGTTTTTGTGTAATCCTGCCTACAAACCAACAAAAAATAGAAAAATGGCCGCCGAGGGTGTGAAGAGGGTGTAGCAGGCACTTCCTCGTCATCAGACCGCCTGAGATTCTCTTACTTTGGTGAAACCTCCGTGTTTGTTTTTCGTGGTTTTTCTTACCTACGACCTTCCCCGTCTGCACGACGCTGCGGCTGGTGGTCATCATGGCGTTCCCGATCTTCTTCCCTCGCTCGCTATTCTGCACCGAGCTGCAGCAGACACGAAGAAGAAACAAGGAGGTTCACAAACAAACACAATTCAACTGACATTATCTGATATCTAATTTCCACGAGACAGAACGAGCAAGAAACATGAGACTCGGCCTTGTTAAATGAAACGCAAAATCTTCAGAATTGGACGCACAAGGTCAACGTCTCGTGGAGCCGCCATGTTGGATTTTGTGCTAATTAAGCATCAACAGCTTCGGAGTTCCTGGAAGCCTCGAGATCCCAACTTGATTTAAAAGGCATTATTTATAATATCTATAATATATCGGGGACTTCTGTAGACCTGGATCATGTTGGACAATGTTCTGCAGACGTTTCTTTATTATCTGTTTCACCGTGAAGCTCTACGGAACTTCACCTGACGTTCTGACGGGAAACAAAGACAGAAATCGCTCGACGGCGACGGTGAATATTCATCCAGACGGGTTTCTAACCGAAGGAAGGATTTAAAGATGAAGTGAAGACTTTAACTTGATGCCGTCTTCGTCCTGATTGGTCCACGAGAGACGTAAACTGAAGCATCTGTTGAGATTCAGAGTGTGTGTGTGTGTGTGTGTGTGTGTGTGTGATGCCCGGTGGAGCGTGAGCTGGCAACCACGACTCGCCGCCTCTGTGGCGTCTCGCAAGTCAGACTGACGTCCCGCGGCGCCGTCACTCACGGGGACGCCGAGCGGATCCGACCCAACAACAAGCCGAGTGAGGAGGAGGGGGGGGGGGGGGGGGGGGGTTGCTAGGCGCTTGTTGCTAGGATGGATAATCCAGGCAGCTCCGACAGGAATCTTTCCCCGGCCGAGCCAACACTTCCTTTTTGTCTTTATCTTTCAAAGTAAAAGCCCCGCGGTGCTGACGAGCTTTGTGTGCAGAATATTTTATATAAAATCGACCTCGATCGCAGGAAAATGTGAGTGAAAGAATTCAAAAGACGTCCAGAGCGAAGGAAACAATGTTGATGGTGTTGCGATGGAAACACTGTGGTGAAATGATCTCATGATCTGAGTTTCCCCCCCCCGAAGCCTCTGAGAGACGGCGCTCCATCTCGCCGGCTGACCCAAATAAACATCATCCTTGTGCTGCACGCCGACAATAAAGACAGCGAGCGAGCGAGCGAGCGTCCGCCTGAAGCTCGTCACATGACTGTTTTCTGACTCTGCTGCCACCGGACGCTCTTTGTCCAGACAAACATGCAACACAGCACATTCACAAGGAAGTCGTGCGTAGAGACGAGGTTTCAGTTCTTTTGAGAGACAAAAACTGATGGACTCAGCTTTCCTCTTTGACTTTCTCCACCAGCATCGAGTCCAAGTGGCCCACAGCGTTCAGAGACGAGATGCAGGAGAACAGACGGGTTTTCTGCCGTTAAAGCGAGCGAGGAAGCGCTCTGGAGTCAGAAAATGTCCCAGATTAGAGTCCGAACAGGTGATACGATGCCCAGGAAGTAAACTCAGCACACTGGCTGAGGTGTTGTGCTGAACACCGGCAGATCAGCAACACGAAACAGCGTCACAGTTACAGGACTCGTCCACCAGAGAGCGACGAGTCTACAACTGTGTCCTGATCACAGATTTAATAAAGAAACACAAAGACGAGCGTCCTGGTTTGACACAGTGTAACTACGACATCATGTGACGCAAAAAAGCCAGAATGACTCGATGTATTCGGTCTGATAACGTCTAGAAAGTTTAGAAGCTGCAAAACTCTTTCATTCCTCCCATGAACTGGATGTTCTCTCTCAGCGGACGCACTCGACACCTTGCTGGCGCCTTTTCTCAGCCGACTGTTGAATCAGGAGATCGATCGCTCTGACTGAATAGAGAAACTTGAGCTTGTCGCCTGTTTTCGTCACAGTAAATCTACTTCTGGTGTTTTCAGGCTCGAGTGGAAAGAAATCAGTCCATCTTTATTATTCTCAGAGTATTCCTGGGATCATATAAAGGCCTTTAGTCTGTTTTTGTCCGGGTGAGGAGGATTTCATCATCCCTCAGCGACACTTGACGAAAAGGAAAACCTCACACACACTTTTCCAGATCGGGTGAATCACAAACACAAAGCTGAGGCAGGAAACGAGACGCTCCCGATGGAGGAACGCCAAATTCCCTGCCTCCCAACACCGGCTATATCCAGAGTTTTATAGAGCGGCGAGGGGGCCGGCAGAGCCTCCTGTAACTCCTCCTGCTCCACAAACACGCCAACAATCTGAAATATATCCAAAAAATCCAAAGACTTTCAGTTTACATGAGTGTGAAATGTCAGAAACCCGTGAACAGCCGCCACACGAGTCGACTCGGGTCCATAAAAACGTGTGTTTGTTTACTGAGGAAGTTCACAGAGGCCGTGTCACCGAACACCCGGCGGTAAGGAAAGACCGCGTCCTCGCCGTGAAGCGAAGTGAGGGACGGACACACACACACACACACACACACACACACACACACACTCAACTACACGTAACGCGAGTCGCGGCGCTCGGAGTCGCCTTTCATCGACACTCTGCCGGGATGAAACCGGAGTCGAGGCCGACGACGCCTCCAGCTTTTTTTTTTTGAGAATGAAACTCGCTCATAATTAATAGCTCAGCTGATATGAGACGCCCCGACACGCCGCCATGACGCCCTCCTGAGCCGCTATAACCTCCTCAAACGCAGCATGTAGTGACTCACTGCCTGCTGCAGCGGTCTCAATGTTTCCCCGCTGATTCTGTTAAAGATCTGGAGACTTCAACAATCCGATATCTTTCAAATTCCCCCGAAATAAACACAATATTTACCTCCAAACATGCTGAAAATAAAAGTGCTAGCAGTTAATAAACAGCTGGTAACTAACTCCTCAGCAGGAAACACATTTATTCTTGATTATCAAGTTGTAATTATGACATTTAGGACCAGAAATGTAGATTTTCTGACCTGCAGGTTGATATTAAAATCACACGATCAGAAGAAACCAGTTGGAAGTTTTTGTGGAAACGTACGTCTGTTGTCTGATATAAAACGTATTTCTTTACATACAAAAAGATGATTTAAAGTCGTTTTTGGACACTAACTTTATTGTTTTTAGTGTTAAAATGTGTTAATTATAGATTTTTTTTTCCCTTTTTAGTATCAGAATGAGCCCCATGTAGCCAGAACTCTTGTACTTTAAAAGAAATTTCACCAACATAACGTGAAATTTGTGGACTTGAAGGAAGGACTGAGTCCGAGCAGCGTCTACAGGAAACAACATCTAGTTTTTACACTCTTTAGCAGCTTAATTCTCGCTCTCAAATTACCGTTATAGGTAAAAAATGTGCGCACAAATCAACAGAACGATATCGGGAACATTCTGACAGAAGTGTTTCAATATATCTACGTCCAAAACCAGAACAGAGTCGATCCAAACACACCGCGGGCCTTTATCTGCTTTCAGCCCCTTCAAAGTAAAAGCACGGTCAGGTGTCTGAGAGTAAAACACGGAGAAAGAATCAGACAAAATGACTGAATTAATTCGATGGCTGAAAAACTCTGATTTGAGGTTTTATATGAACTTTTTAAAGGAGTAGGACGCAGAAATAAGAAGTAACAGCCTGGTTCTTTGTTTTTCGGAGCCCTGGTGGTTGAAACATGTCGCATTTTTAATGATAAATCATCATAATTAAGTCTTTTAAATATTTACGTCCTTGTTTGTCACATTTTCTTATATTTGGAGAAGATGGATTCTTGTGAGTGTCGTGTTTTGTAGCATCTTGTCGCCACAAGAGGGCAGAAGAGTCCTCTGATCACAGATCTGCTCCTGTGTTGTTTACGACGCTCTGTCTTTATAATTTTACAGCGTTTGACGCTGCTGAGGAGTTTAAAAACAGATCTTTGCATTACGAACAGAAGAAGACTCACTGTGAGAGTCGCAGCTTCACGTCCGCCACGCTGTACTGACCCTGGAACGGGTGTCTGCAACAGAGAAAGAGGTCAAACATTCATGACACAACAATTAAATGTCAAAGAAACTCCAGATTCCCTCGCCGTCACACCTACCCCGGGGTGATGGCGGCCATGGCGGGGTGCTTGTTGTTGTACCACACTCGGTAGTTGTGGGAGATCTTCCAGGCGGTGACGAACGGAGCGCCGTAATCAGCCAGCAGCCGCTCGTTATCTGAACAGAGGACAACAAGCAGAGTAACTGGATTTACTCTCTAGAAAGTTAATTACGTGCGCTGAGAATGATGATCACAGCTTCTTCCGACGATGACAAACTCTTTAGAAAACACAGAAAATCAACTCAACTTGAAGAAAGAAGAAGAGTCGGTGCATTTGTTAGATGTATTAAAGGGTAAATCTGACATTTTTTTAAGCTTTAACGTGTGTTTACATCGTCTTCTATCGTCGTTTTACTTTGAAAAAGGAGATTTATTTGACATTTTATCCCTTTTCTTTTGTTTTTGTGAACAAATGTCAGCAGATTGACGGTTCAGAGTCCTGAAAACTCGTCCCGGAGTCTTTCAGTTCTCGTCCTTTCTGTCAGGAATAACAAATCTATTCCAGTATTTCCGTGAGTGTCTTCCAATCCAGATGTTTCCTTTATTCACCTGCCGATCCATCTACGTCTCTCAAAACGTTTACTTTGAAATTGGGGTGAAAATAATCGAAATCAGTCTAAAAAAAACAAACGAATGCTTTCAAAAACTGCTCGAACAGTTTCAGGAGGTGTTTTAAATTAACGAGTGGACGTCTTTATGACGTTCTGTACTTAAAACAAAACTTCAATTAAGCTCAGATGTATTTAACGACTTCTCACCGCCTGCAGATACTCTGGATAAGTGATTTAAATATCGTGTTAATGAAGACGTGCGAGGCAACGAGCCGCACCTTCCTGTAAGGCGGAGGACAGTAAGGAGTGGAGGTAGAGGGTGAACTGGGCTCGGATCCACTCGTCTCCGCCCTCCCAGCCCGTCCCGTCCAGGAAGACGTCGTCGCGGTTCTCCGTCACGTGCTTCACCAGGTAGTCGGCGAAGCGCAGGTCCGCCGTCGTCAGGCTCAGGATCTTGCGGAGCTCCGGGTCCTGGATGTGGACGGCGGCTTCCTCCACCTGTGACACGAACCACAGAAGAAGAAGAAGAAGAAGAAGAAGAAGAAGAAGTTCCGGTGTTGTTACTGTGAAACCTGCTCGGGGGGTTCATGGATACGTTCACGCAGGACTTACATCCACGATCGCGTCGCTGAGGTGCCGCTGCTGTCGGAAGAGGATGTTGGTCGCCCCGGCAACGAAGCCTCGCACCGTCACGTCTGACAGCAGGTGATGCTGCTGCAGCGCCATGTAGGGCAGACACAGGTAACCCTGACGAACAGGAGGGAGATTCATACTCAGCATTTTCCAAACTTTAAAGACTGTCTTGGATGTGATTGACAACGAGAGTTCTCAGGCGTTACCTTGGTGAAGAGGGGGAGCGGCAGGCCGTACTGGTCCTCCTCCAGACCGGACACCAGACCCGGGACGACTCCCTGACCGCTGCCGGACTGCGGCTGCACAGTGATGGGCGTCCCCGGCTTGGACTCAAAGGCGTCTGTTAGGTCCGCCGCCGTGTCTTTCCCCTCCGTTGCCTCTTTCTCCTCCAACACGCTGGGGTCCAGAGTCTCCCAGTCGCTCTCGGAGGACTCTGGCGAGGTGCGTGACGGCGGTTTGAGGAGGTGGTTGTCGCCCTCGGCGCTGTTACCGGAGGACAGAGACTCTGCGGCGGGCTCCAGGTCCAGCGCGGTGTCGCCGATGTCGGTGACGGACACGGAGACGAACTCCTCGGCGCTCTCCGCCAGGCTCGGGTCCTCCGACACGCTGCTCTTCGGCCTGTAGTGGGACGAGTCCACCAGGCCATGCTCGATCATCCCTGAACCAATCAGAGCGCAGAGAAAAGGTCAGCACCGCTTCATTTCATTACAGCTAATCCAGTTAGCCGTTAGCTGCCCGATGGTTGATGTGAGACTTTCAGACGCTTTAAGAAGAAATAACTTGTTTTTTTTGTGTAATTTTAAAAGTTTTCTGTTGTTGTTTAGGATTTAAGACACTAATCTGATTGGTTATACAGTATTTTAATATTTAAAAATACTCAATATTTATTTAATATTTAATTTGAGTATTTTAGTGCGTTTTCTAATTTCAGTTTTGCTCTTGTTCATCTTTAGTTTAATATTTATAATATGTAGTAATAATAAAATAGAGAACTCAAACTGCCAAAATGTAAAAAAACAAACAAATAAATAATAAATATATATATATAATATACATTTCCATACCTTTAAACTTTTTCTATAATAATTTCATAGTTTTTTTTTTTATATAGTTTTTCTATTTTTTATTAATTTTTAAATCTTTATTTTGTTTTTTATTTTAATTTCAAGAGTGCGTTTTCTAATTTTAGTTGCTCAACTTTAGTTTAATAATTATAATATTATTTTATAATATGTATTAATAATATAACAGAGAACTTAAACTGCCCAAATCTGAAAAACAAACAAATAGATAAATAAATAAGCCATTAAACACAATAAAGATAATACAACAACAACAAAAAAAGAAATTAATTACTAAATATAATGTGACATAAATGGTTATTTGTCTTTTAATTTGCTCCTGTATTCATTTAATGTTCATTTCGGTGCATTTAAAAGGCATTTTTAAGTATTACTTTGGCAGTTCTGGGCTTTGTAATTATCTAGTTAGCTATAAAGTGTTGTTTACCTGTTGGTTTCAGTTAAATAACACCTCGTTTTAATCCAATAGCTTTGGTACAAAATTCCTTACAAAAGCCTGATTTTAAGTGCGAGAGGAAAGCTTTTATTTCTTTATGTGTTTGGGAGTTGCTGACCTGGGAACAGTGATAAAACTGTCATCAGAGCTCCGACTAGTCTGTTGACAGGAGACACGTAGAACAGCACCTGCAAACAAAACGAACCAAATCATTAAAAACAAGAAATTCAGTGTCACTTTTCAAACATTTTGCCGCAAAGCAGAAAAAGCTTCTCGAACCTTCTTCTCCAGCAGAATGAGCTTGAAGAGGATGAGAACCTGTGATGGAGAAATAAAAAGGATTACTGACGTTGTTATAAAACCAGACATCAACGTCTTTGCTCAGTTTGTGTTTTCTACCTTGTGTCGAAAGTGCAGAATTAAATCCCTCGGAGATAAACCTGAACACACAAACAAGAGCGTCAACAAATGAGGAATCTTTTGACATTTTGGTGCAGACATGATGCTTTTTCACACAAAGAAGGAAAGAAACTTTATGTAGGTCATTTTCCGAATTTACCAGAAGGCCAGAATAAGTAAGAATTTGTTGTAAACTGTGTTTTGTAACGTTTTTAAAGTTCCTCTTAAAGCAAAAACTCCCAAAATTGAGCAATTTTCAAAGGGAGTCTGGGGGCGAGCAACAAAGAAGTGGCCATTATTGGTTTGTGTTAACTGTATTTGTAAAACTTAATGTGTTTACAGTCGATAAATGTTGTTTTCTTTCATAAATTCAGTGTAAATGGTGAAATATGTACAAACAGTCAACAAATTAGGAATCTTTTGACATTTATGTGCAGACATGATGCTTTTTCACACAAAAAAGGAAAGAAACTGAACGTAGGACATTTGCCGAATTTACCAGAAGGCACAAATAAGTAAGAATTTGTTGTAAACTGTGTTTTGTAACGTTTTTAAAGTTTCTCTTCAAGTGAAAACTCCCAAAATCGAGTGATTTTCAAATGGAGTCTGGTGGTGATAAACAAAGAAGATACCTATATTGGTTTTTGTTTACTGTACTGGTAAAATTTAACGTGTTTACGGTCAATAAATGTTGTTTTCTTTCATAAATTAAGTGTAAATGGTGAAATATGATGAACCAGACATGATGCTTTTTCACACAAAGGAGAAAAGAAACTGAATGTAGGACATTTGCCGAATTTACCAGAAGGTCCAAATAAGTGCAAATTTATTGTAAACTGTGTTTTATAACATTTTTAAAGATTCTCTTACAGCAAAAACTCACAAAATTAAACGGTTTTCAAAGGGAGTCTGGTGGCGAGCAACAAAGAAGTGGCCTATATTGGTTTCTGTTTACTGTATTGGTAAAATTTAACGTGTTTACGGTCGATAAATGTTGTTTTCTTTCATAAATTCAATGTAAATGGTATTCAAACAGCTGTTCCTCTTTTCTCTCTGACACCTAAACCCAGATGTTTTGTGTTTTAGCAGGTTTTTCTGTCCAGTGTGACTTAACGTACCGAGATAAACCTGCGATCCCTCCAGAGCCGAACCCCTCAGAGAGCCGTTCATGTGGTCGTACAGCTCCTGCAGGTAGGAAACAGGAAGTGAGTGAAGCCGATAACAGAAGAAACAGTAAAACGGATTCAGGTTTCAGATCAACTCACCTTTAATATGGAGATCTGTGAGAAGTCTTTCTCCTCGAAGTAGGCGTGTGTGATGAGCTGTAGTTTAGCTTGCAGCAGACCGTAGAGAGGCTGCAGATCAAACACAATGTGATCAAACAAGATTGTAAAACACACTGAGTCCACAGTTTATCGTCTCACATGGTGCAAGTTCAAATTTAATAACAATATCACTGATAATAAACACTTCACACATGTTTTTCTGAGGAAATATCCAGATGTTGAGCGAATGAAAGCCATGTTGTGAGCTCAAAATACAAATAAGAGGAACATTAATCTCATTAAACTTCTTTATTTCCTTCTTTACGCCAACTTTAAGCATATAAAATAATTAAAAACACACATTTAGATACTGTGGAGGCTTTAAAACCCTTTTTAATGATATATTCACGGATTTGAAATCTCATTGGCTACATGAGGCGTCAATCATCCGAAAGCTGGTGTGTGAGTGGCTCAGGAGGGAGAGGGGGCGGAGCAAGGAGTCGTCTCCTGTCTATGAAAGCACTCGCTGGCTGTTGCAGGCCACAGGGCGGGCATAGAGGCTCCTAACTGGTCGAATGAGGCGTCAATCATCGCAGTTTATCTCCATCTAAGTGTTGAATACTGAGTTTATTTTGACTAAAGTGTATTTTGTAGTTGTGAGCAAAAACAAGAGTGGAGGCAGCTGGACAATAGAATTTGATTAAAGAAAATCTAATTTATGACATTATTTCCTTTCCTCTCATTTCCTTTCCTTTCATTTCCTTTCCTTTCCTTTCATTTCCTTTCCTTTCCTCTCATTTCCTTCCTTTCCTTTCCTTTCATTTCATTTCCTTTCCTTTCATTTCCTTTCCTTTCCTCTCCTCTCATTTCCTTTCCTCTCATTTCCTTTCCTTTCCTCTCCTCTCCTCTCCTCTCATTTCCTTTCCTTTCCTTTCATTTCATTTCCTTTCCTTTCATTTCCTTCTCCTTTCCTTTCCTTTCCTTTCCTCTCCTCTCCTTTCCTTTCATTTCCTCTCCTTTCCTTTCCTTTCCTTTCCTTTCCTCTCCTCTCCTCTCCTTTCCTTTCCTTTCCTTTCCTTTCCTCTCCTCTCCTTTCCTTTCCTTTCCTCTCCTCTCCTCTCCTTTCCTTTCCTTTCCTTTCCTCTCCTTTCCTTTCATTTCACTTCATTTCCTTTCCTCTCCTCTTCTCTCCTTTCCTTTCATGCCCTTTCCTTTCCTTTAGGAATATGAAGCATTTAATAAGCTACCAAACTACCAAAACAGACACTTGCAGATTATTTATTAAGTGATATAGAGGAGATTTAAAAATATGGAGATACATTTAATGTATCACAACACAGCCTAAAAATATCACAATGTCATTTAAAGTGAATATATCATCACTAACTGCCTTTCCCAACGTTTTAATAAGTGATCAGTGAATAAGTTCAACTGTAAAGTTTGAAATAAAACATGAATTCTTCACTGAAGTTCGACTCAGGACATCTAACAGCTCGTCTGGTGTCACGTTGTCTCGGAGGATTTTACTGGATCAACTTTACACCATTAAATCGTGTCTGCGAGTCATTTAAATCTCTGCTGGGACACATGAAAAGACGACTTCACATCTGGGAGCCGTCATGTTGACTTTCCTATCTTTTATCCCGACTCACCACTCGACTGAGGACGCAGACGCTCTTCTGAACCGTCTCCCGGGTGACGTCAGCCTGTCGGACCTTCAGGGCCTGAGAGAGAGAGGACGAATTGAAAATATGAAAGTTTAGATGTGAGGGATCACAGCGAGGCCGCTGCGTGACTCATCGCTCGGCCGACGACCTCACGCTGACGTCACGACGGACACAAACAGAACAGGAAGTTCACGTTCAAATCCGATCAAATCAAGAACACACGAAGAAGATGTGATGTCAGGAAAAGGACAGACGTCTTTATTAGAAAACTATAAAAAAAGGAACAAATCAGAAGAAGAAGAAGAAGAAACATCTCTGACTGACCTTTGCTTCTATTTGGCGATAACATGAAACTCCGTAAACACACTTCATGTCTCCGCTGAGCGGCGGCAGGTGGAAATACACCGTGTCTGCAAAACAACAACAAGAGAGGCGAGTTAACATGCAGTTTAATGTCTTCTACAAATATCACGTTAGCGGCGAGGGAAATGCCACGACCGTCAGCCTCCATCCCCTCTGACGAGGAGCGGTTTGTAACGTGGTTACGATCTCCTCTGGACGAAGCGGCGGCGGAGTCGCAGAGGTCAGATCGTGAACGTCAGAGATTAACGAGAGCCGACGGAGGCCGAGCATCTGGAGCGAGGCAGAATCACAGCCGGCTGCACGGCTCACATGTTCAGGAACACAAGCTCATTCTTGCTTTCCTGAGATCTGAGACGTTCAGAGATGATTCGATGCTGCTGATCGTTATCGATCACCGCTGTTTAAATGTTCTTCAGTCTGCGTTTATTCATTATAATCCTGATCTTGTTCTTTCTCTTCTGTGGCGCTGCAACACCTGAATTTCCTCCTCGTTGATCAATACCTTTCTTATCTTATTTGGCAGCTGTCGGCAGCTCCCACCACTTCCTCTCTCGCAGTGCATTGTGGGACAAAAGCACACACACACACACACACCCAAAAAATCATTAAACTGTGACTTTTCTTCTGTTAACGCCACCGATATGAAACCAGTTCAGAAACTGGCTCCTAGACTGATGTTCAAACTACAAAACAGACACACATGAGCTTCGTCTCCTGAGAGACGCAGGAAGTCGACAATAACCGTGCTCTCATGTGATGACTGTTAATCTTTAGTAATGTTAACACCAGTGATAAAACATAAAACACCCGCTCGTATCGGTGCGACTGCTGCTTTTATGAGCCGCGGAGCCGAGAGGCCGTCTGTCACATCCTCTTTTATTTAATTCAAAACACACGAAAGATGAAGCTGAGGCCGATTCCTGCGACAGAAACCAGCAGCAGCAGACAGATCCTCTCCAGTTTCAGCTGAACTCTGACTCAGTTCCTGCTGTTTGCCTTCCCAGGACAGGATGAAGAGCGGTGGCAGTGAACCACAGGACTGTCACATGACGGCAGCCACAACAACACGGGACAGATCGCCAGAGAAACCGTCTCGCTCTTTACACCCTGCAGGATGTTTGCCTGTTCAAACATGACACCTGCTTTCACAGAATCACAGCTTCATCCCGTCACTGTCGACTGCAATAAAAAGGGTAAAAAAAAAAAAACATCTTTCTGACTCTATTTCACTTGTTCAAAAACTCAATAATGGACTCAAAGTGGCTTTTTTACACCATCTGCATCCAAATATCTGAACTCTAACGCTCCTGCAGACTTTGCGTGTGAGTTTGTGGGAAGTGTGTTAGTGGTTTTAATGATGTGGTTGATCAGTTTACATCTACTTCACCTCCACCCTGTAACACAAACACACACACACACACACACACACACACACAGTGGGTGTGACGTACCTTCCTGGTAGTTGTGCGCTCCGTCGGGCAGAGCCAGGAACGGGAGGTACCTCCACTCCTCCGGCAGCAGGTTGCTGTCATGACCCTCGTCTGGCAGCAGCGGCGGGTACGAGAACTCAACCTGGAACAAAGTCTTCATTAGCATCTCAATCACGGGAGAGTTTCGTCCTGCAGGTTTAAGTTCCTGGACACTTTACTTGTCATGTGCTGCTTTAAAAACCTACTTTTGTCCCTGTTCGTCTGCATTATTTTAATATTTCTTCACTCTTTTCTGTGTCATCATGAGGCTCTTTCTCTTTTGTTACGTATGAACGTCGTTCTGTCTCACTGAGCTACAGACGAATCGGCCTTCCTGCCAGCGCCGACAGGATTAACCTGAAACCTGCTGGTCCTGAACGACACAATGCTTCGAGCGCGCTCCCTCAGGGCGAGGTGCTGCTAACCCACTTGGGAGGAGTGATGCTCCAATAAAAACACATCTCTTCAATAAGCTTCCTGCCGGAGAAACAGATGGGCGGCAGGTGAATGAAAGAAGGACGGGGGGGGTCCAGAGAGGCTGTAAGAGAAGACGGATTAAAGAGCCAGAACCCAATCTGATACCCAGCAGGAGATCGCTGACCCCCTATCAGATAACCTGCCCGGCCCGAGGCAACAGCCCTGAAACAAAGAGCGTCCTCTGTCTCAGTTCTGCATCCAGAAATGTCTTTTTTATGTTCGGCCTGTGAACAGCAGCTGCTCACACGGCCCAGACAGAGACGGTCGGTCCAGATGGAGAGCAGCGAGGACGACGAGGACGAGGAGGACGAGGAGGAGGAGGAGGAGGAGGATCAGTGTTCAGGTGTTTTACGGCCTGTAAATGTAATGAATGCAGACGACGCATCAGAGGCGCCTCACACACACTTTCACTGATTAGAAGGTGTTAAACACACACAGTTGTCGTTGCAGGAGGCCGACAGCCGACGGCACGGAGAGACATGTTCTTTTTTCTGCAAAACAGCAGAACCAACAGGAGACGTTTGTCTGTCGGGGTTCTGTTTAATTCAGGTGGAATGATATCAGAACAAAGTGCGAGTGAAGCGGATCACTTCAAACCTTTGAATGAACAAGTTAGGTAAAAAGAAACCAAACCAAACTCTGCGGAGGGAAACAGTGAGACGTAGAGCTGACAGACAATCAGTCTCAAACTGTTCTGATGAGAGATTGATAGTTTCCAATAAAACATGTCGAACACTTTCTGGTTCCAGCTTCTTAAATATGAGGATTTGCTGCTTTTCTTTGTTTGTTGAAGCATTTTAAAGGCGTCACTGATGACTCATGTGGCGGTTTTTCCCAATTTCCTGACATTTTAAGGACCAAACAATGAGACAGTTACTTGTGGAAATATTGTGCAGATTAATCACTAATTAAAACATTGATCTGGTGACTTTACTAGCCGACATCTTGCACACAAACCCTCATAAAAAACCATCTTCCAGATAAATCTTGCAGCTTGGAGACACTTGGATGGAGCCATGTTATGTTTTCATCCTTTGAGCAACACTGCTTTGTGAAATAATTAATTCCTCGCGTTTTATCTCTTCAGGAAGTTTAATCTCTTGTGCAAGAGACGCAAATTACACAACCACACAACAAGAACACACACGGCAGACTAAATGTCTCTGCTGCAGTTTATTGCAGGGAAACAGCCGTAACTCAGATTAAAGGCTTCTATTAAAGCACCAGCAGTCACCCAACACATCATCCTCTCACTGCTGACATCCATCATGATGACAGGGAGGTAAATCTCAGACAAACAGAGAATCCAGGAGCTCTGAGAACAGCCTGTGGTAATAAAAACAACCCAGTGCTGCTGCTGCTCAGCACACTGGAGTGAAAAGATGTCCAGGCTGGCAGCAGAGCACATGTTATATAACCCTGAGAGCCCAGAGCCAACAGCTGATGTTAGACACAGCCTCCCCTTCACTGCATGTCAGCCTGTGGATCAGCCTGCACAGAGCTGCTGCCTGTGTAATGTCACCGCGACACTGTCAGTCCGCCGGATGACACTCCATAACCGCCAGATCAGGAAGCAAAACAGCGGAAATGTCCCTTTTTTTAGGCAAAATCAACTCACAAGGAAGAGACAGCAAGCTAGCAGTTAGCTTAGCTAGCACAGAGCAGAGGTTCACCTACCTGACAGCCCTTTTTGTGGTGAAATCCAACCACCACGATGTGAAGTACCGGTCCCTTTGGGTCGTCTCTGCCGTGAGGCTCCATCCCCTCCTGGTGTCGTGGCGGTCCGGTGCTGTTCTGTAGGCTCCGGACTCGGATGTAAACACAGCGAACAAAAGACGATGTTTTCCCTCTGAGGAGATGCAGCAGGCACGAGCACAACACAGCCGAGAGGACTCTCTTCCGCTTCGTCCCACTGCGGGCAGAGGAGGAGCCCGCGGGAGGGTTCACTGCTGCGCACTTCCGGGTTCGTCTTTAAAACGTACACGGCGTTTGAGAGGCAAACAAACATGATTAATTATTTTTTGAACATTAAAAAAACTGTGTTACATTATTAAGAACAATATGTATATACAAGTAAAGTAAATATACCATAGACTAACCCAAAGTTTAAAAATAAAGATACAAATAAATAAGAAAAATAAATCAACTTTATACAACATGCGCATTCACCGTATTCAACACAATATGACGTGATTTTAGAGAATCCAATCACTTAAATTTATTGCGAAGTCTTAATAAATCTTACAATTAACTCTCATTAATTAAGCTGTCATTCTTCCGTTTCTGTACATTTGATCTCGACACAATTATGGTAAAAACATTTTGTATTTTTGTATTTCTTTAGATTTACTAATAAATACATACATAACAATGAGTAATAATTGATATGTTTTGTATTTCTATCTTGTATATTTTGTATACAAAATCTTGATTTGAAGAAAAATGTACAAAATGGAAGTATTTATAAAAATTCATGTGACCGTTGGACGCGGAAGACCATGCAAAATGGGGCGGGTAACTATCTTGACCTCGAATCTATCCTCTTTTTTTACAGTAAGAAGAATGACGTCATGTACTGACTGGCACAACCAGAATCAGATGAAACAACACAATTAAATCTTCGTGTAGTTTCAGTGAATATTCAGTTGTGTGTTTTGTTTAGTTCACATCACGTTTTTGTTTTTAACTCGCGGACGTCTAATCAGCGATAAACTGATATCGATTATTCACATTCGATTGCTTTAGTCTGGCTCTTGACGTTCTTTTATCGATTGGTCGTGACTGCGCGCGGTGTCTTCAGATTGAACATGGCGGCTACTCCGACAACAAATCCGTCTCAGTTGCTCCCACTTGGTTCGTAAATGCTAAATAATTGCTGACTTATTGATTTAAATAGATACTTATCAATTAATATAATAAGTCAGAGTGCGGGGGGTGTTTTTTATAGGCGGTAGTTTGTCTGTTGGTGATGTTTTGTTAGCTAGTTAACGTTAGCATCATGCTCTCACATACATACGCGTGATTAGCGCCTTTGCTAACAGTGCTGTGATCATAACATGCAGATTGATGGTGTCACTGTGTTGTATAAGTTATATACTATTTAATCTCTTTAAAGTAACATTTCCTGTGTGTAGAAAGCTTACGGGGGGATTGTTTTATACATAAAGCAGCGCAATTAGTGCTAAATCATCTTATTCTGACTATTTTCTGTACAAAGTTAACTCATTAAGTCTGGCTTAGAACACTATTTACATATTTTGTTCCATTTTAAGGTTGGTTGTTACTGAATTATGTCATTTTCAAGCAAAATACTAACATCGTTACCTGAATATCTTTCTGCTTTGGGCTGTCAGATTAAGTTACTCTATGATTATTGCATTTGTCACTATTTTCTGACATTTTATGGACTTAATGTACAATTGACTGAATCGAAAACAGATTAATTTTATAGCGGATGTAGTTATTTGTTGCAGCACTAAATATAATAAAGCATTTTGAGTAATAACAGAGCTTTATTACAGCAGCAAGTAGGGAAAAAAAAAAGTAAATATGTTAAGATAATAATGCAAAGTTAACGTTAAATGTAAAGTTTGCAAATGTTTACAAAATAAAAACTAGCAAATATACAAATTAGCACCAAAGCTGACAATTATGAGTCATCTTTAGTTATTTTTTTTAGTTAATTAATTAGGAATTTTGTTCATAAAATGTCAGGAAATAGTGTGAAATGTGTTTTTTCATTGAGCTGATGTCTCCAAATGTCTTGGTCTGTCAGACCAACAGTCCGAAACCTAAAGATATTAATTTTACTATCATATCAGTCAAATATATGCATCAAATCCTCATGTTTTAAGAGCTGATTTCAGCTAATGTTTGCCTGAAAGTACTTCCTGTCAGTTAACTAATCGTTTCAGGTGTAATACAGATGAGGTTCCCCAACAAAGGGTGCAAAGTAAGAAACAGAAATGTAATGGCAGGATCTTTAAATTCAGTGTATTTTTAATGTTTTAGAGCTCGTGGACAAATGTATCGGCTCCAGAATTCACATCGTCATGAAAACCGACAAAGAGATCGTCGGCACCCTGCTGGGGTTCGATGACTTTGTCAGTATCCTTTTTATTGTACTTAACACTCTGTTAACAAACGCATTTTCACTGCATGATTTTATCCTGTTGGCTCTGAATAAGTCCTAGAATCAGTCCTTAATCCAGCGTGTCAGACATGGTCCTGGAAGATGTGACAGAATTGTGAGTACACTTCCTGTTTCTGCATCAAGTACAGTCACGTTTAACTGCGTCACCTTTCTGTTGGTTGACATTCTTGTATCTGTGTTCCAGTGAAATCACACCAGAGGGAAGAAGGATAACTAAACTGGACCAGATCCTCCTCAACGGCAACAACATCACCATGGTTTGTAAAGATTCCTGCATGTTTACATTCACTTCACAGGTGAATCTTGACCTGTTACAGCTGTTTGAGACTTCCACGTGATAAATAATAAACATATAATTTTCTTTTTTGCAGCTCATACCTGGAGGAGAAGGTCCTGAAGTATGAGAATCGTCACTGGATGCTGACACAGTTTTTGTTTTGTGAATACAAGCTTTTTCCTATGTTGTGATCTTATGTCGATTATGTTTGTTTTGGGGTTTGTTCCTTCTTTATCTTGAAGGAAAATATTTTTGTAATAAGAATCCTAATTGAGTATTTGTTGTGTCACAAATCACACGAGTGAAAAAAAGCTTCTTTTTTTAACAAATAAATGCGAATCAAACAGTTTGAAAAACAAGCTTTCTTTATTTTTGTTTAAACTCAAACAGCAGTGATAAAACTTGGATCCAGTTGATTTATTATTTGAGTAGAATAAGTAGGACTGAAACAGAATCAGATGTGTATGTAGAGTGACTGAACACAGAGTTGATAGTGCTAAGTGCCACCTCCTCCTCCCTCCAGCATCAGTACATAGACGGCTTCTCCTCTCCCTTCGGATTGGTCACCTTGTCCTCGTTCTTGCTGATGATGTCGTACAGCTCAGCCTGTCGTAAACAGAAAAACAGATAAATGTTCTGCTTTTATCAGAAAGGTTGTGATGAATACGTCACGACTCTCGTCAGTCTGACTTACGTAGAAGCCGCGAATGTCGAGAACGATCACTCTGATCTCAGAGTAGATGGCCTCGTCCTTCTCGTGGACCAGCGCGCGGTAGTCCATCTGTAGGAAGAGAACGCAGAGTTAAAGGTTTTTCTAATAGTTTTTATTAAAGCTTTTAACAATATGGCTGCCGGACTAATACACATTCAGTGCTCTAACGCTCTGTGTCTCAAGTTTGGGGTCGCCAAAGCTGCAAGGTTCTTTTTAAATGTAGAAATATTCAAGATGTAAACAAATATACAGTTCACACTGAAACCCCAATGATAACAAGTTCAAGTTGCTTTTGAGGTGAAAGTTATTTATGACGCTGTCACGGAAAAAACAGTTCGTTTCTCTATAACACTCACCACATGAGTGTCTTTGGATGCTTTTGCCACAGCGTCTCCTCTCTCTGTGAAGTACCTACATGATGCAACAGAAACGGTTTTATAAGTCACAGTCAGTTTACAAGAATAGAAAAATAATTTTGACATCCGTGGAGAAAGGCACCAGACTCCCTTTGAAAATTACTCATTTTTGTGAGTTGTTCAGTTAGAAGATAATTTATCAACTTTGTGAAACAAAGTCTCTTTCAAAATCTTAATTATTGATGCCTTCTTATAAATTCGGCATGAAATGCAAAACATGAAGTTGTTTGTTTCAGTTTGTGACAGCATGTCTGCACCAGCCCGTCTGCTTCTGTGTCTAAAGTGCTAAAGTCTTACCTGCCAACATCTAGCAGCTGTTTGAACACACTGTTTACACGGATTTCACCATTTACACTCCATTTATGAATGAGGACACATTTTATTGATTGTAACTTTGGAGTTTTACAAATACAGAAGTAGTTATTTGTCATCTGTGGAGAAAGGCACCAGACTCCCTTTAAAAATCACTCATTTTTGTGAGTTGCTGTGTTAGAAGAAACTTTATAAACTTTGTGAAACACACGTTAAAACTGTTCTTTTGTTCACATTCTGCTGATAACAGTTGATTTTTTCCAGCTGAAATTCTTACATAATGCCTTTAAATATTAAATCTACCGCCATAACACTTGAACACAAGCAACATTCAATTATTTTGTCCCGCTTACTTGTTGATGTTGGTCTGAAAAGTGTCAGCTTTGGTCTTCACGGCACCGATTCTCTCCAAGATTTTCTCCTGCGGTGAAAAAAATAATTCACAGCTCATTGAAATTTGACACAATTTGATTAAATATTATGTGTGAATGTGATGCACACAGAAACGTACCTGGATGGCGACGCCAAAGTCATTTCCATCTTCTATTTTGGGGATGAGGTGCTGAATCCAGCCGGTGACCTACAGCGACAGAGGAAAGTTTTTACTCTCAAAACGATTCACTTTTTCAACCTAATTCACAGTTTTATAAAGGAAACTGCTTCATCATTCATCTTTACAGCGACAGTGATTCACTTACAGTGATGATGGTCTCTCGGAAAGCACAAATCTCTGGTTTCACCCTCTGTAGGAGCGCTAAAATCTTCTCATTCCCCTTGATGAAGCCACATTTGGGAGCTGAAGTAGGAAGAGGAGAAATTAGGCATTTTATTCACCGACACGAGCACTTTGTGTCGACGCCAAAGAAAAGATAAACACTTCACCTTTCTTCTTCTTCTTCTCGTCGTCTTCATTCTTATCTGTCTCCATTTCCTTTAAAATAATTTAACACAAGCAGAAATCAATACAGAGGAATCTAATATCAAGTATCAGGTCTCACATTATTACATCTTTAGGCTCTGTTGGCAGCAGCACAATATCACCAGACTCCCTAAACAAATCACTCAATTTTGAGAGTTTGTTGAGTGAAGAGAAACTTAACAAACTTTGTGAAACCACTTCAACAAATTCTTAATTATCAGTGTCTTCTTGTTAATTCTGCGTAAAAATGTTACACATTTTTTGCAATATAATTGTTCCTCATCTATGAAAGAAGACAACATTTTATTGATGGAAAATGTCAAATTTTACAAATGACGTAGTTCTTTGTCGCCTGTGGAGAAAGTCCCCAGACTCCCTTTAAAATTCACTCAATTTTGTGAGTTGGTGAGTTAGGAGGAACTATATAACATTTGTGAAATGCGGTTTGTGACAAATTGTTAATTATTGGTGCCTTCTTGTAAATTCGGCATTAAATTCAAAACATGAAGTTGTTTGTTTCCTTGTAAAAAGTGCCAGTTTGTACCAGCCCGTCTGTTTCTGTGTCTCAAGTGTTAAAGTCTTAGTAGCTGTTTAAAAACACTGTTTACACCGATTACACCATTTACACTCTATTTATGAGAAAGGACTTCATTTTATCGAATGTTAATGTCTAATTTTACAAATAAAGGCATCATGCTTTGTCTCCAATGGAAGAAGTCACCAGACTCCCTTTAAAAAACACTTGATTTAATGAGTTTTTGAGTCAATAGAAACTTTATACACTTTGTGAAACACTCTCTGACAAATTCTTGATTATTTGGGTCTTAATATATATTCAGCAAATGTTCTACATTAAGTTTCTTTTTATTTGTGTAAAAACATTGTGTGTTCTAAAAAGGTCCTTTGTGCTTTAGCGTTACAAATCAAGTTATGGGAAGAACTGAACCCGTGCTTTTAAAGGTTGTCTGAGATGGTAGGAATCCATTAACGTGCGGATAAAATCAGTGAAAGTGAAACAGCTGGCTGTGTGTCTCACCTCGTCCTCTGGGGAGGGAGGGTCTGGTATGGGGATGTCCAGAGGAGCCTGGAGCAACGTCAGGTCTGTGATGTTGAAGGCTTCATCCTGGAAACACACACACACACACACACGTGAGGAGAGTGACGACCAGAGGTTAAAGGTTATTGAGGTTGTGTGTTAAAAGATGTTTTCTTCACCCTGAGGGAGCTCCAGAAGCCCTGAGATCCTAAATTGATTAGAAAAGACGCCATTTACACCCAAATCGTTACTAAAAGCGTCACCTGTCTGGTTGAAGGTGTAAATAATGTCTTTTAAAACATTTATTTAAGATCTTGTTGCTCGTCTGCTGTAATCAAAGTCTCTGGAAGCCCCGAGATCCTAAATTTAAATGCAATTATTTACATCCTTGACATGTAAACTAATTCAGAAAAACACTTAAAGCGGGTGTATATAACATCTTTTCACATCAGTTTGGTATCTCGGGCTTCTGGACACTCTTTACGACTCCTATTGGTTGTTTTTTTACGTTTTAAAACAAGTCTCCATCTACTGCAGCTGTTTACAGAGAACACTGCGACGCCGTTTTGCTGTGAAGCTCCTGAAATGTTTCTGCAGACGACGAAAACCTCCCCTGACCTTCCATCGGCGTGTGGGTGAGGAGATAACAGCTCTATTTACATATTTTTCTGGGGTGAACTGTTCCTTTAAAATACAAACTTGCTGACCTTGAGCAAGGCATCCAGCTGGAGGATCTTCTGGGGGATGTAGCTGCAGAACAGATTCTCAGCCTGGATTCAAAAACACACAAAAAACAGACAAAAAAGAGATCAGAGTTGATGCTGCTGAATTTTTGATGGCCTGACGTGACGTGTCATGAACTCTACACACCTGTTGGAACAGTGTCAGCCGGAAGCTGTCCACCTGCAGACAAAGAAAACACGAGAATATTAAAAGCTGCTGACTCACTTTTAGGAAAAATCTTTTTTGGGTTTACTTTCGCTTTCCTCTCACACAGGAGGGACTTTCCGCTCCTCCAACGAGCTCAACTCGCTCTGTTTCCCAGCTTACCTGCTCGTGAGCATGTTACAGTCTACCTGAGATAAAATGAGGTGTTATATTAAAAGTCTCTTAGCATGAAGCTATCACATGTTAGCCTCATGATCCACAAGCGCGTCGCCGCGTCAGACTCACCTTCCCCGCGCTGTCTCTGCTGATCTTCAGGGTGCACGCCTTCGACATGTCCGAGCAGATTATTACAAAGTGACGAGACGAATAAAACTACAGTAAACTTGTTCAAATGGAGCCAGAAGCGTGCAGGTGCAGGCAGAGGAGAGCAGAGGACAATATGTCTACCGAGGGAGGCTTTCTTTTATTTCCTCATGCAAGTTTTCTTTCGATTTCAGATCGGGTGATGCGCCTCCCACTGCCTCCCCCCTCCTCCTCCTCCTCTGGAGAGGGAGGAGGTGGTTTCCTCACATTAAAACTCCAGCAGAGGACAGATCCTGTTATTATAAGTATAATCCTGCTAATAAGGTTGAAATAATGATAATAAATAAACAACAAATACGTTTTAAAATACAAGTAATGGAGGAATAATTCTCTTAAAAAGACGCGCTGTGTGGTTTAGGAAACACAATTCAATATATAATATTTAATGAGCTTATAATACAATACTTGTGAATAAACAAGCTGTTAAAAGTCCCAGAACACTGTTTGAAGCTGGAGAGGGTGGCGGGGTCCGCCACATGTAAACAAAAGTAAAAGTGAAGAAAAGTAAGAAAAAAGTCAAAGTAAAGATTTGAATTTCTTCCCCCCAGACACTTCATACTGCTTCTTTGAGTAAAAGTACTTATACTACACTGTACAAAAATACTCCATTACAAGAAGTAACTGTATTTGAAAGTGTAACTGTAGTAAAAGTATGTAAGTAAAAATAAGGTGAAAGTAAAATGTCCCTTTTCACTGTTAGCCATAAAGTTTACAATATTAATGTGGTACATCTTTAAGTAAAAGTACTTATACTGCTATGTAAAAATACTCCATTACAAGTAGAAGTAACTGCATTTGAAAGTGTAACTGTAGTAAAAGTATGTAAGTCAAATCAGACTATTGACTATTTCTACAGTGTGGTGTTGCTACTACTGTATTATACTTCAGTACATTTATTCAAGTAAGTAAATACTGTAAGTATAAAGTTGATGTACTTATACTTTACGTCTGATGCAGTATGTAATCTGCAGTTATCAAATAAAGGTTGATAAAATACCAATAAAAGTACAATATTTGACACCAGAATGTTGTGGAGTGGAAGTGTAACTTAGAGCAAAATGGAAATACTCGAGTACAAGTACAAGTACCTCAAAATGAAACTTGAGTAAATGTACTTATATTCCATTACTGCTCTGCCATTAAATGCAGGATCTTTACTTGTAGTGGTGTATTTCCCCCGTGTAGTTTAAGTACTTTTACTCGAGGAAACTATCTGAATACTTCCTGCTCTAGTTTTGGCAACTTCATTATGAAAAGTTGGCTTTTATTTTGAAAAAAAATTTACTCAAACAAATTTAATAAGCTAATAATACTTTTTTTCCATAAGTGAATAAACAAGCTGTTAAATTACCCAGAACACTGTTTGAAAGCTGGAAAGGGTGGCAGGGTCCGCCACTAAGTAAATGTGAAGAAAAGTAATAAAACAATTCTTCCACAAAACTACATACTGCATCTTTAAGTAAAAGTACTTACACTGTACTGTAAAAATACTCCATTACAAGAAGAAGTAACTGCATTGGAAAGTGTCACTGTAGTAAAAATATGTAAGTAAAAACAGGGAGATAGTAAAAGTACTCAGTTCAGTAAAATGTCCCTTGTGACCGTTTGGCATGAAGTTTACTGAGGTGCATCTTTAAGTAAAAGTACTTATACTGCACTGTAAAAAATACTCCATTACAAGTAGAAGTAACTGCATTAAAAAGTGTAACTGTAGTAAAAGAATGTAAGTAAAATCAGACTATTGATTATGTCTACAGTGTGGTATTGGTACTATTATACTTAAGTATATGTATTAAAGTATTGTACTGTAAGTATAAAATTAATGTACTTATACTTGTATAAGTACATTGATGTAGTATGTAATCTGCAAATTAACTAAAATTTATACTTGAGTAAATGTACTTAATTACATTCCATGACTGCTCTGACATTAAATGCAGGATTTAAACTCGTGGTGGAGTATTTCCACAGTGTGGTGTGAGTACTTTTACCCGAGTAAAGTATCCAAGTACTTCCTGCTCCAGTTTTGGCAACTTAATTATGGAAAATCGGCTTTCATTTTGAAAAAGAAAATAACTCAAACAAATTTAATGAGCTAATAATTAAATACAGTTTTTTTTTCCATAAGCGTATAAATAAGCTGTTAAATGTCCCAGAACACTGTTTGAAGCTGGAGAAGGTGGCAGGGTCCGCCACATATACACAAAGTAAAAGTGAAGAAAAGTAATAAAAATTTCTTCCACAAAACTACATAGTGCATCTTTAAGTAAAAGTGCTTACACTGTACTGTAAAAATACTCCATTACAAGTAGAAGTCCTGCATTGAAATTGAACAAGTACTTCAAATTTATACTCGAGTAAATGTACTTAGTTCAATTCCATCACTGCTCTGCCATTAAATGCAGGATTTAAACTCGTGGTGGAGTAATTCCACCATGTAGTATAAATACTTTTACTCGAGTAAAGTATCCGAATACTTCCTGCTCCAGTTTTGGCAGCTTAATTATGGAAAATCGGCTTTTACTTTGAAAAATAAAGTAAACTCTGACCGGAAGTGGAGCCGGAAGTGGAGACGTCAAACTGGAGTTCCGCATTAAAGCAGAATTAGCTTCAGCAGCAGCAACAACAGCTCACCGCTCTCAGACATGAACTCCACACATAAAACACGTTAGTTTGTATTAATGGCGACTTGAACACTGGCGGGAAAACACGCAGAAAGACGGACCAACGGTCGGAACACTTGTCGACGCCATCTTTACTGAATCCAGCAGGTATGTGATGAGTTGTTCAAGCTGTTTATTCACTCACTCAAAGTTTCGGTTTCAACTGACGAGAACTGTTGTTATCTTGATTTTTCTTGCTAGCAGACGCTTAAAAACTAATAACTGACACGTCTAACTGCTCGTAGGTGACATTTAATGTTAAAGTGACAGTAGTGTTAGTGTTGTCTTCGTGTGTTTGTGGGTTAATAGTCATCTGGACGGTTGTTTACTGCTGTACAGTCACTGACAGTGAAGCCATGATTTATCCTGGACTTTCCTCAAGTCGTCATCTGGTGAATGAAAAGTGTCGGAGTCAGTTTACACCACATAAATCCTGCTTTTCTGCCACTGGCTGACAATTTAAACCTAACATAAATGGCAGACCGTCACGTTTTACATTATTTCACACCTCATTTTGCACCAAAAGATTAAATCTGAGGTGTTTCCTTTCCTTCCTCTTCTAAGTTAACTTTGACTGATTAAAACTACTTTGTTCCAGTTACATTTCATTCATAGTAGTTTAAAGTGTTATAATGTATGTATCTAATAAATCTCTCTGTCAGTAACTTCTTGAAAACCCACTTTTATAGACTTAGTCATCTTTTCCCCTCTAACTGCTCTTAGATTATTTATATTTTCATTCCTGTCTTGTGATGTCCTTATTTATTTTCCTCTTACTGTCCTTTACTGATTTTATTTGTTATCTTTAATCTATTTATTGTCCTTTATTCCTTTTTTATCTGTATCATTTATTTATCATTTATTTCCATTTTTTTAATTATTTTTTCCTTCTCTCTCTTGTCTTTTTCTGTTTGTGCCTATTTTATTACTTTTATTACTTTTACATGAAGGACTCATGTTGACTCCTTGTTTTAACTTTACATCAGACGAGGTTTCTTCATGTTTGTCACTGGTGAGAGTTTATTCTGGAATATTGTGAGTTTCCTGCTTTTGCTTGATGGTCAAAGCACTTTGTGAACTCTGTTTTTAAAGGTGCTTTATAAAGTTTATTTATATAAATATTATGTTGTCTCTCTACTTACCCCATGTGAGTTCCCTCCATGGGGATCAGTGATAACCACCTGTGGAAGAAAGAGAACTGAAATTAATCTGTACTCTTTCTTCTTCTTCTTTTGAGATAATTGAACTTCCCAGCAACCTATTTGTTATTTTCTGACTAATCATTTTGTTAGAAAATGACAGAAAAAAAATGTTCAATTGTTTTTGTAAGCTAAAAATCTAAAACCTACATTTTTTAATGATATACAACATATGAGAGTGAAGTTGGTTCTATGATTGTCGTCTCTCTGCTCTCTGGCAGCGATGAGCGCCGGTTCCCCTTCGGTCCAGATGGACGAGGTGAGGAGGAGATGTCAGTCCCTCCTCTCTGTCTCAGGCTCGGCCCAGGATGTGAAGGCTGACGTCCAGACGATGGCCAACATCCCGCTGCCTCTGTCAGAGAAGTACCGGCACTTTGGGGCGGAGGCCGTGTTGAGGGAGAACACGGCCGGCCGCAACAAACAGGAGGTAAAGTTAGTTTTCTTTCATCTGAACCTGTTGTGGTGTTGGTGCTGCTCAGATAGATCTTACTGTGGACATCTTTCATATCTTTTTTTTTATTTTTATCTTATTAAATGAAAGGAGAAACTTTATTTTCTTTCCTTCCCTGTAACAGTAAACTAAATATATTTGTGTCGTTGAAGAAGCAACACATTTGAGGACAACATCTTGGGGCTTTTAGGAAACATTAGATTCTATAAATCTATATTTTTATTTAAAGCTGAGTGATATTTGACCACCAGGGGGCAGAAAAACTACATATAAACACACAAGATGATACAAATTTAAATAAATTAAATAAAGAAATCAAAAAGAAGATTTTTTGTTTTTATTGTTTCTTGTTTTTAGACGTCTGCATGGAAATTAACTTGAGTAAATATACTTATTTACATTCCATCATTGGAAACAAGTGACAAAGAATGTGTCTGTTGTTAAGAAATAAGATTTGAGAATATTTAAAAATATATATATATACAGAAAAAATATCAAATCAGTAACACCTTTTATTTTACACATTGATGTGAGTTTTTGTAAACTTAAATAAACGTAAATACCAGCTCATGAACTGGTGGAACTTAACTTCATTGCTAATTATCTTCTTTCAATGACCCAAATGTTTCTACCACGCGCAGGTTGTGGAGTCTTTGAGCAGACTGGTCAAGGCCTTGAGTATCCTGGAGAAGTACGGCTGTAACCTGACGAGTCCTGCGAGGCCTCGATACTGGAGGAGCGTCAAGCACAACAACCCCGTCTTCAGAACGACGGTGGACGCCGTCAAGGTGAACAAAAACCTGTGAACATGTCATTTTAGTTCAGGTGAATTTTGAGTATGACTAATATTTACCAAATAATCATCCCCTTGTTCTTTCCATTATACAAATGTAATGATTAACCTGCTGAATCATTTATCACAGAGATGAAGTCTGAAGGTCGCTCGTGGTCTTTAACGATATAACAACCTTCATTTTTCCTCCACAGGGAGGCAGGAGAGTCCTGTTTCTGTACGGTTACACCAACCAGCAGATAGATGGCCTCAGTTTCCCCGACGAGGTCTCTGAACCGGACACAGAGAAAGTCGCTGCAGTGACGCTGGAGGTCATGACCTTACGCACAGAGGTGGACATGCTCGTCAAGGTCGGTGTTTGTTTGTAAGAATAATTGTTCTTCAGCTGTATTCTGGTGTGAATTCACTGTAATCCATCTTTTTTTTTTTTTTTTTAATCTGTGTATCTGTTTGTTTAGGGCACACATCCTCACCCAGAACATTACAAAGATATCATCCCATCCATCGTCCAGCAGGTCGGTGCACTCATACAATCATTCACACACTGTCTGTTTACTCACGCATCAGGAAACTGAACATCTGGATACAAAAGTCTAAAACAGAACTAAAACATCACAGGATAAAACTGTCCTGCTGAACTCGTGAGGTGCTCGTTTAATACAACATGTCAGTTTTTATTTATTTTGCAATATCGTGCCGCTCTTATCACGATATTCACAAACAATCTTAAGCAGCAACCGCTCGTGTCTAACTTTACAAACAGCGTAACGCAAATAATCTGAGTGTAGCACAATCTTTATCTGCAAACTGTGCAAACACACCCTGTTTAAACAGAATGAATAGGTGATAAATCTGCAGCATTTAATTGTTGATTTACAACTTCAATGTCAGCATGATGAAGGAAACTTCGAGGCTTCAGACTGTTTAGAAATACAGATCGTGCACACAGTAGATTTGTGTGAGTGAGTCGGTTGTTGATATGCGTTTGTGTCTTCTAGGAACACATGTAGTGATCACTTGTCTTCATGCAGTTATTACTTCCTGTGTTGACTGTGATGCTGCTGGTTTCTTCCTCAGAACAAACCGGTGAGTGACGCTGCGGTCGTCCCGCCTGCAGAGGAGCAGCAGGCCGACAAACTCCAGCCGCCGACTCCTCCGCCTAAACCAACTCTGAGCACCGTAGGACCCCTGAAACCACTGACAGGTGAGCTGCCTCCTCACCTCTCCACCTGTGCTGGTCTGTTTCACACGTCATGTTATTTAATATCTCCTTCTTTCCCTTCATCATGTGCAGCCCCTCCTGCAGTGAGCGACTGTAATCTCTGCGGCGGCCCTTCGTCTGTCGTTTGCCCGTCTTGTACCAATCAACCATTCTGTGACGCATGCGATGACCTCTATCACCGCCACCCCTCCAGAGCCAATCACAAGAGAGATAAAATACAGAAAACCAAAGATGGTACGTCAGATCAGCTTTAAAACAGGGTGTTAGTGTGTTTTTGTCGCTTTAACTTGTCGTCTTTGTGCGTTTGTTTCTCTGCAGAGACCTGCAGCATCTGTGGGATTTCCCCTGTTCACGCTCAGTGCTCCACATGTGTCCAGAGGTTGTGTATGAAGTGTGACAAGCTTTTCCACTCTCACCCCGACCGCAAAGGACACAAGAGGACTATTATTACACCGGCTAAAACATCAAGGTGAGGAGGAGGAAAAAAAGGAGCTTTAAACCAAATAAAGTTCAGGTTCACTTCTTCATTCGGCTGCAGTGTGGTCAAACCATCAGAGCTGTGGTGCGAGAGAGAGAACTTTTGACCTCGCTGAACCTTTCCTGTTCTCGGTCAGTGGAAGTTGTGGGTGAGAAGTTCTGCAAATGAACAAAAATGCTAAAACATCTGATTTCTTCTTATTTTAAATACGTAAACCTGAGTGAGAAGTTGATCTTTAATGCTCAACTTGTCTCTCATCACATGTTGTCGTGTTTCAGATTTTATTACAGGCTGGTTTGCGTCTCTTTTTTTGCCCTTTTACCAGTTTTATCCTCTATTCTCACTCTTGTAAGTTTGTCTAACCTTTTAAATAATTGTCATTTCCTTTTATTTTCCTGAGTACAAGAGATCAGCCAGTATAAATTTAGGTTGAAGACATAATGCTGCACTGAAATGTCTAAAAACAATCAGACAATGTTCATCTGTGAAGGGTCGCTGATTAAAAATGGAGTTTACATTTGCTTAAACCTTTATTTTTCAGACTCTGGAGCAGACAGAAACTTGAAATAAAAAAGATTTAGGCACTTAAGAGAGTTGATAGAAAGACTAAGAACAAGCAGCGCTGTTAAAGAAAGTGAAGGGGCTCATAGACTGTATTGTAAATGTAATGTTGTTGCTTTTCTGTCTTCTTCAGTCCCTCTCTGTCACCTTGGGAGTGCGCTCACTGCACGACGGTGAACGAGACGCGAGCCGTCCTCTGCTCGACCTGCGAGCGGCCGCGACTCGCTACAGCTGCGTCCACTGTTCAAGAAAGCCTGGCGTCAGTGCCGACGTCACCCAACACAGAGTGGCAGTGTAAGAGCTGTACGGTTGTGAATCAAGGCAGCAGCATCCTCTGCGAGGTGTGTGAGCGCCCTCGTCTGGCCACTCGCCCTCCAGTCGCACCGGTGCTGTCCAGCCCAGGATCTCTGCCTGACTGCGGAACAAAGGTTGGTCTTTAAAAAGCCCAAAACTACGGTGGCCCTGAAGTGCAAAACACAACGGCAAATCAGAAAACACGAACACAAATCAAAAAACACGAACACAAATCAAAAAACACGAATGCAAATCAAAAAACACGAACGCAAATCAAAAAACACGAACGCAAATCAAAAAACACGAATGCAAATCAAAAAACACGAACGCAAATCAAAAAACACGAATGCAAATCAAAAAACACGAACGCAAATCAAAAAACACGAATGCAAATCAAAAAACACGAACGCAAATCAAAAAACACGAACACAAATCAAAAACGCAAATGTTAATGTTGTTGTGGTTTCTGATTTGCGTTCGTGTTTTTTGATTTGCCGTTGTGTTTTGCACTTCAGGGCCACCGTACAAAACGGAATAAAAATGCTCCGTAAAATCAGCCTCGATGTTTACTTTTGTCTCTTTTCTGTCTCTTTCTCAGTGGATGTGCCAGTTCTGCACCTTTGTAAACACCAAGCCCGCTGTGGTGTGTGAGATGTGCAACCTGTCGGGGAAAGACTCCTCTGGAGTTTCTCTGCCGCAGTCGCTCCAGCAGACGCCGTCCATCGCTAAAGAACCACCTCAGCCGGGCGTGAAGCCCCAACCGAAGCCCAGAGTCAACCTGGAGCTGAAGAGACAGAAGGCGATGAAGGAAGACGGCCTCCACCTCATCCAGCAGATCAGAGTAGGTCGACGCTGATGAATCTCACGAATCTCGCACAATAGTTTTCTTTTTACAGACAGTAGCAGGAAAATAAATGAGATGTGATGAAGGTGGAGGATGCATCTGCTGCAGAGCTCGTTTGTCTGCTTCCCAAAGAAAAAACGATTCATTCTGCAGATTATTTTCTCATGTAATTGATAAATCATTCGACTGTAGAGCTGAAATGAGGAAATGTTTGGTATTTTGTTTAAAAACGACGTCTTTGTTCCTCACAGGAAGCAGAAAAGTGCGGCGTCAGTCCTGAGGAGATGTACGCCGCCATCTTGTGCAGCGGCAACAACACCAAGCCCTGTGATTGGCTGACGTCAGAGCTGCCTCACCTGCTGGATGAGATCTGCGCCATGGCGGCTTCGGTCCAGCTGAACTACAGAGCAGGGGATTCTGGGATAGAAGCCGCGGTGGAGAGAGACGGAGGGGAGCCGGAGCCGAGCGTCGCTAACGTCACAGGTGGAGGTGTGAAGCTGTCCAGAGCTGAAGCCAAGCGGGCGTGGTTAGCAGCAGGAGGAGACACGGACCGAGCAGTGAGACAGCTGCTGAGAGACAGACAGGTCAAGGTAGGACGAACAGAGTCAGAGTCAGATGTGAAGAAGAAAGTGAATGTTTTATTTTCAGAAAAACAATTTCACATTTTATTTTATTCTTCTGGGAAAAAAATCAGATGACATTATTATTTTTTTTCTACTTTCTCTCAAAGTTCTTATTAATTTTAAACACCTTGGAAAAAAAAATTAAATAATTTTCAGGAAGGAAAAATGTTTTCACTCATGTCTCGTGTTTTCATAGATGGAAGAAAAAATGTAGGAAATTGTGAAGATTCTCCTCCAACAGGTGAAAACAATTCTTCTGAATTGTTTCGTTCAGTTTTTATCATTAAAACATTCGTCCGGAAATTTTTTTCATTTGGCTTCAGACATAAAAAAGACAAAAATCTCCTGAATTTATTTATATTTTTACTCGGTTTCGTACATGAAAATTGTTTGTATTTTATTCTCCTGGGAAAAAATCACTCTGCTTCACAAATAAACTGTTTTCCCATCTGTGAAAACATTCTTTTAATTTAATTTCAGGTAGGAAAAATGTTTTTCACTCATGGGAAGAAAAGAAAACTTTTTTTTCACATGATTTCACAGGTGGAAGAAAAAACTAAGAAACTTCGAAAGATTTTCTTAAAAAAATGTTTTATTCAGTATGATGTGAAAAAAAAAACAACTTAAAAATGTCTCTTTAAAAAAATAGAATAAAATGAAGGAACTTAATTTTTATCCTTGAATGACCAAAAAAAGTCTTCTGAATTAATTTCTTTCAGTTTTATAAGAACAAAAATCTTAAAAAACATTTTTTCACCTGGTTTCTCTTTGAATTTCTTTTTTTTCACATGGTTCAAATTCCCCTGAATATAAAAGACTCAGTAAATAGTCTTTGTTTTGTTCCTTACATTGTTTTTAAACTCATGTATGAAACAGAGTGAACAAAAAAATATATATTTTCAGGATTGAAAACGTTTTCTTTCGGTTTCATACATGAAAAAATCTTTACGAGATTCATTTTTATTTATTTTTTTCACTTGTTTTCACAGTTTGAAAACAATTTAGGAGATTTTTTTTCCCATTTCAGAAAAAAACGTTTTCCTTAATTTCATTTTGCAGATTTCTTCTCCAGGAAAAAACAAAAAACTTGAGAAATTTTCCTTTCATGTGTTTTCACAGATGGAAAAAAAAGAAAATAAGGAACAAAGTTGGTTTCAACATTGAAAATAAAAATAAAACCTTTCCACGTTTATTTCTCCGTGGAAAAACCTGCCTAGAAAATGTTGTCAGTCCTTTTAATACTTCTGTAGTTTTATATTTTTACAGTAGCGCCATTTTCCCCTGAATAAGTTTGTAGGGATACAAACACTTCATATGTTGTTGGATCTTTATTGATGCGTGAACAGAACAGAAGAGGGAGTCGATCCTCTGCTGTGCTGAGGCTGATATCAGCTCTCTACAGATGATTCAAACACGGCAGACATTTTGGACGTCTTTGGAGTATTTCTTGGTTTTTCTGACCTTGAAAGATAACTCAGAAGAAATACAGTCTGTGGTGTGTTGGGAGGGATGTGTAGGAGTGTTGTACTGACCCGGTTCATGAGCAGGATGTAGAAACTGAGGCGGTAGACGAAACAGTATGTCTGCAGTTATCAACTCAACATGAACTTCATGAAGATACTTTAAAACAAAAGTTCTACATCTTTGTTATGTTCCAGCGATTTACTGAAGCGATTTAAAGGTGCAATATGTCTGAATGTGACACCTGTTGAAGTCTTTCTGCTTACAAATATATGTAATAAATCACCAAAGTAGCTGCTTTGACTGTAGCTACTGTTAGCTCGGTTAGCCATGCAGCTAGCACAGGAGAGGTTTACAGACACAGGAGCTAGCTGGTTAGCATGCTGACGTACGTAGACTTCTTTGAAACGATGATTTTTGTCATCTCTGACTGTTTTAAACTTAAATTCTGACATTTAAACGCCCTAAAATTCACCCCGATGTGTTTAGTGTCTTTAAAATCTTTTGTTTGTGTGTTTGGCTTCAGCTGCCGGCATCACAGGTGAGAACATCCCTCGTATTTAACGTCCCTCCCTGTTGTGTTGCAGATGAAGGAGCTTCACTCTCTGGGCTTCAGAGATGCGTCTCAGTGCGAGGACGCCCTGCGGCTCAGCGGAGGCGAGGTGAAGGGCGCTCTGTCTCTGCTGCAGCGCCCTCTCCTGGAGCCCTTCCACCAGCGCATCTGGACCGACCAACCCGAGCCGCCGATCGACCCCAACAACCCGGACAAGCAGGTTAGACTGCACGGAAAATAACCTGAGGGGACACCTGTGCTGGCAGGGGAATGTTGTTTTTATATAATTAAAAGGCACCTCCCTGTGTGGTTTCACCTGTGCTGCTGCGTTAACTCCTTGTTCACCTGGTGTGCTCCTGTGCAGAGGATGTGCAGGCGTCTGCTGGCGCTGTACGACCTGCCCAGCTGGGGGCGCTGCGAGCTCGTCATCGCGTTGCTTCAAGAGCCAGATGTCAACTACTCTCTGGAGGACGTGGTGAACGCTGTGAAAATGTCTCACGACAAAGATTTCATCCGCCGTCTCCTCAACAACGAATGTCCCTTCTGTTGTGGCGTCTTCCCGCGCAGCAAGGTGGCTCACCGACACACGTGGTCTTAAAAACTCATTATTTGCTTCATTATTAGTTTAATATTCACGACACAGCTGCTCATGTCTTCTTCTTATCTCCGTGTTTCAGATGCAGTCTCTGACTTCCTGCCAGTGCTCCGTGTGTCACGAGTGCTTCAAGCTGCACTTCACCATCGCCGTGAGAGACAAACACATCAGAGACATGGTGTGTCCCGGGTGTGGCGAGCCGGACATCAACGACCCGGAACAACTGGACAGCTACTTCTCCACGCTGGACATACAGGTACCGAGTGTGGAATCCTCAAGTTTACTGAAGGTAACGGTGAGAGATATCAGGTCGCTGGTCGCTGTAACTTCCAGGAGAGAGTCAGAGAGCGAGGGAGGAAGTCGGTGAACGAGACTAAATGTCACATGACTGAGCTCAGCACTCAGCAGAGACTCCGGTTCTGGTTCTGGTTCTCTGTCTCCTCTCTGTAACGTTACGTTCATGAAGTAAAGTCCATTTTCCCTCCAGCTCCAGTCAGCAGTCGACATTACAGAACAGAAACACACGACAAGTGACGATAAATCACCTTTTTAATCCCAAAAGTCAAAAACTCACCTCTGAGCTTCTGAACTATTTCCTTATTTTGTGTTGTTTAAGTGATCCGTTATTTTGTGCATCTAAAATATGCGTTTGTGTTTGTTTTTAACCGTAAACTTTTCCTTGTTTTTGCTTTTCCCAGCTGCGGAATTGTCTGGAGAAGGAAGTGTACGAGCTGTTTCACAAGAAGCTGACGGAGCACGCCCTGATGAAAGACCCGAAGTTCCTGTGGTGTTATCACGTGAGTTCTTTCTGTCGCGTTTTATCGGCGCTCGCGATCTGATTTCCTCGTTTTACCTGCAAGTTTGCATACGCTGCTTTTCATACTCCCCTTACTTTTATTAGTTTTGGGTTATTTTTGGCTCCGTTGTGTCGCTTGAGTTCAAACTGTGAGTAAACAAAGAAGTGATGGAAAAACAAGATGCGTGTTTGCTTCTTTCACTTTGAATAATACTTGATGATCTGATATTTAATATTTCACGGGGCTGTTGGGCCTCGACGGAGGTAGAAAGTATTTAAAGTTTACAACTGATGACGTCCTCCTGATAATGTCTCATGTGTTATTCTGTGTTTTTGTAAAGTTCTTTTGTAAAAGTCAGTTAATGCCAACAATGTTTTCTCTGTCTTCTCTTTTTATTGACTTTTAAAGAGAATAAAAGAGTAAAATCTACAACGCAGGAACATCAGACCTTTTTTAAACAGCAGGAGGAGAAAAACATTAAATCAATCAATAAAACAACTCTAAAAATGATGCATATTTACATGAAGTCTGGTCTAAAAGGTTGAACGTGTCTTCCTCAGTGCACCTCCGGCTTTATCAACGACGGAGACCAGCTGAAGGTCACCTGTCCGTCGTGTCGCAAGAGTTTTTGCGCTCAGTGTAAGAAACCTGTGAGTACCGTGTGTTCCCGTTAATCATCACGGTCGATAAGAATAACGAGACGTTTCGTTCAGCCTTGAACTCGTTGAACTCCCTCCTGTGTTTTGTTTCCAGTGGGAGGCTCAGCACCAGGATCTGTCCTGTGAGCAGTTCCAGCAGTGGAAGAGGGAGAACGATCCCGAGTACCAGCGGCAGGGCCTGGCCGGATACCTGAGGGACAACGGCATCAGTGAGGCCGCAGACTTTAACCACACACTTTCATTTCACTTTTTCATAACCAGGACTTCACTTTGTGTTTATAATTCCTTATTATCAGGCCGCCTCACACACCACAGGGTTTATTTATGTCCTTTTGTTGCCACAGCAGCTAAAAAGTTCAACCTTAAACCTTCTAAATACTTCTTCGGTTATGTATTTAAGTTTGGAGCAGAAGCCTCACCTCCAAATGTTCTGTACGAGTAGATTTACCAGCATGTGTGTCGTCCTCTCGCAGCCTGTCCTCACTGCAGGTTCCAGTACGCTCTCACTAAAGGCGGCTGCATGCACTTCAGCTGCTCCCAGTGCCGGTACCAGTTCTGCAGCGGCTGCAACAACCCGTACCACAAGGTGAGACGGAGCTGCATCACCAGGACTGAAGTGTCAGCCTTGTTTTGTGAGTTCTTCCTCCCGTGATTCTTTGTTTTGTTTGCAGACGGTATGTAAGACGCCTCAGTGCGCTTTCAACGGTCTACACGCTCATCACCCCCGAGACTGCCTCTTCTATCTCAGAGACTGGGAGCCGCCCAGACTACAGGAGCTGCTGAAGGTGCAGATGCTGCTGGTTTTATACATTTACACTCAGGTGGCAAAGATGTAACTCTAATACTGAATTTTCCCCTTTTTCTGCTCTCAGAACAGCGGCGTGGAGTTCAACACAGAACCTTCTACTGGAACACAATCAGGTAAAACACTTTCTGTCTCCTTCTCGTCCAGCTTTAAACGCTTCCTCTGGTGTTTCAGGCTTCAAACACATCCGTCCTCCATTCCTTGAAGACCTGGAATCCAAACAAATGTCACATGAGCTTTAAGTTCAGGTTGTCTCGAGCCAATCACTGATGAAAGAATGTGTTTGTGTCGTCCTCTGTGAGACAGACGCTTGTTGTGTGATGGAGCAGAAAGATGAAGGAGGTCTGCAGACCGACTCGCCGTGCGGCGCCAAAACACAGCCGGGACAAGCCGGACTCTGCGAGTGAGTTTCTGACTGCCTCGTTCATTCAGCCTGAACACAAATAGAAAAATAAAGATAACAGAAACCAAAACAAGATCAAAAAGGTGATAAATCAACTTGTTTGTGCTTCAACGAGCGGCCAGAACATCCTCCTTTCTCAGAGTTAGTCTCTGATTGTCTCTCCTCACTGGTCCAGTTTATCCCGTCCTGTTAACAGAACTCTTGTGTTCCCACAGGAAGCACTACAGGGAGTACCTGGTGAGTCTGATCAACGCTCACTCTCTGGACCCGGCGCCGCTCTACGACGTCCAGGAGCTGATCCGGAACTGCGAGAGATACCTGGTGGACAAACAGAGAGCGGAGAACGAGGACGATAACGCTTACCACGCCCGGCTGCTCAAGGTGAGACGAACGCGTCTTCAGCTAGAGCCAAAGAGAGTTTGACTCATCAGACTGTCAGGATGCTCTTTAGCAAGGCGCTAGCTTCAAATCTGGTTCTTTCTAACATCTCTTTTAAATTAACAAGGCTCTGCGTAACAGTTTCTTATCAGTCCTTCCAGAAAAACGCGGAGTTTTTTTGTGGCAAAAATCCTTGATTATGCGGCACGTTTTCTTAAAAAATGTGATGGAATATGCAGGATATTTATGCAACTATTTATGCAAAACTTGCAAAAACTGTGGTTTGATGAAAAAGAGAAAAAAAAGTGATTCCCCCACCACCCTGTTCTCACTGGGCTACTACCTTAATGTAAAGAGTCATTTCTTATTACTTCCTATGATAAGCAGCACACTACATCACAGAAAGTGCTGCAAATATTTCAGTTCTCATCTTGTTTTATTTCAGACTTTAATAAACACATGGCTCAAACTTACAAAACATTGATGAGCCAAACAAGTTTTGTAGCTTTACAAAAGGAATATGCTACAACTTCTGTAAAAATGAATAAATAAAATATAAAAAGTAAAATGTGCTTCCTGTTTTACAGAGATAACAATACAAAACAGACATCTTCTGTTAAAATAAGTGTTTCCAATGCACAAAGTGGAATCTCTTACTGTAACGTAAATACTAATATACTTACAACTGGAAGGTTTTTGAAACTAGTATGATTTGTTGTTGGCAAATGAGACTGACTTGCGAGCTTCATCATGGCTTCATCGCGGGGTTTGCAGCTTTTCGATGATGTTCACGTCGTTTAATTACGTCACTTCATAACGTTCCCATGGCAACAGGGGAAAATGGCTGCTCTTGTGTGAAGTAAACGCAACATTTTTCAACTTTCTGCTGAGATATATGTGACTTTTTTGCAATGAAAATGCGAGGATTATGAAATCATGCAAGCTCCGCATATTTTGCGTGGAAATCGGCAATTTATGCAGCCAAAGTGCGGCGTATTTGAAAAAGTGCAGCCCCCGTATAAATATGCAGACTTTGCCTGATTATGCAGTGAATTATGCGATCGCATAATCGCGTTTTTCTGGAGGGACTGTCTTATTGACCGCACGTGAGCGGATTGTAACATGACATGAAAATCGAGACCTTCCTCGTCTCTTGGTTGTTGTTTTTTTGGAATGAACATTAACAACTCCTGACCTGTTTGTTCTCCCCTTCACAGAAACTGATGGAGGTTCCTCTCGGAGAACAAGTTCCTCGAAACAAATAAAGATTCCTCGTCAGAACGTCTTCCGCTTCGGTTCTCACAGCTGAAGTTAATCGTTTGTTTCCTCGTCGGTCGTCTTGATAAACTGATTATGAAGGAATTCATCTTCCTGCTTCACTGAGATTCTCATTTCAGAAATATATTTTACTTTGTACGTAAAGAGCTTTTAAAGGAACTTTTATTTGAGTTGGATCGTGTATGAATGAAAGTTTAGAGATTTATCTTTTGCACAAATGTTTGTTAAAACAATGACACAAAGAAATGAATCGTATCTCTGGAGGTTTAACGTTCACATTCTGTCAAAGACTGTCAGATTTTCTGCTGTCGGTGTTTCTTTGTCTTTTCTTTTACATGATGATCAATAAATCAGAAGAGATCGGAAGATTTTTTGTCAGATTATTTTATGTCACACCTCTTTTATTTTAAATGTTCTTAGCTGTTGATATTAAAACAAATAAAACATTTGAGGACTTTTTAATGAACAAAAAGTGCCACAAAGTGATAATTAATATCCAGCAGACTGCAATCCTGGAAAATCGTTTTTTAAATACTTTTTGTTTTTGGTGATTAAAAAGTCCTCAGATACTTTATTTAGTTGAGTATCAGCTGCTGTGAGCATTTAAAGTTTCTCTTGGAGTTTTTATTTATTTATTTATGTGTTTTTGTTTTCCTAGGATGGTAGTCTGCACTACATGATGTAACCACATTGTGGTGATTTTGCCAGGATTTTTTTTCCTAAAAAAATATTTTTTTTCTAGGTAGACGAAAACCTGGAAAAAAAACAAAATATATTTTTTATTTTTATAGATTTCATGTGTGAAACTGGTATTGAGCAGGGAAACAATCTAAAAGGAGGAAAAACGTCTTCTAGAAGAGAAATAATTTAATTTTTTTCTTTAAAAAATCAGATTTTTTTAGGAAAATAATTCAAGATTTCTTTTTCATAGGTGGGTGAAACCTCGCAAAATGTTTTTTCTGAAATTAGATTTCTTTTTCATGTGTGAAACTGGTACTGAGTGGGGAAAACATCTTCTAGAAATAAAAATACTCAGATTTTTTTTTCTAAAAATTCAGATTTTTATTCTAGTAGCTAAAAAATCTGGAAAAAAACATCTGATATTTGTTTATAGATTTCCTTTTCATGTGTGAAGCCGCTGCTGAGTAGGGAAACAATCTGAAAGGAGGAAAAAACAAACAGAAAAAGAAAATGCGTAATTGTTAGAAGAAAAAAATCTGATTACAAAAAAACACCACAGTGTGATTATTTAATACACAGAATATTTCACCATCCTATAAAAAGAACTTTAAACTTTTCAGGGCAGTTGATACTAAAACAAATACAGTTGTTTTACATTAATTTTTGGGCGTTGTACGACTTTATTCATACGACATCCTCAGATGACAAGAAGTGGGATGAGAAGTGGGAGGGCGACTTTATAATCCCTCAAATCTCAACATTTATTTCAATGTCAGATATCTGATGCAACATCTTGACAAGTTACAGTTGAAAAACAGGAAACAGACGACACAAGAAACTCCACAAGTTCAAATGTAACCGAAGCAAATAAAGTATCAGCACTTTTTAATTACCCAAAACACCAAAATCTGACAGCAGACTACCATACTAGAAAAAAAACGATTGTCAGTAAACATCAGCTGTTTTACTTGAAGCAAAGTCTTTAAAGGGATATTAGAAGGTCACGACTGACAAATAGAGTAATTAACTTTTATTTCAACATAACACATCTTATGCAACATCCTGACAAGTTACAGCCCAACAACAGGAAACAGACGACACAAAAAACATCACAAGTTTAAATGTAACACCATAAAATAAAGAGTTAAAACTGACCCTGATTAATTAACTATATTAATGTTTAATTAATAATTATTTAGTTTAGTTGTAGCCAACCTGCAGTCAGGTCAGGATACACAGCAGACTGCCATCCTAGAAAATAATAATGCAACAAAATCAGATTTTATCAGTAAAAATCAGCTGTTTTACTTGAATAAAACTCTTCAAAAGGCTTTAAATTAACATTTATTGCAACATAACACATCTTATCTAACGTCCTGACAAGTTACAGCCCAACAACAGGAAACAGACGACACAAAAAACATCACAAGTTTAAATGTAACACCATAAAATAAACAGTTAAACCAACCCTGACTGATTAAACTATTTTATTATGTAGTTATTAATAATTAAAGTAGGATGTAAACACCTATATGAGCAGGTAAAGAGGTTTACGATTATTTATTATATATTTTTTTTTATATAAATTTCCTTTTCATGTGTGAAACTGGTACAAAGTGGGCAAACAATCTGACAGGAGGAAAAACATCTTCTAGAAGTATTCAGATTTCTTTCCTACAAATTCAGGATTATTCCCCTAAAAAAATCAGGATGTTTTCCTGAAAATTCAGAATTTTTTCCCCTAAAATTCTGAATTTATTACCAAAAGAATACAGGATTTTTCCCCTTAAAATTCACGATTTTCATGTGTATAACTGTGCTTACTGGGAAAAAAATCTGATTGGAGGGAAACCATCTTCTAGAAGTAAAAGTATTCAGATTTGTTTTCCTAAAGTCAGGATTTTTCCCCTTAAAATTCAGGATTTGTCCCCTAAAAATTCAGGATTGTTTCCATAAATAATGTAATAATGTAATGTAATGTACAAATAATGTAATAATGCAATAATGTATCAGATTTTATCAGTAAACATCAGCTTTACTTGAAGCAAAACCTTTAAAAGGGATTAAAATAACTTTTATTTCAACATAACACATCTTATCTAACATCCTGACAAGTTACAGCCCAACAACAGGAAACAGACGACACAAAAAACATCACAAGTTTAAATGTAACACCATAAAATAAACAGTTAAACCAACCCTGACTGATTAAACTATATTATTATGTAATAATTAATAATTAAAGTCGGATGTAGACACCTATATGAGCAGGTAAAGAGGTGTTTAGGGTCTGTATGTATATATGTGGTGCGGGGCTGCTGTCGCCCCCTGGCGGTCGCACACGCACCGTTTCTGTAAAGTCACGTGATTTCGGGGAATAGGAGCGTCTGCGGGGAGGCAGCAGAGTCTGGACCCGCAGCGCCGGAGAGCAGACACTGTCAGTCTGCAGGCACCGCGGAGGAAACGCAACCGAGGTAAACGAAACTTAAATCAACTTCCTTAATTTAACACCTTTGCGTCTATATTCGATATACCTATAAATATCAGTGCTAACAGGTGAGAGGAGCTCAGCTTTAGAGCTCTGCTCCTCAACCAGACTCCGTTTAAAAAAGTGTTAATTTAAGAAATGTGGTGTTTTTTGTGAGCGTGTGATGCGTTTAATGTCCCGGCTCGACTTCAAACTGCACACACGAGTCTGACAACAAAATCCGCATGACATCAAGTCGATGTTTAAACATTTTTAACACGTATGTTTCTTCTTAATAATTTTGTTTTTACTCTAATTGTTTATAATGAGGATATTGTTAAAGCGCGAGGGGGCGGGGCCTGTTGTGACATGATTTGTTTATTGTTTGTTTTTTTGTGTCTCTTGTTTTTGTTGCTGTTATTAGTTTTTAACAGTCATGGCAGGAGGGAGAATGCGCTCCACGCGCAGACTGCGCTCCTGGATCGTCGAACAGGTGTGTGTGTGTGTGTGTGTGTGTGTGTTTAAAGAGTGTGTGTGTGTGTGTGTGTGTGTGTGTGTGTGTGTTTAAAGAGTGTGTGTGTGAGGCAGGAAGGGAGGGGGGAGAAGGAAAGGAAAACAGAGAGGGAGGATTGCCTCTCGGGATGTTGGACAAACAAACGTTACATCAGTTATAGAGGTTGATTCAGGGCATCTAAGTACTCAGTTACAAGTAAAAGTACTCGGTTACAAGTAAAAGTACTGCATTTGCAGCATGTTCACAGTAAAGATAGCAAAAACACACCTTTTTATGTGTCTTCAAGGTTTTCCATCTTTGCTTGACACCCATTGAGCCTGTTTTTCATTTAATTCAGGATATTTTGCAAGTTACATCTTGTAATAGATTACTCTGTTACATACTGGATGATGTAAACATTCCATAGGTTCAGCTTCTCCAGTGTGATGGTTTGAAATAAGGTGTTGTTACTTCTCATAAGCTGCTCATCTGGTATCAATTAAGTGATGGAGGATGGTTCAGATCATCTACTCAAGTAAAAGTACTCAGTTACAAGTAAAAGTACTGCATTTGCAACATGTTTACAGTAAAGATAACAAAAAGAAATATTTGTTATGTGTCTTCAAAGTTTTCTATCTTTGTCTGACACCTATTTTTCATTTTGTTCAGGAAATTTTGCAAGTTACATCTTGTAATAGATTACTCTGTTACATACTTGTCGATGCAAGCAGAGGGTTCGAAACAGTTACAGTAAAGTTAGCAACAAGAAACTATTTCTTTTTAATATCTACAAGGTTTTCTATCTTTGTTTGACACCTATTGAACCAGTTTTTCATTTGGTTGAGGGTATTTTCCAAGTTACATCTTGTAATAGATTACTCTGTTACATACTAGATGATGCTAAAGATTCCATATGTTCAGCTTCTCCAGTGTGATGGTTTGAAATGAGGTATTGTTACTTCTGTACTCACAAGCTGCTCAGTTGGCCTCAATGAAGAGATGGAGGATGATTTTGCTAGAGTAAAAGTACTCAGTTACAAGTAAAAGTACTGCATTTGCAACACATTTACAGGCAAAATAACAAAAGTAAAACTTTCTATTAAATATCTTCAAGGTTTTCAATCTTTGTTTGACACCCAGTGAGCCTGTTTTTCATCAGGTTCAGGAAAATTTGCAAGTTACACCTTGTAATAGATTACTCTGTTTCTTCTCGTCTTTTAAACTGAGTTGTGTGTCTTCGGCTGTTGCAGGTCAGCAGCGGGAAGTACCCGGGTCTGGTCTGGGACGATGATGCCAAAACCATGTTCCGCATCCCGTGGAAACACGCCGGGAAACAGGACTTCCGTAAAGACGAGGACGCCGCCATTTTCAAGGTCGGTTCTAAAAACTAACTCGCAGTCTCGTAAAAAGACAAAACGTCCAGGTAGCCGAGGAATCTGACGCGGACGTCTGTCCTCTTGCAGGCGTGGGCGGAGTTTAAAGGGAAGCTGACGGAAGGGGGTCAAGACAACCCGGCGTCCTGGAAGACGCGTCTGCGCTGCGCCCTCAACAAGAGCCCGGAGTTCACGGAGGTGATGGAGCGAGCTCAGCTGGACATCTCCGAACCCTACAAGGTGTACCGGCTGGTCCCCATCAACGAGCAGGGTGAGACCCGGACGCACCTCGGAACATTATGTAGAGATTTAAGAACGTCAAGAAACAACTCGACTTCAGTTTATATTTAGTCGACTCGTGTACTTGTAGCTGTAACTTCCAGGGAGGACGTCGAAGAATTAGATTCGAACAATTCCGAATCAAACCTTCGCGTAAAAGCATAATTATGACAAAGGAGGCACTTTTAAGATTTACCGTTTTCAGCTCAAACTTATTTTCAATGTTAGTGCTACGGGCACTTTTACGATAGCATCAAAATCTCTGTTTTTAAAACAGTAAGAAGTCTCGACACAACATGAAACTTTGCTGGTAGTATCACCAGGGTCTCTACACATGAACACGAGCATTGAGAACATTGTTTGTGTACACAGAGTTTACTAAAAAGAAGGTTTTTGAACAGCTCACGTTAGCAGTAGCTTGTTCCGCTCGCCGCCGTCCTGCCAGTGGAGAAGTGTCGATCTCAGAATGTGACGTAACCTGGAGGACAGTTAAGGTGGAACGCTCCTAAAGCTTAGTTCCATATAAATGCAGGATAATTTGTTGTTTTGTCGTTAGTGAAAAACAATATTGACCTTGAAGATGAAAAAGGAGCCTCATATAAGAAACAATACTAAAACCAAAAGCCGGTAAAGTCACGTGAGATCTGGCGTGGATAGTTGTTGCTGGAAGACAGTAGTTCCACCTTAACTGTCCTCCAGGTTACGTCACATTCTGAGATCGACACTTCTCCACTGGCAGGACGGCGGCGAGCGGAACAAGCTACTGCTAACGTGAGTTGTTCAAAAACCTTCTTTTTAGTAAACTCTGTGTACACAAACAATGTTCTCAATGCTCGTGTTCATGTGTAGAGACCCTGGTGATACTACCAGCAAAGTTTCATGTTGTGTCGAGACTTCTTACTGTTTTAAACAGAGAGATTTTGATGCTATCGTAAAAGTGTCCGTAGCACTCCCATTGAAAATGAGTTTGACCTGAAAACGAGAATACGATAAATCTTAAAAGTGCCTCTTTCATCGTAATTATTCTTTTACATGAAGGTTTGACAAAAAAAGCCTCAGTTGCATTTTGTCGTGTTGAAATTCTTTTGATTTAAAGTGTCAGAAAGTACGGACTCTTCCTTTAAAAAGATGTTGGACGTTTTGCCACACAGGGATGGAAATCTAACCCCCAAATCCTGAATTCTGCAGCGACAGCAGAGTTAGAAAACCTCCCTCTAAATATAATTAGTTATAATTCATTTCTTCTTTATCTGACGTGAATAACGAGCGTATCATTCGTTCAGGCCGTCTGAAACACTCTGATAAGTTTATCAGCAGCAACAGGACGATTAAAACGTAACGTGTCGATATGAAAACTTCCTTCCTGACATGTTTATTAAACACGATGTCGTTTCTTGACCTCAATAAAACTGCCGTCATTCAGATTGTGACATTTTTAGAATAAAATCCAAATATAAAACAATATAATTACATTTATATTTGATTATATTTCCTCTTTAGTTTTTTGTATATTCACATATAACTTCTACCATTAAGGATCTGCGTACAACTGACTCTAATATCAATATAATGTTTTTAAAAAATAGATATTTAATTCTGATTTAACGGCAAAAACATTCAGACATTCTGTTAGTTTCTTAAATTTGTTAATTTGCGATAGAAATTATATTTAAAAAAATACAACAAGACATCCCCAAAAAACTTGTTTTCTTCCAGATGTGGCAGATAAAATAAGAATAAAAGAAGAAGAAGAAGAATAAACAACAATATATTTTCTCATTTTCTAATTGAAGAGCTGAAAATTCTCATTCGGCTCTTTTTCATTATTTTTCTTACATTTGTTGATTCAATATTTTTTGGGGGGAAAATAAAAAAAAAAGATTACGGACAGTTTTTAATTAGTTTATAGTCGTTTATTAAATATTAGGTTACGTTGCTCGTGAGTATTTCCTCTCTTTGTTTTTGTGTATTCACGTTTAACTTCCATCATTAAGGATCTGCGTACAACTGACTCTAATATCAATGTAATGTTTTAAAAAAAATTGATATTTAATTCTGATTTAACGACACAAACTTCAAAAACAAGACTCGTGAGAAGTAATTACAATAAAATAGCTTGTATTCTTCCAAACATGGCAGATAAAATAAGAATAAAAGAATAATAATTTTCACTATTTTTCTTGTGTTTGTTGACTAAAGATTTTAGGGGAAGAGATTAAATCAGTTGCAGCAATAAACAGTTTTGTAAAAACAACATGATCGTATTATGACGACACGCTGCAACAATATATTAATGTCAACAACTTCACCTGGAGAGACATAAAGTGGAGACAGGACAGTTTTTAATGAGTTTATAGTCGGTCACGTTGCTCGTGAGTCTTCTCCGTCACGGTTTGATTTCGTTTTGAATCTCTCGGAGGTGAAATGAGTCAGGATTAATATTCGCAGGTGTTTTTCAGTCTCTCTCCCTGCGAGCTGGTAAACATCAGCACAAAAACACCGACGTCACACAACACGACTTTAGAAACCTCTCCTGTTTGTTTTGGAGTTAACGTTCCTGCCCGACACTCCCCGTCTGTTTTCATACATTGAAGAAAAACCTTTTAGCTTCAGCGTTTGTATTTTCAGTCGAGAAGTATCACAGAAACAAACCGTGATGATTTCTGCGTTTTGCTCTCGTGTTTTGAGAGATTTCAGGACTTTAGATTCTGTTTTTTTTCGCTCATTTTAAGTCAGAAGAAACTCAACTGAACTCCTGAAATGTGACGTGTCTGCGGACGTGTCGTCGAGCTGACCTGGTATCAGCTGAAACACATTTACGAGCCCGGCTGTTTGCTCTCTGATCCCTCAGTTCTGACGACACGCTTCAACTTGTCATGATTGATCCGAGTTCTGTTCCTTTATTTGTCCTTTATTACTGGACTTTAACTCCTCTCTGTTCTGCTTTCAAACCGGCTTTATGGCGTGTTCAGGACTTACGTAACGTACTTTACATGCGTTTATACAAACAGCCGGGCCTTTCTGCACCACGATGTGAACACACAGTGACCCGGTGAGAAAAGACGAGTGCAGTGCGGTTCTGATAGAGTCCAACACGGCTGTTTTCAACACAGGTCACATTTTTTGGGGTTTTTGAGTTTCACCATCTGAACAAAAGACGATTGGTTAAAAAACCGCAGGCAGCAGATCGAGTGACTTTAGGGAGTCAGCGGGGCAGCGAGCAGATACTTAAAACCCAGAAAAAGTTCAGCCAACATCAACCAAGAACCGGGCCGAGACAGCGGCGCCGTCCAACAGCTGCTTCTATCGGACCTACAGGGTCATAACATGCAAATAAGAGTCGTTAATCAATCAGTTCCTCGTGACTCACTGTGCAATTTTACATATTTAAGGTGGAAAGCGATCAGTTTTTGACTCTGTGTCTGGATTAATTACTGATCGATCGATTGATTGATTGTTTGATTGATCGATTGATAGATCCGACGTGTAAATGTGCTTTCAGGCGTGCTGGTTCCTGAGAAGAAATGCAGAGAGAAAGCCACCAAGAGGTCGAAAAGGAGGCGGAGCAGCGACTCGGACGACGACTACGTCCTCCCGGTGAAGCAGATAAAGACGGAAGAGGTCACGTCACAGCAGGTGAGCTGATTATTATGGGATGGAGAGGTGAGGAGCGCCTGGTGGAACCGTTCTGCCCGTCCTCCTTTAAGTCTTAACGTACATCTAAATAAATCTGGACTCTGCGCTTCACGTTACAGGAGGATAAAGACCTCGGCGAGGCTCAGAGTGTCGGAGAGGTTCTGCAGAGCTTCATCCCCGCCCCGACAGAAGAGATGGGTCAGTTCTCCTCCAACATACAGGCCGACGGTGAGTTTATTCCACATGTTTACGACACCGATCGACACATTGAAGCTGGTGACTCTGGCGTTAAATGCTGCATCCTGTCTTAGTCATGGAAAAAGGCGGTTGATGAGTTATTAGTCATAGTTTTTATTAGCAGAACTCACATTCGGGGGAACCGCCTCCGCCCAGTACGAACCAGGAAACCGTCTTGCCTCATCACGAGAGACAAAATGAGTAACGCTTTCAGATTAGGAGCAGAAATCTGATTACTGAGCCGCTGCTGCTGCTGCTGCTGCTGCTGCTGCACACAGGCTCGGATCAATAATCAGGTTACCACATGTAAACATGACCTCACTCCTCAGAGTAACCGTGTTTCTCCAGTGCACGATGTCGTCTCTGGCTGCTAACATCTGATGCAACCAGCTGACTTGTTGTGATCTATCTTTCTCCTGCAGTTGTTGATGAGATCACGCTGGACGTTCGGATCGAGGAGAGCGTCACGGCTCCCACAGGAGGTAAGAAACCGACAGACATCACAGCTCGGCAGGTTTTTGCAGAAAAAGCTGTGATTACGAGAGCAATTCTCTGGAAAAACATAAAGTTTTTAACTACAGTTGCTTGAATGTAGCTCTTATTTTGAAAGGTGTATTAACAGTCCTTCCCTTTGTGTGTCTTCAGTCCAGGACTCCTTCAGCGTGGTGGTTCAATATTTAGGACAGGAAGTTCTCCAGCGTCAGATCCAGGGCGCCGACATCAGGATAATGTACCAGCCGTCCGCCGTCGTCCCGCCGACCTCCGCCATCCTGAAAGGCGGGTTTCCTCGCATCCCGCTGCCGGAGCCGCCCTCCACGCTGCCGACCGGCCAGGAGCTGCAGGCTCTGTTCACCCTGCTGCCCTTCATGGAGAGAGGCGTCGTGCTGACCTCCACGCCGCAGGGGGTCTACGGCAGACGGTTCTGCCAAGGGCGGGTGTTCTGGACGGGGCCGCACACGACAGAACCGGGGCTGCATAAGATGGAGAGGAACACGGAGCCGGTGCTGCTCTTCAGCAAAGACGTCTTCAAACAACGTGAGTCCAGAGAGGAGCTGACGGAGGACGTGTGAGCTCCACCTCCAGCTGCAGATGCATCACTCGTTAGTCTGAATGTGATTAAATGAGCTGAATGGTCCTTTAATGGTTGAGGTGTTCATCTCACTTTTCTTTCCCTTCTGTATCAGAACTGGAATTCTTCCGTACAAACGGCGGCGCGGCTCCTCAGTGCGGCGTCACGCTGTGTTTCGGAGAAGAGCTGAGCAACACCGAAGACCCGTCTGGAAAACTCATCATCGTTCAGGTGAGTGCACTAGAAACTAATTGGGTAATTACTGCTGCTTTGTTTACTTTTTAGAGGATTAACTGATGCGGTTGGTTGCAGCTCTAGACGTCTTTCTTCCTTTATGATATCTCAGTTCTGTCGTCCAAACAGACATGATGTTTTCAACACAAAGAATAAAGAAGTTAATGTAGAACATTTGCCGAATTCACAAGAAGGCCCAAATAATCAAGAATTTGTCAGCGAAAGCGTTTTACAAGGTTTATAAAGTCTCTCCTCAATCAACAACTCACTAAATTGAGTGATTTTTAAAGGGAGTCTGGTGACAAGAAAAGGAACAACTTCATGTTTTGTATTTCATGCCGAATTTTCAGTAAAGCACGAGTGATTTTGAATTTGATGTCACTGTTTGGCAAAGTTTTTAAAGTTCCTCTTGCTCTCAAAATTATGCAATTTGTTAAGGGAGTCTGGTGATATTCATATTTCCCACTAACAACCTCTTCTCGTCTCCTCTGCAGATCACTTTACCGTGGGCGGAACAGCAGGTCCAGAACGCTCAGTCGCTCTTTCAGTCCATCTCCATCCTCCAGAGTCTGGCCAGTCAGTCTCCACTGGGAGAAATCACTCTAAACCTGGTCCCATGTGGGTCCGCCTGAGCCCCGAGTCCAACGTCAGGGAGGGGGGCTCATTTCAAAATAAGACACATACCTATCTAAAAGCCATTCATACAAAATAAAAGCGTACAGGGCCGAGCGCTAGGTCGTCATTTTATCACTTTCACTGTAAAAGCGTCACTTAAAAGGGAATTTTTGGACCAAATTAGAACCCCTGACTCTAACTGACTTCAAAATAAAAGCCTGATTCTATTTTCTTGTACCGCTCAGCCCTCGTAGAACAGCACAAAACAAATCTTAAAGCACTTATGAGTAAAGTTGAACTATTAGACAGTTTTCTTGTCCTGTGAATGGAGACGGTGCTCGTAGAGATCAGCTGGTGTCCTGGAAGCACTACATGTAGACAGAGAAGTCGACCTCAGAGCTGTAACATGTCAAATCGGCAGAATTGATCTGTTTAAGTTTTTTGATAATCAAATTTGTCATTTTTCTATGTAAAAAAAGCAAAAAACAAAAAAACGTTCTGCTTCGATTTGCACTTTTCTCCATCACATGTGACAGCAGATGTAATATCTTTAAGGTTTTGGACTGTTAGTCAGATTTATTTGTTTACTCTTAACATCTCATAGACGATTTAGTGACTCTGTCGGTCGCAGCTTCGGTCGTCTTTCTTCATTCTTGAAATCTAGAAACGGGACGTGAACTCAGTTCCGTGGTCGCGGCTGCGCGTCTTGTTTCCCCGTTAAGCGAGAGGTTCCCAACCTGCGACACAAGGTGACATCCGAGGTGATCGAGAGAAGATTCAACTGGAAGAGAAGCAGACAGAAACAGAAACTCGTCTGCTTCGCTAACTTACCTTGAGAGTTGCTGGATAGTTCTGATGTTTTACTCTAAATAAAACTCTAAACGGTGTCACGATGTCAGCAGGTTGGGAACCGACGCTCTGAGCAGCTCGTGGCCGCTTTGTTTTGTACTTGAGCGACATTTAAAACCTCGTCCTTGAAGCTGCAACAAAAAAAACAAAAACCCCAGAGTAGTTCAGCAGATCCACTGTAGTGAGCAAAGAAGTATCTCGCAGTAACTTGTTAGCAGTTTTGTTTTTAATGTAACGTCTGTTGATCAGCTGTTTAGTTTTCACGTTAGCTTCCTGTTGTTAAACACAGACATGGATACATTTACAAACGCGTGTTAAAGGTCGTCTCTGAACAACCTTCAGTCATGCTCCAGTTAGAAATCATCTGTTATGTTATTAAGTGAGAAAATAATTTACAATAGTGTACAGAGAGTAGCTCAAACTTCTGTGTCTAAGAGAGGATTAGTGTTTCACATTTACACCGATTTAGACATTTTATAAGTCGTTCAGGATGTGACAGAGGAAAACAAACACACAAAACATTTCAATATAAAAGTCCTGCAGTAAATATTCTGCTGAAGCGCACGATGTATGTATGTTTATACACTGCTCATAATTACTTAATTACTACTTTTGTTTTATAGATATTTCTGGTTTCTAACGTGAAACTGAAACAGCTTTTAAATTCGATCACGATTCATCTTCCTTCAGCTTCGGCTCGTTTGTGTTCACTGCAGGACTTTAATATTATAAAAAAGGTGTTTGTTTTTTTGTCCACCCCTTGGAGCTTGTCATATACATAGGAATAACAGTAATCCAGCAACAAAAGGACACAGCAGGACCAGATGAACCACAGATGCTTGGCAGTAGTGTTAAAAGGAGTTTTTTAAGGAGGGTTTTTCCATGTTTAGTCAGCGGGGGTGTTGGGCTGAACCAAAAGGCACACTCTGACGGGGGGGGGTGGAAGACTACAGAGACCTACCATACTGTAAATATTGTGTTATTTATGCATGTTTTATGTCATGTCCGTGTTCAGTCACAACAAATAAAGCATTAAAAATAAACCTGAACTCTGTGTGGCCGTCGTGTTCGTGGTGATGACGTCAGAACACAAAACAATCTGGACCCTGGTACAAAAACCGCTGCTACAAACTGGTCTACATGCTGCCGTTGGCCGGCGAGGCGAGCTCTGCTATCTTGTTGTTTAGTTTCTGATTGGTCCAGTCCTTTGTGATGTCGTCCAGGTGGCTGTCGAAGTCCACCAGCAGCGAGTGATCGCCGGAGTCCAGCATCTGACCGGCGATCGCCCGAGTCTCCTCCCACTGTCGCAGCATGATCCTGAACACAGCGAGGAGACATAAAAACAGGGAGGTCGGCGCTGACGTGGAGGAGAGACTGAAGACGTGTTGTTATGATTTAGTGTTGGACAGTATCTAAAACGCTTCTGTATATTCTCACTCTCTCTTTCTTTGTTTAAATCCTGTTAATATCCAGCTGTGACGTTCAGTTATTCCCCCCAACGAGCATCAATGAAGTTTTGTATCAATATTGTTTTATTACAGGTGCTACAAGGACATTAAACTTTCTGTAGATTCTGGCGAACTCTTTGGATGAAAGATGTCGATGGTGAAGTGAAGATGACTTTGTTTCAGTGCAGCTTCATCCTCAAAATCTATTTTTAAATGTATTTGTGGGATTCTGACCCGGAAACAAACAATAAAAATACAGATAATAACAGTTTTTCTGAGGCATTACTGAAGGTTATTGAAGAATGTGATGATGTTTCCAGATAACTGCTCAGATTTGACTGTTTCCTGAATGTTTTTTACTTTCACACCAGTCTACTTATTAAAGTTCAGACCCCTGTTTCAACATCAGGAGGCAGCACTTCACCTCATTGTGGCGTCATATTACTCAGATTACAGGCAGACATAACTACTCATCTTATTCTTGTATTTCTCGGAGCTTCATTTTGGGCATTTCCACTCTGGGTTTTTTGTTATTTTGCACACATTGAGAAGATTTGAGTGGAAACACGGAGACTTATTTGTACTACGTGTCTGTGCCCGTCTGTGAAGGTCTGAATGATTATGACTCAAACTAACCACACCGATGTAGTTTCATTTTGAATCACCAGAGAGAGTTCTCCGCCGTAAAAAAAACAACCTCAGAGCTCAACAGGAAACATGTGACGGCGTCTGGTAATGTGCCATGTGTTATTAATAATGAGCACATTTCTACACAGACTCTTAAACATCTTTCTTACTGAGAATGATGCGACTGATGAGAGTATGACAGAGATGTGCTGCTCTGGGAAAACTCCCTCTGCTGCTGTAAACCAGCTCTACACCTGAAACCATCCAGACTACAGAATGTGATGGTTTGTGGAGGAAACTGAGATTTGTGGTTTGCAGCTTTACAGACATCTGTGGAGTCCGCCAGCCGTCGCTTACGTGTGTTTGTCTTTGAGCGTCCATCTTGAATCTTTGCGCTCGTACATCACGATGGGAGGAACCCGATAGTCTGCAGACATCTTACTGCCGTCGAGCTGCGACACAAGACAGAGAGACATAGTCAGTCAATGAATGAATGAATGAATGAATGTCTCAGCAGACAGGTCAGGGTAAGAGGATGGTTAAAAACAACCAGCAGTTCTTCTTACCATTAACAAAACTGCATTTTCAAACTGCTCAGAAATCTTATCAGCTATCTTCAGTGCGCACGGCGTCGGGCTGTCGAAGGCAAAAGATACATCGATTAATCAGAAAGTTAGAAAAGTCCACATCTTTCTATAATTACAGCTGCGGTGTAACATTTTAAACGACATCTTCAACATCACAAAGGTTCAATTCAGCTGAAATCAGAGGGCGGTCTGGAACTCACCTACTGTCCGATACGCAGGCGTTGGCCTGATAGTATCCAACTATCCTCTGCTGAGTCTGTGAACACCAAACATCCACCTGCAACAACACAACACACCGTCGCTTTACCACCGCGTTTACATCAAATGCAAAAACTCCTCCGGCCAGAGCAAAGATCCTCTCTGCTCATGACAGGACAGCTTCCTCTGCAGCCAGTCTGACACATTAGTGACATAGCTGGTTTGAATTTGGCTGATATTTGGTGAGTTTTCTGGACTGGAGAAAAAACAACAGTGGAAATGAACAATGTTCTGCTGGGAAATCATAATAATTATAAATCATCCCAAACGTCTTTGTTTACGTTATTTCCTCCACCAACGATGTCGTGTTTTAACCGGCGTCTGTTGCTGTGTTTGCTGGTTTGGATCACACAAAATCTACTGAACAGATCTCCATGAATCTTAGATGGAGGATGTGTCCCGGTCCAGAACAGACTCCACTTACTGGACCGATCCAGGAACTTTTCCTCACCTTCTTTAACACTGTGCGATCGGACGTTTTTCAACATTTTCATTCATGTACCTGACATCAGCGAAACGACATATATTATTTTGACGATCAATTAACTGCTTTAGTCGTTTTTTTTTAAAGAAGAGAAAGTTTGAATTCTCTAACTTCAGCCTTTCAATGTTAATATTTTCTGCCTTTTTTAGATCAAACTTCTCAATGACATAAACTGAAGATCTCTTCAAGACGTCATTCGAGGCTTTGGGAAACACTGATTGGCAATTTTCAACATTTTTTTTTTTAAATGTATAGCCCAAACAAGTAAGTATGTAATTGTTGCAGCCATAACTTAAATGTGTAGTCAAGAGAGTACTAATGATAGTAAAAAGTACACTCTGATGAGATAAAACATCTGTCAGTCATTCTTATTTAACATCCAGCTGTTGACTCTTTGACTTGAAATCACAGTTTCCTTTTCGTTGATTAGTTGGTAAAAAGTTAATTGCATGAGGGACGAGCACACATAACACACATGTGAGGGCTTAAAATCTGATTTTTTGAAAAGCTGTCTGCAGAAATGACATGTTGTTTCTTTAATTTCGACTTTCCCTGTGAGGACACTGACCCATGCACCACACCTGTCAGAGGGTGTCCTACCTGTGTGAGGGCCAGCTGGGTGATGGGGGCCAGGGACAGGTGGGAGTGCAGCAGCGGGACACAGTCGGTCACACACACCGCGTCTCCCGCCGTGCTGGACGACAGCAGCAGCCCGTTGATGCTGCAGCGCGGGAACAGACAGCAGTGCAGGTACATCTTCACATAAGCCCGACAGGACAGCTCCACCTCGCCCATGATGACCACTGACAGGACACAGACACAAAGACTACTGACAGCCGGCTTCAACACACCTCAGCGGAGGCTAACTGCACTCCAGCAACACACGTCAACCACAACAATGATTTCCTAAACACAGAAGAGTCCGCAGCCATCGCGTTCAGCATTCAATCTAACACAAAACCAGGAGAAATCATCCTCACGGTTGTGTTTTAACTGGATGTAGCTAGCTAGCTTAGCTCAATCAGCCAGCTAGCCGACTGTTGTTACTACATTAGCATGCTAGCAATCCAAGCAAAGTCTTACCGTGTAGAGGAATATAATGTATTAAACGAGGCCTAAACAAACAAATGTCTTCTTTCCGATTATCAAATGTATGTATTCATGTAGGTTTATAAATGATGCTGTGTCGGCTAACAGTGTCACTGAGCAGCTACACATAAACGTCTGAATGGCTACTTCCGGTCACGCCTAGAAGCGTTAAATGTAACTATCTGATTGGCCGAGCCGTCGATCGTGTTCGATCTAATAGGAGGAACAAGGTGTCAATCATTTCTGCCGTCTCTGCTCCACAGCAGTGCTCCCTCTAGTGGAGCGGAGGTGTTCCCTCACATCAGTTCACTGTTGGGACAGAATAAAGAGATAAAAGTGGGAATTATATTTCATTTGAGTGATTTTATTAACCTTTATCCAACTGCTGATGTTATTTTAATAGGACTTTTCTTTTAAATTCCAACCTCAGCTCATGTGATATGTATATAACACGTTGTGTATATTAGATAACTAAAACTGTTTAGATATTATGCAACATTAAAAAAAAAAGTAATCACTTGGTCCAGGATTCTTTTTTGTAATTTTTACTATTGTTCATGAGATTTACCTGCATGTCCATGCCATTTCTCTTGTGTCCAACAGGGGGAGCTTTGTTTCATAAAATGAAATAATCCCTTTAGTTCAAAGGGGAAGTTTGTTATTACAGCAGCAAAAATAGAGACCATCAGTTAAAAACTAGAAAAAGCATTGAGAACAAAGCTCCAAGATAACGCAATTGCAGATTGATGACCCAATAAAAGGTAACCCTCATGCAACTGATGAAAGACCACAAACAAAAAATTGTTCTGGGTCAAAAATGGCCATAATACTATACAAGTGTATGGAAAAAACAGTTGAAACAAACTGGTATTAAAAGCATTAAAGTCCTGAAAATGAATTTGAACCACACACATTTATATTTGTGCCCTGTTAAACCCATTTCACACCACACAGACCCTTTAATTGTGCAATGCATTTTTGTAAAATTAAAGTCCACCTTGAATCATAGCCACCCTGTCACAGCACGTGTAATAGTGAATTGTTTAACATGATAAAATGTAGAAGTGAAAGTTGAAGTACTTTAACATGGAACATTTGTACAAAATGTTGAGTAAAAATCAGTTGCATGAGTGTTTGACAAACTGTCAATTTCAAACTTGCTTACTGATGTGAAACAGCCCCAAAATATGCAAACCTAATACTGCAAGAATTGAAGACAATGTCACTAAAAATTAGTTGAGAATATTGAGTGCATATGTGAATGGATGCACAAGTCAAATTAAATGCCACATTAGACCAAAAACTCAAGTGTAACAATTTGATGTGTAGATTATAGCAAAGCAGACTTTTACAAAAAGATGTCCAGCAGAGGGTGCTGTGAAGTTCACATCCCAATTTTGTCTCAAGTGACCAAAGAAAAAAAAAAATATATTTTTGCGGTTTTAGTAAACTTCCCTGTGGCCCATGATAATGTCAAATAGGACTTTAAAGCCACACCATGTAATTTTGAATAAGTCAAACTCAGAAATATTTCCCATAACCAAATAAAGCTGTTCAAGGCAATTAAGGACCCTGAACACTAAGCTAGACAGGGTCCACCACATAAGGTATGAAACCCCTTTTACTTAAAGTGAAACTGTTCAGTGATGAAGTCAAAGATCTTTGGATTAAAATTTCCTCCCAAGAACTATGACACTGAGCCCCCCCCCCCCCCCCCCCAACTAGATTCTGCACTTGATACTTTCCAAAGAGAATCTGATCTTCAGAAATCAAGACATGACAGGATACAAGTTTGATTCAAGTTTATTTGACAAGTCAATGATCTCAGTTGAAGGCAGTCTTCCAAGCATCCTCAGTGTTTTAGTGCCTGAAAAACAAAGGAATTTCAGAGTTAAAGGACATACCCTGCCTTTTGCTGGTCTGGCAGTTCCATATAGTATGTTCATGAACATAAAAGGGTTTACGTCAATTTACTCATTTTTAAAATGAAAATGTGCAAGTGTTCACATCTTACCTTGGGGCCTGGTAGCGCAGTTGCTGGGGTGGCTGCTTCTGTGGGTATCTAGGCTGTGGGGGTGCGAAGCGGAAATGGTTGGGTGCCTGCAATCTTGGCACCTTGTAGAAGAGCTTGGGTTGGTAGAGCTGCTGGGGCACCCGCTTCCGTGGGTAGCTAGGCTGCTGGGGCACCTGGGGCATCTGCTTCCGTGGGTAGCTAGGCTGCTGGGGCATCTGCTTCCGTGGGTAGCTAGGCTGCTGGGGCATCTGCTTCCGTGGGTAGCTAGGCTGCTGGGGCATCTGCTTCCGTGGGTAGCTAGGCTGCTGGGGCATCTGCTTCCGTGGGTAGCTAGGCTGCTGGGGCATCTGCTTCCGTGGGTAGCTAGGCTGCTGGGGCATCTGCTTCCGTGGGTAGCTAGGCTGCTGGGGCATCTGCTTCCGTGGGTAGCTAGGCTGCTGGGGCATCTGCTTCCGTGGGTAGCTAGGCTGCTGGGGCATCTGCTTCCGTGGATAGCTAGGCTGCTGGGGCATCTGCTTCCGTGGGTAGCTAGGCTGCTGGGGCATCTGCTTCCGTGGGTAGCTAGGCTGCTGGGGCATCTGCTTCCGTGGGTAGCTAGGCTGCTGGGGCATCTGGGGTGGCTGCTTCTGTGGGTAGCTAGGCAGTTGGGCAGCATAGCTAGGAAGCTTCACTGGGTAGCTAGGCTGCTGAGGCACCTGGGGTGGCTGCTTGGCAGGGTAGCCAGGCTGCTGGGGCACCTGGGGTGGCTGCTTGGCAGGGTAGCCAGGCTGCTGGGGCACCTGGGGTGGCTGCTTGGCAGGGTAGCCAGGCTGCTGGGGCACCTGGGGTGGCTGCTTGGCAGGGTAGCCAGGCTGCTGGGGCACCTGGGGTGGCTGCTTGGCAGGGTAGCCAGGCTGCTGGGGCACCTGGGGTGGCTGCTTGGCAGGGTAGCCAGGCTGCTGGGGCACCTGGGGTGGCTGCTTGGCAGGGTAGCCAGGCTGCTGGGGCACCTGGGGTGGCTGCTTGGCAGGGTAGCCAGGCTGCTGGGGCACCTGGGGTGGCTGCTTGGCAGGGTAGCCAGGCTGCTGGGGCACCTGGGGTGGCTGCTTGGCAGGGTAGCCAGGCTGCTGGGGCACCTGGGGTGGGCTGCTTGGCAGGGTAGCCAGGGCTGCTGGGGCACCTGGGTGGCTGCTTGGCAGGGTAGCCAGGCTGCTGGGGCACCTGGGGTGGCTGCTTGGCAGGGTAGCCAGGCTGCTGGGGCACCTGGGGTGGCTGCTTGGCAGGGTAGCCAGGCTGCTGGGGCACCTGGGGTGGCTGCTTGGCAGGGTAGCCAGGCTGCTGGGGCACCTGGGGTGGCTGCTTGGCAGGGTAGCTAGGCTGCTGGGGCACCTGGGGTGGCTGCTTCTGTGGGTAGCTAGGCTGCTGGGGCACCTGGGGTGGCTGCTTCTGTGGGTAGCTAGGCTGCTGGGGCACCTGGGGTGGCTGCTTCTGTGGGTAGCTAGGCTGCTGGGGCGGCTGCTTCTGTGGGTAGCTAGGCTGCTGAGGCACCTGGGGTGGCTGCTTCTGTGGGTAGCTAGGCTGCTGAGGCACCTGGGGTGGCTGCTTCTGTGGGTAGCTAGGCTGCTGGGGCACCTGGGGAGGCTGCTTGGCAGGGTAGCTAGGCTGCTGGGGCACCTGGGGAGGCTGCTTGGCAGGGTAGCTAGGCTGCTGGGAAAGCTGCAGTTGGGGCTGCTTAGCAGGGTAGCTAGGCAGCCACGCAGGGTAGCTAGGCTGCTGGGGCACCTGGGGTGGCTGCTTGGCAGGGTAGCTAGGCTGCTGGGGCACCTGGGGTGGCTGCTTGGCAGGGTAGCTAGGCTGCTGGGAAAGCTGCAGTTGGGGCTGCTTGGCAGGGTAGCTAGGCAGCCACGCAGGGTAGCTAGGCTGCTGGGGCACCTGGGGTGGCTGCTTGGCAGGGTAGCTAGGCTGCTGGGAAAGCTGCAGTTGGGGCTGCTTAGCAGGATAGCTAGGCAGCCACACTGGGTAGCTAGGCTGCAGTTGGGGCTGCTTGGCAGGGTAGCTAGGCTGCTGGGGCACCTGGGGAGGCTGCTTGGCAGGGTAGCTAGGCAACCACACTGGGTAGCTAGGCTGCAGTTGGGGCTGCTTGGCAGGGTAGCTAGGCTGCTGGGGCGCCTGGAGAGGCGGCTGCTGTGGGTAGCTGGGCTGCTGGGGCGCCTGGAGAGGCGGCTGCTGTGGGTAGCTGGGCTGCTGGGGCGCCTGGAGAGGCGGCTGCTGGGGCGCCTGGGGAAGCGGCTGCTGGGGCGCCTGGGGAAGCGGCTGCTGGGGCGCCTGGGGAAGCGGCTGCTGGGGCGCCTGGGGAAGCGGCTGCTGGGGCGCCTGGGGAAGCGGCTGCTGGGGCGCCTGGGGAAGCGGCTGCTGGGGCGCCTGGGGAAGCGGCTGCTGGGGGTAGCTGGGCTGCTGGGGCGCCTGGGGCATCTGGGAAGCGGCTGCTGTGGGTAGCTGGGCTGCTGGGGCGCCTGGGGCATCTGGGGAAGCGGCTGCTGTGGGTAGCTGGGCTGCTGGGGCGCCTGGGGCATCTGGGGAAGCGGCTGCTGTGGGTAGCTGGGCTGCTGGGGCGCCTGGGGCATCTGGGGAAGTGGCTGCTGTGGGTAGCTGGGCTGCTGGGGCGCCTGGGGCATCTGGGGAAGCGGCTGCTGTGGGTAGCTGGGCTGCTGGGGCGCCTGGGGCATCTGGGGAAGCGGCTGCTGTGGGTAGCTGGGCTGCTGGGGCGCCTGGGGCATCTGGGGAAGCGGCTGCTGTGGGTAGCTGGGCTGCTGGGGCGCCTGGGGCATCTGGGGAAGCGGCTGCTGTGGGTAGCTGGGCTGCTGGGGCGCCTGGGGTGGCTGCTTCTGTGGGTAGCTAGGCTGCTGGGGTGTCTGGGGAAGCTGCCGCTGGGGCAACTGTGGCTCCTGGTAACCAGGCACTTGAGGCTGAAGGGGTCCACTAGAGTCTACCTGTAAGGTAGAAAGTACACTGAATGAATACTGCATTTCTTGCATTGATTGGCAACTTGGATCTTACGTTTCAGCTCAAGGCTGGCAAGTGGGATTTAAGTGCTTTTGTAGCCACTTGCCTCAGTTGCACTTGAGGTTGAACCACCAACAAGGGGTCCGGTGCTCCATGAAGGTTGATCGCCAGTGTTAAAGCTACTTGAGGCTGGTTGATAGCCTACACCTGGCACCTCATTCTGTCCATACTTAGCAGATTCAGCACTGGAAGCTGTTGAGCAGATACTTTAAGTCTATGCATACAACCCATTTAGTAATTTCACAACTTGACTTAACTTACCATTTACTTGTAATCTTCCAACAGTTAGTACTGATAACAGCAACACTCTAGACAGACATGGCAAAGTTACTACAGGCTTTCATGATGAGTTGAACAAACAAAACAAATCTTTGCTTAAAAAAGACTTACCTTGAGAGAAACCCCATGGCTCAGCTCCTACCAAACCACACAACTGGACTAGTTTGAAATCAATGACTCTGAGACAACGCCGGAGCTCTTTATAGGGTGTCCCATCTAACCTTGCTGATTAAATGGACACAGGTGTGAGAGGTTGAAGGCAGGTGGGGCTAATTATCATTAAAACGTCGGTTTAGAGGCTCTTGGAGATGTTCAAGTTTTTTATTTGGGAGTGTATCGACATGCAAAGAGATTGTTTAAATTTGATTGTCCTCTTCACAGTCCAACAGCAACATTATAAAGTTTTTGTCAGCATTTGTATTTGTTTTTACAACTTTATTGAAGCATTTTGAAATATACATGTTATACAATGAATTTTATTGGAAATATGTTTTAAGTTTTCCTATCACAGCCGGCAGAACTTCACAGTATAAACACTTAAATAAAATAAAAGATGATGTCAACAAATTGAAGTCGAAAAGATAAACAAAGATTGAAAATATACAAAAACAATCAAATAAATGAGGCTTGAAATTTCTAATTAATCTTTTTTTTAATTTAAAGTCTGATTTTTTGTCATCTTTCAAACCGCTTGTAAGATTTTACTTGAAAATAATGATTGAATTATCTACATTTCACCTCAACCTGAGTTTTATTAGCCTACAACTGTCAGAAGAACTACATTTCCCGTCAGTAATCACATTACGCAAGGAAAACACCACTTCCTTCAACGGAACTTCAAAATAAGAGCGTTTCGCCAGTTGTTCGTCATCGCCGTTATGAGATCGAACGCACACTGCTTTTATTTTGAAATCAAGGTCATTCCTCCGTGTTTCGTCGATCCCTGGTTGAGCCGCTGATCGACCGGGACCGGGGGCAGCGCAGTCCCGTATGAACCGGTAGGCATTTGGCAGGTACCAGTCCCGCAGCGATGAGGCTCCGTCTGGCCGGGGCCGTGCTGCTGTCGGCGGCCGCATACTACGTGTACTTGCCGCTACCGAGCGGCGTGAGCGAGCCGTGGAAGCTGATGCTGCTGGACGCGCTGTTCCGGAGCTTCTTACAGGCGGTGAGAGCCGGGGGATGCGCCGGGAGGGCAGGTTGATGTGATGGGTCAGAACAATCAGTCAGAGGGGGTCAGAACACAGCACCAGTTTATATATAATCATTTATAATCATATATAATCATTTAAAACAGGACAGCTCAGAGGCAACATGAGAATAATATAATGCACCAGATGAAGAGACTGAAGAACAGCATGACGTGATAAACAGAAGAGATGTTTAAAATAAGAGTTTGATACGACAGATAATCATTAAAATTCAGAATATTAATCAATATAAACCGTGTGCAATAATGTAAATTAAATCATTGTATGTTTTCAATCAGCTATTTTGTATATATTTTTTTATTTATGTTGCTTTTTGAATGATGCTAACAACAATAACAACAACCATAACAACAATAAGGACGACAACAATAACAACAGTAACAATAATAAGACAACAACAACAACCACAACAACAGTAACAACAATAAGAATAACAACAATAAGAACGACAACAATAATAATGACAACAACAATAACAACAACAACAACAACCACAACAACAGTAACAACAATAAGAATAACAACAATAACAATATCAACAGTAACAGCCACAAAAATAACAATGATGACAAAAATGATAACAACAATAATAACAACTACAAATAAACACCAACAATAACAACAACAACAATAATGATTACAACAATAGGAACAACCTTAACAACTGTAACAATAATAACAATAAGTATGACAACAATAACAGTAACACCAACAATAGCAATGACAACAAGTACAACAATAATAACATTTAAACAATAATATTTAGAATAATAATAATTATTCAAATGTATTTGTTGTGGCGATATGGTGATATTTATGGTACAGTTGACATAAAAAGTTAAATATATTGAAGTGGAAACCATAATCTGTATGTTGGAGGTTATTTATTTGACAAAAAGAGAAAAAACACAGTAAACAAAGTTACAAAATAATATTTTATTATATATTAGAAAATCGCAGCTGATATTTATAAACCTTTACGTTGCTCCATAATTTATTTATATAGCATATCATTGTTTGTTCACAGTGAAATAATGGATGAATGGATAAAAGTTCAATTTACTTATTTATTAATCATGTTTATCACAAAGTGTTCCTCCAAATTCTGTCATTTAAATTTATTTTAGATCAACTGAAGGATTAAATGTTGCTTCAGACCACTTTAAACTACGTCTGGGCGATATATTGATGTTATCGTTATCATGATATGAGACTAAATGATCTTAGATTGTAGATATCGAGGGTATTGTGATATTTGATTGTAGTCGCCTGCTCCAAACATTTATGAAGCGCTTTGAGGAGATTTTAAAAGCTCACCCGTTTGAAAAAATATGTATTGTCTGAATAATGTCACAAAACATTTTGTAGATATTTTCTTGAGACCCCGTGACCTTTGACCTGCTGCTGAACGCACCGTAACCTGTTTAAAACATGTGTCGTCGGCCTGGTTCACACGTGACGGAGCCGTAACTCCTACACAACATGTTGTTTGAACTTAAGCTGCTGTTAAGCTCTCGGGGGCAGAACACACACACACCCAGCTCTCCAGGCTTCACGGCACTGAAACAAGTTTTTAACGACACTCGGTGAGCGGGACGGGTTTTCACACCCAGCTCTTTGTTTCCCTCCTGCAGCAGTCGTTACACCGTTTCCACAGGTTCATTAATCAACACAGAGGCTTCGCAAATAAACGGATATCAAGAAACAAGTTGGAGGTTTTGGAGTAAATCTGGTGGCGTTTACATTTTCTGCTACAAGTGACTCCAGTTTTTACTGTTTATTTGATGGCTTTAGTTGTAGATTCAGATTAATAATAACCACAACTAAACAAATTATGATGTGATATTATAGATTATGATGAAACTCCATTGATTCCTGAGTGGTAAATTGTATAAAATAGTTAAAATGATCTCCACCATCACCAGGTGCAGAATTAAAGTGATGAACACCTGAAGTCATTAATAAGTACAATCAAAAAATATAACAATGTACTAACTGCTGCTGTTTGTAGCTGCTATTAGCTCGTTAGCTAAGTCAACCAAGCCGCTAGCAGTATGGACAGCCAGGCTAGCTGGTTAGCATGCTATCTTCAGTATTTATATCTCTGAAACAATACATAGAGGTCATAACATCAAAACTGTTATTTCTTCACATTCTGTTGATAATTTTAGTTAATTTTGATGCTTCTACTTTGGTACTTTTAGTTAAAGGAGCAATATGTAAGAGTTGGACAGTATCGATCCAATAGGGGGCAGCAGATCAGCAGAGTAACCGCTAACTGCTGCTAACAAAAGTCACACCTGTCTCCTCTCAGGTATAGAAAAGTGTCTTTGAAGTCGTAACTGACGTGTGTTTGTGTCTCCAGAGCGACGCGGCTCACTCGCTAGGCGTCTGCCATCGGGTCCACCTGTTGAACCAGGTGGTGTCCTGGGTGGAGGTGATCGAGGCTCGCTCCTGCGCCGCCGTGCACGTGACCGACTCCACGCTCGGCGGCGTGCCCACCCGAGTCTTCCAGCCCAAAGAGGGGAAGCAGCTGAAGAGGGGAGTCCTGTACTTCCACGGCGGAGGATGGGCTCTGGGCAGCGGACGTGAGTGTTGGTTCTGACAGCAAACAAGGAGTTTCTCCACAATCATAGACACATTTTTACTCTGCAGAGCAGAAAACAACTTTCAGAATTTATCATTCGATATGTGATACTTGCTTCATGTTTACATTATATCACAATCACTTACCTGCATCACAGGGATGCGATCGTACGACCGTCTCTGTCGGAAAATGGCGGAGGACCTGGACGCTGTCATCATGTCTGTCGAGTAAGTTATGTCACGCTGTAAGAAAGAAATTTAATTGATTCTTTCAATGTCAAAATCGACAAGCAAACACTTTTAACATATTTTATTGCCGTTCCTGTGACAGAGCTCCAACATTCATGTTACATAATAACTCGATCTTCCTATGATGTCCTGTTGCTATAGTTACCGTCTGGCTCCGGAGGCGGTCTTCCCAGATCAGTACCACGATGCGTTAGCGGCGTCGCGGGCTTTCCTTTCCTCTCAGGTGTTGGAGCGCTACGGCATCGACCCACACAGGGTGTGTGTATCTGGAGACAGCGCCGGGGGAAACCTGGCTGCTGCTGTGGCACAGGAGGTAGAAAATACACACACACACACGCACACACACGCACACACACACACACACACACACACACACACACACACATCTCACTTGTGGTGCAGTGCCGGACAACATTATGGAAAGGATGAAAGAGGTTTTTGTTGAAGAGTTAAATAACAGGATTTGCCGCATTGCGTCAAATCCACCAGACTCCATTTACAAAATCACTAATTTTATCATGGTAGAACTCAAGACATTCAAACTCAACCAAAACAAAATACATTTCACCAAAATCATCATTGTTTGTATTTATAACAATCACCAACTCACCTCACCACTTTAGACGTGTTAATACTAGAAGAGGAGCAAGACATCAGAGAAGCAGCAGGAGGTAAACAGTGTGTGGAGAAAGAATATTTACTCTTTTAACACCATGAATTATGGGTTTATTTTGACCAAATCTGAGTTGGTGATTGTTTGAACAGTGTAAAGACAAATCAAGATGATTTTGCTGAGATTTATTTTGTTTCTGTCAAGTTCTATCCTATGATTATAAAATTACAGGTTTTCTAAATGGAGTCTGGTGGATTTTAGCTGACCTGCTGCCTACCCAAATTTTGTTAAATCAAGGATTTTACTCCAGAACAAATAGGTTGTTCTTCTCTCTATTATGTTGTCAGACGCTCAGTTGACCCAAAGGATCCAACTGCAGCATGTGTCAGGTCCTCAGACTCATATCAGCAGAATCATGATGTAAATCCTGACTGTGTTCACAGCTCAGCTTGGATGACACTCTGACGGTGAAGTTCAAGGCCCAGGCGTTGATCTACCCGGTGCTGCAGGCGCTCGACTTCTACACCCCGTCCTACCAGCAGAACCAGGCCGTGCCCATCCTCTACAGGCCCATCATGGCTCGTTTCTGGCTGCAGTACCTCGGCGCCGACTCCTCTCTGGAGCCCCTGCTGCTCGCCAACAACCACAGCTCCCTGGACCAGCCGGCCATCAGCGCCAGCGCCCGCTCCAAGCTGGACTGGACCGCCTTGCTTCCGCCCAAACGCAGGAAGCACTTCAGGCCGGTTGTCAAAGAAACGGGATCGCCGGGGGTGATGGGGGAGGTACCAGAGCTGATGGACGTGAGGGCGGCACCGCTGCTGGCGGAGCAGGGGGTTCTGGGAAGGACGCCTAAAGCATATGTGATGACCTGCGAGTTCGACGTGCTGAGGGACGACGGGCTGATGTACGTGAGACGCCTGCAGGACGCCGGCGTCGCGGTGACCAGCGATCACTACGAGGACGGTTTCCACGGCTGCATGGTGTTTGCGTTCCTGCCGATGATGTCGAGCGTCGGACAGAGGAGCATGAACAACTACATCCACTGGCTGGACCAGAACCTGTAGACAATCTGGATCCGTACGGTGGCACCAAAGATGTTCTGGAGCGGAGAGTCTGGTACTTGAGAGCTTCCTCGTTGGATCATCGCTCACGTCCTTAATGTCGTCTTGTGAGTGTGGCGATCATTTCTTGAGGATGTGTGGAACCATAATGTGCATGTGTAGATGTAAAGGCAGAAACATGGTCCATGCAAGTGGGTCAGTTCTTGCAGAACCTCTATCCATGGCGGCCATTTTCCTCAGGGTGGACGGCTCAAATGTCGTCACGTAAACGAAGTCAATCTGAGAAACTGTTGGCAGAAAAATCAATCTAATCTCATTTGATAGTTAACATTTATTGACGTCTCTGCTTTCAACCTCTGCAGCTCCAGAGTCAACCGGGCGACTACGCGTCCTCGCTGAACCCCCGAAACCAAAAAACGTTTTCCAACCAAATGAAACCAAAGAAAGTGATGCTTTCACACTTATGTCAAAGGCCATAAATCCGTCGACAGAATACTGGAAGCTCAACTAAAATCCCAGAGTTTATTTCAGGGCTGATGAGGTGTTCGCTCGAAATGTCTCTGTATGACATTATTAAAACACTGGAGACGACATGTAGCACAGACAAGTATTACTGATACCAAAACCACAAGACGCTCTCCAAGAAATATGAAAGAAAGAAGACGAGAGCGTTGAGAGAAGTCGTGTTAAAAACGTTCTATAGTTTAAATTTTAATCCTAAATAGCAAACTGTACGAAACGTTTTCACAAGGAAGCTCAAAGTCTTTTAACAAACTGCGAGACGGGAGATTATTTAACACCAACCAACAAATCTGATTTTTGCACTGGTTTTAATTTGGAATATCATAAACAAGTCGGTCATTTTATTTAAAACATCAATAATACAAAAGCCCGCGTGAAAGTTTGAGCTCATATCCTCGGATATTTTATTAATCACTCTGAATCCTCGTTTGCAACATCCTGATGCGGTGAACACAAAGATTGAAAACTAGACTGAAACTAGTTTGCTTCTTTACAAACAAATGGTAAATTATTTTCCTGCACAAACCAGTAAAACGTGTCGGTGATGAGCCTTTAATCCGCCGCCTATCGAGCTCCTAATCTGAGGTACAAAGTCGCTCTTCAAGTCCAGCTTTTATTCTTTTACGATGCACTGAGACACTGAAACAGCCTGCTGACACACACCGAACAGGCCAGTCAAGGTTACAGTGTGTGTGTGTGTGTGTATGTGTGTGTGTGTGTGTGTGGTAAAAAACTATGCCAGAGTTCACATCTGTGTATACTCACTGGATTGTGCAATATTGTATGTTTGAAAGTATCCGTCACCCCTCTGTAACTCTCTGATGACCACTGGACTGCAGGGCCTTTTGCAATGATGATGATGATGATGATGATGATGATGATGATGATGATGATAGCTGTGAAACGTATGCGAGAATTACTGTATCGCCTCGAGAGACCAGATCCCAAGTGGACTATCGTGTTTCCCTCCCCCCCTCACCGCTGCAGGCCCAAAACTAATATAACGGGCCGGCGACAGCGAGCGTCGGACTGACTCGGTTTTGGCTCTCGGCCCAAAACGCAGCGAAGCCGAGAGCGAGGCAGAAACACTGAGTGTGGTCATTACTGAAACAGAAAACATGCTGCCTATCAGGAGAGTTTCTTCTTCTCTTAAAGGGGAAACGACTCCGGACAGTTTCCTGCCTCACATGTGGAGCAATGCAAATTCCAAACGCACACGTTTTGAACTCTTTCTAGGAAAAAGTGACGACCGTGTTTGAAAGGGACGGGCATTGGAAATTAGCTAAGGCTATAAATGCTATGATGCTTTCTGTTGGATTGTTGTACAACCCACATGATCTGTATCTGTCCCTATCAAATAAACCATATAAAAAAAAAATAAAAAAAAAATGCTTGTAGAGGAAAAGGAGACGTTTCTAAATGAGGAATGTGGATTTTTAAGATTAAAAGAAAAGTGACTTTGGACTGTAAAGAAAGACTTCTGAATGTTTTTAATTTTTAATGCTATATGTGAAATTAAGCTTTAAAGGAACAGTTCAACTAGAAAATTAAATTTCTGTCATTATTGTCAAGAAATTGTTGGAAAATGGCCGTTTTTTACAATGTCAGAGAAACTCCTGGATCCGTCCCTTTATTCCGATCAGCACCAAAAGTTATACGGGTCTATTCTGGACTGAGACTCATCCTCCATCCAAGTTTCATGGAAATCTATTAAGTAGTTTTTTTGCAATCCTGCTGACAAACCAACCAAACCAACCAAAAACGGAGAGGATCAAAAACATACATCTGCTAAAAAAGTGTCTTGTTACATGTGCAGAACTTGCCTGAGAAAAATCGCGTTTTTAGGTTTTCTTCAGTATCCAAGTAAACCAGTGATGGTCGTCTGAACGTCCATGAGTGCACCGCAAACAGGAAGTGCTAACAGCTAATTCGGCAAAGTTTAATTTGAATTTTGGAGTATTTAGTTTTTTCTTTGCCTCCAGCTACTTCAGTTGTTTAGCAGAACGCTGTTACATGTGCAGAACTGGCCTGAGAAAAATCGCGTTTTTAGGTTTTCTTCAGTATCAAAGTAAACCAGTGATGGTCGTCTGAACGTCCATGAGTGCACCGCAAACAGGAAGTGCTGACAGCTAGTTCGGCAAAGTTTAATTTGAGTTTTGGAGTATTTAATTATTTTCTTTGTCTGAAGCTACTTCAGCTGTTTGGCAGAACGCTGTGATGCTGTTATGCTGTGAAGCTCCAGAAATGTTTTGTTGACTACAAAACTTCACCTGACTTTCCATCAGCGTGGAAGAAGGAGATGATGAATCCATTAATCCGCTCAGAACTCCTTAGAAAAAGTGTCTTGTTACATGTGCAGATCTTGCCTGAGAAATATCACGTTTTTAGGTTTTCTTCAGTATCAAAGTAAACCAGCGACAGTCGTCTGCACGTCCACGAGTGCACCACAAACAGGAAGTGCTAACAACTAATTCGGCAAAGTTTAAATTGAGTTTTGGAGTATTTATTATTTTCTCCAAAAAGTGTTCTGTGGAGCACGACACTTCTTCTGACTTTCCATCAGCGTGGAGGAAGGAGGTGATTTACATTTGTGGGTGAACTGTTCCTTTAAATGGTTTCATATTGTATAAATAAGCTTTTAATATAATTTGGGTTGAGTTTTGAGTTTTATTGGAGATAAAATTGGAGCAAACCTGCCACATAGAGGTTTGCTCCAGTTGGCGGCGCTAATAAAACCCATAAATTAGCTGTTTTATTGTGCGACGACACTCGTGGTGTGTCGGGAGCGGGATCAACTTTTCATTATTTTAATATCTACTGTATTTTATTATCATGTGGAGGAGTTTTCATCCTGCAAAGGGGATTTTTCTGTCGGTGTTTAACTGTAATTATGAACACGAGAGCCTGTGTTTATTTAATCGTAATAAACTATATCTGTTAATAAAAAAGAAAATAAAGTATCTGATCTGCTTTTTAGTGCTGCAGCTTAAATCTGAATCCATGAAACAATGATTTAATATGTGTAAGATTTCTTTTTCAGGAAATAAACTGAAGATAAAAAACTGTGAAAAACTGATTATCAGCTCGTCGTTTATGAACTCTTTCATTGACTCATTAGTTATTACAGATGTTAGAAACTGTATCGCTTCAAAAAGTTTATTATAGTTTATTAACAGCCAGTATATTAGTAATAATAATCAACAAAATAGACGTATTAAAAGAGCACAAAGTGCATGAAGCTACATTTATTTGATATCTTTAGTTACTAGTTACTTTGCAGATTACACGCTGCATCAGAGCAAAAAAAACCTTTATTTTATCAACAATGAAAAGAAAAAAACAGGCTTATAATAAGAAATATACTGAATATCTGGTCGACACATATTAAACATTATATTAACACATTTACTTGTACTTTTGATTTACTTTTGATACTTGGATACATTTAATATCAGCGACTTTCACGTTTACCAGAGTCATATTTTAACACGATATCTTTATATACTGATCGTTTTTAAGTTAATAAAAGTCAATATTTGAATTAAAAAAAAATAAAAATCAGCCTTTCACTTGATAATCAACATTATTCCAAATATTACAGACATAGTAACTCCATTTAAAGCAGTCATTATTCATAAATCAATAATAATAAGTGATAAAATTATAGTTTATTGCGTCACTATTTATTATTAGTTATCACATCCATTATAGGTAACTTGATTTTAAAGTAGATTATTTGTTTAAAGACTTTAAAACTTTAGTTATTAATAATGAAGTATCAGTTTAAAAGATGATTTTAACTATTAATAATGATAAATGTAGCAATTCCATCCAAAGAAACCCCACATTATTGATTCAATATATGTCAATATTTATGATTACTGGTGCAATAATTAGTTATTCAGTCGTGGTTTGAGTTATTAGTTATGAGTATTAGTTAACACAGGGATGAAAAATATTATATTATTATATATCTTTTTAAAATAAACCCACTAAATCATATTAACCCAGTTAGTAGTCAAAGTTATCATCATTAATTAAAAACTTAAGGTATTAATAATTGAGTTGTTTCAAAGTTTAATTTTAATTTAATTATTACAAACAAAGCTTTAAAATGTAAAATAAGTTATTAATGCTCACATTTATGTCCCTTTTTAAAATTAATCAGTAAAATCATTGTCATTAATTATTTGTAATCACCATTATAGGTTTCCTTTAACAAATAAAGGTATTAAGTTATTAAATAAACCTAAATACAACAAATTAATTACAAATGTTATTAGAACTAATTGATATGTATAGTATATTATATCTATTTATAATGATTATTATCAGATTACAGTTTAGTGGGTTATTAACTACGATAATTAGTTACTAAGTGATCAAATTAATTGAACTTTTTAATCAAAACCAGCTTTATGAAACTACTAAATCATCGTTAAAAAGTTGTTAGTTAAAGTTACCACTTTAAATATATTAATCCCATTACAAATATGTTTTAACTTGTAGTTAAATGGTAATTATAATTAATATACGAACTGTTATAGATATTATTAATATAACACATCTATTTAAAAAGTTATTAATCATTAAATCAGAGTCTATTTTGTCTCTATTTATAATAATTACTCATTATAGATGTTTTAAATAATGATAATGATTAGTTATTCCCACTGGTATATAAAAAAATACACATTAACTCCAGTTATTGATTATAGAGTTGTTTGTTTAATTTCAAAATAAAAGCCTGACACAGGAGATGGCGCCAGATCCTCCTCCTGCACAGCAGCAGCCTCCCGTCAGTAAATCAGCTGTTATAAGTAAGTGTGTGTTACAATTCATCGCTGGAGTCGTGAGGCTTTTATTCCTTTTGTTCTCGGTTTTCATGTCAGATTTATGATCAATCATTAAACTTCATGGATTTCCACTGATGGATTTCCACCTCTACGTTTTTTTAATCCCTGGATTTAGACGTTGTTTGAGATTTACAGCCGTGATTCTGCCCTCCTGTGATATTGGAGACTCGTAAAAACAGATCCACATTGACTAAGATCTCTGCCAGACTTTCTCCATCTGCTGCCGTCCTGGTGAAAAAACGTGGTTTTCTGCTTTCAGCTCAGTGTCCTCACCTCCTCCCAGGATGTCAAAGAAAACCAACTTCTGTTTCTGTTTCTGTCCTCGTCCACATGAACACTGATCCTTCAAGTTAAAGCCTGCAGAGAAACAGAAACAGAATCCGTCAGGTGAGTTGCATGACAGAATGCAACATGCCTGTCAGATCACGTGATCAGAGACAGGTGAGCAGAAACACGCTTCACCTGAAGGACAGGTTTGTTTTGGTGTGGATCATCAATCCTGCATCTGTAGAGCCGCAGGGCACCAAACATGTTGATAAGTGTGTGATCGACCATCAGGAGTTGATTACCATCAGACTGTGTGTGTGTGTGTGTGTGTGTGTGTGTGTGTGTGTGTGTGTGTGTGTGTGTGTGTGAACTCAGCCATTGTTTTTCTCACAACCGCTTAATCATATTTGGAGTCAGGCCAGAGCAGAGGAGCTTATCCCAGCATGCACTCTGTTCACAGATCAAAAGGACGGATCCCGTTGAAAAGCTCATAATTCAAGACGGGGTAAGTAAGAGAGGTCAGCAAGTCACATATTAAACAAATATACTATATTTGTTTGTCGCCGGAGTTTAGAAAGAAACATCTGGTTTAGCCCCTCAGTATCCCATAATCCACTGGGCTCTGGGTTCAAGTCTCTGATGGTGAGTTCAGGCGCTGTGGTCAGAATCAGAAAAATGGTACTGATCTTGTAAAAGAAAAGAAATTTGAGTTGAACTGCAACAGCAGTACGTCACTAATGAGTCGACCGGTTTGGATTTTTCCTTCAAAAATGGAGGATGAACTACGGCACACAGGGAGTGCGACCAAACCAGGAAGAGGCACTGATTTACCCGGTCACAATCCCCAAGTAAAGGTGGAACAACCGGAATAACTGTAAATGAAACGATGGAGGCTGGATGGCTGACAGAGGAGGAAAAGAGTGATAGAAACCAAAGTGAAACAAGAGAGAACCGCCGAACGTTCACTTGATGGAGAGCGCTCCGGTGTCGTGTCAAATTCTGTTCCCCCGTTGATGTGTGTCTCGTCTCACCGCCGCGACTTGAGATGCTTCAAAACAACCACAACAACAGTGTTCTTTCTACAAAACCTGCCGACTTATTAATACAACCGACCGTTAACAGCACTGGGATCAGGCTTTCTAGATCAAACTGTGATTCTTAAAGTTGTTTCTTCTTTCCCTTGGTCAGTATCAAATGTGAGATGAGACGAGTGACGTTTGAGGGAACCAATTTATACGTGAATGATGTCATCTTTTGTCAAAATGGAGACAAATGTGGTGACAGATCCCAAAGTAACACAATCACAATGTTTGTTTAGTCCGACCAACAGTCCAAACATCAATATTACAAAAATGGTAAAATTATGAAAGTATTGAAAGAAAACTCACTTGAGAGGCTGGAACCAGGACGTGTTAACTTAACTGATCATCAATAAAGTTGTTATAAATCTTAATTTTAGATGTAACTTGTAAAAAAGAGCTGTGAGATAAATGCAGTTGAAGTGAAAACCACAACGTTTCCCTCTGACGTACAGAGAAGTGGAGGTGTACAATGTGGCATGAGGAGAAAATGTACTCAGTTACATTCCAGCGCCGACATCAAAGCACCGCAGACCTTCAGTTTATCAGGAGTTCAGACTGGAAGAAACAAAGTAAGTCCCACTGACACATGCCTATATGAAGACTGAAATATGATTTGTCAGCGTACTTCAAGGGAATCCTGCTCGCAGCTGCAGAAAAAGACCAGAGAAAACACAAAGTCGTGTTAAATTGTTGGAAAAACATTTTGCCATCTCTTCACGGAGGCGGTTTGATTGACGTGCTTTGGCGCCACATATTGTATCATTTACTGTTAGAAAAGTGGTATGTTGGGGGTTTTTTGTGTGTTGACTGCAGACAAGAAGTGTAATTTGATAAACAGTACAGTAAAAACTAGATACTGCTATGTAGCGTGATGATACAGTGTTTAAAGGAACAGTTCACCCAAAAATGTAAATTCAGTCATCGTCACTAAAATCAAGTATTTCCTTTTGAGTTCGATGACTAAAACTCACTCAGAAATCAGAACTTTCTAGTCAAACACTGTAAAAATACTGAATATAAATAAACAATATATCTGTAGGAAGGAACCAAGATTTATTTTAATATACACACCAGACCCAATGGAAAACAGGCTCAATAGGTCACGCAAAGATAGAAAATCTGAAAGTAGCCAAGATTGAAAAACACTCTCTAAAACCTTTTACAATAATGATTTGTACTTTTTTGTGATACCTACTGAGCCTGTTTTTCATTTGCTTTTCATTGGTTTTTCCATTCAGGTTATAGCTAAGCTGTTGTTGAGGCTTAGAAACCAAAAACAAAGAATCAAAAACAGACTTATTATGTCTTTTCAGAGCCGAAAGTGACGTCTTGATTTATCGGAAAACCTCAAAAATTCCATTTAAAATCACATAAACTGAGAAAAGTGCTAATTCCTCACACACAGAATCAGTTTTGTGTGTGTTTAGCTTTTCTAATGCTAGTACATAACAAACAGAACGACTACAAGCTGTAACTTTAAAAATGTTGTGAACTCAATGAAAAACAGGCTCAATAGGTATCACACAAAGATAGAAAACCTGGAAGTTCCAGAGATTGAAAAACATTCTTCGTTTGTACAAATGTTAATAATTCGATTACTGTAAAACTTTTTTACAAGAACCTTCTACTTTTTTGTGGTACCTATTGAGCCTGTTTTTCATTTGCTTTTCATTGGTTTTTCCATTCAGGTGAAAGATGAGCCGTTGCTGAGGCTTAGAAATCACATACAGAGAATCGAAAACAGGCTCATCACGACTTTTCAAAGCCGAAGTTGATTTCTTGATTTATCGGAAAGCCTCAAAAATTCCATTTAGAATCATATAAACTGAGAGAAGTGCTAATTCCTCACACAGAATCAGTTTTATTTGTGTTTAGCTTTTTCTTTTCTGTTGCTAGTATGCAACAAACAGAACGACTACAAGCTGTAACTTTAAAATGTTGTGAACTCAATGAAAAACAAGCTCAATAGGTATCACACAAAGACATTTTTGAATATTAATGGTTTATTGTATTCTTTGTTCCTGTGATAGCTATTGAGCCTGTTTTTCATTTGGTAGCAATAGCCGGTTTGTTGCATGATGTCATCTTCTTCTTCTCGTCTGGACAAAATATTAATGGAACCATGATTTTAACAAAAGTCTTTACTTGATTCTTGTCAAAAAAAAAATCCATTACATAAAGTTGGGGGGTCCTGGGGGCCCCTTTCAGCTCGACCCCTCCCCGCCTCTCGATCTCATTTTCAGACATTTCCACCCAGGAGGGAATTAAAACATAAACGTGCAGCTCTTCACTGTCCACACTGACAAACAGTGATGAGACTCTTAGCCGGAGTGTCTGTCTGTGTGTGACCCCGTGGAGGCCCGACTTCCTCCCTGCCCCCCTCGGTGCTGCTCGTTAATCACCGGGTGCCGAGATGATCATTTCTTAGAAAAACAGAGGCGCCGGGAGCGAAAACAAACCGGTGAGAATGTGAAAGAAAAGCCGGAGCGGCGGGGAATTCACCAGGGAGAATGTTATCGCTGCGACTAAAGGTCATATTGTTCACTTCTTCCTGACAGGCAGAGAGAGAGAGAGAAGGGAGTGTAAGGCAATTTGGAAGGAGGAGGTGGAGGGGAGGGGGCGAGCGAGGGAGAGTGAGGCTGCAAAAAGAGGGGAGAGAGAGAGAGAGAGAGAGAGGGAGGGAGGACAGAGAAAGATTGGTGGGGAGGAAGAGAAAACCACAATGTGGGCCTCAAACTGCACAAGGACACATTCTGCATGTTCCACACACACAAAACCACACACACCTAATCTGCGTGGCCAGAAGTTTGTGGACACTCGGTTCCAGTTTATAAGTTCTGACACTCAGTTGGTGTGTTGTGTTGGATGAGGTTTGCAGCCCAGTCGGCACAATCACTGTTTGCATTCTGTGTTTCTGCAAACCAAGAACATGTTGAGCCCGTGTTTAAAATCTGGGTTGATTTAGGTACAAAAACTGGGTTTTGGTGTAAATCTCTTGGCTTTTGTTGCTCCAAACACAGCTGGAAAGTGTCCTGAAGACTCGTAAACAAGTGTTGCCAGATGAGAAACAAGCACAAAGAAAGTGACTAATGTGAGACAGAGAGAGAGGCGACTCAATCAAAGTAAAATAAATAACAGTTAATGTTTCTGCAAACCACAGGCACGTGCAAGGTCGATATTTGCGACAGACGTTGGCTTATCACCTTCAGATTCTTAAAAGACACCCAAAGAAGCAACAAAACAAGCACAACTACCTCCCAATATTTGTAGAGACAGAACGGGAATACAAGCTCAAAGTCGCTTATAATAATCAGACATGGCAACACACTCACACAGTCGTGTTTCCATCATTTCAGAGGAATTTAATGTGCGCTGACTTGCTGACTTTATTCGCTGGAGACTTACGCTAGCCTCTACTTGTCTAAACCCAACCCCGAAACCCTTACCAGCATCGATAAATATTATTAGTTCGTGCATTTTATGTTGAGTTTATTGTGATTTCACCTGACCGAGCACCACAAGCTGCACCCTCAAGAGAGAGTTCAAGCTAAAGTTTAATCATCTACGTTATTGGGACTTGTGTTTTCTTCCCCAAAGAAAGGCGAGTCCTCACAATGAGAAGGTGTTAACAGATTTATGTTCCCACAGCGTGAGTAATACACATGTGCATTTCAGTAACTGTATCTGGAGGGGGTCTCTCTCTCTCTCCCTTTCTCTGGGGAGTGACAGCCTCCTCGATCGCCCTCATCCCTCTGAAGCAGTGAACACACACACACACACACACACACACACACACACACACAAACACACACACACACACACACACACACGTCAGCATAAAAAAACACAAGAACTGACAAAAGCAAGAGGAGCCAGAAATAAAAGAAAAAAATACTTTGGAAACTTTGGAAAGTCCCCAAAAGTTTCCTGTTTGCCCATTGGTCGGCTCTCTAGATTTCCGGCGTGCCCATTGGTCGCCTCAATTGTCCTACCTCTCCCTTCCTGAGGTGTGTGTGTGTGTGTGTGTGTGGGAGTGTGTGTGTGTGTGTGTGTGTGTGTGTGTGTGTGTGTGTGTGTGGGAGTGTGGGAGTGTGTGTCTGCACCAGATATCAGTGATATTGTTCAGCTCTGGGTGCTGTGTTCTTTCTAATGGGAGGGACAAAATTAATACAGTGTGTGTTTTCGTGTGTGTGTGTGTGTGTGTGTGTGTGTGTGTGTGTGTGTGTGTGTGTGTGAGCAGGGTGTTTACCTTGGCACACACTCAGAGAGAGAGAGAGAGACTCAGAGTTAAGGCTTGTTGGTTTTCACAGTCAGTGTTTTAACAGAAAATGTCTGTGTTTATATTAATAATCATTGATTTCCACAGACATCAGGATAATAAGTGTGTTTACAGGTCAGATATTAAAAGAGTCATATAAAGCCCTTTGTGGCTCCAGAGGAAGCTGCGTGTAATCTGACAAATTACCCTCAGTCTTCACTGAGTGAAGCCACTTCACACAGTGGCTAAGTTGCATTGTGGGTAATGTAGGCCCAATCAGTACAAGATAATTTATTCATCGTTACACAACACAGGGTTGTATTATTTGCATCGGGACAGGCTGAGAAAAGACGTGATGGAGACGGGTCTGCGTAAAGACGTGATGGAGGCGGGTCTGTGTAAAGACGTGATGGAGGCGGGTCTGTGTAAAGACGTGATGGAGACAGGTCTGTGTAAAGACGTGATGGAGACGGGACTGTGTAAAGGTGTGATGGAGACGGGTCTGTGTAAAGGTGTGATGGAGACGGGTCTGTGTAAAGATGTGATGGAGACGGGTCTGTGTAAAGACGTGATGGAGACAGGTCTGTGTAAAGACGTGATGGAGACGGGTCTGTGTAAAGGTGTGATGGAGGCGGGTCTGTGTAAAGACGTGATGGAGACGGGTCTGTGTAAAGGTGTGATGGAGACGGGTCTGTGTAAAGGTGTGATGGAGACAGGTCTGTGTAAAGACGTGATGGAGACGGGTCTGTGTAAAGGTGTGATGGAGGCGGGTCTGTGTAAAGACGTGATGGAGACGGGTCTGTGTAAAGGTGTGATGGAGGCGGGTCTGTGTAAAGACTTGATGGAGACGGGTCTGTGTAAAGGTGTGATGGAGACGGGTCTGTGTAAAGGTGTGATGGAGACGGGTCTGTGTAAAGGTGTGATGGAGGCGGGTCTGTGTAAAGACGTGACGGAGACGGGTCTGTGTAAAGGTGTGATGGAGACGGGTCTGTGTAAAGGTGTGATGGAGACGGGTCTGTGTAAAGGTGTGATGGAGACAGGTCTGTGTAAAGGTGTGATGGAGACAGGTCTGTGTAAAGATGTGATGGAGACGGTTCTGTGTAAAGGTGTGATGGAGACAGGTCTGTGTAAAGACGTGATGGAGACGGGTCTGTGTAAAGGTGTGACGGAGACAGGTCTGTGTAAAGATGTGATGGAGACGGGTCTGTGTAAAGACGTGATGGAGGCGGGTCTGTGTAAAGACTTGATGGAGACGGGTCTGCGTAAAGGTGTGATGGAGACGGGTCTGTGTAAAGGTGTGATGGAGACGGGTCTGTGTAAAGATGTGATGGAGACGGGTCTGTGTAAAGACGTGATGGAGACGGGTCTGTGTAAAGATGTGATGGAGGCGGGTCTGTGTAAAGACGTGATGGAGGCGGGTCTGTGTAAAGGTGTGATGGAGACGGGTCTGTGTAAAGATGTGATGGAGGCGGGTCTGTGTAAAGACGTGATGGAGGCGGGTCTGTGTAAAGGTGTGATGGAGACGGGTCTGTGTAAAGGTGTGATGGAGACGGGTCTGTTTAAAGACTTGATGGAGGCGGGTCTGTGTAAAGGTGTGATGGAGACGGGTATGTGTAAAGGCGTGATGGAGGCGGGTCTGTGTAAAGACGTGATGGAGGCGGGTCTGCGTAAAGACGTGATGGAGGCGGGTCTGCGTAAAGACGTGATGGAGGCGGGTCTGCGTAAAGACGTGATGGAGGCGGGTCTGCGTAAAGACGTGATGGAGGCGGGTCTGCTTAAAGACGTGATGGAGACGGGTCTGTGTAAAGGTGTGATGGAGGCAGGTCTGTGTAAAGGTGTGATGGAGACAGGTCTGTGTAAAGACGTGATGGAGACAGGTCTGTGTAAAGGTGTGATGGAGGCAGGTCTGTGTAAAGATGTGATGGAGGCGGGTCTGTGTAAAGGTGTGATGGAGACGGGTCTGTGTAAAGGTGTGATGGAGGCAGGTCTGTGTAAAGGTGTGATGGAGGCAGGTCTGTGTAAAGATGTGATGGAGACGGGTCTGTGTAAAGGTGTGATGGAGGCGGGTCTGTGTAAAGGTGTGATGGAGGCGGGTCTGCGTAAAGGTGTGATGGAGACGGGTCTGCGTAAAGGTGTGATGGAGACGGGTCTGCGTAAAGGTGTGATGGAGACGGGTCTGTGTAAAGACCTGATGGAGGCGGGTCTGTGTAAAGGTGTGATGGAGACGGGTCTGTGTAAAGGTGTGATGGAGACGGGTCTGTTTAAAGACTTGATGGAGGCGGGTCTGTGTAAAGGTGTGATGGAGACGGGTCTGTGTAAAGGTGTGATGGAGACGGGTCTGTTTAAAGACTTGATGGAGACGGGTCTGTGTAAAGGTGTGATGGAGACGGGTATGTGTAAAGGCGTGATGGAGGCGGGTCTGTGTAAAGACGTGATGGAGGCGGGTCTGCGTAAAGACGTGATGGAGGCGGGTCTGCGTAAAGACGTGATGGAGGCGGGTCTGCGTAAAGACGTGATGGAGGCGGGTCTGCGTAAAGACGTGATGGAGACAGGTCTGTGTAAAGGTGTGATGGAGGCAGGTCTGTGTAAAGACGTGATGGAGACGGGTCTGTGTAAAGATGTGATGGAGGCGGGTCTGTGTAAAGGTGTGATGGAGACGGGTCTGTGTAAAGGTGTGATGGAGGCAGGTCTGTGTAAAGGTGTGATGGAGGCAGGTCTGTGTAAAGATGTGATGGAGACGGGTCTGTGTAAAGGTGTGATGGAGGCGGGTCTGTGTAAAGGTGTGATGGAGGCGGGTCTGCGTAAAGGTGTGATGGAGACGGGTCTGCGTAAAGGTGTGATGGAGACGGGTCTGTGTAAAGGTGTGATGGAGGCGGGTCTGCGTAAAGGTGTGATGGAGACGGGTCTGCGTAAAGGTGTGATGGAGACGGGTCTGCGTAAAGGTGTGATGGAGACGGGTCTGTGTAAAGACGTGATGGAGACGGGTCTGTGTAAAGACGTGATGGAGACGGGTCTGTGTAAAGAGGTGATGGAGACGGGTCTGTGTAAAGGTGTGATGGAGACGGGTCTGCGTAAAGACGTGATGGAGACGGGTCTGTGTAAAGGTGTGATGGAGACGGGTCTGTGTAAAGGCGTGATGGAGACGGGTCTGTGTAAAGGTGTGATGGAGACGGGTCTGTGTAAAGACGTGATGGAGACGGGTCTGTGTAAAGGCGTGATGGAGACGGGTCTGTGTAAAGAGGTGATGGAGACGGGTCTGTGTAAAGGCGTGATGGAGACGGGTCTGTGTAAAGGTGTGATGGAGACGGGTCTGTGTAAAGACGTGATGGAGACAGGTCTGTGTAAAGGTGTGATGGAGACGGGTCTGTGTAAAGGTGTGATGGAGGCGGGTCTGTGTAAAGACGTGATGGAGACGGGTCTGTGTAAAGATGTGATGGAGGCGGGTCTGTGTAAAGAGGTGATGGAGACGGGTCTGTGTAAAGGTGTGATGGAGACGGGTCTGCGTAAAGACGTGATGGAGACGGGTCTGTGTAAAGGTGTGATGGAGGCGGGTCTGCGTAAAGGTGTGATGGAGACAGGTCTGCGTAAAGGTGTGATGGAGACAGGTCTGTGTAAAGATGTGATGGAGACGGGTCTGTGTAAAGACCTGATGGAGGCGGGTCTTCAGGTCTTCAGGTCTTCTCAGCAGATCATTCGAGTGTCTGGCAGCACACCTGGGATCCAGATGAGATACCTGTCTGCTGTCTGCAGCCAGAGATAATAAACACTGACTATCTTTACATTCTGACTTTAATATACGTACAATACTCAGTTTCCAGCCAGATGTAACGCACATTTTTCAGTGAAAATGGAAAGACTTCCATCTTCTACTCTAACTTGAACGCTGGGAGATTAAGTGTTGGTGGTTCATCGAGATCAGCAGATCGCAGTGCTGTTCCTCCACTCAGGGCCGTTACTGAAGAAGAAGAAGAAGAAGAAGACCATCAGCTCTATTTAATCAAGTGAAATGCATATTTAGCGAGCTAACTATTGTAGCATGCTGAATGTAACATATCGTAAGCGGTTCACACGTGACTTAACAAACAGACGGACCACTTATCTGTGTCCTTGTGGACTTGTTTGGTCCTGTTTTTGTCTCAATAACGCTCCATGCACATGTTAAAATAGAGAATATTAGCTTCTCTCTACCGATCTGTAAAGAAATGCATTTTCTTGGCACTGATTGAACACGAGGGATCTACGCAAGTACGGACACGAAACAAAACTGTGTGTAAATGAAGCGTTCGCCAACAAAAGCACTTTGGTTAAGTTGTCGGTATTTATTTATTCATGTAGACTATCAGATTTTTATTAGTGTTTTATTGATGTATAATGACAGCATTTTATTTTGTTCATGTATTTTATTTGTGACAGTGTTTAATTTCTGTATTCTATTAAAGATATATTGCTGTATTTTAATCGTGTTTCCTCAGTTCCTGTTTCATTGCTGTTACTTTTGTTTGTGTGCAAAGTTCTGAACAAGTAAAAGTCTGATTGTTGATTGAAAGTTTGGAGAATATAGTTTTACTTTGTGAAGTTGTCTGTAGGATTCTGCAGAAATGTCAAATGTAGGACACAGATTTTTGCAAACTGTTGCTGAGTGTCAAGTCATTTCACCGATGCTGTGACACTCGGCTGAACTCTTCCACCTCAGCCAGCGATATTTAGAATTTGTCTCCGTAGATATTTTAATGCACAGATTGAAAATAAGTCTACAAACAGGTGGATGGAAAAGCAGCAGCTGTCAACCTCGAGACGTATGACCGTCGATAGATTTGATCGGAGGAGAAGCGATGGGGGAGAGACTGAACAGAAGACAAAGAGATGTTGAGAGAGAGAGACAGAAAGGAGAGAGAAAACAAAGAGTCAGACGAGGGAGGGGAGTGGAAGACAAAGTTTGGACGGCGACCGAGGAGGGAGGGAGGGAGTCGAGTTTGCGGGGGAGTCGGTCAGCTCTCCTCTTCATATCCCCATCAAAACTTGGCCGCCGTTCAGAAACACACTCAGGAGTGTGTGAGTGTGTGTCTGAGGCAGAATGAATCACAACGTGGGGACTGAAATCTGTTCACGTTACAGCGATTTCAGATTCACGTTCATTTAAAGACGAGTTTTTATTCTAACGTCGGGATGAAAACTTTTCGTTGTCTGCAGGGAATTAAAGAAAAAGTCAGAGTAGAATCCTGATGAGTAACTAAATCTGATGTGAATATTTCGGGACGCTCTCATGGAACAAAGTTGACCTCACACACACACACACACACTTAGTTTACAGTGTGTGTTACCCCCAGCAGGCCCATGCAGGCGTAGCGGTGGAGCACAGTGAAACCTAAGTGGAGAGCGTCTCCCGTGAGAGGTGGTGGTGGTGGTGGGGGGGCGGCGAGGCGTAGGAGCCCAGATTGAGGCCAGATGTTGCAGACGCAGGAACGAGCACACGGGACCAGGATCCATTTATAGGCCCGGCTCGCCTCTCTGCACAGAAACACACTGATAACAACGCCACCGAGGCCGACCGTAGCGCCGCTGACCGCTGCGTTTAACGTCAGGGGAAATAAAACCCCTCGAATTCTGGTCTTTGTTTTCTGCTTTGTGGGGCTGATTGTCCTGAGGATTATTTTAAGGAATCGCTCTGAAATGCCTTTAAGGTCAAACTAAAAATAAGGAGTTAGAGACAAAAAAGGCTGACGTTTGTTCGACTGGAATTCAGCGACGTATTCAGTGTTCAGACGAGCTGGAAGAAGTTAAAGAATCACTTCTGACTTGTTTGTGTGTTCAACACGTTCAAATTGATTCATGTAATTCTTTATTTCAATACCAGAATATAAAAATATCATGGGAGACTTCCAGGAAAGATCACAAGAGACTGAGAAGCTGTTAATGGATCAAATCACCAGATAAAAATGCCAATAACACCATAATTTAGTTCTGCTCAAACTCTGGATTGAGTCTGAATCTTTCTTACCGGGTGGCATTTATTTTAAATTAGATAAACACTGGAGCGGCTGCAGGTCAACGAGTTAATTATCTGATCTCAAAATCCAAACTTTCTCTCATTGTGTCGGTATTTTCTGACACAATACTCGAATTTTACACCTTGTTTTGTTTTCATAGCTACATATCAGCGCTGAGAGCGACCTCGCCGTCTGACCTTCACCGCTCTCTCTCTCTCTCTCTCTCTGGCGAGGATGAACGTCATGTTTTTGTGGATAAGAAACTACTAAAGCAGATAAAACGGGGGGATGAAATGCCGGGAACACAAACTATAGGTGGACATCTTGGACTCATGTGGTCTGAATCAGCTCACAGTGGCCAAAGAATTTCAAGAAACAGCCGAATTTATAGTTTCAGCCTGACAGACGCCTGATTTATATCTCCTACGTTGGTGTGCTGCAGGATATTTGGATTTTATGTCATTAATATTTAATAAAAAGATATTAAAAGTTTAGTTTCTGTAAGTTTAAATGCACAATATGTGATTTCTGTGGCTACAGGTGGAGATTCGGACCTTCTGGAGGAACAAACACCAGGACACTCATCAGATTCTGCTCATTTACCTTCATTAGTTTCATTTGTTAGACGTGTAATTTCTCATTTCTGCCGCTGTAGATCTGTCAGTCATAACAAAACGTTGCCGAGTGTTGTGAGAGGAGCGACGGGTGCAGATCCAGAACCTTCTGGAGGAACAAACACCCAGAGTCTCATCAGATTCTGTTCTGACCCGACGAGAGGAGAGCTCAGAGATTATTTCTGGGATTAAAAGAGGCGATTTGTCTTCACTCCTGTTGATCAGCCTGAACTTCATGATCGGAGCGTTACAGAGAGGAGACAGAGAACTAGAACCAGAACCAGAACCAGAGTCTCTGCTGAGTGCTGAGCTCAGTCAGGGGTCGACCAATGTACAGAAAAGTCTTCCGGCTGTTTGGGGAGAATAAACACGAGCAATCTCGCTGCTTCGGCTTCGCTGCTGATGGAAATCTATCCGACGTGACTCGAGCACAAAGACGAGACGACGTATAAAGTTTTATTCACGTTCTTTTGGATTTGAATGCAAGTTTCTTACGTATAACTTGGCGACCCTCGCGTTTTTCATCGCCCTCTCCTTCTTTTTCTCCCCGATTCTCGCTGCATTTCACTTTTTATGTTGTCTCTTCCGCTCTTTAAAAGGAGCAGTCTGTAATTTTGGGGGACGCCATCTGAATTTCTTCGTTCAACACCATTTCATACTGTTTTACTTTGTTTACGTGTGGCGGACCCTGCCACCTTTCCAGCCTCTAACAGTGTTCTGGGACCTTGTTTCCCTTCTGAGAACAGCTTGTTTTAAGTACGCAGGAAACGGTCCATTGACTCTTTCTCACGCCTCAGAACCCCCCAGAACCTCCAGCACGAGATCTCAAGCTTGTTCTTATATGTTTAAAAACTTCTACACAACAATAATAAAAAAAAAGTCATGTACGTGCCAGAATTCAGCTGCTGTTTTAGAATAACATAAGTTCTGATCATGTTCGGATGCACAGAGCTCAGCCTGCAGATCTGACGCGCAGATTATGAAGGCGCACAATAAACTCGGAGGCTATCTGTGTTTTTCCAGCGCAGAAAAGAAACAATCATCTCTGCAGGAGAAATTCATAGAGGGGGAAAGTTCTTGTTCTGCAGGCCGGCCCCGCCTCCTCCTCCTCCTCCTCCTCCTCCTCCTCTTTGCAGGGGAGGGTAGAAGTGAAGGAGTCAGCTCTCTGCCATTGTTCTTGTTCTGGAGGGACGGGACGGCACGACGCTGGTCGGGTACCGGACGGCCGGTCTGTCGTTATGACGGGCTCCGGTCCGAAGCTCGGGGTTCTGCTGCTGCTGGCGGTTCTGCTGCAGACTGTCGTCGTCACCATCACCGTGCTCCACTTCACCACCGCTCTCAACTCGGTAAGACACGAAGCAAAAGGTTCGGACGCGCGGTGACTTTTACGCATCGCCGAGCAGCGCGCACCGCGGAGCTGAGCGCAGCTTTTAGAAAACCAGCCTGTGTGTTGACTCTGAACACTCTGACTTAACTTTCTATAAACTTAATCGTGCAGATTATTGTTGCTCTTCAGGGGAAAAACGCTTTGAACTCGTGTTTTGCGCGCTCCGGTTCCGTCGCTGCGCTCCACGGAGCTCAAACAGTCCAGGACGTGTCTCGTTTCCCCTCTATTTGTTTTTTCTTACAATGCAGGGCCACACACTGCATGATGCATTCACAGGAAAACAAAAAAACGAGCTTTACACAAGAGCTTCGTGCAGTGACACACTTTCCTTTACTAGAAAACAGAAGAGGACAAGGAAGTAACGAGCTCAGAGTGCAGCGATGTTTATGATTAGCTGTGATTATCAGGAAGAGTTTTTTACTGTGTGTGTGTGTGTGTGTGTGTGTGTGTGTGTGTGTGTTCTGGTGAAGCCAGAGTCCATTTGTTGGCTACCTGGATTCGGTCCAGTCCAACCTCTCAGCCAGTGTTTACAGGAGTGGATCATTAACTCAGAGGAGAAATGAAACCCAAACAAGACATTAAAAAAAAACAAAAGACGGAGGGACGCGTGCCAGGAAATGATGTTGACTCAGGAGAAAAGTTAATGACAGGAGATAAAAAATGTGGTCTAAGTCTTATTGTTCTCGTGATAAATCCTCTCATTGCACCGCAGATTTATATGATCCTGAATGTGCGGTAGGAAACGTTCACCAGGAGGGTTTGGCGTGAGAGAAACTGTTGGCAGGTCAACGTTTCAAGTGTAAAAACCGCTGGATATATTAAACGATGGAGCTCAAAGTTTTAGGACTTCTTCAGGACGATTTGGCGCCACAACCAGGTGACTCACACCGAAATCCACGATCTCTTCCTAAACCTAACCGAGTGGTTTTTGCGCCTGAACCAACCAGAGCACAAGCAGCCGAGCGTCATCAGGAGGATGTTTGTTCTGATTGTTCGATGTTCTTCTCCACAGATGAAGGAGACGTTTGCCAGGAGCAGCGTTTCATGCCTGACCGGCGCCGACCTGCAGAGCGTCACGGCGGTGCGAGGCGACCCGTGCTGGCAGGTCACTCAGCAGCTCCACCTGCTCATCGAGAAGGTAACCAAAAAACTCCCTGAACTCTGAACTGTGCAATGATTTCACTTCATTACATCACAGAATGAACGTCACATATCAGCATGTTTTGATCGGCACTAATGACTCCATGATTTGTTGGCCAGCTGCTCACATTTTTGGCGTTCAAAGCTCAGTTTTTTTTCTCTGGTCTGCTCCAAATAATGAAAAAAAAACTCCCCACCCACTGGAGTTTGGAGACGTGACTAATCTCCCCACACTTCAGCTGCAAACGGCCAAGAAAGCAAACGTTACAGCAGCTTTATTACTGTTATATATATCATCACTTCTTTTTTTGTAACTTGGAGTTCATCGTCGAGGAATTCACACGCAGGTTTCATCAGCACGACAAATATTCAGTCGAGATTTAACCCGTTATAAAGCTGAAGCAATGCTCTGAGTGAAAACTTGGTACTTTTACTGTAATATAACTTTAATTCCAGTAGTTAACTTGTAATTGAGCAATATTTCAGTGGTAACTGAACTCCTTCCACCTCTGGTTTCCGCTACAGGTCAAACTCTCAGCTGTAACGAATTATCAAATTATCGATAACAATCACAAAATCTAAATATCTAAAGAAAAAAAAAAGATCTTTAACTTTGTTCGCTTGGTGTTTTGTCTCTTTTTGGGGGCAGATAAATGATCCTCAAAACACAATAAAAAGTGTAGAACAGTTACTGTCAACTATCAAAGATGCACAAAGCCGAACGTCTGCGCTGGATCGTTCAGATGATACAATCACGAACACAATATCGAGATCGCAGTTATCGTGAAAACACAAGAGAGTCGTGCCACAGAGTTATGCCGTTTGAGAAACATTAACGGTCTGATTGCAAAACGCAAAAATGATAAATTAAAAGGTTTAATTAGTTTCTAAGGGACCAATGTGTAAGGATTTAATGTTCGACACGTCATCTGTTCATTTGTGTTTTGTGTTTTCTTGAATCGCCCGACAACAACTCTCAGCAAGAAGTTTGTTTCCTGTCTTTTCCTGGTGTTTGTTGACAGCAGCTCTACTTTTTGAATGAGAATAAGTGAGGGAAAACAACGTGTCTTGTGAGGAAATCACAACGTTATGATTATTAATATCGTTATGCTGCTCTGAACATTAGCAGGAGAAGAAAAAAATGTTGAAATGATCCGAGTCGCTGTCTGCAGACGCACAATGAGCTCCTTCATAGCTGGAGATGTGATGTGATCCTGTTCAGTTTAATCAGCACAGGAATGCCTTCACCTGCTCGCTCGCCCGCCCGTCTGCTCTCTCTCTCTCTGTCACACACACACACACACACACACACACACACACACACACACACACACACACACACACACACTCACTCAGGTTATCATTCCTCCTTTACTTTCTATTTGTGTGTGCTGTTTGTTTTCGTGTCCTGCTCCCGACTCTTCGCTGCTCGCTGTAACAACACAGGATGGTTATTTTCTGACTTGATTAAATTTAGTTCAGAGTATAAAAACATGAAGCGAGGACAGATTGAGACTCAGAGCGAAGGGACGTCTAACTTCTCCTGTCAAGTGACGTCTCAGTCGAGTCCTGTTGTTGTCAAACTCCGATTTTCCCACGTTTGTTTCCTCGAACATATTTATTGAGCTGTCGGCTTCACCTGCAGATAAGTTTTGTTGGTTGTGATCAAATTTTATTTGTCATTGTTGTCCAAACAATATGTTGTAACTCCAGAATGCTAGCCACATCCATGATGCTAGCATGCTCTCAATGACAATGCTATCATGCTAACGTACAGCAGGGATCATGTTAACTATATTCACCAAGGAAGCTGTGTCCTCCCTGCAGAGAAAACTGTGTCCTTGTTGTAGTGGAGGCCTAGTCCTTGCTTCAATGGAGCCTCTGTCCTCCCTTCAGAGGAAGCTCTGTCCTTGCTGCAACAAAGGCTGTGTCCTAACTGCAGAGGAAGCTGTGTCCTCACTGCAGAGGAAGCTGTGTCCTCACTGCTACAAAGGCTGTGTCCTCACTGCGGAAGAAGCTGTGTCCTCACTGCGGAGGAAGCTTTGTCCTTGCTGCAACAAAGGCTGTGTCCTCACTGCAGAGGAAGCTGTGTCCTTGCTGCAACAAAGGCTGTGTCCTCACTGCAGAGGAAGCTGTGTCCTCACTGCAGATGAAGCTGTGTCCATGCTGCAATCAAGGCTGTGTCCTCACTGCAGAGGAAGCTGTGTCCTTGCTGCAACAAAGGCTGTGTCCTCACTGCGGAGGAAGCTGTGTCCTCACTGCTACAAAGGCTGTGTCCTCACTGCGGAGGAAGCGTTGTCCTTGCTGCAACAAAGGCTGTGTCCTCGCTGCAGAGGAAGCTGTGTCCTTGCTGCAACCAAGGCGGTGTCCTCACTGCAGAGGAAGCTGTGTCCATGCTGCAACCAAGGCGGTGTCTTCACTGCGGAGGAAGCTTTGTCCTTGCTGCAACAAAGGCTGTGTCCTCGCTGCAGAGGAAGCGTTGTCCTTGCTGCAACAAAGGCTGTGTCCTCGCTGCAGAGGAAGCTGTGTCCTTGCTGCAACCAAGGCGGTGTCCTCACTGCAGAGGAAGCTGTGTCCTTGCTGCAACAAAGGCTGTGTCCTCGCTGCAGAGGAAGCTTTGTCCTTGCTGCAACAAAGGCTGTGTCTTCACTCTAGAGGAAGCCGTGTCCTCCCTGCAGAGGAAGCCGTGTCCTCGCTACAGAGGAATCCGTGTCCTCCCTGCAGAGGAAGCTGTGTCCTCCCTGCAGAGGAAGCTGTGTCCTCCCTGCAGAGGAAGCCGTGTCCTCGCTGCAGAGGAAGCCATGTCCTCACAGCAGAGGAGGCTGTATCCTCACTGCAATGGCCCGTGGTTCAAATATATCAGCTGGCTTATATAACCAGCCAGTATTGGGCCGTCACAGATGGATCAATATCAGCCTACATGTTGTTTGATATGTGTCTTTAGTTTTGCAGGTTTTGGGTCATAAATAAAAGTATTGGACAAAATGACATTTTGACGAGAAGATGGCATTAGAAAAAAAGTTAAACAACCACCAAGGTTATAATAATTCATGTTATATTCATGATGCTCAGAAGTCGCATCACTAAACCCAGCGCTGGTCTGACGGCCAAAGTGAGTCGCACTCATCCTGACAATCCATCCAACAGTTGAGAGTGGGCTGAACGAACCCGCCGACCTTCAGACTAAAAATATACATTTCTCATTTTTTATCGTGAGTATTTCTTTCAAATGATCCAAGGATAAGGAGAAGAGGATCTGGTTTTATATTAGATGTACTAACTCAAGATATAATGTCAGAAATGCCTGTATGACGTTTACTGTAAAGCGATTAAACGCTGATTCGTCGTTGCTTCTGAGAGTTTGGCATCGATTTCAGACGATTCTGCGCCGTTTTATTTCAGCTGAGTGTTTTTAACTGAACAGTGTCCAACATGTGTGATGCTGACGTCCTTCCTCCTGCGTGTCACGAGGGGAAAACAGGCACCACGTTTGCCACATTTGGACGAGATTTCATTGTTTTTCTGTCGAGCGTCTCGCGTCCGAGGGGTTTTATATGAATTCCACAGAAGACGCTGTCAGATAAAACCTGCAGGTTTTCGTTTGAAGTCTCGCAGCTCACTCACTCAGAACTTCTGGTTTGAGCTGACTGAACGCTGTCGAGTCGATGAGTTGTTCTTCCTCTCAGTGATTGTTGAGGCTGTAAAGACAAATCATTAAATTTTGCAACCAGGTTATTCATTGTAAAGATCAAACATTCCTTAACGCTATGTCTTCTTTACCGTTCCTCCCTGATGCTTACAGAACGCCTCACCATGTTTTTCCAATTTGTTTTTTTTAACGTTTTTGGAAACAAGCTGAACTGAACATAAACACGCCCAGAGTCCACTACACTTTACAAAATCGTTTTCATCAGTCTGGCAGTAGTTTCATCCTTCGTTTGCCAATTCTTCTGGTAAAAGAACTTAAAACACGAGGGGGGGAAAGAGCGGGGAGGTCAATTACCAGAGATGGATCTGTTACCGACCTGAACATGAAGGCTCCTTTTCATTCAGCGGACAAACTTCCTGATCCTCGTGTCGGCATGATTTCAGGGTTAACGTTAAACAAAAGCCAGCTGGTTGACCTGCTGAATGAGCTGAGGGCTCTTTTCTTTATTTCCTTGAATTGTGTTTTATGAATTCATAAATGCCCCTTTGAGAAAACAATCCTGACTTTTTGCCTTCTATTCTTTCCCCTGCAGTCTCTGTCGCAGCGCTACCAGAGGCAGATTTCATCGGCAGTCAGAGGTGAGAAAGAAAACACTGACTGGAGTGTCGTGTAAAACTTAGATTTCATTAAATCACTCGTCTAACCTGATGTGTAATCCCTCCGTGGATGCATTCACATGTTATGTCTTCCCTCTCTCTCCGTGTTAGATGAAGTGTCTCGGGTGCTGCCCTCGCTTGTGATGGTGGACAGGGCTTCACCTCGCCCCAAAGTCGCCGCCCACGTCACCGGCAGCTTTCTGCCCAAACTGGAGCGAGATGGAGGAGGTGAGTCGGGTCCGGACGTGACATGCAAATCTATATCTATACTCGTGACGTTTTTCCAGAATGTTTCAGAACATAGAAATCCACGAGTTTCCTCCAGGTAGCGTTGTGTTTTCACTTTACCTCAGCACTCAGCAGAGATTCTGGTTCTGGTTCTGGTTCACTGTCTCCTCTGTAACGTCACGTTAGAACAGTCGACATTACAGAACAGAACCATCGACAGTCAGGCTGATCAACAGGAGTGAAGATAAATCCAGTCTTTAATCCCAGAAATTGAAAGCTAATCTCGTAGCTCTCCTCCCATCGGATCAGAGCAGAATCTGATGAGATTCTGGGTGTTTGTTCCTCCAGGAGATCTGGATCTGCACCTGACCCTCCTCACACAACACTCGGCAAACGTTCCACCAGCAGAAATGAGAAATTACACGTTTAATTAATGAATCTAATGAAACTAACGAAAGTATACGGACTGAAAAAATGTCCAAACCCTGAACGTTACAGTGACGAGAGGTCTGTCGAGAAAAATAAATTTTCTCCAAGACGGGGCTACAAAACTATAGGAGCACATTTACACCAGGAAACAAGAAAAACAGATGAAACTTTCAGAAAGATAAGAATAAAAATACAACTGGTCTTGTATAAATATGTGTTGAGATATTACGTCAAAATGTTGCTTTTTAAAAGTCAGAATCGTTGACGTTTGGAAAGAGAGTCCAAACAAGTTACACACTTCTTTCTTCTCGCTTCACTCAGAATTTGCTGCTTATATTTACCAATTATTGTTTTGTTTCCTTCCTCAATCTGCTTTACATTTATATTTTGTACATGTTTGAAATGAAATATTACATTTTGAACTTCTTACTATCTCAAGGTGAAAGTGACTTTAAGAAACTGACTGAAAAGGTCAAATTTTGATTTTAATATGATGATTTTCGCACTTGTGATTCAGAATATTCATTATTTTTGTGTCTCTCTCTGTGGGAACAGGATCATAAAGGTCGTGAATGTATTCTGAGTGTGTTTATTTGAACTTGCGCAGCTCCGGTCGCTGCCGGGCGTCGAGTTCAGGGCCAGAAGATCTCGTGGTGGGAGGGGCAGAAGGGGCTGGCCTTCCTCCAGGACGTCCAGCTGGTGGACGGGGAGCTGGTGGTGCCGCAGCCCGGCCTCTACTACGTCTACGCCCAGACGTACTTCAGACACACCCACTCCCTGGAGGAGGAGGGCGAGGATGGCGAGGAGGCGGAGGACCGAGGCAGACCCCTGCTGCAGTACGTCTATAAAAAGGTGACCACGATTTTACACTTTGATTTCAGCTGGATCTCCTCTCAGGTGGAGCTGTGAGGGTTTCACCCCTTCAGCCAGTTCAGCTGATGTTTTCTTTGAACGATTCAGAATGAATTATTTTTGCTTGACTTGGATTTGACTCGTTGACAGTACAAACACTTCACTGTCAAAGTCATTTAAAAGAGAAAGCGGTCGGTTGTCGTGTTCGTGGAGCTGAAACATTCCAGAGTTTAGTAAATATTTAGATTGCAGCACTTTCCTTCAACATGAACAAGATGTGTTTGTGAGTTATTTTAGACGAACAGTATCGGTTTGGCTGAAAGGAAACATTAAAATATCCGTCAAGCTCACTGTGAAGATTAATACTGACGGATGTTGACTATAACGATCAAGTGATTTGATCAGAGATGTTCCGCGGTGTCCGTTAAAGACGTGTAAGTCAGTGTGGACGTTGAATCAAAGGTCCAGATCATGTGCTTTGAATCACTCGTGCAGTTGGATCACAGATGTGTGTCTTCATGGGAACAGGACGATATTTACAAATTATTCAAATGTTGACAAACATTCGTGCAGCTGAAAGAAAATCCATTGTTTCACTCGTTTGATGAGTGATTAAAAACAAATCTGAAAAGTCAAGTTCTGCTTTTTTTGTTGTCTGAACTCTGAGAAACTCAGTCGACGTGGCTCGATGTCAGCGGCAACATGAGGTACAAATACTCAGTTACTGTATGTCAGTACATGGTTCAGGTATCTGTACTTTCCCTGAGTATCTCTGTGACTTCTCCTCTCTTCATCTGAACTTTCTCCTCCTCGTTACTTTAGTTTGATGCATTGTGGGTTATTTTTATTTGGCGTCATCGTGCGCTACCTTCCCAACATCACAAGACTGATTTCAGAGATGAAACAAAGACGTAAGAGGCCGTAAACAGACGGAGAGGGAGACTGGAATGTGGAGAAAAGGCGTCTTAGTGTCTCGTATCTGCAGAGAGTTTCTGATTTTCGCTCTTTGTTGCTGCTCGGGACGCTTTACCAACCCAACATGTGTCTATTTGACGTCCTGGGAATGAGACTCAACAATCAACTGTCTTTGTGGTGCGTTCAAGAACAGCTGGGACAAATCCTACTGATTCTACCTTTAACTTTAATAGTCTTTGAGTTCTATTAATATGACGTGAGCTTCAGTTAGCTTTGACCACAAATGTCCTTCAGAGGGAGACTTTTTACTCTGATACTCTGAGTACATGTCAGAGCCTGTACTCTATTACTTTACTGGAGTAAAGAAGCTGAATCAGTACTTTTACTTTTACACAAGTATCTGAACTCCTACTGGAGGAAACAATGAGTGAACTTTTACTTCCTCTGTTTATACGGACAATTTAAAATCTCGTAAAGTCTTCCACCTCATTTTATCGGATCAGTGGACGACTCGACTGTTTTTATCAGTCGATAGAAGAGTACGTACAATATCATCATAGTTTTGATCATCAGTGATGCCGGCTAACGATCCAGCAGCGTTACTAATCGATGCATCAGTCCGACCACACTTCCCTTCTCACTCAACCTCTCCTCCTCCCACCAGGTGAGCTCCTACCCGGTTCCCATCCTGCTGATGAAGACGAGCCGAACCTCCTGCTGGTCCCGGGGCTCCCAGTTCTCTCTGCACTCCGCCCACCAGGGGGGGCTGTTCCCGCTGAGCAGCGGCGACCGCCTGTTCGTCACCGTGACCAACGCCTCCGCCGTGGACATGGACGAGAAGAGCAGCTTCTTCGGGGCGTTTCTCATCAGCTAGAGGATCAGACTCTGGATCAGATCCACAGACGCCAACGTGGTTTGAATCCCTCTCACACCAGATTGTTGCAGAGACTTCTTCTACGAGCGAAACCCAGAAAATGAAAAACTGAAGCAGCGACTCGCGGAGAAGACAACACTGGTTTTTATGGGTGGAGAAGAGAAAAGTAACTGTTAATGAATTCAAGCTGACTCAACAAATACTGGAGTGTTTAAAAGTTTGATTGGCTCGGATTCGACACAGATTTCGGTTTCTGATGCACAAACATTTGTGTGAGGCAGAAGAATGATTTTAAGTAAATTTAGGTTCTCTGAGTTAAGTTTATTTGTCCTGAACAACTAAAGGAAACTTTAGACAAAGTGTTGACCAAAGTTTCCATGATTGTTGAAGGTTCAGATGTGATTTGCTCGGTTGTTTCCAAACTAACACAATCACCGGGACAAATGTTGGAAACATACGTTTCTGCAAAACCACAGATATGTTGAAATGTGACTTTTCTCTATGTTTAGTTTTACATTTTGTGCTATGACAACGTGCTTATGCTCTGGTTAGGTTTAGGCACAAAATGCGTGTTGTTGGGGTCAGAAAACGTCATGTTTTGTTTTTAAAATACCTGGAAACTGTCCTGACGTCTCCAGTTTTCTTTCATTCTTTACTTTGAAAAGAGACCCGAATCAACACAGAAACAATCCTGAACGTAACAGAGCTGGTTCTACAAAAGTTTAAAATATACTATGAGTAGAAACGCTGATATGACACGTAGGAAACGTACTAATGTAACATATCTGTGGTTTGCAGAAACGTTAAATACCAACGTTTTACTGTGCTGAGATTCGATCTCTTTGTTTGTACCCGACCTCTGATTCCTCTCTGGTTTTCATCCGTATTTCACTTTTTACTTGCTTTATTTTTGGGCTTTTTTTCACTGTAAATCCTCGAAGGAGCGGTGTGCAAAAAAAAAGCAAAATGACAGTCACATGGGACGATTCTATAGCGCCAACAATCGTGTTGTTCTTTTTTTGTGATTGTCTTTTTTACATACACTGTTTGATAATCTGGTTGTTCTGCGTGTTCTAGTACAATCACAAGACTGTATTTTAAAGTTTGTACAACTGCCTCATAATTCCCAAACTGACCTGTTAAAGGAACAGTTCACCCACACATGAAAATTCGGTCATTATGTTGACGTAAAGTAGCATGTAGCATTCTGCTAAACAACTGAAGCAGCTGGAGACATTAAAATAAACATAAAACGGGGATTAGTGTTGGTAGTCGAAGTCTCCAGAAGCACCGAGATCCTGAATTGATTTGAGAAGATGTTATTTACACGCCTGGCGCCCAGTTGAGCTCTCGGACCCGGTCTGAGCTCGACCGCGTACCAAGGGTAGAAACATGGATTACAATGGACCAACTGCACGGAGCCATTTTAATGTTTTTCTGGTTGTTTTTCCCGTTTTAAAATAAGTCTCCAGCTACTTCAGTTGTTCAGGAAAATGCTGCAACTCTGTTTTGCTGTGAAGCTCCAGAAATGTTTTGTGGACTACGAAAACTTCGTCTTACTTTCCAGTAATGGAGGGAGGAGACCATCGCTTTAATCGCCTACTAATTCCCCACAAGGAGAGGCTGATCTGACCATGAAGCTCAGATATCAACATGCTGAACTCCTGCCAGTTTAGACCTTTTGCTAAAAATGAGAAATGTTCTCTAAGAAATGTTTGTATAAAACTCGTCGTCTGGACTTAAATGTTAGGTGAGTCTTTGGATGTGTGTTTGTGCAAAAGATGTAAATATGGTGCTACATGTCATGCTTTTATTTCACTACACCAGCCTGCTCACAGTTAACCTGTGGTGTCACATTGTCACCACCTCCTGGATGAGTTTCTGCTGGCTTTAGCCCCTCAGTCTCTTCCTCTGCCGTCGGTCGTCCAGCTTATTGGCTCGTTTATCGCAACCTTTCCTCCAAATGGTGCGTTAAATGAAATGTCTGTGTTCTTGGCCGCTCACTGCAGACGTGATGTGCCGACTTTGGGAGATAATTATTCACATCGGCATCCAAACAGCTGAAATGTGGGATTGTTTTTTGTTTTTTTTTCCCCCTGTAGCTCGTCTGTCTTCCTCGTGTTCGTGCAGCAAATCTACTAATGCTCAAGGACACGTAAACCAAAATGATCAGTTGTGTCTGACCGAACGGAAATCTGGATGAAAAAGTGGTCATAACAGATTGAGCTTCAAGGTTCATACTTGATTTAGGAAGTCGTAGTTTGACAGAGTAATTCTTAAAGCAACAGTTACCCACCCAAAAAGGACAATACGTTCATCATCTCCTCCACTCGAGCTGATTGAAAGTCACATTTCTGGAGCTTCACAGCCAAACAGTATTGCAGCATTCTCCTAAACAACTGAAAAGCAAAACATAAAATGGCTCCATACGTAAGTCTACGGAAGCCATGAGATCCCAAACTGATTCCGAAAGATGTTATGTACATCCTCGACGTGCGGTCGAGCTCGTGCAACAACGTCAGACGGGGTGCTTGCTAACGCTGTTAGCTTAGCAGCTACAACAAAAAACACACAACAAATGTTTTGTAGACTACGAAACTCCATCAGACTTTCCATCGACGTGAGGGGTGAGGAGATAATGACTGAAATAATTTTTTTGGTGGACTGTTCCTTTAACTTAGCCTGATCTTGACTGAGACTTCACACTTGAGTGTTTGCTGAAGGTCATGAGAAGTGGCTGAAAGCTCCAGCAGAGATCGTGTTAGGGTCAAACTACATCCTCGCCTCTGTTAAACTCAGATTCATCCAGTTTTATCAGCATTCACTGTAGCACTTCTGTAAATATCACAACAGTTTCCCCTTTTTCTCCTCGATTCTTTTGTTTTTTCTACGAATGTATTGACACATTTTTCAGTGTTGGTATCAACAAAGATCGCTTTAATCCAGGAGCAAACGTGGTTGTACAAAAGGAAACATTCAGTACCTTCCTGCTCTGCGTCACACCTCCACCTGCAGTCAGTCCTCCAACACCTGAAAGGCATCACGAGAGTACACACCTGTACACAAATCAGCTTCTAGACAATTAAAACACAATTTGAACGTAATGTGAATGTAAATAACCCGGGGAGCTTCTGTCTGTAAATATGTGGAATAAAGACGATGTAGAAGGAACTTTGTCGTGTTTGTTCACGGTGCAGTTTGATCACTTTATTAAAAAGTAGGGAAGGAAACTCTGGAGGAGGATAATTGATTGTTTAGTCTCGTTCTCAGGTTGTTAAATAAAGAGGTTTGCTCGCTATTCGGCCCTGAAATCCTACCCCAAAGTGTATTTGAAGATCTCAACTATCATTAATAAACTTTAACCAAACATCCTGCATCCATCAGGGTATCTGAGGTCTCAACTCTTCAGCAACAACTATTAAAAAGCAAACGTGTTGCCAAGTTTCCTCAGTGTCTCTTTGACGTTCGGGAGAAATTTTAATCAAATCAAGTACAAAAATAAGCGATCAGTAAGGTTTAAAACACACAAGTAATCGGAAAAGTGCTGAAATTTAGCTCGGACGGCCGAATTTATAAAAAAGTATAACTTAAAAAGTATGTGGAGTTCAGCTGTAGATATTTAAAATAAGTTTAAACAATCCATGACATGAACTGGGAAATGTTCTGGTTGTTTGGATTCCGGATTCAGTTGCCACCGGTGGAAGAAGTAATCAAATAAAAATCCTGCATTCAAAACCTAATAAAGTAGGAAAATGTTTTCTGTCAGTGTTTTTATATCTGATGTTTTAATAACTTTACAACCTGTTGATGAAGGTTCTCAGTCATCCAGTTTCATTTTAATCCACAGATGTGTCGTTTGAAGATGTTTTAGCCCATGTGTGGGAGTGTCCTCAACCACCTCTGTAAGGACACTCCCACACAGGTTTAAAAGCCTGTATGGGAGTGTCCTTACAGACTGGTAAAGGATACTCCCACACTGGCTTTTAAACCCCATGTGGGAGTGGTTTAAAAGTATGTGTGGGATTGTCCTGAACCACTCTGTAAGGACACTCCCACATGGGGTTTAAAAGCCTGTATGGGAGTGTCCTTACAGAGTTGTTAGGGCACTCCCACACTGGCTTTTAAACCCCATGTGGGAGTGGTTTAAAAGTCTGTGTGGGATTGTCCTGAACCACCTCTGTAAGGACACTCCCACATGGGGTTTAAAAGCCTGTATGGGAGTGTCCTTACAGAGTTGTTAGGGCACTCCCACACTGGCTTTTAAACCCCATGTGGGAGTGGTTTAAAAGTCTGTGTGGGATTGTCCTGAACCACCTCTGTAAGGACACTCCCACATGGGGTTTAAAAGCCTGTATGGGAGTGTCCTTACAGGGTGGTTAAGAACATTCCCATACATGCTTCTAAACCCCATGTGGGAGTGTCCTTACAGAGTGATTCAGGACACTCCCACAAGAGATCAAAAGTCTGTATGGGAATGTCCTGAACCACTCTGTAAGGACATTCCCACACATCCTTTAAAAGCCTGTATGGGCGTGTCCTTAAACACACTGTAAGGACACTCCCATACAGGGTTCAAAAGCCTGCAGCTCCCCTCCGGTTAGTCAGATCTTAAGAAGCCTCTTCGGTGAGCACACATCCCTTAAAAGCCTGTGTGGGAGTGTCCTTAACCACACTGGAAGGACACTCCCATACAGGGTTCAAAAGCCTGCAGCTCCCCTCCAGTTAGTCAGAACTGAAGAAGCGTCTTTGGTTAGAGGTGAGACATCTTCAAGAAGCTGAACACATCGAGTTGCCTACAATACAGCCCTGAGAATGACTTTATATACTTTTAATTCAATGCTTATTTAGCCAGCAGCAATGCATCATATTCTATAACGTCACCAGGTGTTTGCAGTGTGGACAAAATCTGTGTATTATCTTTCGATGTCTGGATAAGCGAGCTGCTGACGATGTGCCGCCACCTGTTTGCTGAGTATGAGTCCAACAGGTGGACAAATCGTCCGTGTCGCACGAGAAGGAGGAGCATCTTCTCGAGCCATAAAGCCAGCAGATCAAACGCTCTCCAACAACGGGGAACATCTGAATGTTGGCAGTTTGTCTGAGACTGCCACATCCATCAAACAAATCCAAACAGAGCAGATCAAAGTGTTGACTTCAAATGTCCTCAGTGTGGACGAGTGAAGAGGAGAAACTCTTTGTACTGCCGCGTTTCAAAATGGCAGGACGACTTCAAACGCTCTGAAAAAAACATCACAACAGACACTTTTCTGTCACATTTCTGCTGAGATGGAAAGCGAGGACAAATCTGGTTTTGTGATCTACTCAGGGTGTTGGAAAAGGTGACGACTAATAACACATCAAAATACGAAACAACAGGGACTTCATCTCTCTGGGCGGCGGCTGATGGTCACTCCCCCGCTGAGCAAAAACATCTCAAAAAGACGTCTTTTCAACGCTCACTGCTGAATTTGCAGGGTTCAAATTGCGAGTTTTACAGTGTAATTTTAGTCAGAAACACCTAAAGAACGTTTAATAGTTTTATGATGACCACACTTCACTCCATGCAACAAAAACTACAGACTGGACTTGAAACCGTGGTCTCAAACATATATTTCTTTATAGATACTTTTCAAATAAGCAAAACTAACTGGAGACATTCGGTTAAAGGAGCCTGGTGTGCTGGAGCAGAGCACTGCAGCAGCGGGAGTCCCGTCTGTAACCGGCTGGCTTATTTGAAATAGAAGCGCAAAATTAGACGGATCATTCTTTCATTTCATTCTGGGTCTTGTAAAGCTCGGACTTTAAATCAAATCGCATTTCTAGTTTGTGCGTGTAATTGCGGATGTTCTGTTTATTATCTTAATTTAATCAAGCCGCTGAAAATAAAAGAATGTCATTGCAAGAGGCCAAAAGGACAGATGAACAGTGGAGGAGGTTCAGCTGAAGATAACCTTTGATTTCTGGACATTTTGCAATGATGTACTGCTGCTTATTAAATCCTGCACACTGAAGCTCCATGCTGCCCTCTAGTGTCCAACTTCAGCAGTGTAGCAACAACAAACAGCACTGAAAGAGGCTGTTCACACCTGGTACCAGACTCCCTTAACAAATCTTATGATTTTAAGAGTTGTTTGAGTGAGAAGAAACTTAATGAACTTTGTGAAACAGTGAAAACAAATTTGAAATCATTGGTGAACTTCTTGTAAATTCGGCATTGAATGCTAAAAGTTTAGTTGTTTCTTTCCTTGTGAAAAGTGTCCGTTTGTCTTGGCTTTGCAGTACCAGCCTGTCTGCTTGTGTGTCATGCTGAATTTTACAAATACATTTAACAATAACTAATATAAACACTTGCTTTGACGCCGAGGAGTAAATCCCCAGACTTCCTTTGAAAAACGCTCAATTTTGTGAGTTGTAAAGTTATTCGAAACTTTTTGAACTTCGTGAAACGCTAAAAGAATAAAAATGTTTTGTGGCCAACGTTAAACCAAACGATGTCTCTTTCTATGTGTTCGTATATTTTTTTTTTGCATATCGGGCAGAGAAGTGAGATCCGATCACACAGGACAGATGTTCAGACCAGGTCTCGAGACAAAAAAGGTTAGTCAGACGACAGGAGGGACACAAATAATGACACAACACTTTGTAAGTTTTTGATTTTCTTTCTTTTTTGTGGAAATATGTTACAGTTATATTACAGGTATTTAAATGCCCCGAGGGAGAACAAAAACCGTTTGGAGACACCAGAAACTAACACTAAGAAGGAGACAGCAACATAACTGAGACAGAAAAAGTCCAGACTGGGTTCGACAGACTTGACAGGCAGAAGAGTGGGCGGAGCTGACGCCCGACACGTAACCTATTGTTAGGAGACGTCCAATAAATACTGCAAATGTTGTTAACGCAACATATTAAAAACAAAAACAAAACAAAAGAAGACGAGGACGAGGTGTGCTCTCCTTCTTGAGTCCTTTGTAGTATTTAGCAGCATGTGTGTCGCTTCCAGAAACCAAAAAAAAAAACCAACAACTTGTGAATAACAACGTGCAGGGGCCTGCAGTCAACCAGAGTATTTAAACACACGTAAGAAAAGAAGAAATGATGGTTGGTTTACGCTGTGTGGCCAGTGGGAAAAGATGGGAAAGTGCTTAATGCAGGAACACAAAATGATTAGACAGGTAACTCACATCCTGGACATATCAAACAAAACAGGGACTGACGTTTTGTCTTGGTTAACTCCAAGATTGTATCAGTTTTCATGTTATTTAGAACACAATAACATCTCAGAGTAAAGTTCTGGTGGCTCACACAGTATAAACATTCAACACACTAAAGTGAAACGTCCGTTTGGCTGGTGGTGTTTAATTCACGTCCCGGTTTCTTGCTGTGAAAAATATCGTAAAAACCGCACGACTCAAAATGTTTTAAATCTTCAGGAGCTTTTTTGATAGTCATCTACCAAATCCGATGTTTTATTTCTGTTGGTCGAGCAGAGTTTTACAAAATACAATCTGTCACATGTGTGAAAATATTCTGGTTGAATGCAGGCGTGCTCCTGCACCGGCTTCCATTGTTTGTTTTTTTTACATGTAACTTATAAAATATATCATAAAATGTCTTCTCAAATGGAAACTGATGATTCCATGTACAAAAAGTTCTCTCTTTTATATAAATTACACCAGTCTCTGATGATGATGATGATGATGACGATGTCTCCGTTCCTGCTAATAAGGTTCATCTCCAAACCAAACCCTTCCCTCATACATACACACTCACATGCACGCACACACACATACACACACACGGAGAGGCGTGTGCGACCGTGGTCGACACACCCGACGTAGCTACACAACATGCTCTACACATTACCCATAGTAGAGAAGAAAACAAAAAGCAACTCTATCCCCACTGAACTGAAATCTCTGCACATACAGTAACGCTACATCTCCTCGTTCTTCATCCTCCTCCTCCTCCTCACTGCATCTGTATGCAAGACCACAAGCATGGTGCAGTTTCGGGCGATGGACGGAGGGCGACTCCTCAGCCTCAGCTGGTGACCCTCACTATCGCCCGTCACTGTAGCTGCCTTGTTCTGGCTCCGCCCCCCGCAGCTCGCTGGCTCGCCCTGATGGATAACGCCCGGCTGGCGGGGCGGGGAATGTGCGTGACGACTGACCTCAGCAGTCAAACCGCATCTCCAGTGAATCATCGAAGCCCCTGTTGTCGTGTCCCGCCCCCGACAAGAAGGTGGCCGTGACGGGTGCACCCGTTGCCGTGGTGACGTTGAGAAGGGTGTTGCCGGGGGAGCTGGTGGCCGGGCTACGGAGGGCGGCCGCGGTGATACTGGTGAGGTTGATGCCGAGCGTGAGACGAGTCTGTTCCAGAGCTTTCTCCGGCACGGCGAAGGCCTCCAGCTTCTTCTCCCCGTTGGCCATGTAGGAGTTCTGGCAGCCACGGCAGATACAGTCCAGGCACGCCTGAGAGAAACAAGCATAATTAATACGGCGCGAACCAGTAATTAATGAAAACAACAGCAACAGATCGCTCAAAGAAACATCCCAGACAGAACTGGAAGGTTAAATAGACGGTTCATAATCTGCTGTTAAAAAAAAATGACCTGTCAACATTCCTTAAGCCAAAATGAAACAGAAATCCTGAAGCTTTTCAGAATTATGTGAAGTCTGAAGATCTACAGTCCAACATTAAAAGAGTAAACTGCATCTGCAGATGAGGACTGCGTCATCCAGTCAAAAGCTCCAGGACGAGAGAGTCAGTTTAGATCATTTTGCCAAAGAAAAGTTAAAGGAACTGCTCTACTCATTCAGATGGAAAGTCGAGTCAAGTTTCATCATCCATAAAACATTTCTTAAACTTCCCCACAGAACCTCTCCCGACCATCAACATGAGGGTGAGGAGATGTTGTTTTTGGTTGAACCTTTCCCAAAGTGTGTGTTTGACCAAGACACATATATACCTCATCATCATTCACTGTAGTTTTAGATATGAAACTATGAAAACCTGTTGCTCTCACCTTGCGGTTGGAGTAGCAGGGGCAGCGCTGCCCCCTACAGGTCAACACCGAGGGGTTCTGTGTGGCTCGGCCACACTTGCAGCCCTTCTTCTCCACGGGCTTCTTATACAGTGGCTTTGAGGGGCTTGGTGGGTGAGTCAGGGGGTGTGCATGAGGGTGTGGGGGCACTCTGTCACGGGGTTGTGCTCGTGGCTTAGGGGTCCCTTGCCTGGCCTTGGTGTAAGCCTTCTTGGGACCCCCGTGATGCTCAACAGTCTTTTTCAGCGCCTTGTTGGAGACGAGCACCGTCTTGCCCACCTTGGGGGGACCACCGTTAGGCACTGGGGCCAGGTGTGGGTGGGGCATGGCTGCAGGGATCTTAGGCTCCTGTTTGGTGGTGGCACCAGGGTTAGGGTGATGGGGGGAGCTGTTGGCACCGAGGGGCTGCCCCTGTAAGAGGCTGGAGATGGGGAGGGGCTGCACCTTCTCACTGTCACTCTCTGAGTGGGAGCGCTTGCGGTGGTACCGAGTGGGAACGTGGGGGACGACTGTGGAGGGCTGAGGGGGAGGTTGCAGTGAGGGCTGCGGGTGAGGTTGGAGGGGGCGAGGGCTGTTCTCTGGGGGGAGGGAGGGGATGAGGCGGGAGGAGTCAGGACCAGATGGGCAGTGAGGCCCATTAAGACTGCACTGATGTACAGAGGGGGGGCAGTCCTGGGGGTTGGGCTCAGGGTCAGTGTCCGTCTCCAGAGTCCTGAGCACCTCCTCAACACTCAACAACAACTGTCCACCTCCATGTTTCAGGTCATCCCCAAAGGTGCTGATGTCACAAAGCCCCGCCTCCCCGCTCCCTGTGACGCTCACACACACCGGGATCTCCTCCGAGAAGCTCTCCTGCTTTGCAACACCTCCACCTGTTTCGATGGTGATGGGTTGCAGAGTGTCCGAACTGACCAGGCCGTTACAATCATGCAATCCATTTACACTGATGGGGCTCGGCTCCTCCACCTTGAGCTCCTTCGTAGGCGGGGTGTCATCGGGCAGGACAAGCTCGGAGGTGGAGGCTGTTTGCGACAGGCCAACTGTTTCTGAAATGTCCTCCACCTCAGGCTCGCTCTCAGCCAATGTGAGGCCCTCATTAAGGATCGCCTGGAGGTCCGGCGAGTCACTGGCGGCGCTGGCTATGTGCGGGGCGAGCGGCGACTGGGTGATGTAGAGACAGAGCTTCCTGTAACAGTGGACAAGCAAGGAGAGCTGCCTGTTCTCCTCAAAGCGGGAATAGTCCTTACACCAACTACAGGACGGCTTCAGCTGCATCCTCTGACCTTTACAGCCTCGACAGACGTAATGCTGACATGATGAGTCGGTGGGAGCGATGGGGTCCTGCAGCAGGTTACCTGTTGATAAGAGGAGAAAGAGCAAATATAGAAAAAACAATATATCACACAAGAATCCAAGCAAACCAATGACGTGATAATTAAAAAAATAAGTTCAGGAGTGTTTAGAATAGTTAGGATTCAAACGACTGCCTCCTCCTTTGCTGCAGCTTCCTCGACTGATATGTATTTGTAAACCTGAGCTGTGCCTGGCAACCCGCCACACTGAATGACAACCGCTCTTTGAGAGGGGCTTCCTTAGCAACGCTGGTTGCTAGGGAGTGCAGCTGCAGACGGGGAAAAAAGGATGAAGGTGCATTCATGAGACACAACCAACCTTACACACTGTGCCCTGCCTGTCTGATGAATCCCACGTAACAGCAGAAAGTCTATATTTAACACGATGTATGGACTGCTTCTGTATCGATCTGTTATTTATACAGTGGAGGTGAAGGAGCAATCAATATCTTGAGTGTAGTGAAGCTGCTCTTCTTTCCAATCACGGTAACACAACTATCCCTTTTACCTCGAGAGGTATTTCCCTCACAGTGAACCGTATATATGTACCCGCTATGGCCGAGGGAGAGTTAATGCATTATGCATGAGCAGTGAAAACTGTGCATTAAAAATACCACGGAAATAAATCATGCATGACGTTTATTTGCAGAGAAACAACAGAGAGTGCTCCTGTTTGAATTACAGCCCATTTCATCTTGTACATTTACAGCCAATGATATTTAAAGTTGTGTATAAACAGAAATGCACTCCCTCTTTTTCCTCCACCTCCTAATTTTTTGTCTATATATCTGACAGCGTTGTATATTCAGAGACGAGGACTGTGAGAGAGAGATTAGATGCATAATATCCAGTATGTGGAAGGTTGTTATTCAACGTGATAAACAGAGAAACGCCCCGATGCTGCCAAACAGCACACAGAGGGGGGTGTGTCATGATGGGAGTAGCTGTGAGTTACGATACCTTCACTGCGCTTCGGAAACTGCAGCTTCATATTTCATTACCTCAACTGGGGGGTTCAATTTTCCTCTGAAGGCGCAACCTCTGAAATTTAGCACCTAGGGATCTTTTGCATGCCAAGGACCCTCATAAATAACTTTAATCAACAGTGAAATACTTTATAAGCAATTTACTAAGCAAAGGTTCATAAACATCAGCTGCAACTTGGCCACAAACACCTGCTTAATAAATGATTTATAAGACATTTAATTGTGAAAGAACCATCAACTAAAATATAATTAATTATACAAGTCTCATTTATCAGTGACTGTCATTATAAAGTGTTGAGCCCAGCTCTCATCTGTTTCATTGCTTAATTTCACAATTTCATAACATCTTACTATCTGGTATCTTATTCTAACACATTATCCATACTTAATTTTTCCCAATTACAAAAAGGGACAGTTTATAAGAATAACTTCTTAATATTCTACATATGAATTCACATAATAATCAAAGGTTTTGCATGTAATTTACAAACTATCTGGCATCTATGAATGTTGACTGTTCTTTCATTAGAAAATAGTTTTAACTACTGACTTAAAAGGAAATAATGACATTTTACTGCCTATACTGAGGATACTAAATGGCTAAAATGTAATATTAGTTTGCATGTAAAGTCTTTTGATAGTCTTTGAAGGGCATTTTTATTAAATAAACTTTCTCATATCAGTGTTTTAAATTTTATTTGGATATATTTGAAAGGCAAGTATCGATTAATTGTGCGAAGCTGAGATATTATGGAGCTGCAAAATAAATTGTGACCAATATAGTTGAGAAGTATCTCCTACAGCGCCGCAGTAATTATACTTGTTTACTTTCCATCACTAGTGCCGATTCACAGATTTCCGACTGTGCATGAAAGCAGCATTTTTTAAAGGTTCGCTCCGTCTGCGAGCACAGCTGACAACAACGCACGTTCCCGAAAACATCCCCCACCAATACACACTGCCTTAGCACAGCTCTATTATCACATTAAAATCAGATTATATAAGAATTAAGTGCACACACACACACACACACACACACACACACACACACACACACACACACACACACACACTTACCGCAGACCAGGCAGGACAGGGACTGGCGGAAAAACGGCAGCAGCTTGCAGAGCTCCGCGAGGGCCCGGGGGTCTCTGGGGTCGCACTGCAGCACCGAACGACTCGCGGACACGTAGAGAGAGGTCGCATTCACCGGGTTCATCTCAGCTGCCTGTCCCGGGGCTCCAGTCCGGTCCGGTCCGTGAAGATGTATTAATACGTTAAAACACCAAAGTCACACACAGTTAACACAAACAAACCGAGCGACGTGCGGGGCAGCGGCGCACCGGAGACTCCCGTGTTCTGCGAGCTTAAATCGCTGTTTTTCTCAACGGAGTCTGGTGGCTTTGAAGAGAGCATAGATGGGATGTGAAGGCGGTCAGTTCCCCGTCGGTGAACCCCACATATAGAGCAGTCTGCGCAGGGAGCAGTCGAGGTTACTCATCCCCAGTCACATCCAATCCATCCGTCCCAGCTCTTTCGATCGGGGGAGATTATAAGTGCATATAAACGTCGGTTCATCCAAGTCGGTTCGGTTCGTTTCCGTACAATCCGTGAGTTATGATTAGACAAAGCATCGTGTGGCGCTCTTCTCCTCCGTCCCCCTGGCCTTTTTTTAAACGTTACTTGCAGCTGGTTAGCTAGCAGCAGCTCCCAAATTCAAACATTGGCTTTCGTGACAAAGTGCTCCGGTTTGCAATGGTTTCCTCCGATAAATCCATAGTCCCACATGCATGCTCGTCCCGGGGCTTCACGTCCATACCAGAGCTGGTGGCACACAATGCATTTATTATCTGGCGCCGAGGCTTCCGTGGCGGTGCAGCCCCGGCAGGCTCGTTATGGTTGTGTTATTGTTCGCGGAGATTCAAGGCGGCTCGAAAACAAAACAGGCCGCCCGGGCTCCAGAAGGTCCTCCTCGGGGGAAAAACGCCGACAGCTGCCCGCCGATAGCGAGGGGGATATGTGATAAAGAGGCAGTGGTTATAAAAACAAAAAAATATGTCGACGCGTCTCTTGGTGAGGAGAAAAATAAACCAGCGGAAGCACCGGGCTCTGGTGACAGTGCTAGCCGGCTGAGCTGCACCGGGAAGCCGGCTACAGAAGCAGGCCGCGTCCCTCTTCTCGGGATTAGCGGGACTCTCGCGTTCTCGCCTCGGCGGGAATGTGGCAGGAAAACGGAGGGTTTAGGTGAAATTATGTCCTCCTGCACCTGTTGGTGGACCCCGAGAGTGTCAGCGAAGACCGAAAGTGAATTAAATCCCTATTTGTGTACCTTGCTATCGTTAGCCGCGGAGTATTGCTCTACCTCCCGTCGGTTTTACACACACAAACAAGGGGGCGCTGTTGCTCAGATCTCGCGAGAACACACAGCGCGGTTAATTTAAAAAAAACAATGGACGCCACATCTAGATGTCAGTTGGAGCCACACTGTTTTTACATGTAATCAGTGTTGGGCCAGTAACTTCCAAAATGCAATATATTACTTGTAACTAGTAACCTCAATTTAAAGTATATTACTTTACAACATTACAGTCTTCACAGAGGAATATATAACTTATATCACACACATTTTTAGTTACTTTCAACAAAATGTCCCCAAAACTTCTGTGGTAGTTCCGCTAACTGCACGACTAGCTTAGCTAACAAGCTAGCTGGGGGCATGAATTAAAGGTGGCCAATTCTTACATATTGCCCCTTTAAGTCTGACATCTTGTACATCTAATAACAATAAACAATACATTTAATTCATATAGTGCCTCTTGTGATGCTCAAAGACCGGGAAGGAAACTAAAAGAGCCCACCAACTTACCTTACTTTCCCTTAATTTGTATTTTCTGTGCTTATAAATTGATAATTGTAATGGTGTTATAGGGTAGGGCTCCCTGTGTGGTGTGATCAAGCTGATATTTCAGATTTTTATAACCTGAAAAACTAATCAAAATACCTTGAACAAAAGAAAAAACACACTACAGAATTACAACTTGAGTGTTAACATGTTAATGTGCGATATATTTATATAAATATCTATATCTGTTCTATGTTTGTGTTGAATGAAGGAGCTACAAACTTTCATTCTGCTAAAAAAGACAAATTAATTACCTTGATTCCATGAATTACCTTGTTAGTCATTGTTCGGGAGTCCCCGGACAAAAACCTCCATTACGATGCATTAGCACCCACTCATTTATGATTACAACATGACAAATTCCTCAGTCACTGTTTACAATTTTTGCAATTTAGCATTACACCATAAAGTGAGTGTCACAACTGTCAGAGTAACATTTCAGTGAAACCAGTTTGACGCCTCTTCAAGCTGACAGCATTCAGGAAGGATAACTCACAGGTCTTACTACAGTCAGATGTTGCGTATGTGTTACTCAAAGTTATGCTTTTTCTGGATACTAACAGCTTAACATAGACTTGCAAAATAGCATGGATAACCCCACAGGTATTAATACACCTTCAGCTTGACATTACAATATTGTACATCCAATCTATTCTTTTATCTGTCTGATTATGTTTTACCTCTCCACATGATGGTGTAGTTGAATGTAATTAATTGATATTAGAGGAAATGACTTTGATGTTTTCACTGGTACACCCTTGTTTATTCCTGTGTATATTTGAAAGTGTGGTGATGCTGTGAAGGGCTATCTGATAACAAGCAGGGTAAAAAAAAGAAGTGGCGAAAAGGGGAAGAGATAGTCTTAAAGTTAAGTTTATGTATAAAACAGAACAGATAAACACCAAAACAGACATATTGAAAGGTCAGGTTACACCCTTACATGATTCAAACATTTGATACTATCACCATAAATGCACCAGCTTGGCCCTTATCTCCCTTTTCTTCCTCTTTTTTTTGTTCTCTTATTAATCATACAATCATTGCGGTCACACACATGGAGACTTGAGGCTGCTGACCAGCAGGGACTTTCCACTCTTAGGTTTGTATCTGAGGGATAAAAATAGCACACATTTTTTAACCACATGTTGCTGTTGCATTCAAGTACAGCTGTTAATAAATTACTCGATTGACATGTGATTAATCGGCATCTATTCAAATAACCAATTATTGGTTGCAGTCATTTTTTAAAGATTATTTCTCAGGATTTCTTACCTTTATTTTGGTAGGACAGCTTGAAGTGTGAAGGACATGAACACATGCTGCTGCTGAGGACAGCTTTATGAAGTGAGCACCCAATTTTCAGGCACTGTTCAAGCAAAAATTATATTTAATATTGGTCCAACACAGATACATTTATATCAACGTATAGTCCCATTGCTTTCAGTGTGCCCAATGGGACTTTTGCCGATTTAAAAGATGATTTTGTAAGTCAAGAAAGTCACAGTTTGTCATAAAGAAAAATAAAATACTAGTTAGTTTTGTGTGAAACAGCTCAATGAACTACACTGTCGTCAGCTCGGCACAGACAAGTACAAAAAAGTGAAAAACAACAGTAAAAAAAGAGAGTAAATCAACTCTACACCTTATATGCGGAGTTCAGTGCACTTCAGACAATCAAGTTGATTATTAAAAGCTTCTTTCATCTTTGTCACAAGTGCTTCATAACAACATCTGAGTGATCCATGCAAAAAATGTGTTTTTTGTCAGACTAAAAAATGCTATACATTCTCTGGACACAACTTTCAAAACTTGAGGATCTGCTGCATTATTTTGTCCTATATGACAGTAAATTAAATATATTTTGGTTTGAGACTGTTGGTTGGACAAAAGCAAACTTGAACAATGAACAATTGTATATGTTTAGCTGAATAATTGAGCAATTAATCATCAAGTTCAACAATACTAAAAATAACTGTTACAGCATCTACGAAATACGTTTATAAGAAATAAACGTGCACTTTTTCAAAAGTATATCCCTAAAATGTTGTTTTATTTAATCACAATTAATTAAAATAGATGTATTCTGCAGCCACACAAAAAGTCACAGCAGCGGTTACTTCAGTCTTGCAGCCACCTTTCTTATAGTTTGGACATAAATAGGATCTTGTTTTAAATAAAGTAATATGAGTTTAAAACATGAGTGGTTGACTAATAAATCAAAATCTGTGGAAGGTTTTACTGATCTCATATTAGCACATCAAAGTGATTAAATCTAAATTAAAATCTGTGACAGGATACAGAATTAAAACTACCATTAAATACATGTTTTCAAGTGCTTTTATTTATTTTAGTTTCTCTTTCGTATAGCTGTGATTAATACAGAAAAACATGCTCACGTTTTTAATCAACTGTAACAGCAAATTCCATTTGTATAGGACGACCATGAGATGTGGAAAAAGCTTGTAAGTCTAATCATTTGTGTTGAGACTTCATCGGCTGCATTCCTTGTATGTGACTCGTTCCTATTTTAGAGTTTTCAGCAGCTTCTCATGCCATTATGACTGTTTTTTGAGGTTATTATGGCAACGGTGGACGCTAAGAATAGCAGGTCTGAGAGTCTGTGAGCATTATTCATACTGTGTCTCTGTGTTCGGGTGATTCCTCTTTTCTTGCCCGCCTAAAATACCAAGACCATTTAAGCTCCTCTGGTGGTCTGACCTGTGACACAATTCATTTAATCAACAATGCCAATTAGCTCCGACTGCCGGTGGAGCCAACAGGTTAAACTGTGAAAGCTATATGATGCTCTGTAGTTGTGAAAAAGAAAGATGAAGATAAAGTCACCTGTCAATACCTTCAAAATATATAATTAAATCAAATCGGATCGCTTGCTTCAAAATTTGTGAGTGAAACATGCAGAGCTTGACAATTAACTTGTCCAGGAATCAGACAAGTGAAATGCTTTATCATATATTGTCTAATTGTTGGAGAGAAACATGAGGAAATACAATGTTGGCTCTTCAGATCTGTTCCCCACTGTGTGTAAATGTGCATCACGTGTTGCTAATATAATGTTTACAGCCTGCAAGTTTATTTCATTTATATATCTGAACAAGCAGCTAACCTGCCATTACCAGAAAAAGCTTAATGGCATCCCTTAACAAGAACCTATCGAGTCAAACCGACCTGAACTCCAGAATAAATGTGAGCTAAGTACATTTCTGCAAAGCCACTGATAAGTTGAAACCTCATTTCTCTTTATGTTGCTATTTTAGGCAAAAAAGAAAACACACCACAAACGTAGCTGGAGATGGTGAAACGTTCCTGAGAAAAATAGCCGACTTTGTTCGCCAAAAAGACGTCTGAAAACATCCTCAGAGTCAAACTGTGGTCAACCGCTTGCGATATTGTAATAACACTACCATCATCCTGATCTCCCGCTGTGAAAGTTAGCTAATAAGCATGTAACGTGAACATGATATGCCACATTTAGTACAAATATCAACCGCTGACGTATCTGTAGTTTGCAGAAATGTGAACTGCTAACATTATAGCCTAGGTTTGACTGAATTGTAGGGGACTGTTGGGCCATGGCAGAGGTATGCGCTCCACTAAGTACAAATTCTTGTTTGGATAAGAATTTGAATTAATGGATATTTATAGCAGATGTCAAAAGTCTGGTCTTTACTCTGTTTTCACCAAAACTGACTTTGCAGCAATGTTGTCACATTTCATGCTACAGGTTGCTTGTAATTTTGTTTAAATATATCATTCTGTTTTTTAACTCTTACTCTTTGGAACTAAGGGGCAAAACACGAAACACAAGGCACAAAAATGTGTGAAAAAAGGTGCAATAAGTAGCCAAAAGTGTCTATAATGACGTTGTTTGAGTCACGGTAGTTTGCTGGAATGTGAACGCCAGGTTGGAGACCGGATACAGCAACATCATGACGACGAACATGAGTCCTGCTATGATAACGCGCGGAACCTAAACATATATGGACATGATGGTCAAACTGCTCTAACCTCCGAGTGTGTCAGTCTCTGTCCTGTCATCTCTGCACCATGATTATTTCCATGGTAGCAACATTCCTCATGACACCAATGGTTCCTCTTTTTGTCTGGCGCTGCTGTATATAAGCTCAAACCTCTCTGGTTCATTCATCAGTAGCCTTCCAGGACTTGAGCTGTTAGTAGCTTAACAACGAAGACGTTTACAGCTGAGAGCCAGAATCGATTTTGGAGCCATGCAGCATTTGAAGATGTGGACGACTCTTTCTGCCAGCCGCTGGATTTGTCTGCTCACTCTGACTGTGGTGATGCTCGTCTCTGCATCACAAGGTAAAACTGAACTCAAGCTGTTGAATATCGTCCTCTGTATTTTGTGAAATGTGTCTTCTGGGGTTTGAATCCCTCATAGATGGGATTAAATATGAGCAGCTTAGCTAGATGCTGTGTTACTGTTGGCGCTGCTGTTGCAAAGACAGCGTTAGCAACATGGCTACCACTAGCAGCCTGGCAACTGAAACCTCAGAAATGATAACAAAATCAGCTGCAGCCATAACAAAAATAATTACAGAATGCAAATACATTAAAGAGCTCTTCCAAAAACACATTTTGAATTAATTTAAAAAATGGTAACTATTGCATGAGTACCATATGAATGTTTTATGCTTAAGTCAATAAACTGCTGTACAAGAGGAGTTCCCTTCCATTGATTTAATACAACTGAAGCGTAGTTTATTTAATTGGTATCAGCTAAAACACTTCATGTATCAAAGTCCTTAAAAAGCAGAACTAGCAGTTTTTCAGGGAAGTGTAACCATGGCAACAGTAAAAGTGGGGTGATCACATTTCTCGGGTACCTCCCTGTGTTGAACAGGTCATTCTTACTACACTGATGAATAAACAGCTAGTGATGTGGTGCTGAGTAATAACCGTGTTTGTGTCTGCTGTTTCAGTGGATTCCTCCAGTCCGATCATACGTTTACCCTGCTGTCTCAACGTCAGCTCCAGGAAGATAGAGAGAGTCAAAACGTGCTACGAGCAGAAACCACGAGAGGGCTGCCAACGCCACGCCTTCCTGTAAGCACTTTAAACACTTTCTCTGACTTTATCTTTACAAAAAAAATGGCGTATTTCAACATTCCTGAGCTTCAGTTAAGTCGCACAAGGTTGTACTCTCTCTCAAAGTAACCAAGCAGACATTGAGGTCTTGAAAATGTCTGATTGTTTTGTGTCTGTTTCAGGGTTGTGACCAGGAAGAATAAGCAGTGGTGCATCAACCCGGATGCTGCGTGGCTCAAAGACAAGATAGAGAAGGTGAGAATCCGACATCTTCCCAATCATTCAAAACAACAGAGGAAACTGATTATGTCTGGATTCATGCATTAAAAACAGAGCAGGTGAATTACAGGCTCATCAACCTGGAGCCTACGTTACCCACAATGCAACTCAGCCACTGAGTGACATCAATTGAGGCAATTTATTAGATTAAATGCATCTTAACCAGATTAAATACCTGGTAGTTAAAATACTCAAATACAAGCGTGATGAGGAGTACAGCTGTGGAGAAGTTCTCATCATAAATCTGCTCTTCTGAGTTTTAATTAAAGAAGAGTTTGGATTCGTCAGTATCTTGACTTTCAGTTGACTAATTGTACGTTTCCTGTTCTCTCTCCTTCTCCGTGCTGCAGGGGAAACTGAGCTGTCCTCCTGATTTGACGCCGCTGAGTGGAGTCAACGTGGCGTGATAACAAAAAAACTAAACATCCCAGCGAATCAGCTGCTCAGAATGTTTACCGCTGATTTAATATTTATTCGTTTTACACACATATCTATTTAAAATTTAAGTTATTTTTGTATTAAATTTTATAAAGATAAAAAAATTATTTTGTAAACTTGTCACAAACAGTGATGGTAAAGTTGATCATTTTGAACCTGGAACCAAAAATAAATCATGTTGAATGAACTTACAGTGTGACTGACTCGTGTTTGTCGACATGTGTGATTGTATGCAGTCCGGTTCTGACTTGCAGTTCTGTACTGATTCTGAAGTTTGTGATTTGGGCTCCAAAATAATATCAAAGTCCATTTTAAAGGAACCACAACTAGAAATGACCTCTAGACAACAGCCAGACTTGGGGGCCATCCACATGGAAATACTTTTTTATGTAAACACACGTGTTTTGCATCGTTTTGGCCGATTGTCCAAATGGATCCTGTAAACGCACTTTCTTGTAACCTGGTCTCAGGGTGGAAAAATGTGAAAACGCTGCCCTTATGTTCTTGTTTGGACAGCAAATCCACACACTCTGAGTATTGATGACGCCATCGCGCCACCTCTCAACCTCTAGCCTTCAACTCCTTAACCCTGCGACGTCTCATAACAACAACAACAATGGCGGACTACATGCTTGTGTTCGTGCTGCAGAAGATATTGAGCCTATTAGGGTCACTAGTGCAAAGGGTTATTAACCTCATTAACGGTCCACACAAACGATTCTGGTTTCATTGCACTAGCCATTTTCATCTTCTTCTTGTTGTGTTTGGTTTCTTCTTCTACTGTCTGCTTGTATACAGCGTGCAAGCTTTATGCGCATGCTCTGTCTCTTCTTCTCCATTTTTGGTGTTGAGTCGTTTACAATGGATCCATTCGGGCGCAAATGTTCTTGAAACGATGCCAAGGAAGACAGAGGAAAAAATGATCGTTTTGGTACATGTGGACTAGTGCTGTGCGATATGGACAAAATTTTATATCATGATATAGCTATTTTATATTCCGATAACGATATATATCCTGGCGTGTCTTTGAGTGGTAGAACAGATTAGAACAGGGTTCGTACACATTTTTCAAGGTCAAATTCAAGCACTTTTAAGGGTCATTTACAACATTTTCCAGCACCTTATCGCTGGGATAAAATACATATCTACAGGAATATATATACTCATGATTATTTTTTTTCACTTTTTATCACAATAATGTACATTGTATTATGCTGTAAGCATCTTAAATGATGTTTCATGATAGCAAAAACTTTAGAAATTAAAGGAGAACACAAAGTTTTTTATCCAAAAAAAGGGAAGCCACTTGGCGTTCTTCTTCAGGTACACTTGCATCGGGACAAAGAGAGACCTCAGAGCACCCTGTAATTTTCTTTTTTGACATAAACTCTTATAAGCTTTTCGCTTATTCATCAAAGTTTATTAATATTAAACATGTCATCAGTCCAAATCGCATCGAATTCACCTTCTCCTCAGCCATCCTTCTCTGTTGCTACCAGGCTGCATGTGTGATGATTCACACACACACTAATTTTATTTCTCCTTGTAATAAGAAAACTATCCAGTCTGATCCCAATGTTGCCAAGACACAGAGTTATAATGTCAAGCACTTTCAAGCACTTAAACTAAAATCCAAGCACTTTTCAGACCTTGAAAACACAACATTGAAATTCAAGCACTTTCAAGGAATTCAAGCACCCGTACGAACCCTGTTAGAAGTGTTCGAGTCGCTTGTAACTACTTGTTGGCAGCATGTTTTGCAGATTACCGTTGTCTGGTCGGTGTCTGACTTTTTAAACCCAAACCAAAGCCAAACGATGGAATTCCGGTTCCCCTTTTCGGCACAAATCTTCTTGGGGTTCTGCTTCTGTATCCGCGTCTGATGTAACGTTACTAGTAACATTATTTTCGTATTCCATTGCGTCCTCCTCCGTCTCCGCCATGCTGCTTTTCCTCTGTTTACTCCCGAGCGACCGGTGCCGGAAATGAGTCCTTGCAGGTGACGTAAAAATGCAACCACAAAGCAGCAGTGTTGCTGCAGTTACATTCGCTTTCATACAACGAACTTGTTTTGAACTCAAAATTTCAATATCCAACGGTCATTCGGACGTTGAGTTGTGCTTTAGACGGCGTATTAAATTACAACCGTAGCGTATGTTAGCGTTAGTGTAGCAACAGCGCTAATCAAGTAGCCTACATGTTAAAATTACATGTTGTTAAATCAACTAAAGATGCCCAATGGCTCCAAAAACTTCTCGACAAGGTGAGAATTAGTAATTAAATCTCTGCTCAGTCACACAGTGCGGCTCGACTCATTTAAAGTCTCTAACCTTGCAGGATGACAGGCTTCCAAAATATATCCAGCAAATTGTGACTTTCCAATGCGGCTTTACAAGCGAGCAGTGCAGATTTTGGTGCTCAGGTTTGGTTCACATTCACAGAAGGAGATAAAGAAACGACTAACTGTTAAGAAGCAGGCTATCGTTTCTAAATTAAGTGGTATCGGATCGGTGCGCAGACTCACGTACTCGCCGATACCGTTACCTGCATTATCGTTGGCATTTCCGATACTGGCATCTGAATGAGAACAACTTTGTTGAAATGAGTCCTTGCAGGTGACGTAAAAATGCTACCACAAAGCAGTAGTGTTGCTGCAGTTACATTCGCTTTCTTCCAGCAACTTGTTTGAACTCAAAATTTCAATATCCAACGGTCATTCGGACGTTGAGTTGTGCTTTAGACGGCGTATTAAATTACAACCGTAGCGTATGTTAGCGTTAGTGTAGCAACAGCGCTAATCAAGTAGCCTACATGTTAAAATTACATGTTGTTAAATCAACTAAAGATGCCCAATGGCTCCAAAAACTTCTCGACAAGGTGAGAATTAGTAATTAAATCTCTGCTCAGTCACACAGTGCCGCTCGACTCATTTAAAGTCTCTAACCTTGCAGGATAACAGGCTTCCAAAATATATCTGGCAAATTGTGACTTTCCAATGCAGCTTTACAAGCGAGCAGTGCAGATTTTGGTGCTCAGGTTTGGTTCACATTCACAGAAGGAGATAAAGAAACGACTAACTGTTAAGAAGCAGGCTATCGTTTCTAAATTAAGTGGTATCGGATCGTTGCGCAGACTCACGTACTCGCCGATACCGTTACCTGCATTATCGTTGGCATTTCCGATACTGGCATCTGAATGAGAACAACTTTGTTGAAATGAGTCCTTGCAGGTGACGTAAAAATGCTACCACAAAGCAGTAGTGTTGCTGCAGTTACATTCGCTTTCTTCCAGCAACTTGTTTGAACTCAAAATTTCAATATCCAACGGTCATTCGGACGTTGAGTTGTGCTTTAGACGGCGTATTAAATTACAACCGTAGCGTATGTTAGCGTTAGTGTAGCAACAGCGCTAATCAAGTAGCCTACATGTTAAAATTACGATATAAACAACAGAGGGTTATATCCTACGGTAGACATTTTTATATCGCACTACGATATATATCATAATATCGCACAGCTCTAATGTGGACATGGCCTTAAGTGTTGGCAGTATCTTCAAACACTGGATTTGTTGAAACTTTACATTTCTTCACGCGGCAATTTTACGTTTCTTCATGTTGTTTCTTTAAATTGTTGTTTTGTGACACCACTATGTTTATGGTCTGGTTGGGTTTAGGTACAAACACCCCTAATGGGTCGGGTTGGGAACAGATCATGTTTTCCAATAACAAGACTGAAAATTGTCTCAAGGTCTCCGTTAAAATAACTAGTGGTTTCACACTAACACACACAGGCCCATTGATCCAATTCAGCATCGGTCCACCACTGATGTTGGTGATCAGGTCTAGTTTAGAGTCAGTGTTCACCCAAGTCTGCTGGGTGGGGTCGAGGTCGGGGGGTTCTGTGCAGGCCAGTCAAGGCAATCAACACTGAAGAGGAAGAACCCTGATCTGAGATAAACAACAAACATGAACATATATGGACATAATCGACAAACCGTCCGTGTGCGTTTCTCCATAAACGTTATTCGTGACAAAAACGGTTCCTCTTTTTGCATGAAGCTGCATTATTTAAGCCCATATCTCTCTGGCTCATCACTGTTAGACTCCGAGGAGTTGAAGAGTCGGTAAGTGAGTAACAGTTCTGAGATCCAGAGTCGGTTTTGGAGCCGAGCAGCGTTTGAAGATGTCGATGAGTTTCTCTGCCCGCCGCTGGACTTGTCTGCTCACCTTGGCTGTGGTGATGCTCGTCTGTGCATCACAAGGTACTGAATACTTATATTTAATGTAATTACAGGTCTGCACTTACTGCAGAAAAGTATGCGGAACAACATTTCATCGCTATTGAGTAATATACCAATATACGTGATATTGTTGCAACCACTAAACTGATGATCACATTTCACAGCATTAATCAGGAGAATGTTTCCAGGTGATCAAAACCAAAAATGTTTATATGTTTTTGTTAGGCTATTTTCTTTGTAAAGTCAAGGTATAATACATATTTATATATTATATTGTTGCGCTGGTTTCCATTATTATCTTAAAAACTCTATATTTACAAGAATACCAAAGGATAAATGACACATTGACAAGATTTCAACTTTTTGTTATTTCTTTGCTGCCTGTTGGAATGTTAAATAAAACATATTAGCTACGTTTAATAAACTAAAGTTTAAGCCGAACCTTTAAGGTCAATTTCATCTTTTGTTCTTTTGTCTTCTAATTCGATATAATACCTAGAAAAATATCTCCAGTATATTCAATACCATTTTTGACAGTAAGGGCGATGAAATGACAACATGATGCGACAGAGAAAAACAGAACGACTGTAGTAAACGTTAAATATCATTTTTTTGTGCATTTTCAGAGCGAAACTGATTCCTATTTATACTTTGAAAATAAACTGAAATGTATTTCAACATTTTATTTTGAAACTAACAGAGAGTCATGCTTGTTATCTTGATGAGTAAAGAACTGGTTAATGGCTGAATACTGAATATGAGTATTTCTCTTTCTCTGTCTCTTTCTGTAATTGTCTTGGACAGCTTCATTTCCACCTATTGCTCATGAGTGCTGTCACAAAACCCAAGATGGAAGGGTCCCGAACATCATGAAATGTTATAAACAGCAATACCGAGGAAGCTGCCCTTACCATGCCTTTCTGTAAGTACAGCATGCTTTGAAAATGTCTTCAAACAACATAAGTGTGCATTAATCTCTCTCTCTAATGTCACTGTAATGTGAGAGACGTATCTCAAAACAACATACAGTGACAGACTTTCACCCTAAAATGGGAAATTATCGAACAGGTCTAATCAAATTGTATTGGGGACCCATGTTGAATGAGAAGTGTTGCAGAAATCAGCACCATTTGTTGTTTTATTTCCTTGTTTCCTATTTGCAGGATTGAATCCAGCAGCAGCAGCAAACGTTTTTGCGTCCACAAAGATGCCGAATGGCTCCAAAAACTTCTCAACAAGGTGAGAATTAGTAATTAAATCTCTGCTCAGTCACACAGCACAGCTCAACTCATTTAAAGTCTCTAACCTTGCAGGATAACAGGCTTCAAAATTATATCTGGCAAATTGTGACTTTCCAAAGCGGCTTTACAAGCGAGCAGTGCAGATTTTGGTGCTCAGGTTTGGTTCACATTCACAGAAAAAGATAAAGAAACGGCTAACTGTTAAGAAGCAGGCTATCGTTTCTAAATTAAGTGGTATCGGATCGGTGCACAGACTCACGTACTCGCTGATACCGTTACCTGCATTATCGTTGGCATTTCCGATACTGGCATCGGAATCGGAACAACTTAGTTTAAAACATTTAAAAAGTAACCATGTCTAAAAGATGTCCATGTATTAGGATGCAGAGAAATCTGCTGAAATTAACATGCTAACCGGAGGGTGCATACGTGTTATTGCTAACTCTACTGCAGAGCACTGATAAAGAAAACAAATTCACAAGGATAGAATGAATTTCACGTCTAACTGCACATTCCCCTTCTTCCCTCTCACTTTCTCCACCTCAGAAAAAACTCACCTGTGGACCACAATTCACTGCTGTAGGAAGGTTCAAACTACTGGATGTTGAGGACGACGTGGAATGGTAAACAAAAGATGCGACGAAGCAGCTTCTGGGAAAAATTTCTGCTGATTTCCAACTAATTACTGCATTTTCTAAAATTGAAGCTATTTTTTTTACATAAGCTACTTTGAAAAGTTGTCATTTTTTTTCTACAAATGGTGACCCTGAAAACAAAATAAAAACTACTGAACGGCTTTTAAACGTGACTGCATTGTGATTTCTTTCATGTTTTGAGTCGACTCGCTACAGGATAACACATGAATGGGGATTTTTCTGTGCTGAGCGTGAGTGATAATAATGGAAACATGAATGGAGATGATGAATAATCAGTCAGCGAGGGTTTAATGTTAGCTGTCTGGACCACAGTGACCACTTCCACGTGGAATGCATCTGTATGTATGTGTGTGCACTTACGTATATACACGTTTTATTATTGGTGTCAAAATGTGATTTGCTGAAGCTTTGGAGAGTCCCTTCTTTACTGCTCGTATGGAAACACCAATAATTTTAGATTGTTTATGAGAATATTCAACACGAAGACATTCTAAGATGGGCCGTGGACTATTTTTGTCATGTTTTGGCATTCTACAGACCAAATGATTGATCAAAAGATCAAGAATTCTTAGATGCAGCCCTTATAAGTCTTAAACGGTGCTCTGAGTGAAACTTTCTACATATTTTCTCAGCTGAAAGAAAATAAAGAAAAAGTACGTCCATCAGACTTTTTAGAAACTGGCATTTCAGTTCTACTCAAGAAAAAACAAACATAACTCTGGTGAAAGGTTTAGGCACATAATAACTTGGTTATTTGGATTAAAAATGTACAAGAAGTAACAGAGAGCAGGTTGCAAAGTTTGTCGTTTATGCAATTAAGTTTTGTTTCATCATCTCCAGGACTGCAACGCCAATAAAATAATCTTCATACAAAGCAGTTTGAATGACCGTACACACAATGATGAGGCTCTTTCAGGCTCATTAGGGGAGAAAAGATAAGATATGATGCAATGTGAAGCAAGACAAAGCAGAAATATAAAATCACACGTCATGCCACTCTGTTTGACAATGTGTATATAGTCTGTCACCCTCAATCATTACACTGAACGAGCATTAAACAGTCCCTGTGTCAATTAGTTTGTGTTTAGTTTGACAGTTTCTGGAGGGAGGTGACTGCATAGATAAAGCAGAAACTGTCTCGGCTGATCTTGGCCTTTAATTGGGAGTTCCCAAATATGTAAACATAATACATCAGATCACCCAAACCATTTGACTTCTGGTGTAAAGCAGAAGCACGTTTGGACAGTTTGGCTGCAGGTTTTCTTTCCTCCACTTGAGGGCGTCAGCGCTTTAATAAACACCGACCCGACTGTCAAACAGTTCTCCTCTGAAAGACACTGGATTTATTTTGGCTTTAGACTGCTGGTCGTACAAAAGAAGGCTTTTTCAGATGTAAAGTGTTTTCGTTGAATTGCCATCCTACTCAAGATTATAATCCATAACGCTGGTTGAAGGTGTAGGTAATATAAAATGTTGTTATTCGGATTAAAAATGTGTAAGAAGAAAGAGAGTTAAAGAAACTTTGCTGTTGTGATTGTGAGACTTCCAGTAGATAAAACTCAAATCTGTTATCTGTCTCCAAAAACAGCAGGTTACAGTGATGCAATGCCAAAAAAGGAATGTTTTAAGCAAATTGGTCTGAATGACTGTTGGAGCATTTCTGCATCGAATGACAAGGCTCTCTCAGGCTCATTGGGGTGCGGCGAAGATAAGATAAAATTCAACGCCATGTTAAGCAACACAAAGCAGAAATATAACATCACATGTCATTCCAGTCTGTTTATCTACGGTAATAATCAACAAGAAAGGGGAAGATTGTCGTCGGCCGAACCCAAATTGCGGTAATCAGAAAGGCGTTGGTCCTTGAGAACGTTTGTTTGCATGAATGTGTTGGCGGCCCAGAATCACAATCTATAAAAAACCTCACTGCAGTTCAATATAAAGAGGTACGTGTTATTCATGTGTAGGACTGTGACACATTTAACTAAATAAAGGATTGTCCTGGTTGTTGATCTGCTGCTTTGAAATAAAATGGATAAAGCTGCAGACGGATTTTGTAACCCATCTTAAAAAAATGTCTGCAGGTCTTTATTTCCACCAGCAGGTGGCGTACAAGAGTCAAGTAGCTCACACATTACCACATTTCAGGCCCAGACCGAAAGGATTGGTATTAGTCATGGCCTTATGCACCTTAACTCCTCTTTATTATATACATTAGTGATCAAAACCGAGGGTTCAAACCTACATGTAATGCTGCAGATGTCCACTTAAAACCATCTCTCAGACTGACTGACTAAAAAACTGTTCTTTGTTTGATAATGACGTGGATTCAAATGTATGTGCTCAGTCCATCATAACGTCACGCCTGAGCTTAAACAACATATCTGAATGTAAAACTTACCAAACATGGAGATAACACGACTGTCAGTTTCAGTACTACTTTCAGTTCTGATGGCATAATGAGTCAAATGGGGAAGACTCATGAAATGTTCTAAAATGGGCTTTATCTTGCACGGCAGCACACCAGAGACTGACGAGTTACCCATATTTACAGCGGCTGACATGGTAGGTAGGTAGGAAAATTTAGACATCCATAATTTGGTCATGATATTGAAAAGAGGACATGGCAGATATAATACCCAGGACTGTCTGGGCCACAAGAGATATTAGAAGTTAATTCACACCATACAAAAGTATACATAGAAACCATTACACCCTGTCAAAGCTGCAGGATGCAGTGAGCACATTCTTGCATCAGATTCGGGAATGCCCTGCGGTTATTTCCCTTGTGGAGAAAGGCACTGTGAAACTGGGTGAAGGGGTCAAACAGCCACACTCCCCTCAGTTACGTCTTCTTGGGGATTAAAAATTTTTGCCACCGGATGTCAGTAAAGCTCAGTTTGATGTGTTGGTAAGTGTTTCCATCACTGCAGTAAGAGTTGTCTTTAAGAAGAATTCACTGAATGGATCAGACCGATGACAAATAATACTTTTTGGCCCAAATTAAAAATATTAAGGGCTCGTGAATAAGTACATATGGGTGCATCTGGAAATGTTTACATTGTCGTACTGTCTTTCTGTTCTTGTTTTGTTTGTCATATGTCTGTGAGTAGAAAACCAATCAATCAATCAATAGTGAATCTAATAATAACAACAGCAAAACCTCCAGAGAATCATGACTACAGCTCCCTTCAGCTTAACAACCAGCCACAGCTTTACTATTCTGGTTCACTGATTTCCGAGAAAAGGCTCTAAAAACTCAGAATACACAACCTGCTCAGTAACACACCGCAAACAGACACAGTTAGAGAGTAGCTGGTGAACGTAGTGGAGCATTTAGCAGACAGATATTTCCTTTCCAGGGGTTGTTGGAGCTGGAAAACTACTGTTCACTACGAGATGTACAGACCGCGGCAGCCCACAAACACCTGCTGAAAAGCAGCCAACATTAGTGGAATCATTTAATCATTGTGTCCCTTATGAGAAGGGTCCCGGTGGACAGCTGTTACAGATCCAGTCACATTGCATATCGTTAAAGACATGGTGCCCATATATACAGTGGAAAAAGCCGGAGTTCATCCACATGATGAAAACTTTCGACCCCAGGTTTGTGCTACGAAGCAGAAACGAGGTATGATGCCTCAAGACAGGCTCGTCCTGACCAAAAATGTGTAAAACAGACAGCAAGCACACACCTCATGTCCTGTACATCTACCAACATGTCATGTTCACTATGCAATGCATGCAGATGTTTAATGTAGTTTACATATCTTCAGGGATACAAATGACTGTTTGTGAACAAAAGGCACCTGTTGCAAAAAAGTATTTAATGAAAGTTATGTTTACACTTCATCAATCCCAATCGGGGAACTAATCAGTTTTTATAAAAACTTGTTAATTCAATTTATGTTTATAAAAGCATTTTATCAAAAAGGGACAAATCTTTTTCAAGTGAGTTTGAAGGTGCACTGTTTAAAATGGCAGGGCCAGTTTGTTTACAATAAAAGCATTCAAATAAAAGCAATGCTTTTAATAATTTCTTTGTCATTTGAAGTTTGTTTTTGAGAAGGAAAAAAAATAAAATAAAATTGTAAATTGAGTTAGGTGTAAAAAAAACTGGAGATTCAATTTCTAGGCCATAGCACCCAGAAATAAGTGAAAATTAACTCATATTCATCAGTCAGACACAAACACGACTCCAAATGAATCTTCATGTTGCTCTGTGACTGCTGGATCTGTAAATAAGAAATCGTAAGTCGACAATGCTTTTTTCCGCTGACGCTAACTGACCGACCTTCTGGGAACTCAGGACTGGCTGATCGATAAACAAACACCACCACCATAAGAGTCTGAGATCGTTATCTGATGTCGCTAACGGCGATAGCATCATTGCTGAGAAGGCAGCTGCTTGCGTGGTCTAGGTGTGAAGGTGTGAATGATACAGCTACTTCAGCTCAAACCCACCATGTTGTTGCCTCCTCTGAGGAGGCTGTTTTCACTTGTGTCTTCTAAACAGAAAACGAAACTTAGCCACTGCGAGACATAGCGTTTTTGGGAAAAATGTACGGATCTGAGTAGTCAAAGTTCGATTATCAGCCCAGACGGATCATCGGACCAGTATTCAGCATTTTTCTGATTATCGGTATTGGTGATTTTTCTGTTGGACCGCCGATAAAATAAACTAATCTAATAATGTACTACTCACAATGAATAATCTGAAAAGTAACTCTTAACTAAATGTATTAAATAAAAGTACCTGTACTTGAGTGAACTGTACTTCGTCTTATTCCATCGTTGGAATAAAGAGTTTCCGTTGCAAAATGAATAACAGGCCCCCATATCGGTTTTCAGCCGCCTTGATTTGTAATAATTGAATCGGTATCGGTCATATCGGTCGACCTGTAGACAGATAATAGATCGTAGAGAGAATCTGATGTGGATAAAGGGACTGTTAGGCCTTGTCTTAGCTTATAATGGGTTTTTAGAAGTTTATCTACCTGAGGAAACATGAAAAGGGAGGATTCAGGTCTGGAAGGTCAGATCAGTCATATCACATGATGTCCATCAGCTCGGTTGACACATACAAGCTTGTTCATCAACACATCCATTTCCATGACAACCAATCATACTCAATCTGCTGATACAGATCATGTGATACGACTGGCAGCTCAGACAAATGCTGGCGAGAGGGTCTTGAGTTAAAACTGTGTTGTCAAATTTTTTAATATAAACTTTGTTTCGCGGCCAGCATAAAGTCCTTTTCTGTGCTGTAAAAAAAAAGGCATATAGATTGTAGAGACTAGTTCTTATACATTGTGTAATATTTTGTGAAATAGGCGTGATTCAGCAGCAGCACAGTCAAAATGTGACACATGCTGATGTGTACACTGCTGTCTGCTCAGTAGGAAATGTATCTATCAGCCATTCTGACCACATCCAGAAGCGACTTTCACAGTTTGTCTGAGCAGCTAGTTGTCAAAACTGATTCTCTGACGTGTTGCAGGCAACAAACTGACCATCGTTTCAACACATCCTGTCAAAACGGAGGTGTGATGAGTGACACAGCACCTGCTCTGCCCTGGTGAACGATGATGGCTCTCATGCTCAAAGCATTAGTAAGACACTGAATGCAGAAATGAACACTAACTTCTGTGAAACATTGGCATGATTAGTGGAGCACATGACCCAGACATCCTTCCGAAACTCCATCTTACTTGGCATAATTACTTCTCCTTTTGGTGTTTATTTAACAACTTCAAGCAAATATTAGAGGGGGACAGGAAGCAATCGAGCGGTTACAAGGAAATATCGTCCTTCCTGATATTTGGAAATGTGGAAACCATGAAGCCACAAATTTTCCGCTGTGACTACATTTTTATAAAAGTCCTTCCATCTAAAACCAATCTATACTTATCATTCTGGTTGGTAACTCCTGCACTACAGCAGATTGCAAACTTCAACACCAATATAGGTCAATGCAGCTACATCAACTGCAGTCAACAAGGAGATAAAGAGGGAGAGAAAAATCCCAGAGTCTCTTATAAAATCACTCAATTTAGTGAGTTGCTGACTCAGAAGAAACTTGATAAACTTTGTGGCACTCTGTCTTTGAGACATTCTTAATCATTTGGGCCTTCGTTAAACATGAAGTTCTTTCTTTTTTGTGTCCATTTGCAGTGACGAATGTGTTTATTTGCATATAGATTGGGAAGGTGATAAGGGTTAAGCTTCATGACCAATGGAAGGATTTACATCCTGTGGACATTTCTGTTCATGTTCTCACGCTGCCTCTGTCTCGCTCTTCCACATGAGCAATCTCCACACTTTTTGATCAGTTAGAGGTGTTTATAAATCCTTGTTTTAGATCTGTTGCAGCTCCCTCAGCAGTTTATCATGTTTTTACCAGTCAAGGGGGCAGTTTAGTGTGTTTTGCCAACAAAGAGGGCACTTTGACATGCTTTTTTGGCTCCCAAGAGGGCACTTTAGCACACATTTTGGCTCCCAGGAGGGCACTTTAGCACGTGTTATGGCTCCCAGGAGGGCACTTTAGCACGTGTTTTGGCTCCCAAAAGGGCACTTTAGCACGAGTTTTGGCTCCCAAGAGGGCACTTTAGCGCGTGTTTTGGTTCCCAAGAGGGCACTTTAGCACGTGTTTTGGCTCCCAAGAGGGCACTGTAGCACGTGTTTTGGCTCCCAAGAGGGCACTTTAGCACGTGTTTTGGCTCCCAAGAGGGCACTTTAGCGTGTGTTTTGGCTCCCAAGAGGGCACTTTAGTGCGAGTTTTGGCTCCCAAGAGGGCAGTTTATCATGTTTTAACCAGCCAAGGGGGCAGTTTAGTGTGTTTTGCCAACAAAGAGGGCACTTTGACATGCTTTTTTGGCTCCCAAGAGGGCACTTTAGCACACATTTTGGTTCCTAGGAGGGCACTTTAGCGTGTGTTTTTCAACAATTGAGCTACATCATTTTCCCTCAGCATACCTCCAACATCCATGTCTAACTGAGACTACTAATCTATGAAATATGCGCATGTTATCAGATGTTGAGTCAGGTTGCATTTTCAGCTTGTTCTACATCAAAATCGGTGGTTTTCTCATCATTGACACCAGATTGGCTCAACAGTTCGCAGACAGATGCACATGACAGTGACGTTAATCATTTCTGAATGTAGTAAAAAGCTTGTGGGAAAAGCAGTGAGCTCATCCCTGAGCCATTCACACATATCACACTCTTCTTGCATCAACTCCACACCTGGTTAACCACAAGCCATGCAGAGCTGCTTCATGTGTGAATTAATATGATGGGAAAGGAAATAATGTCTGTGTGGGCGTAAATATATGAAGTACATGTAACCTGTTTGTAATGCCTCCCTCTTTCAGCCACATAAACTAATGAGTCTTCAGTTTTAGCGAGAAACTAATAACAGTTTAGCGTAGAGGTGTTCTCATTCCAATACCGGTATCGGAAAAATGCAGCCGATACTGCCGAAAATGCAGATGAGTATCAGTGAGTTGTGAGTTTAAGCACCGATCCGATACCACGTGATTTAGAAACGGGAACCTTCTTCTTCCCTGTTAGCTGTCAACATTCAAAGTGTTGTGCTGCAAGCAAACAAGATTCAAGGGAATTATTTAATCCTAAATTTGATGAAGTTAATGTTTTAAACTGTTTTATTTAAAAAGTGGCTGCACTTAAAACAGTTTTGAAAGGAATTTTTAGTGATACATTTATTTATTTGTTCTTTTTCGGTTATGACTGACACATTTGATGATATAAGAATGTTGTATGGCAGAGATCAGCCTCTGCAAGGTTTTCCCAGAGCCAGGACACGACAGCAACAACAGCAATCGTCTCACATCCATACAGTGTCAGTTTCTGTCAAAGTGCAACCAGACATTCACTCTGCACTGATTACATCAATAGGGGAAGTGGTTTTTTTGACTCCACGCTGAGGATGTAGGCTGTTGAAAAGAGGAAAGACGAGCCTGAGAAGTCTGCTGCTGAGGCGGTATCAAAGCAGTAAAAGAAATGTTATCTTGTCGCAACATTCTGGTTTCTCAAGGTGTTTTTAATGCTTCTTTTCAAGGTCACGGCCAAGTCGCCAGAATAAAATGACGCCATTGTACGTTTCTGCAAACCACAGTTATGATAAATATGTACATTCATGCTGAAGTCAACATTTCAACAATCTGAGTAATGCCACGTCAAACTAGTCAACAGGTTTTTTTACTGGCTGTTTGTGGCAAAGAAACATGATAAACACAAATGATCCAGCGGTGAAATTCTCTTTTCTGGCATGAACACAACATTAAACACCAACAATTGCTGATGAAAATCTATCTGGCGTGACTCGAACTCTTTAGTCTCGTTCACTGACTTCCTTCCTCATTCTGACTCTCTCCTGGAAGTTTTAGCAACAGGTGTACAAAAGAAACGCTGTGTTACCTCGAGGGAAGTTGTGAATATCTCTCCTTTGAACATTTTGTAGAAACATACACATAAAACATATCCAGGGTTTGCAGAAACATACAACATCAGCCTATAAACTCATATTGAGTGACGTAGGTATTTCTTCATGTCCACATGCTTTTGAAACAGTGTCAAACAAAGGTGTCACATTCCTTCCATGCTGCTCATGTCGAATATGTCATGAAAGATAACCTAATATTGATGCAAGCACATATTTAAAAGGACACTATTTGAAAAATGCAACTCCTCCACTGTTATCAGCTCTTTGCTTACACAACACCAAACATTTTGAGATAAATTTGTCTGGGACATGGATTGAGAAACAAGCCTCAGACTACATTTTCCTTCCTCAAGATTTTTTTTTTTTTTTTTAGTGGGAAACTTTTCGAAAGTAAGAAATAATCCAGTCTACATTTAAAGCCTTGAGAAAAGCACCCTGTGTGTTGCAACGGCAACAGAGAAGTGAGGCTAAAGGAAAGCAGGAAGGAAGTTTTGGTTTATTTTAATGGTGTTTACCATTGACACAAACCTAAGTGATAGCTACTGGGCAATTCCAGCTCTAGAGAAGTGTCTGAACAACTTTTCTCTCCGTTTGCTTAGCTGCAAATTAAACTGTTCAGTCCAACAAACTGTGCATGCACAGTGGGCCGAATGACAACTCACTGCATGTTCTGTACTGAAAATGTAAAACGCCTTCAAGTGTCGACATTCTCAGAGGTTTAATACTCGAAACAGTCACAACCTTCATACTGGCTGCCTGCAATTTCACACTGAGAGTGAACTGATTTTAAAGTGCGGAGCCTGAAAGCAGCTTCATGCCCGATATGCGTTTTGTTTTGGTTTTAGTTTGGCATTGACCCTGACTTCTCTTTCTCCTCCAAACGACACACAACAATTTCTTTAAATCAATTTACATGACGTTTTTTAATAACAGTTAAAAAAGTTGTTCCAACAACACCTATTATCTTTTTCCACAGTAGCACAACGTGTGAAATAATCTCACCACACGAATGTCACCTTCAGTAAATGCAACTCCGCCCACCTCTTACCCACCAACACTAATTTCTCAGAAAGTCGTGTCATCAGAATCATGCGTGGTCCTAACACCTTCTACAGAGATGATGATGATGAATGTTTCGCTTAAATGCCACGAGAGCAAACTAATGCTGCTGGCAGCACATTCGTCACCGATTGACAGACATCACACCCGGGAAAAGGGAGGTCAGCAGGGTGACCCAGAGGGTTTAGGCGCTGTGCTGGCTGCTCATACCGACTATCCAGTTCCTCCTCTACACCACTTACAACAGAGCATTAAAGCAATTTAAAGGAAATCAGTGAGTCATTAGGGAGCCGCTCGGTTCACACCACTCAGATCAGACTGGGATAAGGCATCTGAAAGGCTACGAGCTGTTAGCGAGGCTAACAGACTTAATTTTTGTTTTCTAGCAAAAGAAAAGTAGCAAAACAACAAGTGTACACAAAGATGCTTTTACTTTTAGGTTTTACAAGAACACAATAAACTGAAAGTCTGCTGAGAGAAGAAGGTTCTGCTTTTACTCTGATGCAACACCGAGTCACATCCTCCGTCCTCTCTACAATTCTTTCATTTTGGTTGAATGAGCTGCATGCTTCCTTTTTCGGCCTGCTTTACTCGAGTCTCAGTTTTGGGTGCACACGTGTTTCAGTATATGTGCGTGACAGTTGTGTGAGGAGAGGTGTGTAGTCGGGCTGTTTGCATTCACTGCTGTCATATAAGTACATGCTCATATAGTTAACAGAACATTTCCGCTTGTTGTCTCATTGATCTCTGGTGGTTACAGTAAAAACTGATGTGAAACACACGATAATGAGTCGGGATCACAGCGTGCATCACATGTCCAACACAAATTATAGACAATAAAAAGAAAAGTAGTCAATGTGCAACGCTGACCCTGAAGTCACATTTCAGTACCTGCTTCCAAACAGGTGTCACAGTCTGCTTATGTCATCTAGAAAGACAATAAAACAAAGGAAAGGTTAGCAAATAAAGACTAGCTAAATAAAGACCATAACAAATAAATAACTACAGGTTATAAAGGAGATTGTGTCTCAGCCACAGTCAACAGTTAAGGCCTGTGTCGACACAGCGTTTTTTGAGTGGCAGCACCTTCTTTCAATTTCTCCCGATGATGAGTGAGTGTCTGCAGAGAAAAAAAAAGGGCAAAGCGTTGCGCTCTGCATTTCTTCAGAAAATCTCTCGACTTTTCAGAAAGGCACTGATGACGTCACCGTCGCTCATATTTCTTTTTTCCTGGCCTTGGGCGATAACATTCACCTCAGCGGACCCGAGATCAACTCCAGCGCTCTTCTGCCCGAAAAATAATAAAAAACACGATGAGGAAGCGGACTCTAATGATTTATACCCTGATTTAAACGGAAACTAAAAGCTGCTTCACCTTTGTGGCAACATAAACTCTTACATAAAAAGTATTTTTTATTCAAGGCTGATAAAAATGTCAATGCTGATAACTTTATTAATTGTCTTTGAGCCTGTCTGCTTTAAAGGAGTCATCACCCGGAAATCGCAATTTCTCTCGTTAAATCATGCATATTGGTGTTGGACCTCTGTTGAAACTTGCCTGAAAAGCTGGAGTGCGCGTTCCTAAAGCAGGAGATTTTGACTCTGCTCCTGTGGTGACGTTACCACAGGAGGCTACTTGCATATTAAGCATCGGCTCACAGCCGCCCTCAGACAGAGTGAGCACGCCGAATCTGCTTATTTCTCTGTCATTTTCACGCCATACATCGTGACCGCCAGCATTAAAACTCAGGTCTTACATGTAAAACACGAGTGTGAAAAGTAAGAAGGAAAAAACAAAGAATTTACCATTCAGAGACGTCCTGCTGTAAACGTGTCTCTTCCACCGTCTCTGCCTCTTCACTCTCCCGTTCGGTTTCCGACTCCGGCTCGTACATAAATGCCTGAATTCCGTAAGGTTCGTCATTTAGTGTGTGCGCCATGACAGGGGGCTGTTTATGTTTTGGAGTCTGTGTGCATGCAGGCTCGCCCCCCATTCCGGCTCTGTCCTTCCTGCGGCCAATCAACGCGCGCCTCATTACATATTAATACAATGCACATCCGGACCGGTCAAAACCTCGCGCATAATCTCGCGTGAGAAAGTCGCGGTATGAAAAAGTGTCAGAACAAGCTCTATGTTTGATTTTTAAATTATTTTTTTTTTTTCTAATAAGTTTTAAGAAATGATCCAAAGCGATCCAAGAGGGACTTGATATGTAAAAAACCAGGTGACGACTCCTTTAACACAGCGGGGACATTGCTGAACTTGTTTATCTCTATTATGTTTGATTCCTCTCACACTCTTAATGACACTCTTTAATGGACTATTTAGTAGATAGTGAATGATCTGGTATGCAGGCGACACCTGTGTTGTGTTGGACAGTATCTAACGTACGGATGGATGTTCAGAGGATCATGTTGTGACATGTCTGTGTGTCACTGGGCTGGAGCTCTGTGGCCGGTCCTGCCCAAGAAATGATTGCTTCAGTCTTTATGACATATATTCCACAAAAGCAACTTCCTCATAATATGAATAGTTTCACTATAACCTTTTATTTATCATTTATTTTTTAAATAAAAGAAAATGAGGCTTTTGTTGTTGGCTTTAACTTTTTATTGTCCTAAAACGACAACACGTAACTATTTAATGTTAAGTTTGCTGATTGATTTGTGACTTTTATCTTTGGTAATTCCTTAATGAGTGTCGTGTTAATGATGACCTCTGGCCTGCAAGGGATTCCTGACGCCCAACCATCAGATAATCAGGAAAAACGTGACTTAAGTTTCAAAACGTTACGATATGATGAAAGTGCTTCCTGTTGGTCACTTCATGGAAACCACCGTCACTCAGTGGGTCATTCATTCAGATGAAGAGAGAGGAGGGAAAGAATGGAAAAAAAAAAATAGGAAGATGACGAACCGGAGGAATCGCTTCTGCTTTTTCAGGGCTTTAAGTATCCGACGTCTCCAGTCGGCTGTCAGTTCACCGAGCTCTCTGGATCTGAAGGGACAAGAAGACCAACAGAGATCACTTTATTCAGTATTTATTCTCTTCATCTCATATTTAACCTCAATCCCTTTTTAAAAATGATCAGCTGTGGAAGCCTGTTGAAGAGTGTGCTGGTCGTCATGGTCGTGGTGGCTGTGGTCGAGTCTGGACCAGGTAAGATTACGATCTAGATCGAAGAGTTGCAAGATCTTATACAAGTCATTTAAAATGTCATTTTTTAAACTTGTCTCTTTCTCACTTCTGTTTTAGGTGAGAAGCTGGCAAGCTGTTGCCAAACAGTCAGCGGCCAGGAGATAACCGAGCCAATCACAGGATACATGTTACAGCGAGCGAATGCTCCGTGTGTCCGAGCTGTCATGTAAGTCAGAAGAGCGATGTTGTGTGTTTGTGTCAGAACATCAGAATCTGATGTTGATCATTTTGTACCTCTGAAGCAGGAACACAGTCTGTAGTCAGAGATTAAATCATACTATTTATTAATTTATTTGACTGTTAATTCTATGAAGTGTTTCTAAAGTACTAATGTTGCATTTGTTTGTCATTCCTGCAGCTTTCAGACAAAATCAGGACTTTTCTGCAGCAAGTTCGGCGCTCCCTGGGTCCGCGGCAAGATCGAAGCATTCGAGTGAGTTTATTATGACTGTAGATTCACGCACACACTCACTTTGCCTTTTCTACATTCATTTAATCCTTCAATCCTAAACGTATGGTCTCATATATGTTTGTTTCTTATAATTTGTCTCACAGGAAAGCCAGAGCTCAGGCCAGTCCTTCACCTGTAGTGCCCTCGTCCACAGTCTCCCTCCTCTCCATCATCACATCCACTGCCTCCCCTCCTTCATCCTCCTCTTCTCTTCCCTCCACATCCGAGATGCCGGCTGATGAAACGTTTTCAGGAAGTGGCAACGAGTAGACCTGAATCATCTCTACCTCCGACCAATGAGAAAGAAGACAGAATTAGTCAAGAACAATGTTTTAAATAGCACTTGAAGAACAGAATTATGTCAGATTATTATTTACTGTTGAATATTTAGTTTCTTTAAATCACTTCAGGGTGAAATTATTTATTAGTTTAATTTAATTGACAGTTCTGCTAGAAGTATTCATGTATTTATTACCAAGTGTATTTATGTTTACAAGTTACGGTATACAACTTTATGATCAGTGTGTGTTTTTGTTGTTAAGTTAAAACTTGAATTTACAAAATCACCCTGAGAAAATGTTTAAAGATGTGTATTTATTTTAAATCTTGTGATAACTTTTATCTAAAGCAAAAGTTGTTTAACTGTCAGAAATAAATGTTGCACATGCGATCCTGCATCCTGAGTTTATCTGATTGTTTATCTTCATCTTATGAAACATACCAGCTGGTTAGTGGTTGGCAGGTAAACAAAGAGTTGTAGAATATTATTATGAAGTAAAAATAAAAGTACTGTCTTGCTTAAAACTGCACTTAGATTAACGTGAATGAAGATCATTTCAAATGTACTCGAGGTAAACATTACGACACAATATTTTCCTTAAAAAAAAAGGAGATGTGATTAAAATCAAGATTAATAAACTGATATTTGTTAGAGAATCAACTGTAGAATGAAATCAAACCAAACAAGACAACATGAAGACGCATCAACAAAATAAACTCCAAATCATCTGCAGCCACAATCACACTAACAGAATCATGTAAGTGTCTCAAACAGCCTCAACAGGTTCTGCTATCAGGAAGTTCAGGGTCCAGTCACCATGGAGCGGTGTACGGATCGATAGTTTCTGTTCTGGAATCTATTTACAGATTAAAAATTGGATAACTAACCTCAGTAATTTGGGGTAAATGTGCGTTTTATCATCAACAAGGACACTGTAGACAATAACTGCACTATCACCAGATCTAAACAATACACCGTTGATAGAGACTTCTTCTCCTTCTGTCATAATTATATGCAAACTAAGGCTTTATAAATGCTTCAGGGCCTGAGTGAGCACCAGCATCTTTTTGTGATTGTTTCTAAGGAGGAGTTAACGTCTGCGGCTATATTAGGCCGCCTGGAGAAAAAGCACCACACCCAGCGTTTCTGTGTGGCCGGTCCAAGCACTTCAGGTTTAAAATATCTCAACTTTTCAGAAAGGTGCTCATGACGTTACCGCCACTTTAAATTATCATATGTTAGATCAGTCGGGACTCGTTACCCGTCGCCATGCTAGTCCAGAAAATCAAGGATAAGTTAGTTTTGGCTGTGTGTGTGTCTATCCTGAGCTTTATCAAAGCCAATGTGCAGTGCTTCATCTCCGAGGGCTTTCTGCCCAAAATAAAATGATAAATAAAAAAATATGTGGACGCGTCACTGACAGGGAGTAGATGGATGCAGCATGTGATGTGTGAGAGTGGACTGTGGTGAACTGTGACACTGAAAATGTTGTGAAGCAGCTGAGACTTAACTACAACTCAGAAAATGATGGTCATGCAGCAGCGGTCTGAAGAGGAGAAGTCCTTTGGCAGTGGTAGGTGTTATCCAGGTACAGAGAGGGAGAGGGTTTAATTATTGGTGATGTTGATCGCTGTCACTAGCTGTTTTTATACTGGGCAGCAAGACGCCAACGTGGCCGTCCTTTTTGCGGCTAGGTCTGCAGATTTAGACAGAAGGCGGTATACTGGGGGTCTGTTCTGGTCTGCCAATATGACGCCTCGGAAGGTACACTTATTTCCACCTCCATTGCTGTAAATCTGATCCGTCAATGTGTTGGCCTTGCGTGAGGTGGGCGGAGGTGTCGATGACCTGCACTGTTGTGCGACCCACAACCGGGGAGTTTTAAAACCAGGAAACAGCTGATCACAGCAGTCAGTCCATCACTTCATCCGCGGACATCAAGATGAGCAACTGGACAGCCGCTGAGATCCAGGAGATGCTAGCGTCTCCTGGGTCTCTGTAGCTGTCTTTGTTGTCCGCTTGTTGATGTAGCAGCAAGCTACTAACGGTCGCTACTTTCAAATTAAAGCCCCCTGCTAAGAACCCAGTTCTAAACTCCAATTGGGTGCAATGTAAAGCTCTTATTTTGAAGACAAATTTGACCTGCTTCACTGTTCACGCCCAACTTCATGCTTCACGTTGAGGTATCTGGATGGCAACACATTCTGATTCTTGAGTTTACTTAGTTTAGATTGAATGATGACTAATTTCTCCTCATGTGAGTTAAGGAATGCAGACAGAGTGAGGCTCACAGCTTCAGGGGTTCAGGTTATGGGGGAGACAGGTCAACTTCTCTTTTAGTCTATTGGATAATTTACCAAAGTGACCAATTAGAAGAAGTGGGTGTGTACTGGAAAAGGGACTCTAAAGGCCCGTGCAGGAAGAGAAGGGAAGGTGTGGCACTTGGTAGATCTCCTTAGATCAAAGGCTGATAGGAGTTCTGATAGAGCAGAGGGAGAAGCATTTTGGCATTGCTTTTTCCAGAGATCTGATAATATCAGAAAGCGGCCGCTTCTGATCCGGACGCAGGGCTCAAGATTCTGTTACAATAAAGAGTGCTCTATCATTCCACCCAGCCTTGCCTACGCAGAATTCTTTTATCATCAAACTACACGCCGACACCTTGGAGGAGGAAAGCCCAGAAACTACAACGTGACGTCACATGTTTACGCCTACCCCAGTGGCGGCCAAGTGGCGGCTTTTTGGAAAAGAGGGAATATTACAACTCCCTTTTAAAAGACAAGGCGGCACATTGCAGCCTTTACCTTGCTGCAAATGTGCCACCTTTTCTATCTAAAAGGGGATAATGAAATGATTCACCTCTGTAGAAGTTACAGCTTGAGTGTTGATGTTAAATCGACAGGATTTGTTTTGGTATCAATGATACCAGCCTGGTTTTATGTGAAAACCTGTCACATTTCAGTCTTCCAAAGAGCAGTGCTGAGTCTCAGGTCTCTGAGCTTGATGATGAGGTTGGAGGGCGTGTCGGTGTTGAATGCTGAACTACAGTCAGTAAACAGCATTCTCAGATTTGTTCCTCTGGTCAAAGTTGAGGAGGAGGCAGTGTGGAGGGTCAAGTAGGAGATTTGAGAGGAGACACCACCCATATGGTCAAATCACTAACAGCTGGATCGCACATCTGGTCTGGACCCAGATGTCTTCCTATCCGGGTCGCTGATAAATCATTGAGGATTATTACATTTTGACGGAGCGTTTCTTTTTCAACTGGCACAACTTTTCTAGCCTTCGCAGGCCTAACAGCTCAGGAAGTTCACAGACTGACTGCATGTGCTGTATAATCCATGATGTGACTTCTACTCCCAAGACTACTCAGCCAATTAAATCTGTGTATCGTGCTGAGCATTGTGATGTGAGTTAGATAGAAAGCACAAAGACAGGAATGGAGAACAGGCCCTGACATGTTCACTCTTCTGACGGACAGTTAAAAATGACTCATCTGAATTTGTGATGTAGAGATTATTAAAAACTGCAGTGTGAAGCGCCAAAACTAGACAAAGTGCTGAGCAAACATACAACTCTAATCCAAACTGAGGGTGCAGGAAGTAAAATATCTTATATGGCACTGAATCTGAATCATAACCCAAGTTAAAAATGATGATGTTGCTTGATGATATTTTCGTAATCTGACCTCTTTTTTGAAACCAGGAAAGGAAAGGAAAAAAAATCTTAAGTTTCTAAACGTAACGCTTTGATGAAAGTGCTTCCTGTCGGTCACTTCATGGAAACCACCGTCAGTCAGTGGGTCATTCATTCAGATGAAGACAGAGGAGGGAAAGGAAAAACACAAGAAATAGGAAGATGACCTACTGGAGGAATCGCTTCTGCTTTTTTAGGCTTTAAGTATTCGACGTCTCCAGTCGGCCGTCAGTTCACCGAGCTCTCTGGACCGAAGGGACAAGAAGACCAACAGAGATCACTTTATTCAGTATTTATTCTCTTCATCTCATATTTAACATCAATCCCTTTTCAAAAATGATCAGCTGTGGAAGCCTGTTGAAGAGTGTGCTGGTCGTCATGGTCGTGGTGGCTGCGGTCGAGTCTGGAGCAGGTAAGATTACGATCTAGATCCAAGAGTTGCAAGATCTTATAGAAGTCATTTAAAATGTCATTTTTTTAAACTCATCTCTTTCTAACATCTGTTTGTTTTAGATGAGAAGCTGGCAAACTGTTGTAAAACAGTCAGCACCCAGGAGATAACCGAGCCAATCACAGGATACATGTTACAGCGAGCGAATGCTCCGTGTGTCCGAGCTGTCATGTAAGTCAGAAGAGCGATGTTGTATGTTTGTGTCAGAACATCAGAATCTGATGTTGATCATTTTGTACCTCTGAAGCAGGAACACAGTCTGTAGAAGTGATTGTCAGAGATTAAATCACACTATTTATTAATTTATTTGACTGTTAATACTATGAAGTGTTTCTAAAGTACTAATGATACATTTGTTTGTCATTCCTGCAGCTTTCAGACAAAATCAGGACTTTTCTGCAGCAAGTTCGGCGCTCCCTGGGTCCGCGGCAAGATCGAAGCATTCGAGTGAGTTTATTATGACTGTAGATTCACTCACATGCTCACTTTGCCTTTTCTACATTCATTTAATCCTTCAATCCTAAACATATGGTCTCATATATTTTTGTTTCTTATAATTTCTCCTACAGGAAAGCCAGAGCTCAGGCCAGTCCTTCACCTGTAGTGCCCTCGTCCACAGTCTCCCTCCTCTCCATCATCACATCCACTGCCTCCCCTCCTTCATCCTCCTCTTCTCTTCCCTCCACATCCGAGATGCTGGCTGATGAAACGTTTTCAGGAAGTGGCAACGAGTAGACCTGAATCATCTCTACCTCCGACCAATGAGAACGACGACAGAATTAGTCAAGAACAATGTTTGAAATAGCACTTGAAAAACAGAATTATGTCAGATTATTATTTACTGTTGAATATTTAGTTTCTTTAAATCACTTCAGGGTGAAATTATTTATTAGTTTAATTTAATTGATAGTTCTGCTAGAAGTATTCATGTATTTATTACCAAGTGTATTTATGTTTACAAGTTACGGTATACAACTTTATGATCAGTGTGTGTTTTTGTTGTTAAGTTAAAACTTGAATTTACAAAATCACCCTGAGAAAATGTTTAAAGATGTGTATTTATTTTAAATCTTGCGATAATTTTTATCTAAAGCAAAAGTTGTTTAACTGTCAGAAATAAATGTTGCACATGCGATCCTGCATCCTGAGTTTATCTGATTGTTTATCTTCATCTTATGAAACATACCAGCTGGTTAGTGGTTGGCAGGTAAACAAAGAGTTGTAGAATATTATCATGAAGTAAAAATAAAAGTACTGTCTTGCTTAAAACTGCACTTAGATTAACGTGAATGAAGATCATTTCAAATGTACTCGAAGTAAACATTACTACACAATATTTTCCTTTAAAAAAAGGAGATGTAATTAAAATCCAGATTAATAAACTGATATTTGTTAGAGAATCACCTGCAGAATGAAACCAAACCGAACGAGACAACATGAAGACGCATCAACAAAATAAACTCCAAATCATCTGCAGCCACAATCACACTAACAGAATCATGTAAGTGTCTCAAACAGCCTCAACAGGTTCTGCTATCAGGAAGTTCAGGGTCCAGTCACGATGGAGCGTGTACGGATCGATAGTTTCTGTTCTGGAATCTATTTACAGATTAAAAATTGGATAACTAACCTCAGTAATTTGGGGTAAATGTGCGTTTTATCATCAACAAGGACACTGTAGACAATAACTGCACTATCACCAGATCTAAACAATACACTGTTGATAGAGACTTCTTCTCCTTCTGTCATAATTATATGCAAACTAAGGCTTTATAAATGCTTCAGGGCCTGAGTGAGCACCAGCATCTTTTTGTGATTGTTTCTAAGGAGGAGTTAACGTCTGCGGCTATATTAGGCCGCCTGGAGAAAAAGCACCACACCCATCGTTTCTGTGTGGCCGCTCAAAGTTTAAAATATCTCAACTTTTCAGAAAGGTGCTCATGACGTTACCGCCACTTTAAATTATCATATGTTAGATCAGTCGGGACTCGTTACCCGTCGCCATGCTAGTCCAGAAAATCAAGGATAAGTTAGTTTCAGCGGTGTGTGTGTCTATCCTGAGCTTTATCAAAACCAATGTGCAGTGTTTCATCTCCGAGGGCTTTCTGCCCAAAATAAAATAATAAATAAAATAATATGTGGACGCGTCACTGACAGAGAGTAGATGGATGCAGCATGTGATGTGTGAGAGTGGACTGTGGTGAACTGTGACACTGAAAATGTTGTGAAGCAGCTGAGACTTAATTACAACTCAGAAAATGATGGTCATGCAGCAGCGGTCTGAAGAGGAGAAGTCCTTTGGCAGTGGCAGGTGTTATCCAGGTACAGAGAGGGAGAGGGTTTAATTATTGGTGATGTTGATCGCTGTCACTAGCTGTTTTTATACTGGGCAGCAAGACGCCAACGTGGCCGTCCTTTTTGTGGCTAAGTCTGCAGATTTAGACAGAAGGCGGTATACTGGGGCTCTGTTCTGGTCTGCCAATATGACGCCTCGGAGGGTACACTTATTTCCGCCTCCATTGCTGTAAATCTGAGCCGTCAATGTGTTGGCCTCTGCGTGAGGTGGGCGGAGGTGTCGATGACCTGCACTGTTGTGCGACCCACAACCGGGGAGTTTTAAAACCAGGAAACAGCTGATCACAGCAGTCAGTCCATCACTTCATCCGCGGACATCAAGATGAGCAACTGGACAGCCGCTGAGATCCAGGAGATGCTAGCGTCTCCTGGGTCTCTGTTGCTGTCTTTGTTGTCCGCTTGTTGGTGTAGCAGCAAGCTACTAACGGTCGCTACTTTCAAATTAAAAGCCCCCCGCTAAGAACCCAGTTCTAAACTCCAATTGGGTGCAATGTAAAGCTCTTATTTTGAAGACAAATTTGACCTGCTTCACTGTTCACGGCCAACTTCATGCTTCACGTTGAGGTATCTGGATGGCAACACATTCTGATTCTTGAGTTTACTTAGTTTAGATTGAATGATGACTAATTTCTCCTCATGTGAGTTAAGGAATTCAGACAGAGTGAGGCTCACAGCTTCAGGGGTCCTAGAGTAGTTTTTCAACTGTGTGAGTGCTAAAGGTTAGCAGGCGGCAGGCCATCATAAAGTACTAAACCTGAGGTTGGCCCGCACGCCAAATGGTGGGAGATGTCTAAACGTTTATGTTCCCGTAGAAGGATAGAGGTGTCAATTTGGGGACAAGAACTAAAGTTGACCGCAGCCAAGTTAGATGAGTTATGGGGGAGACAGGTCAACTTCTCTTTTAGTCTATTGGATAATTTACCAAAGTGACCAATTAGAAGAAGTGGGTGTGTACTGGTAAAAGGACTCTAAAGGCCCGTGCAGGAAGAGAAGGGAAGGTGTGGCACTTGGTAGATCTCCTTAGATCAAAGGCTGATAGGAGTTCTGATAGAGCAGAGGGAGAAGCATTTTGGCATTGCTTTTTCCAGAGATTTGATAATATCAGAAAGCGGCCGCTTCTGATCCGGACGCAGGGCTCAAGATTCTGTTACAATAAAGAGTGCTCTATCATTCCAGCCAGCCTTGCCTCCGCAGAATTCTTTTATCATCAAACTACACGCCGACACCTTGGAGGAGGAAAGCCCAGAAACTACAACGTGACGTCACATGTTTACGCCTACCCCAGTGGCGGCCAAGTGGCAGCTTTTTGGAAAAGAGGAAATATTACAACTCCCTTTTAAAAAGACAAGGCGGCACATTGCAGCCTTGACCTTGCTGCAAATGTGCCACCTTTTCTATCTAAAAGGGGATAATGAAATGATTCACCTCTGTAGAAGTTACAGCTTGAGTGCTGATGTTAAATCGACAGGATTTGTTTTGGTATCAATGATACCAGCCTGGTTTTTCGTGAAAACCTGTCACACTTTAGTCTTCCAAAGAGCAGTGCTGAGTCTCAGGTCTCTGAGCTTGATGATGAGGTTGGAGGGCGTGTCGGTGTTGAATGCTGAACTACAGTCAGTAAACAGCATTCTCAGATTTGTTCCTCTGGTCAAAGTTGAGGAGGAGGCAGTGTGGAGGGTCAAGTAGGAGATTTGAGAGGAGACACCACCCATATGGTCAAATCACTAACAGCTGGATCGCACATCTGGTCTGGACCCAGATGTCTTCCTATCCGGGTCGCTGATAAATCATTGAGGATTATTACATTTTGACGGAGCGTTTCTATTTCAACCGGCACAACTTTTCTAGCCTTTGCAGTCCTAACAGCTCAGGAAGTTCACAGACTGACTGCATGTGCTGTACAATCCATGATGTGACTTCTACTCCCAAGACTACTCAGCCAATTAAATCTGTGTATCGTGCTGAGCATTGTGATGTGAGTTAGATAGAAAGCACAAAGACAGGAATGGAGAACAGGCCCTGACATGTTCACTCTTCTGACGGACAGTTAAAAATGACTCATCTGAATTTGTGATGTAGAGATTATTAAAAACTGCAGTGTGAAGCGCCAAAACTAGACAAAGTGCTGAGCAAACATACAACTCTAATCCAAACTGAGGGTGCAGGAAGTAAAATGTCTTATATGGCACTGAATCTGAATCATAACCCAAGTTAAAAATGATGATGTTGCTTGACAATATTTTCGTAATCTGACCTCTTTTTTGAAACCAGGAAAGGAAAGGAAAAAAAATCTTAAGTTTCTAAACCAAACGCTTTGATGAAGGTGCTTCCTGTCGGTCACTTCATGGAAACCACCGTCAGTCAGCGGGTCATTCATTCAGATGAAGAGAGAGGAGGGAAAGGAAAAACACAAGAAATAGGAAGATGACCTACCGGAGGAATCGCTTCTGCTTTTTTAGGCTTTAAGTATTCGACGTCTCCAGTCGGCCGTCAGTTCACCGAGCTCTCTGGATCTGAAGGGACAAGAAGACCAACAGAGATCACTTTATTCAGTATTTATTCTCTTCATCTCATATTTAACCTCAATCCCTTTTTAAAAATGATCAGCTGTGGAAGCCTGTTGAAGAGTGTGCTGGTCGTCATGGTCGTGGTGGCTGCGGTCGAGTCTGGACCAGGTAAGATTACGATCTAGATCCAAGAGTTGCAAGATCTTATAGAAGTCATTTAAAATGTCATTTTTTTAAACTCGTCTCTTTCTCACATCTGTTTGTTTTAGATGAGAAGCTGGCAAACTGCTGTAAAACAGTCAGCACCCAGGAGATAACCGAGCCAATCACAGGATACATGTTACAGCGAGCGAACGCTCCGTGTGTCCGAGCTGTCATGTAAGTAAAAGAGCGATGTGGTATGTTTGTGTCAGAACATCAGAATCTGATGTTGATCATTTTGTACCTCTGAAGCAGGAACACAGTCTGTAGAAGTGATTGTCAAAGATTAAATCACACTATTTATCAATTTATTGGACTGTTAATACTATGAAGTGTTTCTAAAGTACTAATGATGCATTTGTTTGTCATTCCTGCAGCTTTCAGACAAAATCAGGACTTTTCTGCAGCAAGTTCGGCGCTCCCTGGGTCCGCAGCAAGATCGAAGCATTCGAGTGAGTTTATTATGACTGTAGATTCACTCACACGCTCACTTTGCCTTTTCTACATTCATTTAATCCTTCAATCCTAAACGTATGGTCTCATATATTTTTGTTTCTTATAATTTCTCCTACAGGAAAGCCAGAGCTCAGGCCAGTCCTTCACCTGTAGTGCCCTCGTCCACAGTCTCCCTCCTCTCCATCATCACATCCACTGCCTCCCCTCCTTCATCCTCCTCTTCTCTTCCCTCCACATCCGAGATGCCGGCTGATGAAACGTTTTCAGGAAGTGGCAACGAGTAGACCTGAATCATCTCTACCTCCGACCAATGAGAACGACGACAGAATTAGTCAAGAACAATGTTTGAAATAGCACTTGAAAAACAGAATTATGTCAGATTATTATTTACTGTTGAATATTTAGTTTCTTTAAATCACTTCAGAGTGAAATTATTTATTAGTTTAATTTAATTGACAGTTCTGCTAGAAGCATTCATGTATTTATTACCAAGTGTATTTATGTTTACAAGTTACGGTATACAACTTTATGATCAGTGTGTGTTTTTGTTGTTAAGTTAAAACTTGAATTTACAAAATCATCCTGAGAAAATATTTAAAGATGTGTATTTATTTTAAATCTTGTGATAACTTTTATCTAAAGCAAAAGTTGTTTAACTGTCAGAAATAAATGTTGCACATGCGATCCTGCATCCTGAGTTTATCTGATTGTTTATCTTCATCTTATGAAACATACCAGCTGGTTAGTGGTTGGCAGGTAAACAAAGAGTTGTAGAATATTATTATAAAGTAAAAATAAAAGTACTGTCTTGCTTAAAACTGCACTTAGATTGACGTAAATGAAGATCATTTCAAATGTACTCGAAGTAAACATTACTACACAATATTTTCCTTTAAAAAAAAGGAGATGTAATTAAAATCAAGATTAATAAACTGATATTTGTTAGAGAATCAACTGTAGAATGAAACCATACCGAACGAGACAACATGAAGACGCATCAACAAAATAAACTGCAAATCAGCTGCAGCCAAAATCACACTAACAGAATCATGTAAGTGTCTCAAACAGCCTCAACAGGTTCTGCTATCCGGAAGTTCAGGGTCCAGTCACGATGGAGCGGTGTACGGATCGATAGTTTCTGTTCTGGAATCTATTTACAGATTAAAAATTGGATAACTAACCTCAGTAATTTGGGGTAAATGTGCGTTTTATCATCAACAAGGACACTGTAGACAATAACTGCACTGTCACCAGATCTAAACAATACACTCTTGATAGAGACTTCTTCTCCTTCTGTCATAATTATATGCAAACTAAGGCTTTATAAATGCTTCAGGGCCTGAGTGAGCACCAGCATCTTTTTGTGATTGTTTCTAAGGAGGAGTTAACACCTGCAGCTATATTAGGCCGCCTGGAGAAAAAGCACCACACCCAGCGTTTCTGTGTGGCCGCTCCGAGCACTTCAGGTTTAAAATATCTCAACTTTTCAGAAAGGTGCTCATGACGTTACCGCCACTTTAAATTATCATATGTTAGATCAGTCGGGACTCGTTACCCATCGCCATGCTAGTCCAGAAAATCAAGGATAAGTTAGTTTCGGCGGTGTGTGTGTCTATCCTGAGCTTTATCAAAACCAATGTGCAGTGCTTCATCTCCGAGGGCTTTCTGCCCAAAATAAAATGATAAATAAAATAATATGTGGACACATCACTGACAGGGAGTAGATATTTGTGATGGCTCATGTGTGGAGCTTTTCAGATCGGAACAGCAGGATGCAGCATGTGATGTGTGAGAGTGGACTGTGGTGAACTGTGACACTGAAAATGTTGTGAAGCAGCTGAGACTTAATTACAACTCAGAAAATGATGGTCATGCAGCAGCGGTCTGAAGAGGAGAAGTCCTTTGGCAGTGGCAGGTACAGAGAGGGAGAGGGTTTTTTATTGGTGATGTTGATCGCTGTCACTAGCTATTTTTAAACTGGGCAGCAAGATGCCAACGTGGCCGTCCTTTTTGCGGTTAGGTCCGCGGATTTAGACAGAAGGCGTGATACTGGGGGTCTGTTCTGGTCTGCAAATGTGACGCCTCGGAGGGTACACTTTTTTCCACCTCCACTGCTGTAAATCTGAGCAGTCGATGTGCCGGCCTCTGCGTGAGGTAGGCGGAGGTGTCGATGACCTGCACTGTTGTGCAACCCACAGCTGGGGAGTTTTAAAACCAGGAAACAGCTGATCACAGCAGTCAGTCAATCACTTCATCCGCGGATGTCAAGATGAGCAACTGGACAGCCGCTGAGATCCAGGAGATGCTAGCCTCTCCTCGGTCTCTGTAGCTGTCTTCGTTGTCCTCTTGTTGGTGTAGCAGCAAGCTACTAACGGTCGCTACTTTCAAATTAAAACCCCCCGCTAAGAACCCAGTTCTAAACTCCAATTGGGTGCAATGTAAAGCTCTTATTTTGAAGACAAATTTGACCTGCTTCACTGTTCACGCCCAACTTCATGCTTCACGTTGAGGTATCTGGATGGCAACACATTCTGATTCTTGAGTTTACTTAGTTTAGATTGAATGATGACTAATTTCTCCTCATGTGAGTTAAGGAATGCAGACAGAGTGAGGCTCACAGCTTCAGGGGTCCTAGAATAGTTTTTCAACTGTGTGAGTGCTAAAGGTTAGCAGGAGGCAGGCCATCATAAAGTACTAAACCTGAGGTTGGCCCGCACGCCAAATGGTGGGAGATGTCTAAACGTTTATGTTCCTGTAGAAGGATAGAGGTGTCAATTTGGGGACAAGAACTAAAGTTGACCGCAGCCAAGTTAGATGAGTTATGGGGGAGACATGTCAACTTCTCTTTTAGTCTATTGGATAATTTACCAAAGTGACCAATTAGAAGAAGTGGGTGTGTACTGGAAAAGGGACTCTAAAGGCCCGTGCAGGAAGAGAAGGGAAGGTGTGGCACTTGGTAGATCTCCTTAGATCAAAGGCTGATAGGAGTTCTGGTAGAGCAGAGAGAGAAGCATTTTGGCATTGCTTTTTCCAGAGATTTGATAATATCAGAAAGCGGCCGCTTCTGATCCGGACGCAGGGCTCAAGATTCTGTTACAATAAAGAGTGCTCTATCATTCCAGCCAGCCTTGCCTCCGCAGAATTCTTTTATCATCAAACTACACGCCGACACCTTGGAGGAGGAAAGCCCAGAAACTACAACGTCACGTCACATGTTTACGCCTACCCCAGTGGCGGCCAAGTGGCGGCTTTTTGGAAAAGAGGGAATATTACAACTCCCTTTTAAAAAGACAAGGCGGCACATTGCAGCCTTTACCTTGCTGCAAATGTGCCACCTTTTCTATCTAAAAGGGGATAATGAAATGATTCACCTCTGTAGAAGTTACAGCTTGAGTGTTGATGTTAAATCGACAGGATTTGTTTTGGTATCAATGATACCAGCCTGGTTTTATGTGAAAACCTGTCACACTTTAGTCTTCCAAAGAGCAGTGCTGAGTCTCAGGTCTCTGAGCTTGATAATGAGGTTGGAGGGCGTGTCGGTGTTGAATGCTGAACTACAGTCAGTAAACATCATTCTCAGATTTGTTCCTCTGGTCAAAGTTGAGGAGGAGGCAGTGTGGAGGGTCAAGTAGGAGATTTGAGAGGAGACACCACCCATATGGTCAAATCACTGACAGGTGGATCGCACATCTGGTCTGGACCCAGATGTCTTCCTATCCGGGTCGGGACCTACCGCTGATAAATCATTGAGGATTATTACATTTTGACGGAGCGTTTCTATTTCAACCGGCACAACTTTTCTAACCTTTGCAGTCCTAACAGCTCAGTAAGTTCACAGACTGACTGCATGTGCTGTACAATCCATGATGTGACTTCTACTCCCAAGACTACTCAGCCAATTAAATCTGTGTATCGTGCTGAGCATTGTGATGTGAGTTAGATAGAAAGCACAAAGACAGGAATGGAGAACAGGCCCTGACATGTTCACTCTTCTGACGGACAGTTAAAAATGACTCATCTGAATTTGTGGTGTAGAGATTATTAAAAACTGCAGTGTGAAGCGCCAAAACTAGACAAAGTGCTGAGCAAACATACAACTCTAATCCAAACTGAGGGTGCAGGAAGTAAAATGTCTCATATGGCACTGAATCTGAATCATAACCCAAGTTAGAAATGATGATTTCTGGACCTTTGCTTGATGATATTTTCCTAATCGTACCTCATTTTTGAAACCAGGAAAGGAAAGGAAAAAAAATCTTAAGTTTCTAAACGTAACGCTTTGATGAAAGTACTTCCTGTCGGTCACTTCATGGAAACCACCGTCAGTCAGCGGGTCATTCATTCAGATGAAGACAGAGGAGGGAAAGGAAAAACACAAGAAATAGGAAGATGACCTACCGGAGGAATCGCTTCTCCTTTTTCAGGCTTTAAGTATCCGACGTCTCCAGTCGGCTGTCAGTTCACCGAGCTCTCTGGATCTGAAGGGACAAGAAGACCAACAGAGATCACTTTATTCAGTATTTATTCTCTTCATCTCATATTTAACCTCAATCCCTTTTAAAAATGATCAGCTGTGGAAGCCTGTTGAAGAGTGTGCTGGTCGTCATGGTCGTGGTGGCTGTGGTCGAGTCTGGACCAGGTAAGATTACGATCTAGATCGAAGAGTTGCAAGATCTTATACAAGTCATTTAAAATGTCATTTTTTAAATTTGTCTCTTTCTCACTTCTGTTTTAGGTGAGAAGCTGGCAAGCTGTTGCCAAACAGTCAGCGGCCAGGAGATAACCGAGCCAATCACAGGATACATGTTACAGCGAGCGAATGCTCCGTGTGTCCGAGCTGTCATGTAAGTCAGAAGAGCGATGTTGTATGTTTGTGTCAGAACATCAGAATCTGATGTTGATCATTTTGTACCTCTGAAGCAGGAACAGTCTGTAGTCAGAGATTAAATCACACTATTTATCAAGTTATTTGACTGTTAATACTATGAAGTGTTTCTAAAGTACTAATGATGCATTTGTTTGTCATTCCTGCAGCTTTCAGACAAAATCAGGACTTTTCTGCAGCAAGTTCGGCGCTCCCTGGGTCCGCAGCAAGATCGAAGCATTCGAGTGAGTTTATTATGACTGTAGATTCACGCACACACTCAGTTTGCCTTTTCTACATTCATTTAATCCTTTAATCCTAAACGTATGGTCTCATATATGTTTGTTTCTTATAATTTGTCTCACAGGAAAGCAAAAGCTCAGGCCAGTCCTTCACCTGTAGTGCCCTCGTCCACAGTCTCCCTCCTCTCCATCATCACATCCACTGCCTCCCCTCCTTCATCCTCCTCTTCTCTTCCCTCCACATCCGAGATGCCGGCTGATGAAACGTTTTCAGGAAGTGGCAACGAGTAGACCTGAATCATCTCTACCTCTGACCAATGAGAACGACGACAGAATTAGTCAAGAACAATATTTGAAATAGCACTTGAAAAACAGAATTATGTCAGATTATTATTTACTGTTGAATATTTAGTTTCTTTAAATCACTTCAGAGTGAAATTATTTATTAGTCTAATTTAATTGACAGTTCTGATAGAAGTATTCATGTATTTATTACCAAGTGTATTTATGTTTACAAGTTACGGGATACAACTTCATGATCAGTGTGTGTTTTTGTTGTTAAGTTAAAACTTGAATTTACAAAATCATCCTGAGAAAATGTTTAAAGATGTGTATTTATTTTAAATCTTGTGATAACTTTTATCTAAAGCAAAAGTTGTTTAACTGTCAGAAATAAATGTTGCACATGCGATCCTGCATCCTGAGTTTATCTGATTGTTTATCTTCATCTTATGAAACATACCAGCTGGTTAGTGGTTGGCAGGTAAACAAAGAGTTGTAGAATATTATCATGAAGTAAAAATAAAAGTACTGTCTTGCTTAAAACTGCACTTAGATTGACGTAAATGAAGATCATTTCAAATGTACTCGAAGTAAACATTACTACACAATATTTTCCTTTAAAAAAAAGGAGATGTAATTAAAATCAAGATTAATAAACTGATATTTGTTAGAGAATCAACTGTAGAATGAAACCAAACCGAACGAGACAACATTAAGACGCATCAACAAAATAAACTGCAAATCAGCTGCAGCCAAAATCACACTAACAGAATCATGTAAGTGTCTCAAACAGCCTCAACAGGTTCTGCTATCAGGAAGTTCAGGGTCCAGTCACGATGGAGCGGTGTACGGATCGATAGTTTCTGTTCTGGAATCTATTTACAGATTAAAAATTGGAGTTCTAACCTCAGTAATTTGGGGTAAATGTGCGTTTTATCATCAACAAGGACACTGTAGACAATAACTGCAACTTTTCCTTCTGTCTGTCATAACTATATTCAAACTAAGGCTTTATAAATGCTTCAGGGCCTGAGTGAGCACCAGCATCTTTTTGTGATTGTTTCTAAGGAGGAGTTAACGTCTGCAGCTATATTAGGCCGCCTGGAGAAAAAGCACCACACCCAGCGTTTCTGTGTGGCCACTCCGAGCACTTCAGGTTTAAAATATCTCAACTTTTCAGAAAGGTGCTCATGACGTTACAGTTACTTTAAATTATTATATGTTAGATCAGTCGGGACTCGTTACCCGTCGCCATGCTAGTCCAGAAAATCAAGGATAAGTTAGTTTTGGCTGTGTGTGTGTCTATCCTGAGCTTTATCAAAACCAATGTGCAGTGCTTCATCTCCGAGGGCTTTCTGCCCAAAATAAAATAATAAATAAAATAATATGTGGACGCGTCACTGACAGGGAGTAGATGGATGCAGCATGTGATGTGTGAGAGTGGACTGTGGTGAACTGTGACACTGAAAACCTTGTGAAGCAGCTGAGACTTAATTACAACTCAGAAGATGATGGTCATGCAGCAGCGGTCTGAAGAGGAGAAGTCCTTTGGCAGTGGCAGGTGTTACCCAGGTACAGAGAGGGAGAGGGTTTAATTATTGGTGATGTTGATCGCTGTCACTAGCTGTTTTTATACTGGGCAGCAAGATGCCAATGTGCCCGTCCTTTTTGCGGCTAAGTCTGCAGATTTAGACAGAAGGCGGTATACTGGGGGTCTGTTCTGGTCTGCCAATATGACGCCTCGGAGGGTACACTTATTTCCGCCTCCATTGTTGTAAATCTGAGCCGTCAATGTGTTGGCCTCTGCGTGAGGTGGGCGGAGGTGTCGATGACCTGCACTGTTGTGCGACCCACAGCTGGGGAGTTTTAAAACCAGGAAACAGCTGATCACAGCAGTCAGTCAATCACTTCATCCACAGACATCAAGATGAGCAACTGGACAGCCGCTGAGATCCAGGAGATGCTAGCGTCTCCTGGGTCTCTGTAGCTGTCTTTGTTGTCCGCTTGTTGGTGTAGCAGCAAGCTACTAACGGTCGCTACTTTCAAATTAAAACCCCCCGCTAGGAACCCAGTTCTAAACTCCAATTGGGTGCAATGTAAAGCTCTTATTTTGAAGACAAATTTGACCTGCTTCACTGTTCACGCCCAACTTCATGCTTCACGTCGAGGTATCTGGATGGCAACACATTCTGATTCTTGAGTTTACTTAGTTTAGATTGAATGATGACTAATTTCTCCTCATGTGAGTTAAGGAATGCAGACAGAGTGAGGCTCACAGCTTCAGGGGTCCTAGAGTAGTTTTTCAACTGTGTGAGTGCTAAAGGTTAGCAGGCGGCAGGCCATCATAAAGTACTAAACCTGAGGTTGGCCCGCACGCCAAATGGTGGGAGATGTCTAAACGTTTATGTTCCTGTAGAAGTATAGAGGTGTCAATTTGGGGACAAGAACTAAAGTTGACCGCAGCCAAGTTAGATAGGTTATGGGGGAGACAGGTCAACTTCTCTTTTAGTCTATTGGATAATTTACCAAAGTGACCAATTAGAAGAAGTGGGCGGTACTGGAAAAGGGACTCTAAAGGCCCGTGCAGGAAGAGAAGGGAAGGTTCGGCACTTGGTAGATCTCCTTAGATCAAAGGCTGATAGGAGTTCTGATAGAGCAGAGGGAGAAGCATTTTGGCATTGCTTTTTCCAGAGATTTGATAATATCAGAAAGCGGCCGCTTCTGATCCGGACGCAGGGCTCAAGATTCTGTTACAATAAAGATTGCTCTATCATTCCACCCAGCCTTGCCTACGCAGAATTCTTTTATCATCAAACTACACGCCGACACCTTGGAGGAGGAAAGCCCAGAAACTACAACGTTACGTCACATGTTTACGCCTACCCCAGTGGCGGCCAAGTGGCGGCTTTTTGGAAAAGAGGGAATATTACAACTCCCTTTTAGAAAGATAAGGCGGCAATTGCAGCCTTGACCTTGCTGCAATGTGCCACCTTTTCTATCTAAAAGGGGCAAATGAAATGATTCACCTCTGTAGAAGTTACAGCTTGAGTGTTGATGTTAAATCGACAGGATTTGTTTTGGTATCAATGATACCAGCCTGGTTTTACGTGAAAACCAGTCACACTTCAGTCTTCCAAAGAGCAGTGCTGAGTCTCAGGTCTCTGAGCTTGATGATGAGGTTGGAGGGCGTGTCGGTGTTGAATGCTGAACTACAGTCAGTAAACATCATTCTCAGATTTGTTCCTCTGGTCAAAGTTGAGGAGGAGGCAGTGTGGAGGGTCAAGTAGGAGATTTGAGAGGAGACACCACCCATATGGTCAAATCACTAACAGCTGGATCGCACATCTGGTCTGGACCCAGATGTCTTCCTATCCGGGTCGGGACCTACCGCTGATAAATCATTGAGGATTATTACATTTTGACGGAGCGTTTCTATTTCAACCGGCACAACTTTTCTAGCCTTCGCAGGCCTAACAGCTCAGTAAGTTCACAGACTGACTGCATGTGCTGTACAATCCATGATGTGACTTCTACTCCCAAGACTACTCAGCCAATTAAATCTGTGTATCGTGCTGAGCATTGTGATGTGAGTTAGATAGAAAGCACAAAGACAGGAATGGAGAACAGGCCCTGACATGTTCACTCTTCTGACGGACAGTTAAAAATGACTCATCTGAATTTGTGATGTAGAGATTATTAAAAACTGCAGTGTGAAGCGCCAAAACTAGACAAAGTGCTGAGCAAACATACAACTCTAATCCAAACTGAGGGTGCAGGAAGTAAAATGTCTTATATGGCACTGAATCTGAATCATAACCCAAGTTAGAAATGATGATTTCTGGACCTTTGCTTGATGATATTTTCCTAATCGTACCTCATTTTTGAAACCAGGAAAGGAAAGGAAAAAAAATCTTAAGTTTCTAAACGTAACGCTTTGATGAAAGTGCTTCCTGTCGGTCACTTCATGGAAACCACCGTCAGTCAGCGGGCTCATTCATTCAGATGAAGACAGAGGAGGGAAAGGAAAAACACAAGAAATAGGAAGATGACCTACCGGAGGAATCGCTTCTCCTTTTTTCAGGCTTTAAGTATCCGACGTCTCCAGTCGGCTGTCAGTTCACCGAGCTCTCTGGATCTGAAGGGACAAGAAGACCAACAGAGATCACTTTATTCAGTATTTATTCTCTTCATCTCATATTTAACCTCAATCCCTTTTTAAAAATGATCAGCTGTGGAAACCTGTTGAAGAGTGTGCTGGTCGTCATGGTCGTGGTGGCTGTGGTCGAGTCTGGAGCAGGTAAGATTACGATCTAGATCGAAGAGTTGCAAGATCTTGTAGAAGTCATTTAAAATGACATTCTTTAAACTCATCTCTTTCTCACATCTGTTTGTTTTAGATGAGAAGCTGGCAAATTGCTGTAAAACAGTCAGCACCCAGGAGATAACCGAGCCAATCACAGGATACATGTTACAGCGAGCAAACGCCCCGTGTGTCCGAGCTGTCATGTAAGTAAGAAGAGCGATGTTGTATGTTTGTGTCAGAACATCAGAATCTGATGTTGATCATTTTGTACCTCTGAAGCAGGAACACAGTCTGTAGAAGTGATTGTCAGAGATTAAATCACACTATTTATCAATTTATTTGACTGTTAATACTATGAAGTGTTTCTAAAGTACTAATGATACATTTGTTTGTCATTCCTGCAGCTTTCAGACAAAATCAGGACTTTTCTGCAGCAAGTTCGGCGCTCCCTGGGTCCGCGGCAAGATCGAAGCATTCGAGTGAGTTTATTATGACTGTAGATTCACTCACACGCTCACTTTGCCTTTTCTACATTCATTTAATCCTTTAATCCTAAACGTATGGTCTCATATATGTTTGTTTCTTATAATTTGTCTCACAGGAAAGCCAGAGCTCAGGCCAGTCCTTCACCTGTAGTGCCCTCGTCCACAGTCTCCCTCCTCTCCATCATCACATCCACTGCCTCCCCTCCTTCATCCTCCTCTTCTTCTTCCCTCCACATCCGAGATGCCGGCTGATGAAACGTTTTCAGGAAGTGGCAACGAGTAGACCTGAATCATCTCTACCTCCGATCAATGAGAACGATGACAGAATTAGTCAAGAACAATGTTTGAAATAGCACTTGAAAAACAGAATTATGTCAGATTATTATTTACTGTTGAATATTTAGTTTCTTTAAATCACTTCAGAGTGAAATTATTTATTAGTTTAATTTAATTGACTGATAGTTCTGATAGAAGTATTCATGTATTTATTACCAAGTGTATTTATGTTTACAAGTTACGGTATACAACTTTATGATCAGTGTGTGTTTTTGTTGTTAAGTTAAAACTTGAATTTACAAAATCATCCTGAGAAAATATTTAAAGATGTGTATTTATTTTAAATCTTGTGATAACTTTTATCTAAAGCAAAAGTTGTTTAACTGTCAGAAATAAATGTTGCACATGCGATCCTGCATCCTGAGTTTATCTGATTGTTTATCTTCATCTTATGAAACATACCAGCTGGTTAGTGGTTGGCAGGTAAACAAAGAGTTGTAGAATATTATTATAAAGTAAAAATAAAAGTACTGTCTTGCTTAAAACTGCACTTAGATTAACGTGAATGAAGATCATTTCAAATGTACTCGAGGTAAACATTACTACACAACATTTTCCTTTAAAAAGAAAAAGGAGATGTAATTAAAATCAAGATTAATAAACTGATATTTGGCAGAGAATCAACTGTAGAATGAAACCAAACCAAACTAGACAACATTAAGACGCATCAACAAAATAAACTCCAAATCATCTGCAGCCACAATCACACTAACACAATCATGTAAGTGTCTCAAACAGCCTCAACAGGTTCTGCTATCAGGAAGTTCAGGGTCCAGTCACGATGGAGCGGTGTACGGATCGATAGTTTCTGTTCTGGAATCTATTTACAGATTAAAAATTGGAGTTCTAACCTCAGTAATTTGGGGTAAATGTGTGTTTTATCATCAACAAGGACACTGTAGACAATAACTGCAACTTTTCCTTCTGTCTGTCATAACTATATTCAAACTAAGGCTCTATAAATGCTTCAAGGGCCTGAGTGAGCACCAGCATCTTTTTGTGATTGTTTCTAAGGAGGAGTTAACGTCTGCGGCTATATTAGGCCGCCTGGAGAAAAAGCACCACACCCAGCGTTTCTGTGTGGCCACTCCGAGCACTTCAGGTTTAAAATATCTCAACTTTTCAAAAAGGGACTCATGATGTTACCGTTACTTTAAATGATCATATGTTAGATCAGTCGGGACTCGTTACCCGTCGCCATGCTAGTCCAGAAAATCAAGGATAAGTTAGTTTTGGCTGTGTGTGTGTATCCTGAGCTTTATCAAAACCAATGTGCAGTGCTTCATCTCCGAGGGCTTTCTGCCCAAAATAAAATGATAAATAAAATAATATGTGGACGCGTCACTGACAGGGAGTAGATATTTGTGATGGCTCATGTGTGGAGATTTTCAGATCGGAACAGCAGGATGCAGCATGTGATGTGTGAGAGTGGACTGTGGCGAACTGTGACACTGAAAATGTTGTGAAGCAGCTGAGATTTAATTACAACTCAGAAGATGATGGTCATGCAGCAGCGGTCTGAAGAGGAGAAGTCCTTTGGCAGTGGTAGGTGTTATCCAGGTACAGAGAGGGAGAGGGATTAATTATTGGTGATGTTGATCGCTGTCACTAGCTATTTTTAAACTGGGCAGCAAGACGCCATTGTGCCCGTCCTTTTTGCGGGTAAGTCTGCAGATTTAGACAGAAGGCGGTATACTGGGGGTCTGTTCTGGTCTGCCAATATGACGCCTCGGAGGGTACACTTATTTCCGCCTCCATAGCTGTAAATCTGAGCCGTCAATGTGTTGGCCTCTGCGTGAGGTGGGCGGAGGTGTCGATGACCTGCACTGTTGCGCGACCCACAACCGGGGAGTTTTAAAACCAGGAAACAGCTGATCACAGCAGTCAGTCCATCACTTCATCCGCGGACATCAAGATGAGCAACTGGACAGCCGCTGAGATCCAGGAGATGCTAGCGTCTCCTGGGTCTCTGTAGCTGTCTTTGTTGTCCGCTTGTTGGTGTAGCAGCAAGCTACTAACGGTCGCTACTTTCAAATTAAAAGCCCCCCGCTAAGAACCCGGTTCTAAACTCCAATTGGGTGCAATGTAAAGCTCTTATTTTGAAGACAAATTTGACCTGCTTCACTGTTCACGCCCAACTTCATGCTTCACGTTGAGGTATCTGGATGGCAACACATTCTGATTCTTGAGTTTACTTAGTTTAGATTGAATGATGACTACTTTCTCCTCATGTGAGTTAAGGAATGCAGACAGAGTGAGGCTCACAGCTTCAGGGGTCCTAGAGTAGTTTTTCAACTGTGTGAGTGCTAAAGGTTAGCAGGCGGCAGGCCATCATAAAGTACAAAACCTGAGGTTGGCCTGCACGCCAAATGGTGGGAGATGTCTGAACGTTTATGTTCCTGTAAAAGGATAGAGGTGTCAATTTGGGGACAAGACCTAAAGTTGACCGCAGCCAAGTTAGATGAGTTATGGGGGAGACAGGTCAACTTCTCTTTTAGTATATTGGATAATTTACCAAAGTGACCAATTAGAAGAAGTGGGTGTGTACTGGAAAAGGGACTCTAAAGGCCCGTGCAGGAAGAGAAGGGAAGGTGTGGCACTTGGTAGATCTCCTTAGATCAAAGGCTGATAGGAGTTCTGATAGAGCAGAGGGAGAAGCATTTTGGCATTGCTTTTTCCAGAGATTTGATAATATCAGAAAGCGGCCGCTTCTGATCCAGACGCAGGGCTCAAGATTCTGTTACAATAAAGAGTGCTCTATCATTCCAGCCAGCCTTGCCTCCGCAGAATTCTTTTATCATCAAACTACACGCCGACACCTTGGAGGAGGAAAGCCCAGAAACTACAACGTTACGTCACATGTTTACGCCTACCCCAGTGGCGGCCAAGTGGCGGCTTTTTGGAAAAGAGGGAATATTACAACTCCCTTTTAAAAAGACAAGGCGGCACATTGCAGCCTTGACCTTGCTGCAAATGTGCCACCTTTTCTATCTAAAAGGGGATAATGAAATGATTCACCTCTGTAGAAGTTACAGCTTGAGTGTTGATGTTAAATCGACAGGATTTGTTTTGGTATCAATGATACCAGCCTGGTTTTATGTGAAAACCTGTCACACTTTAGTCTTCCAAAGAGCAGTGCTGAGTCTCAGGTCTCTGAGCTTGATGATGAGGTTGGAGGGCGTGTCGGTGTTGAATGCTGAACTACAGTCAGTAAACAGCATTCTCAGATTTGTTCCTCTGGTCAAAGTTGAGGAGGAGGCAGTGTGGAGGGTCAAGTGGGAGATTTGAGAGGAGACACCACCCTCATGGTCAAATCACTAACAGGTGGATCGCACATCTGGTCTGGACCCAGATGTCTTCCTATCCAGGTCGGGACCTACCGCTGATAAATCATTGAGGATTATTACATTTTGACGGAGCGTTTCTATTTCAACTGGCACAACTTTTCTAACCTTTGCAGAACTAACAGCTCAGTAAGTTCACAGACTGACTGCATGTGCTGTATAATCCATGATGTGACTTCTACTCCCAAGACTACTCAGCCAATTAAATCTGTGTATCGTGCTGAGCATTGTGATGTGAGTTAGATAGAAAGCACAAAGACAGGAATGGAGAACAGGCCCTGACATGTTCACTCTTCTGACGGACAGTTAAAAATGACTCATCTGAATTTGTGATGTAGAGATTATCAAAAACTGCAGTGTGAAGCGCCAAAACTAGACAAAGTGCTGAGCAAACATACAACTCTAATCCAAACTGAGGGTGCAGGAAGTAAAATGTCTTATATGGCACTGAATCTGAATCATAACCCAAGTTAAAAATGATGATGTTGCTTGACGATATTTTCGTAATCTGACCTCTTTTTTGAAACCAGGAAAGGAAAGGAAAAAAAATCTTAAGTTTCTAAACCAAACGCTTTGATGAAAGTGCTTCCTGTTGGTCACTTCATGGAAACCACCGTCAGTCAGCGGGTCATTCATTCAGATGAAGACAGAGGAGGGAAAGGAAAAACACAAGAAATAGGAAGATGACCTACCGGAGGAATCGCTTCTGCTTTTTTCAGGCTTTAAGTATTCGACGTCTCCAGTCGGCTGTCAGTTCACCGAGCTCTCTGGATCTGAAGGGACAAGAAGACCAACAGAGATCACTTTATTCAGTATTTATTCTCTTCATCTCATATTTAACCTCAATCCCTTTTTAAAAATGATCAGCTGTGGAAGCCTGTTGAAGAGTGTGCTGGTCGTCATGGTCGTGGTGGCTGCGGTCGAGTCTGGACCAGGTAAGATTACGATCTAGATCGAAGAGTTGCAAGATCTTATAGAAGTCATTTAAAATGACATTCTTTAAACTCATCTCTTTCTCACATCTGTTTGTTTTAGATGAGAAGCTGGCAAATTGCTGTAAAACAGTCAGCACCAAGGAGATAACCGAGCCAATCACAGGATACATGTTACAGCGAGCGAACGCTCCGTGTGTCCGAGCTGTCATGTAAGTAAGAAGAGCGATGTTGTATGTTTGTGTCAGAACATCAGAATCTGATGTTGATCATTTTGTACCTCTGAAGCAGGAACACAGTCTGTAGAAGTGATTGTCAGAGATTAAATCACACTATTTATCAATTTATTGGACTGTTAATACTATGAAGTGTTTCTAAAGTACTAATGATGCATTTGTTTGTCATTCCTGCAGCTTTCAGACAAAATCAGGACTTTTCTGCAGCAAGTTCGGCGCTCCCTGGGTCCGCAGCAAGATTGAAGCATTCGAGTGAGTTTATTATGACTGTAGATTCACTCACACGCTCACTTTGCCTTTTCTACATTCATTTAATCCTTCAATCCTAAACGTATGGTCTCATATATTTTTGTTTCTCATAATTTCTCCTACAGGAAAGCAAAAGCTCAGGCCAGTCCTTCACCTGTAGTGCCCTCGTCCACAGTCTCCCTCCTCTCCATCATCACATCCACTGCCTCCCCTCCTTCATCCTCCTCTTCTCTTCCCTCCACATCCGAGATGCCGGCTGATGAAACGTTTTCAGGAAGTGGCAACGAGTAGACCTGAATCATCTCTACCTCTGACCAATGAGAACGACGACAGAATTAGTCAAGAACAATGTTTGAAATAGCACTTAAAAAACAGAATTATGTCAGATTATTATTTACTGTTGAATATTTAGTTTCTTTAAATCACTTCTGAGTGAAATTATTTATTAGTCTAATTTAATTGACAGTTCTGATAGAAGTATTCATGTATTTATTACCAAGTGTATTTATGTTTACAAGTTACGGTATACAACTTTATGATCAGTGTGTGTTTTTGTTGTTAAGTTAAAACTTGAATTTACAAAATCACCCTGAGAAAATGTTTAAAGATGTGTATTTATTTTAAATCTTGTGATAATTTTTATCTAAAGCAAAAGTTGTTTAACTGTCAGAAATAAATGTTGCACATGCGATCCTGCATCCTGAGTTTATCTGATTGTTTATCTTCATCTTATCTTCATCTTATGAAACATACCAGCTGGTTAGTGGTTGGCAGGTAAACAAAGAGTTGTAGAATATTATTATAAAGTAAGAAAAGTACTGTCTTGCTTAAAACTGCACTTAGATTAACGTGAATGAAGATCATTTCAAATGTACTCGAAGTAAACATTACTACATAATATTTTCCTTAGAAAAAAAGGAGATGTAATTAAAATCCAGATTAATAAACTGATATTTGTTAGAGAATCAACTGCAGAATGAAACCAAACCAAACTAGACAACATGAAGACGCATCAACAAAATAAACTGCAAATCAGCTGCAGCCAAAATCACACTAACAGAATCATGTAAGTGTCTCAAACAGCCTCAACAGGTTCTGCTATCAGGAAGTTCAGGGTCCAGTCACGATGGAGCGGTGTACGGATCGATAGTTTCTGTTCTGGAATCTATTTACAGGTTAAAAATTGGAGTTCTAACCTCAGTAATTCGGGGTAAATGTGCGTTTTATCATCAACAAGGACACTGTAGACAATAACTGCAACTTTTCCTTCTGTCTGTCATAACTATATTCAAACTAAGGCTTTATAAATGCTTCAGGGCCTGAGTGAGCACCAGCATCTTTTTGTGATTGTTTCTAAGGAGGAGTTAACGTCTGCGGCTATATTAGGCCGCCTGGAGAAAAAGCACCACACCCAGCGTTTCTGTGTGGCCGCTCCGAGCACTTCAGGTTTAAAATATCTCAACTTTTCAAAAGGGGACTCATGATGTTACCGCCACTTTAAATTATCATATGTTAGATCAGTCGGGACTCGTTACCCGTCGCCATGCTAGTCCAGAAAATCAAGGATAAGTTAGTTTTGGCTGTGTGTGTGTGTCTATCCTGAGCTTTATCAAAACCAATGTGCAGCGCTTCATCTCCGAGGGCTTTCTGCCCAAAATAAAATAATAAATAAAATAATATGCGGACGCGTCACTGACAGGGAGTAGATATTTGTGATGGCTCATGTGTGGAGCTTTTCAGATCGGAACAGCTGGATGCAGCATGTGATGTGTGAGAGTGGACTGTGGCGAACTGTGACACTGAAAATGTTGTGAAGCAGCTGAGATTTAATTACAACTCAGAAGATGATGGTCATGCAGCAGCGGTCTGAAGAGGAGAAGTCCTTTGGCAGTGGCAGGTGTTATCCAGGTACAGAGAGGGAGAGGGATTAATTATTGGTGATGTTGATCGCTGTCACTAGCTGTTTTTATACTGGGCAGCAAGACGACAATGTGGCCGTCCTTTTTGCGGCTAAGTCCGCGGATTTAGACAGAAGGTGGTATACTGGGGGTCTGTTCTGGTCCGGCAATATGACGCCTCGGAGGGTACACTTATTTCCGCCTCCATTGCTGTAAATCTGAGCCGTCAATGTGTTGGCCTCTGCGTGAGATGGGCGGAGGTGTCGATGACCTGCACTGTTGTGCGACCCACAGCTGGGGAGTTTAAAAACCAGGAAACAGCTGATCACAGCAGTCAGTCAATCACTTCATCCGCGGACGTCAAGATGAGCAACTGGACAGCCGCTGAGATCCAGGAGATGCTAGCGTCTCCTCGGTCTCTGTAGCTGTCTTCGTTGTCCTCTTGTTGGTGTAGCAGCAAGCTACTAACGGTCGCTACTTTCAAATTAAAAGCCCCCCGCTAAGAACCCAGCTCTAAACTCCAATTGGGTGCAATGTAAAGCTCTTATTTTGAAGACAAATTTGACCTGCTTCACTGTTCACGGCCAACTTCATGCTTCACGTTGAGGTATCTGGATGGCAACACATTCTGATTCTTGAGTTTACTTAGTTTAGATTGAATGATGACTAATTTCTCCTCATGTGAGTTAAGGAATTCAGACAGAGTGAGGCTCACAGCTTCAGGGGTCCTAGAGTAGTTTTTCAACTGTGTGAGTGCTAAAGGTTAGCAGGCGGCAGGCCATCATAAAGTACTAAACCTGAGGTTGGCCCGCACGCCAAATGGTGGGAGATGTCTAAACGTTTATGTTCCCGTAGAAGGATAGAGGTGTCAATTTGGGGACAAGACCTAAAGTTGACCGCAGCCAAGATAGATAATTTACCAAAGTGACCAATTAGAAGAAGTGGGTGTGTACTGGAAAAGGGACTCTAAAGGCCCGTGCAGGAAGAGAAGGGAAGGTGTGGCACTTGGTAGATCTCCTTAGATCAAAGGCTGATAGGAGTTCTGATAGAACAGAGGGAGAAGCATTTTGGCATTGCTTTTTCCAGAGATTTGATAATATCAGAAAGCGGCCGCTTCTGATCCGGACGCAGGGCTCAAGATTCTGTTACAATAAAGAGTGCTCTATCATTCCACCCAGCCTTGCCTCCGCAGAATTCTTTTATCATCAAACTACACGCCGACACCTTGGAGGAGGAAAGCCCAGAAACTACAGCGTCACGTCACATGTTTACGCCTACCCCAGTGGCGGCCAAGTGGCGGCTTTTTGGAAAAGAGGGAATATTACAACTCCCTTTTAAAAAGACAAGGCGGCACATTGCAGCCTTGACCTTGCTGCAAATGTGCCACCTTTTCTATCTAAAAGGGGATAATGAAATGATTCACCTCTGTAGAAGTTACAGCTTGAGTGTTGATGTTAAATCGACAGGATTTGTTTTGGTATCAATGATACCAGCCTGGTTTTATGTGAAAACCAGTCACACTTCAGTCTTCCAAAGAGCAGTGCTGAGTCTCAGGTCTCTGAGCTTGATGATGAGGTTGGAGGGCGTGTCGGTGTTGAATGCTGAACTACAGTCAGTAAACAGCATTCTCAGATTTGTTCCTCTGGTCAAAGTTGAGGAGGAGGCAGTGTGGAGGGTCAAGTAGGAGATTTGAGAGAAGACACCACCCATATGGTCAAATCACTAACAGCTGGATCGCACATCTGGTCTGGACCCAGATGTCTTCCTATCCGGGTCGCTGATAAATCATTGAGGATTATTACATTTTGACGGAGCGTTTCTATTTCAACCGGCACAACTTTTCTAGCCTTCGCAGGCCTAACAGCTCAGGAAGTTCACAGACTGACTGCATGTGCTGTACAATCCATGATGTGACTTCTACTCCCAAGACTACTCAGCCAATTAAATCTGTGTATCGTGCTGAGCATTGTGATGTGAGTTAGATAGAAAGCACAAAGACAGGAATGGAGAACAGGCCCTGACATGTTCACTCTTCTGACGGACAGTTAAAAATGACTCATCTGAATTTGTGATGTAGAGATTATTAAAAACTGCAGTGTGAAGCGCCAAAACTAGACAAAGTGCTGAGCAAACATACAACTCTAATCCAAACTGAGGGTGCAGGAAGTAAAATGTCTTATATGGCACTGAATCTGAATCATAACCCAAGTTAAAAATTATGATGTTGCTTGATGATATTTTCGTAATCTGACCTCTTTTTTGAAACCAGGAAAGGAAAGGAAGAAAAATCTTAAGTTTCTAAACTTAACGCTTTGATGAAATTGCTTCCTGTCGGTCACTTCATGGAAACCACCGTCAGTCAGTGGGTCATTCATTCAGATGAAGAGAGAGGAGGGAAAGGAAAAACACAAGAAATAGGAAGATGACCTACCGGAGGAATCGCTTCTGCTTTTTTAGGCTTTAAGTATTCGACGTCTCCAGTCGGCCGTCAGTTCACCGAGCTCTCTGGATCTGAAGGGACAAGAAGACCAACAGAGATCACTTTATTCAGTATTTATTCTCTTCATCTCATATTTAACCTCAATCCCTTTTTAAAAATGATCAGCTGTGGAAGCCTGTTGAAGAGTGTGCTGGTCGTCATGGTCGTGGTGGCTGCGGTCGAGTCTGGACCAGGTAAGATTACGATCTAGATCGAAGAGTTGCAAGATCTTATAGAAGTCATTTAAAATGTCATTTTTTTAAACTCGTCTCTTTCTCACATCTGTTTGTTTTAGATGAGAAGCTGGCAAACTGCTGTAAAACAGTCAGCACCAAGGAGATAACCGAGCCAATCACAGGATACATGTTACAGCGAGCGAACGCCCCGTGTGTCCGAGCTGTCATGTAAGTAAAAGAGCAATGTTGTGTGTTTGTGTCAGAACATCAGAATCTGATGTTGATCATTTTGTACCTCTGAAGCAGGAACACAGTCTGTAGAAGTGATTGTCAAAGATTAAATCACACTATTTATCAATTTATTGGACTGTTAATACTATGAAGTGTTTCTAAAGTACTAATGATACATTTGTTTGTCATTCCTGCAGCTTTCAGACAAAATCAGGACTTTTCTGCAGCAAGTTCGGCGCTCCCTGGGTCCGCGGCAAGATCGTAGCATTCGAGTGAGTTTATTATGACTGTAGATTCACTCACACACTCACTTTGCCTTTTCTACATTCATTTAATCCTTTAATCCTAAACGTATGGTCTCATATATGTTTGTTCTTATAATTTGTCTCACAGGAAAGCCAGAGCTCAGGCCAGTCCTTCACCTGTAGTGCCCTCGTCCACAGTCTCCCTCCTCTCCATCATCACATCCACTGCCTCCCCTCCTTCATCCTCCTCTTCTCTTCCCTCCACATCCGAGATGCCGGCTGATGAAACGTTTTCAGGAAGTGGCAACGAGTAGACCTGAATCATCTCTACCTCCGACCAATGAGAAAGAAGACAGAATTAGTCAAGAACAATGTTTGAAATAGCACTTGAAAAACAGAATTATGTCAGATTATTATTTACTGTTGAATATTTAGTTTCTTTAAATCACTTCAGAGTGAAATTATTTATTAGTCTAATTTAATTGACAGTTCTGATAGAAGTATTCATGTATTTATTACCAAGTGTATTTATGTTTACAAGTTACGGTATACAACTTTATGATCAGTGTGTGTTTTTGTTGTTAAGTTAAAACTTGAATTTACAAAATCATCCTGAGAAAATGTTTAAAGATGTGTATTTATTTTAAATCTTGTGATAATTTTATCTAAAGCAAAAGTTGTTTAACTGTCAGAAATAAATGTTGCACATGCGATCCTGCATCCTGAGTTTATCTGATTGTTTATCTTCATCTTATGAAACATACCAGCTGGTTAGTGGTTGGCAGGTAAACAAAGAGTTGTAGAATATTATTATGAAGTAAAAATAAAAGTACTGTCTTGCTTAAAACTGCACTTAGATTAACGTGAATGAAGATCATTTCAAATGTACTCGAGGTAAACATTACTACACAATATTTTCCTTTAAAAAAAAGGAGATGTAATTAAAATCAAGATTAATAAACTGATATTTGTTAGAGAATCAACTGTAGAATGAAACCAAACCGAACGAGACAACATGAAGACGCATCAACAAAATAAACTGCAAATCATCTGCAGCCAAAATCACACTAACAGAATCATGTAAGTGTCTCAAACAGCCTCAACAGGTTCTGCTATCAGGAAGTTCAGGGTCCAGTCACGATGGAGCGGTGTACGGATCGATAGTTTCTGTTCTGGAATCTATTTACAGATTAAAAATTGGATAACTAACCTCAGTAATTTGGGGTAAATGTGCGTTTTATCATCAACAAGGACACTGTAGACAATAACTGCACTATCACCAGATCTAAACAATACACTGTTGATAGAGACTTCTTCTCCTTCTGTCATAATTATATGCAAACTAAGGCTTTATAAATGCTTCAGGGCCTGAGTGAGCACCAGCATCTTTTTGTGATTGTTTCTAAGGAGGAGTTAACGTCTGCGGCTATATTAGGCCGCCTGGAGAAAAAGCACCACACCCATCGTTTCTGTGTGGCCGCTCCAAGTTTAAAATATCTCAACTTTTCAAAAAGGGACTCATGACGTTACCGCCACTTTAAATTATCATATGTTAGATCAGTCGGGACTCGTTACCCGTCGCCATGCTAGTCCAGAAAATCAAGGATAAGTTAGTTTTGGCTGTGTGTGTGTCTATCCTGAGCTTTATCTGAGACTTTCTGCCCAAAATAAAATAATAAATAAAATAATATGTGGACGCGTCACTGACAGAGAGTAGATGGATGCAGCATGTGATGTGTGAGAGTGGACTGTGGTGAACTGTGACACTGAAAATGTTGTGAAGCAGCTGAGACTTAATTACAACTCAGAAAATGATGGTCATGCAGCAGCGGTCTGAAGAGGAGAAGTCCTTTGGGAGTGGCAGGTGTTATCCAGGTACAGAGAGGGAGAGGGTTTAATTATTGGTGATGTTGATTGCTGTCACTAGCTGTTTTTACACTGGGCAGCAAGACGACAATGTGGCCGTCCTTTTTGCGGCTAAGTCCGCGGATTTAGACAGAAGGCGGTATACTGGGGGTCTGTTCTGGTCCGGCAATATGACGCCTCGGAGGGTACACTTATTTCCGCCTCCATTGCTGTAAATCTGAGCCGTCAATGTGTTGGCCTCTGCGTGAGGTGGGCGGAGGTGTCGATGACCTGCACTGTTGTGCGACCCACAACCGGGGAGTTTTAAAACCAGGAAACAGCTGATAACAGCAGTCAGTCCATCACTTCATCTACGGACATCAAGATGAGCAACTGGACAGCTGCTGAGATCCAGGAGATGCAGCCCCGCTTGTTGGTGTAGCAGCAAACTACTAACGGTCGCTACTTTCAAATTAAAAGCCCCCTGCTAAGAACCCAGTTCTAAACTCCAATTGGGTGCAATGTAAAGCTCTTATTTTGAAGACAAATTTCACCTGCTTCACTGTTCACGCCCAACTTCATGCTTCACGTTGAGGTATCTGGATGGCAACACATTCTGATTCTTGAGTTTACTTAGTTTAGATTGAATGATGACTAATTTCTCCTCATGTGAGTTAAGGAATGCAGACAGAGTGAGGCTCACAGCTTCAGGGACGTTTATGTTCCTGTAGAAGTATAGAGGTGTCAATTTGGGGACAAGAACTAAAGTTGACCGCAGCCAAGTTAGATAGGTTATGGGGGAGACAGGTCAACTTCTCTTTTAGTCTATTGGATAATTTACCAAAGTGACCAATTAGAAGAAGTGGGCGGTACTGGAAAAGGGACTCTAAAGGCCCGTGCAGGAAGAGAAGGGAAGGTTCGGCACTTGGTAGATCTCCTTAGATCAAAGGCTGATAGGAGTTCTGATAGAGCAGAGGGAGAAGCATTTTGGCATTGCTTTTTCCAGAGATTTGATAATATCAGAAAGCGGCCGCTTCTGATCCGGACGCAGGGCTCAAGATTCTGTTACAATAAAGATTGCTCTATCATTCCACCCAGCCTTGCCTACGCAGAATTCTTTTATCATCAAACTACACGCCGACACCTTGGAGGAGGAAAGCCCAGAAACTACAACGTTACGTCACATGTTTACGCCTACCCCAGTGGCGGCCAAGTGGCTTTTTGGAAAAGAGGAAATATTACAACTCCCTTTTAGAAAGACAAGGCGGCACATTGCAGCCTTGACCTTGCTGCAAATGTGCCACCTTTTCTATCTAAAAGGGGATAATGAAATGATTCACCTCTGTAGAAGTTACAGCTTGAGTGTTGATGTTAAATTGACAGGATTTGTTTTGGTATCAATTAGGGCTGGGCGATATGGACTAATAGTCATATCCCGATATATTTAGGCTGAATATCGATATACGATATATATCCCGATATTTTTATGCAAAATGAGAGCAAATGTTCAGTCAAAGCCAAATATGACATGTGGGTGGGAATTTCGTCATTTTAGGGGCAAGTCCATTTGCCTTCACTTTTTTTTTGTCAGGGGCACCAAGGCCACATGACAGGGCACAAGGCCACTGAGTAAAATTTGTTGATTTACCTTTCAGACTGAAACCATAACATCCTAATTTATAATAAGACATGGATAATGTATTAAAAAATTATTCAAATACCAATATCAAGTTAATGTTACATTACAAAACAGTTTTTTTTAAGTATGGTTAGGTGAGTTTTGTGACACTACACTGAATATTAGTGTTATTGAATATTTCTCCCAAATAGAGATTCCCCAAAATTATGGCAAAGCACATTTTTTCCAAACAAAAAAAATGTAGAATAACCAGCAGGAGACCACTGATGTGTGGAGTGATTTTGATGACACTACACTCTGAATAATAGTGAAGATATTGAATATTTTTTGTAGTTTCTCTTTTCGGTGTTGCACTTTGTAGACGGTCCCTGCGCCCTCGTCACACAGCTGGCTGGCCATACAGACCAGAGTTAATGTCCAGACGCTTGTTTTGATTAACATACGGTTGTAGCTCGTTGTCTTCCTTACTACTGTAGGAAAGAGCCGTCATTTGTGTTTTAACAAGGTTTCACTTATGAGTTATTGATCCGGGAAGTTCGAATCTGTGAATATATTTCCAACTTTACCAAACTAAATCCTACCACATAAGTCAGTTACTTATCATGTCAAAACCGGCTGCGCTCGCTCGCTGTGCTTTAAGGTTCGTTCTTCCGTTTTGAGATGCTGCTGCTGTTTGAGAGGCTTTCACGCACGATCATCGTGATGATGAGACTCCACCTGCGCGAACCGCGAACTCACTGAAGTTACTGTGAGTGACTACTGTGCACTCAGGTGGCTGTAATTCAAGACAAGCTCGCTACGTTGTCTGGTGGCCGTGCGATGACTTTTTTTCACGGGGCATCGCGGCCAAAGTGTGGGGCAACGGCGGCCATCAAAGTGTTTGTTGAAGAGTGCCGGAGTGTCTGTTCCAGCCCCTCCCCTCTCTGTGCATAAAGGAGGAGGGGCGCGGGGAGCAGTGCAGAGAGCTCCGGGACAGCGGCTCGCCCGGAGCAAGGATCACTGCGTAAATTTGAACTATATCGATGTATGCGATATGGTCTAACTCCATATCACCTTTAAAATATATATCGATATAAGTTTTATATCGATATATCGCCCAGCCCTAGTATCAATGATACCAGCCTGGTTTTACGTGAAAACCAGTCACACTTCAGTCTTTCAAAAAGCAGTGCTGAGTCTCAGGTCTCTGAGCTTGATGATGAGGTTGGAGGGCGTGTCGGTGTTGAATGCTGAACTACAGTCAGTAAACAGCATTCTCAGATTTGTTCCTCTGGTCAAAGTTGAGGAGGAGGCAGTGTGGAGGGTCAAGTAGGAGATTTGAGTGGAGACACCACCCTCATGGTCAAATCACTAACAGGTGGATCGCACATCTGGTCTGGACCCAGATGTCTTCCTATCCGGGTCGGGACCTACCACTGATAAATCATTGAGGATTATTACATTTTGACGGAGCGTTTCTATTTCAACTGGCACAACTTTTCTAGCCTTTGCAGTCCTAACAGCTCAGGAAGTTCACAGACTGACTGCATGTGCTGTACAATCCATGATGTGACTTCTACTCCCAAGACTACTCAGCCAATAAATCTGTGTATCGTGCTGAGCATTGTGATGTGAGTTAGATAGAAAGCACAAAGACAGGAATGGAGAACAGGCCCTGACATGTTCACTCTTCTGACGGACAGTTAAAAATGACTCATCTGAATTTGTGATGTAGAGATTATTAAAAACTGCAGTGTGAAGCGCCAAAACTAGACAAAGTGCTGAGCAAACATACAACTCTAATCCAAACTGAGGGTGCAGGAAGTAAAATGTCTCATATGGCACTGAATCTGTATCATAACCCAAGTTAAAAATGATGATGTTGCTTGATGATATTTTCGTAATCGTACCTCTTTTTGAAACCAGGAAAGGAAAGGAAAAAAAATCTTACGTTTCTAAACGTAACGCTTTGATGAAAGTGCTTCCTGTTGGTCACTTCATGGAAACCACCGTCAGTCAGCGGGTCATTCATTCAGATGAAGACAGAGGAGGAAAAGGAAAAACACAAGAAATAGGAAGATGACCTACCGGAGGAATCGCTTCTGCTTTTTCAGGCTTTAAGTATCCGACGTCTCCAGTCGGCTGTCAGTTCACCGAGCTCTCTGGATCTGAAGGGACAAGAAGACCAACAGAGATCACTTTATTCAGTATTTATTCTCTTCATCTCATATTTAACCTCAATCCCTTTTTAAAAATGATCAGCTGTGGAAGCCTGTTGAAGAGTGTGCTGGTCGTCATGGTCGTGGTGGCTGCGGTCGAGTCTGGACCAGGTAAGATTACGATCTAGATCGAAGAGTTGCAAGATCTTATAGAAGTCATTTAAAATGTCATTTTTTTAAACTCATCTCTTTCTCACCTCTGTTTGTATTAGATGAGAAGCTGGCAAACTGCTGTAAAACAGTCAGCACCAAGGAGATAACCGAGCCAATCACAGGATACATGTTACAGCGAGCAAACGCCCCGTGTGTCCGAGCTGTCATGTAAGTAAAAGAGCAATGTGGTATGTTTGTGTCAGAACATCAGAATCTGATGTTGATCATTTTGTACCTCTGAAGCAGGAACAGTCTGTAGAAGTGATTGTCCAAGATTAAATCACACTATTTATCAATTTATTGGACTGTTAATACTATGAAGTGTTTCTAAAGTACTAATGTTGCATTTGTTTGTCATTCCTGCAGCTTTCAGACAAAATCAGGACTTTTCTGCAGCAAGTTCGGCGCTCCCTGGGTCCGCGGCAAGATCGAAGCATTCGAGTGAGTTTATTATGACTGTAGATTCACTAACACGCTCACTTTGCCTTTTCTACATTCATTTAATCCTTCAATCCTAAACGTATGGTCTCATATATTTTTGTTTCTCATAATTTCTCCTACAGGAAAGCAAAAGCTCAGGCCAGTCCTTCACCTGTAGTGCCCTCGTCCACAGTCTCCCTCCTCTCCATCATCACATCCACTGCCTCCCCTCCTTCATCCTCCTCTTCTCTTCCCTCCACATCCGAGATGCCGGCTGATGAAACGTTTTCAGGAAGTGGCAACGAGTAGACCTGAATCATCTCTACCTCCGACCAATGAGAACGACGACAGAATTAGTCGAGAACAATGTTTGAAATAGCACTTGAAGAACAGAATTATGTCAGATTATTATTAACTGTTGAATATTTAGTTTCTTTAAATCACTTCAGAGTGAAATTATTTATTAATTTAATTGACCAGTTCTGATAGAAGTATTCATGTATTTATTACCAAGTGTATTTATGTTTACAAGTTAAGGTATACAACTTTATGATCAGTGTGTGTTTTTGTTGTTATCATGCATTTAAAAGTTAACACTTAACTTCAGAAAATCCTCCAAGATGTGTATTTATTTTAAATCTTGTGATAACTTTTTATCTAAAGCAAAAGTTGCTTAACTGTCAGAAATAAATGTTGCACATACGATCCTGCATCCTGTGTTTATCTGTTTGTTTATCATCATCTTATCTGAGGTCTCTGGGACATTAAAATGTTTTATAATCCAAGATGTGATGCTACTCCGCCAAAAACATCTGTGCACGATGCTGAACACTGTGATTTGAGTCAGATAGAAAGCAAAAGAGTCAAGAATAGGCCCGTACATGTTCTCTCTACCCACAGACAGTTAAAAATGACTCATCTGAATCTGTGGTGTGTAGATTATCAAAAGCTGCAGTTTGAAGCGCCAAAACTAAACAAAGTGTTCTGAGCAAACATTCAACTCTAATCCAAACTGAGGGTGCAGGAAGTAAAATATTCTACATGGCACTGAATCTGAATCATAACCAAAGTTAGACATTATGATTTCTTGACCTTTGCTTGATGATATTTTCGTAATCGTACCTCTTTTTTGAACTGTAAGGTAAAAAATGACTTGGGTTTCTAAATGTAACGCTGTGATGAAAGAGCTTCCTGTCGGTCACTTCATGGAAACCACCGTCACTCAGCGGGTCATTCATTCAGATGAAGAGAGAAGGAGGGAAAGAAAAAAAACAAGAAATAGGAAGATGCGTGATGATATTTTCCTAACCGTACCTATTTCAGTTGTATTGGAGCGATACTATTCTCTACCACGGGGGAGTTTAGGAGGAACTAATCGCCTACTGTTGGGGGCGATGGCGTCATCGGTCTGTTTAGCATGTATGCAAATTGCTCTGTCAGGACGGGAGGAGGTGATGAAGCTCTTGACGAACCCTCAAAGCACGACCACATGATTCTAGATATGAGAGCTACTGGTTGTGGGCTTTGGCCATTTTGATCAACATGTAGAGAACACAGACTGAAGCAGTGAGGGGTTCAAAGTGTTGGTGAAGCATCCATCACTTCATCTGCACACACCTTGAAGACCCAGCCTTCACGGATGCTGTTCGGTCCAGATGCCTTGTATGGACAAATCGAGTTTTGTTTGTAGTTTGCACCTAAATTACATCCAACAGACTGTTACAGTGCTGGATTTGTTTTTATGACAGTCCCAATTCACAAAAACATGCCAATTTCTACACAATTCTACATAAATTCTAAAATATCAGCACTGAAATATCTTTGCTCGCTCAAATTTAAAAGAGGGAGCAATTCCTGACGTTGCACCTATATGACCCGTCTGCTTGCTTTTCGAAATATTATTTTACCAACTCCATCTCTCAACGAATGACCTCTGATGTAGGCTAACCCTTGAAGGCACACGTGAGTCTGTGTGGACTAGACTCGTGGAGAGCGGCCTCGGAACGGAACTGGAGCGAAACGGAACCATTGCTCTGGCCTTTGGATTAAAACCCGCTCTGTGCTCTGACTATATTTCGCACACTCTGCTCCGCACTCGCTCCGCGCTCCGCTCACATGCCCTGGTTGGAACAGGTAAAGGTGGTTCATACGGAAGCACTAAAGGGCCATTCATACATTTTATTTCCTCCATTTTCCCGAGATAACAGGATAATTTTCTCAAGATCTCGAGATAACGAAGCAAACAAAACAATAAAGTAGCATAATAAATCATTACAGGAAACATCATTCAGTGTAACAACGTCAGAGGAGCAGGAGCATATAGCATATATAGATGACCCCGTCACGTCCAGGCATCTCCATGAATACCGGATGCCCGGGACCTCGTAGCTGGTCAGCTATGTGGTGTACGACGACATCAGGCTCACTTAGATTGCGCCGCCGATATAGCTGATTACGCACACTAATGTGTATATTATCTGTAAACCCATCGGTCAGCATGCCGTGCCACTTGTGTGTGATGGAAATCTCAGGCCTATCATATCACAGTCATGATCTCGAGATCTCAAATTAATGATATTGTTATCTCGGGAAAACAAAATTTTGTTATCTCGGGAAAACGGCAGTTGTTATTTTTTAGATAATAACTTGAGACAACAAAAGAAATTAACTCATCATCACGGGAAAACGGAGGACATAAAATGTATGAATGTATGGCCCTTTAGGGCTTCCGTAGGTTCACCTACATTCTATAGTTTATCTGCTGGGTAAACTTCTGCTCAGGGATCAATACAGTTTCATCTTAATCTAGAACTTAACATCTTTATTTATTTATTGAATATACTATATTTTGTATTATTGAAGTAGTAGGAAAAAAAAGTCACAAGTAAATAAGGTTGTGGTACAAATGTTGTACTGATTTCGAGAAGAAAAAGAGGAACAGGAAAGGAGATTTTGCCATTTTCCTGTTGCCTTTGTGTTTCAGGGTGCGGTGAGCTTGTCGGAACCTGAAATGACGTCTCAGGCTTATCGGTTCTAGTAAGAACACGGCACGGTACTCCAACACGACAGTGGAAATAATGAGGCACTCACATGACGGCAGAAGCCCACTCAGCACTGATTCAGAGAGGGTCAACGACACCAAGGTATTGATGTCCTAATGAATAAAGCCGGTCATCACTACATGTCCAAACAGTCTTCATGTCATAATTCCCACGAAAGTAACTTCCTCAAAATTAAATATAGCTTTTATTTATCATTATTTATCAAATGTAGCCACTGTGAGTAGCTTCAGTGTTTCATTGTCATGAAATGACGCAGAGTTACAATCAGTGACCAGTTTGACTTTTGACATTACGTAAGACAAAAGGAAAGAATCAGTCATCAAACTTAATACAGTCATATATGTGGATATAAATGTAATGCTAATGACGACTTCTGGCCTATGATGGATTCCTGACCATCAGATAATCAGGAAAAAAGTGACCTAATTTTTACATAAAGCAAAATAAATGCTTTAAACCAGGATCATGACATAAAAACGTATTTAAATCAGCTAGATCCCTGACTCATAAATACCAGCCACTGTTTTAAAACTGTTAAAAAACATTTCTGGATCTGTCTCTTTATGCGGATCCTCCATCCGAGTTTGGTGGAAATCTGTTTAGGAGTTTTTGTGTAATCCTGCTGGAAAATCAACAAACCAACAAACCAACTAGGAATGTTAATGATTAATCATTTATCATTTGTTAAGAATTTAACCGATCCAAAATATATAAACCAACAGTCAGAGACAGGCAGGAATACATCAGAAAGTATCTTATTACAAATTACAAATACTTGCTTATCAAATAGTTAAAGGGATAATCTGGTGTAAATTTAATCCATGGTCTAAATCACCGTGAAACTGTGCACGACAACAATACACTGCAGCAAACAGATCCAAATATAAACCGCCACCAAAAAGCCACAAATAATGCTCAGAACAGCACCAAACTTCAGCAACAGTACAAATAGGGTCTCAGCACATAGTCCGGGGCATCTAACCTCCGCTAGCTTAGCTGGATTTCTACTGAAAAGCTGACTAAATTTACCACTCTTCTGCAGCAGCTTCCTGTTGACGGGAAGTCCCGACGAGTCGATTACCGAGTGCAGTAGAGTTCCGCGGCTCATGGATGAAAATGTATGATTATGACTCCATGGAAAAGCAATCAAAGTTCATATGTGTCTTACCTGCCAGTTTATAACAGTTATTATCGAGAGCGGACAGGGAAAAGAACGGAATTGAGCATTTCTAACCGCACTCGGTAATCGTCGCGTCGGGACTTCCCCGACCCGGAAGCTGATGGAGGAGAGTTGAAATCTGTTTTTAGCTTCACAATAGAAATCCAGCTAAGCTAGCGGAGGTTAGATGCCCCGGACTATGTGCTGAGACCCTATTTGTACTGTTGCTGAGGTTTGGTGCTGTTCTGAGCATTATTTGTGGCTTTTTGGTGGCGGTTTATATTTGGATCCATTTACTGCAGTGTATTGTTGTCGTGCGGTCGTTTCTGAGGTTGATAAAACTCCGTAAATTAGCGGTCTGCTAACTTGATCTCTCGAGAGGGCGTCTAACACAGTTTCACGGTGATTTAGACCATGGATTAAACTTACACCGGAATATCCCTTTGAGAGAAATTTTTTAAAATGTAAAAAGACCTTCATGTACAAGTTTATTTCAATTTTTTCAGCCTCAGTTGGGTTAAAAGTAGGTCATTATTTTGTGTGTCACTTGGTGTTTACTTTACCCACGTTTCCAAAATGGGCAACTGAAAGGAAATCATTAAAGCTGAACCTTTAATTGTTCTGGCAGAAGACGCTGTTGACTTGAGGACGACTTCCGTACTGTGAGGGATTCCTAACACCCCCACAATCAGATAATCAGAAAGACCCGTGACATAAGTCCAAAAATAAAACACTATGATGAAAGTGTTTCCTGTTGGTCACATCACGGAAACCCCCGTAAACTACCCGGTCATTTTATCAAGAAGTAGAGAGAGGAGACAAAGATCGCTGCACCATGACTAACCGGACACACCACTTCTGCTTTCTCAGGCCTTAAATATCCAACGTCTCTAGACGGCGGTCAGTTCAACAAGCTCTCTGGAGAGGAAGTCAGACGAAAGACCAACAGTGCCTAATTCAGTTTTCATCTACTTAAACTAATATCTATCATCATCTTTTGAAAATGGCAAACTGTGGAAGTCTGTTGAAGAGCGCGCTGGTCGCCGTTGTCCTGGTGGCTGTCATACACTCAGCACTGGCAGGTAAGATTTAAAGAAACGAGGATCGAGATCTTACGTCTTACTTTTGCACCTGTCAGCCACGTAAAATTATCGTTCACGTTTTAATTAACTCTCATCTGTTTCGCGCTCTCAGTAGATGAGAAGCTGGCATCGTGCTGCAAGAGAGTGGACAAAACGGAGATAAAAGAACCGATCACAGGATTCATGGTCCAGGAACGAAACCTCCCGTGTGTCAAAGCTGTCATGTAAGTAAAACAGATTATCAAATGCTTTTGCTACTTAAATTTACTCCTTTTTAATGAACTGCAACACTATGCATTCATTTATCGTGCTATTACAAGTGTCTTTAAAGTACTTATGTTGCTTTTGTTTGTCATTCCTGCAGTTTTCAGACAAAAAGCGGACTTTTCTGCAAGCAGTTTAGTGCTCCCTGGGTTCACCGCAAGATTGTGGAATACATGTGAGTTTATTATGACTGTAGATTCACTCACACGCTCACTTTGCCTTTTCTACATTGATTTAATAATTTAATCCCAAGCGTACGGTCTCATATATTAATGTCTATTATTTTTCTCACAGGAAATCAAAAGCTCTGGCCAGTCCTTCACCTGTGGTCCCCTCGTCGACAGCCTCCCTCCTCTCCATCATCACATCCACTGCCTCCCCTGCTTCATCTTCCACTCCTTCATCCTCCCCTCCTTCATCCTCCCCTCCTCTTCCCTCCTCATCTCTTCCTTCCCTCCCCTCCACATCCGAGGCGCCTGCTGGTGAAACCTTTTCAAGCGACGAGTAGACCTGAATCATCTCTACCTCCGGCCGATGAAATGAAGAATGACTTTGTCAAGAAGTATTAGTTAAATATTTTATTTCTTTCAATTCCTTTAGAGTGAAATTATTTATTAGTTTAATTTAACTGAACAATTCCGATAAATATTTATTACCAAGTGTATTTAAAAATGTTTAAAAGTTTCTGTAAGTTATGATCAGTGTTATAATTTATTGTTCATATGCATCTAAAAGTAGACTTACATTTATAAAATTGTCCTGAGAAAACGTTTAGGATATTTATTTATTTAACATCTTGTGATAACTGTTTATTCAAAGATATATTGTGCAAATGTGAAAACATTGGTCAGAAATAAATGTTGCCATGCAATCCTGCATCCTGTTTATCTTAATTTAATCTGACTTCCTTCATGTTGTGCCAAAGCACGAAGCTGCAAGTGCTGCACAGTTTTATCCCGATAAGAATCGAACATGAAACATGCCGTGTGGCAGCTGTGGTTAGAGGTTGAAATATCTGATAAACCGCAAGAGTTGTTAAATTTAATTTAATATTGAAACATGTCGATGCACAGGGGGAATAAAGCGTAGTTGAGTTTTATCATCACACAATCTTTTCCATTTTGGTTTTCCTTCACACGAAGCAGCACACACACAACACACACACACACAAATAAAGATTAATTCATGAACTCTTATTCTATAAATCAACACAGTCAAAACCATAATATAGGTGCTGTCATTGACATGTCGGCTCTTTGTGACAAACGACTGCACAAAAATACTTAAAATTTTCAAATAAAATGCCTGTCAGATTGTGGACAGCATGTGATGACCCATAGAACCAATTATCATGTTTCCACCAGCACTCCAAAAAAAAGAAATGAAGAGGGAAATATCACAAAGCCACCTTTTTCTCTCTCTGTCCAACCTAACCTGGCAGAATCTGCACAGTAGTGTACTATTGTGTTGCATGTCAAACAAAAGAGGAAGAGGAAGAAGCAATTGTTTTTTCCGTTTCCCTCTTGCTTTGGTGTTTCAGTGGGTGAAAAGTGTGTCGAAACCCTGTTTGACAATCAAGTGACATTTTCAAGTGTCTGTGTGGCAGTGTTGACATGACGAGGGACTTACATGGCAGTAAAATTCACAACGCACTTAAAGACAAAAGAACATGGAGCTCCAAAGGACGTCGAGATGTCCAGATCAGCAACATTTTAATTATAGCAGAAGCAGCTGAATATCTGTAGGTCAGGATGTGTTGGAATGTAGCAACTGAGACAAAGAACGTTTCACCTATAATCCAAAACTTCTCAAATTTGAACCTTGATATCTTTTAAGGCCCCCACACACCGCCCAGACGTCCAACTGCCTTATCCGACCACTCTCCGACCACTCCGTTGCCTCTTGTCTGACCCGTTCGGCAGAAAAGTTGCATTGAACACACCGCTTCGACGTGCTGCCTACTGCACAGTAGCGTGTACGTTCTGCGCTTGCGCGAGATGCAATAAGCGGGTGGCGCTTGTGTTGTGAGTTGTAAACGAGAGGCTTGTGCACGCAACTCTCTTTACTTTCGATCAAAACGAAACTTAACTATTTCTGATAAAAAACAGCTGCATACTAAACATGCAGCAAGGCATTACCAAACTAACACAAATTAATTCGTCCTGAACGGACATAATAACTAGTGCATAGAAAAACAAATCGCACACAGTATTCCGTCCCTCCCACACACCGCGCTGATTCGCCAGCACACCGCCAATCAGAACGGCCATTCAGCTGGCACACAACCAATCAGAGAATCCAATGGCTCAGACGTCCGACGGCCCTCCTCCTCAGACTTCGCATGCTCAGTCGGATGCAACAACGTCCACGCGGCTCCGAAAGCTTCCGACAGAGCCAAACACACCAAACATATTTGTTCCCGACCTCGTCCGAGTCTCTCCAAACGCTTCAGACGTCCAACGGTTGGGCCGGTGTGTTCCTGCCTTTAAACTGAAACTAGGGGTGCCTAATTTGATTTGACGTTCAATTTGACAAATATCACATCTGGATTTATGAAGATCCACGGATCATAAGTTTCATTTCGTGACTACTATCATTTAGATTTCTGAACAGCTGAATTTAGTCATATTTTCTTATCTTCTTATCTTAAGTTACTAAACAAGTCCAGCTTCCTTTTGACGTTCAAACCTTCTAGATAGATACATGACGGTATAGATAGATAGATAGACCGCTCTCTGTTCGGTTTGTTTCCACCTCTGTTTTATCATTGCATCACATCATCTGACACACATTCTCTGACTTGTTGTTTGTCTCTCAGTTTGCTGAGTCACAGTCAAAACATTTCTCTTTGCTGTGCATTAAAACACATGATTCATGAGGCCCTCTTTAAGCAGGAGGTGGCAACTTGCTGCCTCTGAGTGATGACTTGGTGGTAAACTTTTGGGCTTCCTCTTGTCACACTTTCACCATGTTGCAGGATCAGTGTTAGCCTTGGTGGTCTCAACGAGGCTTCACTCCCACTACAGTCTTGTGGCATTTTAGGTTTGTGTCAGTCATTCAGAGCCAAACTCACACGGCCAGTAATCTTTAACACAGAAGAAGCTGAGGAACTGAAAGTCCATATTCAAGGCTAGTCTCTGGTTGTCTCTGATTTTTTTTGGTTTCAGTTTCTACTCAGTCTTGATTAACTTATTTATTTTTCGTTCATGCGGGTGGAACTATCTCAACCAAGTCCAGAGAGGTTTTTATATGACTTCCTTTCTGGCCCAAAACACACGATGACATCACTGATGAAGCATCGGGAGGATATTTCTGATGAAAAGTTAAATCACCATCAGACGACTGTCAACAGGCTCCAAGATTACAATTCTGTTAATGCATTCCACCTCCTTTGCTCTCAAAACAGACATTATGATCAACACTACCCAGACAATAAATCAACTACAACCAGAACAAAAGGCCCAAACCAAAACCTTGTCCCTTCCCTACAGATTCTGCATTCATAAGCTCACATATTATGTATTTGTAATGTTAAACGTTTACATTTTGCTCAGTGTTTGCATCATTTAGTAAAGTTGATTACTCATTTAAATAGCAAATTCAAGAATGCTTACTACAACACAAAAGACTCTAAGTCCAATCCCTCATTCAGCTTCAACCAAGTTGGTCCAAATTATTAAAGAAGCGGTTATTTTGCCACTTCTTCTTGTGGTATACTCATGCATTTACTTTGGTTAGCCAATGTTTTGAGATCAGCATGATTAGAATCTATGCTGAGAGAAGCCTGAGTACCCAGAACAGAAGCAGTGACTGTGCCAAAATTAAACGCATGTATGTGTCTCAATCAATTTCCTCCACAGTGTTTGAGAAACTTACATTACAATCATCTGCGTAAAGAAATCTAAACTGTGGATCATTTAGCTTCACGCCTTCATTATCAGTACGTTGAAAGTTTAGGGGATTGGTTGCACAACCTTTTTCTGTCCGCTAAGAATCAAATTAAGGGTTTTTGTGTCTCCTTTGTTCATTTAACTTCACACTTTGAGTGAATTTGAAGATATTCATTAGTTGGTTATATCACAGTGCTGCCAAGTGTGAGTTACCATTAACCCTGATAACTTAAAAGAAATTATGACACATTTTTTCAATAAACCTTTCCGTCACACTGGTTAGAAATACTTCCAGTGAAGTAGTGAATAATAACAGTGTGCGTGAGTCTAATCGCTGATGTCAGAATGCAAAATGGAAACTAAAAGTTATTTGATCTGTAAATGTTTTTCTCATGACGATGCAAAACATGCAGCATCACCCACCACACTGTGCATCTCTTTCACACTATGCGTGAGCCTGTATCAGAACTCTGTGTGTGTGTGTGTGTGTGTGTGTGTGTGTGTGTGTGTGTGTGTGTGTGTGTGTGCGTGTCAGGATGTTTCTCAGAAAGATGCTGGTGGTTTGAAGCTGAACAGAGGGCTCAGAAGAGTTTGATGAAGGGGTGGAGGTGTGATATCAGCAAGACCACAAGACACATACACTCATATACAACACAGACACAAATACATCTAGAAAAACGTCCCCCCCCGCTCTGCACTTACCCATAAATATCCAAACATCCGTCAGGTGGTGTACTTGCAGTCAACCAGTCAACCAGTCAACCAGTCAACCAGTCGCTCCGTTGATCACAATGTCTCCGAGGATCCTGTCCATCGCCCTCCTCCTGCTCTTTGTGTGCTCCGCATATTCAGACAGTAAGTGACAAATAATTACTAACACACATTATACTGAACCAGTGTTGTTATTAAGTGTTATTCCCCATCAATGACGGGGACACAATTTAGACCCTCAGTCGAGCTCGTGCAACCAATCTAGACGTTTATGTGCTAACGTTTTTTTAGCTTAGCAGCCATAGTGAAGGCTTTAAAAAAAGGGTGTAAACGTGTTTTTAAATCAATTTGGGATCTCAGGGCTTCCAGAGACTTTGATTTCACTGTATGGAGCCATTTAATGTTTTCTTATTAGGAGAATGCTGCAACGCTGTTTTGCTGCGAAGCTCCAAAAACACTTGTATGACTGTGAAACCTGACTTTACATTAGTACTCATCATACGAGCTCAGAGTTAGAAACCATGTGAAGCATTTCACCAGTTTTTCATATATAAATGGACACCAAACAAGACTCTAGTTAAAATCCAATGGTTTTTGTTTGGTTTCTTCTTACAGTAGATTAATTAGAGCCTTACTGACAATCAGTTTTGGGGCTGATGCCGATATCCACACATGTTATGGTTATTAAACACTGAAATGGAAGGCAGGATATTACGTAGTCGATATTCGGTTGCCTTAAACAGTGTCAGTGCACAGAAATACTTAACTTCACTGGGAATTTTATAAAATAAAGCACCCCAAGCATCTTTTACTGCATTATTAACTTCTCTCTATCCTCCTCAGTGCGCCACCCTGGTAGCAGACTTTCACATCCATGTTGCGCCAGCGTCACCACCCTTAACATCACTGACAAGGTGATTGGGAACACATATCGTGAAAAGCCTGCCGGACCTCAAAGCCCGTGTGTGCATGCTTTACTGTAAGTTCATACATATCGTCCGACCAGTGTTTGCATTAGGTGCGTGTAAATGTCCCGCAGATAAAAATATCAGCAGACAAATCATCAGGAACAGGAACAGACAAAATATTCTGCACCAACGGATCATAGCGTCTACATGTTTAAATGCTGTTTGAACGCACACTTTAAACTTATTTATCCATTTACAGTTTGAAGACAAACAAGGGAGAGGTCTGTGTTGATCCCAAGAGTGAATGGGTCAAGAATCGTAAGTTGTACCAACACACACACCGACACACACACACACAGTATAACACCATAAACACAGAAAAACTGATGTTATTTTTTTTGCCTTTCTTTCTAGTCATTGCCAATATGAGGAAGGAGTGAAGCATGGCCGCCTGTCTGAGCGAGACATTTTCCTGCTGCTGATACTTATATGCACTGATACATGTATTTGTATACACCTCGATGCTTGCTACTGAGCTTAAGCATATATGATAACAAGTAGTTTGAAGCAATAAATATATTTTGTATACCAAACAGTAAAGTAATGCTGTACCAGATAGTTTGAAGCTTCATTCGTTACAAAAACATTAAACTTCTACGTTAACATTAAAACGCTGTGCATTGTTTTTTGTTTTTTTTGCATGTCTATTAATTGTGTTTAAACCCAGTACAGCAGGCAAAATCAGACCTGGTTAACACTGTTTGTATTAAACCTTTTATAGAATAAGATTCCGGTGGCGGCTGAGTAGGATTGTTTCAGACTTGTGTATCCAAACATTTCCGATAAGTCTGAAACGTGCTGAAAGAGAATTATAATTTCCAAAGTTTACAGCATGATTTAAACCCGCAAAATATTCAGCTTCAATCCACATCTGTTGACATTTAGTATTTAAAAAGCAACATTCCCTCTGCAGTCAAACTAAATTCACCTCCTCGTCGCGGTTGTTTATCTAATCGCAGCAGTCAAGTTGGTGTTTCTGAGCTATGGTGTTGAATAATAACCTAACATTGTTGCAGAATATCATGGTGTCACAGTTTTTACCCTATTTCTGTAAAACCGTGTCATAGTTATCATGTGAATTGCTGAGTAATGGCCAAAAATGGGTTTTTACAGTGACGTTTAATTACTAATTCTAATCAGTTCATCCTTCCCTTCAAGTGACGTTTACGCCAAAGTTGAGGAAATTCCCTGAAAGCGTTCCTGAGATATGGTGTTTATGAGAATGGGAAGCCATGAGGTCACATCACTTCATCTGAGTCCAAGTGAACATTTGTGCCAAATTAGTGGAAATTCCCTCACAGCGTTTTTTACTTATCGTGTTTACAAGAACAGGATTGATGCACGTTCGTACAAACAACCCGAAAAACATAATGCCTTCCACCCACAACCATCTCCTGCACAGAGGAGTCACAACTGTTTGTATTCCTGCTCCATCAAGATGTCAACACCTTCATATGAACAACTACTGTATGAATGTGTCATGAGGTAAAATCACCAGTTTAGTTTTTAAGATCGCTGAGGATGAATCACTGTATTCAAATTAAGGATTTTCTTCAGAGACTTTTCTATTGATTTGTTTAGTTTTGTTCATGATGTCATAAAATATAAAGACAGACATCCAAAGCTTCATTCGTCAACCTCAATAAAAGCTACAAATGTGAAAAAAAATTACATTTGACTAGCGTTTGTAAGTTTCTTTGTGGTTGGAGGACTCACCACAGACTCATGGAAAGAGGATGTTAACTGAAATATATGTCATCTTTCACTCTTCTGAGTAATTCCCAGTAGAAATAGATGTCACGAACTGAAGCAAAAAATAGCAAAAATTCAAAGAAAACAGAACAGATAGTGATGACTTCTTATCTCAGTTTGTGCAACCTTTTTAAAGCATTAAGTTGTTCTGAAGATGAGCCATCAGTTTGTCTGTGAGCATCAACCGCAAAGAAATAAAAATAAAATGTTGTGAGTGAAATAGCTCCCCTGGCGTCAGCCCTGTAGGCCACAACGGGGCCTTCAAGGGTTCTTTCTTCTTAAAGTGTATAACTGAAACTGAAAATATTAAAGTTTAAGTGTCAAGGAACAATTTAGGTCCACTTTAAAACTTCGACTGAACCAGTATTAATATTTGTGTTGTGCTTTTAAATTTGGGCTGCCCAAGTGGAGAGGACATTGTAAAATGCTGACTAAGTCACACATGAAATGTCAACTTGACTTTAGCTCCATCTGGTGGAAGAAAGTGTGAGAGACAATACTCGATGTGTGGTTTATTAGGTTCACCGAGTTAAGACTAATGCAATCTTATACAAAAGTCCTGCAATGCATCCTCCAATTTGTGTACATCGCTGTTAAGTTTTTGTTCATTATGTTATTTTAGAGGTCTTAATTCAGCTGTCTGATCATTTGGAGGCTGCACGACTGTATGTGGTGTTTTATACTTCTATTTCTTATAGGTGTTCTTCTAGCATTTTGTCCATTCCTTTATGAGGCTTTAAACGACATCCTTGATTAATTCAAAATGAACCGACAAAAACTCTCTCAACAGAGATCAGAAAAAAGCAACACCTTTTGTTATCAGCTCTGGAAAAAAAGGTGTGTCTTAACCAGAATGTTTGACTTTTCAAAACAAGTTCAAGGTCTTTTGGATGTGATCTGCTGCTTTCTATGGTTCCCCCGAACTCATCCACCGACAATACAAAAGGAGTTAATAGCCAATGATTAACAAGTTTATCTGTAATTTAAAAAAAACGTGCATACACACTATATTTGACATGAACATGGTACAAGTCTGACTTACTGGAATCCATTATGACCTCTGACATGATGAGCAGTTAACCATCTTTACATTTTGGTTTGGGTTAGATGACCTGAGAGCAAGAAGGAAGAAAACAATCAGAATTTAAAATAGATTTTGAGCACAGAGAGAAGGTGAAGTGTCAGCCTCTCTTCGACAGCTTTGACGTGGAAGTATATTTTTAACTGCCTGTGTATCTTTGACTTGTAGAGAGCATATGAACTTCTCTCTGTTTGAAGTTATTTATTGTTAACCATGTCTCTTTATGCAGTAAACTTTCAAAGGCATGTCAGATGTCAAACCAATAAATCCAGTAGGTATTTTGTGGTGAGAAGAGGCTCTTATTGAAGGAATAAATCCCATAAATGTGTAAAGTACTTCTGTTGTACTCAAACAATCACCAACAAATTAAACATATCCAAAAGAAAAGCATCAATACATTGAGATAATAGTCATTTTATGAGATCATTTAGCGTACAGCAAGAAATTAAGAAAGCAGAATAATTAAAATGTCATTTTAAAATGTCTTGGGAAACACTTAAAAGCAGAAAACATTACATACATTAGAAATATTTCTGTCATTTCCAAAAGACAAACATTTAAAAATGGCGAATAAATATTTAATCTAGCTAGCAGTTAGCTATTAGCTAGTGACAGCAAACGTTTCTTAGCCGCGTTAGCATAAACGCTAGCCAACATTTTTGAACACCAACGTTATTTACAGTATGTTTTTTCGGAAAAATATTAAAAGTAACTGAAGATTAATGTGGGAGCTACAGTCATATTATCAAAATCATGAATGTACAATAACATTTTTTCTTACCGTGACAGTTTAACACTGCGGTTAAACCGCCAGTCGTAGTTCGGTGTCCTTCCGGATTTCAAAGTAAAGCACGACGTGAGAAAAAACAACCAAAAAGTAGTTCCATAAGAAGTCCAAGATTCATATACTGCTGAACTTAGCACTTCATAACTACCAAGTACATTTCGCCCAACTTTGACGTGGAATAAAAACGTACTTTACATAAGTAGTAAAAAAATATATTATTATTGTTCTACTCTTATTTTCTCCCTTCATCCGCTCATTACGGAAGTGACGATGCATTCAGGTGCGCGCTCACACAACGGGAGATGGGAGTTGTCAAACCTGAGAGGACTGTGTCAAGCAGGCGCCACCTACTGGACATTAGACCGCTCTCATGTCAGAACCATGTGACGTTTCAACACAAACACAATGTGATAAAATATTTTCTTATATTTGCACTGACCTCCTCATGCAGTTCCCATGGATTGTGACTGACTAAAAATCTGAATCAGAATCAGAACTCCTTTATTGGTCCTGCAAACAGGGATATTTGTGTCACAGCAGGTTAAGGACAGTTCAATTTAACAATAAACAATAATAATAGTACAAAATAAACAATATAATAAAAAGGTAAATAATAGATTCTTATATGTATATAGTATGAACATGTGTCCCACCTCTTTCTGTGACATCACCCCAATGAAGTCATCATTCATATTTAATCTAATTAATTTTATGGTAAAAGTACAGAACAGAAATCAATAACACTTGAGCTAAGGTGTCCAAATTACCTAAAACTTGTGTTGGTATGTGTTGGTTCTATAAATATTTGTTTTATTTTAGCCTCTTTGACAAAACAGATCACTGGCAGGAAAGTACCCCAGGAGAGGAATCGAACCCTGTGCGAAGAAGATATATTTGCTCCTCTAACAGCTGCTCTAACCACTGAGCTAAAGAGGATACAACGCTTGCTGAACCTCTGGTAGACAGAACAGTCAATCTAGTTGAATCCACTAAACCACGCAAAATAAGTTCCGCCCGCAGATTTACTGACGAATCCAGGTGGTGTTCGCCAAAAGGGGCGGTCTCGCTCGTTTCCCGCGCAAAGTTAGAGCATTTCCCTCCAAAACCTCAGATGCCTTTATAATGTGGCTCAGGGATGTCACTCTGGTCCCTTCAGCTCTTCTCTGAGGACACGAACACGGTGAGTAAACTGTAGTGTATGATTCTGCTTTGTGTGTAAGGACCTTCCTGCGTTGTCTAAGTTGTATATTTGCGGGTTAAAAGGGAGCCAGCCTCCTTTTCATGTCAGTGAGATTTGTTTTTGCCTCAAATGTTTCTGAAATAACTCTGAACACGAAGCTGAAGACGTCTCGTTTAACTGTTATGTATTGGGGTAAATTCGGCTCTAGCTACATCCAATTAAATGCGCAATGGACGTTATGTTTTTCTCGGTGCACCAAACTCCATTGTGATTTTGGTCGTTTTTTCTCTGCCGTGTTTATTACATGAAAAATGCACAGTTAATTAAATTCCGGTTACTATCTCAAAACAAGTCGGTAGTTTCAGTAAAATCGGCATGAAACTTTTTTTTTTTTAAATGTATGTAATCTTCACAACGCCATGATAGCCGGTTAGCTAATGTTATGTTAGCTAGCTGACTTTAAAGTTGTTGCAGATGCACTGCAGGGTTTGGGAAACATGTTAGCAGCGGGTCAGCTGCCTTTATTAACGGGTAAGGACACATGAAGCAGACATGACAATGACACTGTAATGAGCTTTTAAAGACGTCTGAGTCATTTAATCGTCGTGTTTACAGACAGGTTTGCATGTTAGCTAACGTGTGTGTCTGTTGGAGAGTGTTAGCATGACGCCATTATCGTGCTGTGTAATGTTTACTTGTTAGTACTAGCATCTTTACAGTTGAATAGCTGAGTATAGCAAAGTTAGCTAACAGGCTCCATGTGTTGTCTTTAATAATGTCTCAGCATGATAGCATGTCAACATCTATAAAGATCTTTTTGACCAGCTAAAGTATACACACAATATGCAGCCTCATTGTAGCCTGCAACGAATGTATTGAGTGTGTTTGTCTCAGCTCTGGTTTAATGTGTGATTTAAATCACAGCACTGACTCCCTGTGTGTCAGAAGATAGACTTTAAAATCATATTACTTGCGTATATAGCATTAAATGTTCCCAGGACTGAATACATTTGGTTTACTGTTGGTTTATATTTATTGAATCAGAGTATAGTAGATTTTACAGTGCAGAGTGATGTGAGACTCCTGAAGTGATGTCATGCACATGGTTACAGACTGCTATATCATTCTTTATTATGAAATGTTCATCCTGTAAGAAATCCCCTTTTTGCCAGAAGTGTCTGTACTCTGATTACATCTTCTTTTTTCTTGTTACAATCAGAATATATATACACACACACACACACACACACACACACACGCACGCATGTAGTCATCATGTTATATTAAAGTACTTCCTCCTCTCTCCAGGTGAACAGTGGGACTTGTCTTCAGCTGCAGGTGGAGCAGCTCTGACCTGTATTGTGATCAGACCTGGAGAGGAGAGACACCTGGTCCAACAAGGTCAGTGCAATATAGGGGCAAAAATTAAAGGCAGAAAGTGTGAGATTTGTCAGTTGCTGCTCATTAATACTCTAGGATCAGTAAATGATTCAAGAGGATAGTCGAGTCTCATTCACAGGTCGTTGAATACCGACAGTTTGAGTTGGCAGAAGCCACAACAGTGTTACTGTTGGGACACTGGTCTCTCTCCCTCTTTTTCTGTTTGTCTTTTTAAAAAGGCCAACAAATTTGTAAACAAGCGATGTAAGTTACTTAAATTGAAAATAAATAAGGAAGTAAAAGTAGTATTTTAAAAGGGTTTTTATAAAGTGCTATATTGTAGGCAACTGGCCTTGTTTCAGTTCAGCATGTTAAATGAGTTTTGTTTACTGAGAGCAAATGTAAACGGTATGTCTGTTTAGAATGACTACATTTATTTGATCTCATTTATATATAATATGAATTATATAATCATATTTTATTTAACATGTATATCTACACTGTTCAGCCACAACATTAAAACAACTGACAAGAGAAGTGAGCATTGATCATCTTGTTACAATCAAATGTTCTGCTGGGAAACTTTGAGTTCTGTCATTTCTGTGGAGCCTCTTTGACAAACACCATCCACCCAAACACTGTTCACACCAACTACACCCCCTTCATGGCAAAGAACCCAAGGTGTCAAACTGGCCGCCTCATTCTCCAGATCCCAATCCAGTTGAGCATCTATGGGATGCGCCAGAACCAACTCCCATCCATGTTGGGGCCCCCATGGATTGTTCTTGGCTCAGACTGCATCCAGTGGAAGCTCAGTTGGATTGAGATCTGGGGGATCTGGAGGCCAGGTTGACACCTTGAGCTCTTTCCCACGTTCCTCGGGTCGTTCCCGAGCAGTATTTGCAGTGTTGCAGGCGCGTTGTCCTGCTGGGGGGGCACTGCCATCAAGGAGTGCTGCTGCCATGAGGGGGTGTACTCAGTCTGAAGCTGTGTTTTGGTGACTGGTGTTTGCCAAAGAGACATCCACATGAATGCTAGGACTCAAGGTTTCACAACCGAACATGGCATTGGAACACTATGATCCATGTTATTTATTTCACCTGTCACTGGTTCTAATGATGTGTCTCTCGGTGTATACACATGTTAAATACTTTTATGAATTAGAGCAAATAAATGCATTTAGGCACTGTAACCAGACTTGTTAAAATTTCCTCTAAGTGAAACAAAGCCTGTTAAAAATACTTCCACTCCTTTTGAACCCTGTGGGTTTTGAGCTGGGACTTAGACATTTCAATGGACAGCTTCATTTATGTAGATTCCACATAGCATTAGTCTCGGCCTATTCGCCAAGCAGGCCACTAGTAAGGATCGTATTCAGTTTCTGACGTACACCTGTGCGGTGTTTTTGGTTTAGAAGTGGTACTGATCGTCTCATTCATGGCAGAGGTGCAGCAAACTGAGCTACAAACACCAGCAGAATGACTGAAGACATGTTAATTTCTGTTGGCCTTGGGAAGGTTTCTCTTGAGCGGTTGTTGTCATGGTAGAAGTGCAGGGAATTGAGAGCTACAACTCCAGCAGAACTGAGTGCAGACATGTTTGTTTTGGAGGCCTCGTGATATAGAGCTTTCTTGGGACAGAAGTTCAATAACAGCAATCCAGTATTAGTGGTCTGCCAGGCAAACCTGGTGTTATTATTGTAAGTTACATGTTAACTTGACCAGACTTCAGCTATCTTCAATGGCAAATGCCCGAGTGCTGTCCATCGGAGCTGTAAGCTGTGTTTTCCATGAATGGCAGTAGTCAGGCCTTTGATCAGCCGCTGGTATTGGTAATAGCGTATCCTACGAGCCCTTGTGCGATCCCGCCAACTTACAGGTCCCTCATGTTCAGACACCTATGGTATGGTAGAAGCGTGCACAAAGTGTGCATGTTTAGTTGGGCCTCGTGCCTGGCTAGGGACATGCTCAGGGCCACGGTAAAAGCTAGCCTGACGCCAACAAAGTGGTTCGGGTCTCTGCCCTCATCTGTCCATGACGATTTCACTCGCGAGTTCAGTGTGCATGGGAGCGATGCCTTTGCTTGAAGATAATCTTGAACCTCTGCGATAAAACTAAATGAAAACAACTGCAGAAATTCATTTTCTTTGCAAGTGTGTACAGCAGCATCCTGCTTGATAACACCATGCAGAGATCATTACAGAGGTGTTACAGGGCCCTCGGCCTCAATGCCCAGCAGACCACTAATAACGATCCGATTTTGCTGTGGTGACATTTTTCATTTGGAAGCAGTTGTTGTGGTCATGTTCATGGTAGAAGTGCAGCGAACTGAGAGCTACAAACAGCTTAAGTGGTAGTTAGTTTGTCTGCGTCGTTCTGAGTGTATTGAAGATTTGTTTTCAGTTCAGGTACATCACTCGAGTGCGCAAATGTGTGTTCAGAGAGTGCTTGATAAGCTTTATGAAGTCTTTGAGGTTGTTGTCTTGCAAACTGATAGCTACAAACAGCTTGAGCGGTTGTAAGTTTGTCTGCTTCCTTCTGAGTGTACTGAAGATTTGTTTTCAGTTCTTGTACATCGCCACTTGAACATGCAACTGTGTGTTCAGAGTGTGCTTGATAAGCTTAATGAAGTCTTTGAGGTTGTTGTCTTTTGCGAATTGATAGCGGCAAACAGCTTGAGCGGTTGTTAGTTTGTCTGCATCCATCTGAGTATATTTAAGGTTTGTTACAGTTCAGGTACATCTCCACTCGAGCGCGCAAATGTGCGTTCAGAGAGTATTTGAAAAACTTTAGAAAGCCTTGGAAGTTGTTTTTTTGCTGGATAAACATCGTGGTGTAAAGCTTTTCAGGCTAACAGTGTTAGCTAAACAATGTTAAGCACAGTAGGCTACGAAAACCAGCTCCAGGCACAAAAGTTGAGCAACAGCAATCCAGTTGTTAATGGTCTGCTAGGCAAACCTGGTTATCAGGCTTGTGTGAACCAACCAACCAGAGCAGACTTAGGCCCCACCTCAAAACCCACAGGATTCATGGAGTGTTGTTTTATGTTGAATATAAAATGAATATAAAAATACAAGTCATCTCACAGTTAATAACTCGACTCTCTATGAGTCCTGTTAAAAGCCCACAAAGTGCGTTATTTGACGACCTGAGAATGAGACTTAAAAATCAGATGTCTTTCTACAGAATTGCTTTATGAGTATGCCGACATCACGCAATTGATCACTTGATTAATAATTGTCCTCCATAATGCAGCACACTGGCTTGTCTCCCATTTCCTCTTTAAGGTCTCAACTTTCAGCTTTTAATGCTGGATAACTTCATCTATAATAATACATCATATTTAATCAGCAAATATTTAGTATTGATTACATGAATCTGCAAAGTAATGAGTAACTAAAGCAGTTAGACTAAGTGCAGTGAAAGTATGAATAATATATTAAAAAACTTAATATATGCAAAATATGAAAAGTATTTCACATGTATATCTACACTGTTCAGCCACAACATTAAAACAACTGACAAGTGAAGTGAGCATTGATCATCTTGTTACAATCAAATGTTCTGCTGGAAACTCTTGAGTCGTGGCATTTATGTGGACGCCCCCTCATGGCAACAGCACTCCTTGATGGCAGTGCCCCCCCTGCTGGACAGTGCACCTGCAACACCACAGAAACGGCTCAGGAATGGTCCGATGAACCTGACAAAAGACCTCAAGGTGTTGAACTGGCCTTTGAATTCCCCAGATCCCATCCAGTTGAGCATCTGTGGGATGCACCAGAGCCAAGTCCCATCCATGTTGGGGCCCCCATGGATTGTTCTCAGCTCATGGTGCATTGTACAAGAAAAGAAATCCTAAAACTATACAGAACTTCAATAAATGTTCTTAGTTATAATCCAAAGTTGTTTAATGTACATTTTTTAGGTTGCTTTGTCCTTTATTTGTCTCTAAATGTTAGCCGTACTTATTGTAAAACCGAACATACAGTTACTGAACATCTACTCATAAACATAATTTATTTCTGTACATTCTATATAAATAATAGTATAACAGATCCCAAACACTACTAATACTTTTTGTAGAAGTCTAAGCTGTGAGCAGAGGCTGCATGAACTACATTTTTCAAAAGGAATGAGACGTTTATATACAAATACTTCTGAAGAGGCGAAGCTGCTCTGGAGTGAATTTATGATTTATAACCTTTAAACATAGAGCCAAAGAAAAGTTTAGTTTGGAAAGCGCTGAAAGGTCGAGGAGTAAAGAGGAGGAAGCCCGGCCCGACAGATCCAGCCCAAAATCGTCACCTGTCTCGTATAAAATGAGACCTTTTAACGAGACGGATAAATCATTTAAATTAGGATGTACAACACGTTTCCTCCCTGAGGACGAACTCTTCTGCAGTTGATTAGATAAACTCCTAACCCTTCCTGATCTGCCAGTCGTCTGTGCACCTCGCCATTTTAATCTACATTCTCCAGACTTGTTCTTTGTTAGTAAAGTTTGCTCATGTGTCAGTTCTGCTTGTCTTCGGCTCTGCTGGCTGAGTCTCACCTTTACCAACAAGATAACACCTCTCAGACGTGCTTGCACAACTGCAGCCCGCTGAAAGGCTTCACAATCCAACGCAAATACAAAGTCTCGCAACAATAAACCAGTTTCACGCTCGAGTTTGTTTTCTTGTTTTACCAGTGGAGCAACATGCTCGCTTCCTCGTTGACCTCTGACCTCTGACAGCAAGGGTCAGTGTGAGCTGTCAAGTGCAGATAAACACACACAACAGTTCTGAGTTTATTCGAGGTCAGACGGAACTTAAACAACAACACAGGATACAGAGTTTAAACCAGTTTGAGGTCAGGGCTGAAAACATATAGTGCACGCCGCTGTTTATACCATGATAACGTGACGACATGGTGCATTTAATAAGTGTCCCGGATCACGAAGTGACCTGTACCAGATTTTAAAATGTTTAAAATGATCATTTAAAGGGATATTCCGGTGTAAATTTAATCCATGGTCTAACACACCGTGAAACTGTGTTAGACTCCCTCTGGAGAGATCAAGTTAGCAGACCGCTAATTTACGGAGTTTTATCAACCTCAGAAACGACCGCACGACAACAATACACTGCAGTAAATGGATCCAAATATAAACCGCCACCAAAAAGCCACAAATAATGCTCAGAACAGCACCAAACTTCAGCAACAGTACAAATAGGGTCTCAGCACATAGTCCGGGGCATCTAACCTCCGCTAGCTTAGCTGGATTTCTATTGTGAAGCTAAAAACAGAGTTCAACTCTCCTCCATCAGCTTCCGGGTCGGGGAAGTCCCGACGCGACGATGACCGAGTGCGGTTAGAAATGCTCAATTCCGTTCTTTTCCCTGTCCGCTCTCGATAATAACTGTTATAAACTGGCAGGTAAGACACATATGAACTTTGATTGCTTTTCCATGGAGTCATAATCATACATTTTCATCCATGAGCCGCGGAACTCTACTGCACTCGGTAATCGACTCGTCGGGACTTCCCGTCAACAGGAAGCTGCTGCAGAAGAGTGGTAAATTTAGTCAGCTTTTCAGTAGAAATCCAGCTAAGCTAGCGGAGGTTAGATGCCCCGGACTATGTGCTGAGACCCTATTTGTACTGTTGCTGAAGTTTGGTGCTGTTCTGAGCATTATTTGTGGCTTTTTGGTGGCGGTTTATATTTGGATCCATTTACTGCAGTGTATTGTTGTCGTGCGGTCGTTTCTGAGGTTGATAAAACTCCGTAAATTAGCGGTCTGCTAACTTGATCTCTCGAGAGGGAGTCTAACACAGTTTCATAGTGTGTTTGACCATGGATTAAACTTACACCGGAATATCTCTTTAATAGGTGCGACATGTCTCCTCTGGGTGTGATATCTACATACTTTATTCATTTCTGTGGTTAGAAACGTGTTGGTCAACAGTTACGGACAGGTTATCAAAATAATAATGAAAACAAACGAGACTCGGTGTCCATGATTAAAGCTTTTATACATAAAACATACAGTCACAGGTTTACAGTTGTGCTGAAAAGCTTACATTGTACATAACCAACATAAAACACTCAACTGTGTAAAAAACAAGACATAAAATACAAAACAATCCAGGCAAGTATGGTTTTATAAGAAGAACTGAAACCCTGCTTGTGTTACTGTGAATAAATACACATATTCAGAATCCAGAATAGTGAATATTGCATAACTTCCTACATTAACTTTCATTTCTGGATCCAGATATTGACGATCGTCCCTGCTGAAAGTAGAAAAACTCTTGTGGGAATATTATTTTTGGAGTGTTATTTTGGTCCAATACAGGTTTAAAATAATGAAAAGTAAAACTGATGATTAAATTTGGTGACATCAGCACAAAACAACAGAGGTCAAACCTGAAACTGCGACACAGGATTTTAAAATTTCCTAAAAAATCTTTTCTCTTGTCTACAACTGGATAATTTCACCCGACATATGAAAGCATTTCAAGTCAGCAGCTGTTATTCTTCAACGTGGAGTGAATGTTCTGCCGCATTTCTAATTAAAACAACGATACTAATAAATTCATGATTGTCTACATTTTAAATTTAGATATTTTTTGGTTACTAACACAAACAAAACAACATAATTCTGATACATACGTTCTTTCGGGCTCGGGTAAATATTCTTTCTGTTGAAGGCTCCGCTTCCAGAACAAGATACTGACAAAAGATAAAACTTATATGATGCCGTATAAAACGTCTGCAGGCGGTTAATATTCACCTTCAGTGTAACCGAACAGCAGCACTGCAGATGTGCACACAGCTGCGTCACAGAGATAAAGAGTGTGGAAGTGTGATGTTTATTTGATAGTCTTATGTTAGCTTAAATGAAAGGAGGAACCAGAGTTCAGTCAGTCGATCTGCATGATTTTCAGGAGGCACTGGTTCATGAATTTGAAGCACACAGTCCGACCAGATGTCCTTCACCTCAGGAACTCCTGCAGCTCACAGCTTCAGTCGCTGCAGGAGCAAATGATATGTCTATAGAAGAGTCCTTGAGTGAGACTTTGACCCTCTGCTGTAAAACATGAGCTTCAGTTCTGAGTGTCAGAGCATGGTGGTCTCGGTCTGCAGGATGGACTGAGCTCTGGAGTTTCGGGGGAACTGAGCCGAGTTTTCGGTGCCGTTCCGGCTGACCGACATGGCGTGCAGCTTGTAATCCCGCCCAACGTAACGTTTGAGAGATAAACCCCTCCACGTCCTCCTCAGCTCGCTCTGGACCTTCTCACACACAGACGGAGTAAAGTTTAGTATCTGTGAAGTCGAGGATCTAATTCTCAGAGACATGTTTGGAAACCTGTGCGTATAGACTCACCTCGCTGTTGAGGAAACAGTACAGGACGGCGACAATTAGACCCTGAAACACACACAGATACAACCGTTAATGATCACGCATCATCTTGAAAATGACACGAGCTGTCCTGACTAAAAGGCTTCGGACAGGAAAACTTCAGTGGAATCTGAGATAGTGACGAGTCCCACAATTGACTTGAGAACAAGTTTCAAGGAGATGGACTCTGGAGAGGCAGATCCCGAACTTCTGGAGCCGACCTCCGCCGTCCAACCGGAGCTGGAGGGGAAATGAACTTCATGAACCTTCACAGGTGAAAAGTGAGGCCTGTCACATGTTACCTGGAAGGACCCGAGGCCCAGTTCGAAGAAGATCTTGATGTGTTCCATGTTTTTGTCGGTCGGCTCCATCAGGTAGACGAACACCACGTAGTTGATCCCAAACAGAGGGATCAGCAGGAGGGTGGACTTCGCCAGACGTCTGGAGAAAGAACAACACAGCTGAGTTGGGTTAGGAGAAACTTTATAAACTTAGTGCTGACAAATTCTTAATTATTTGGGCCTTCCTGTAAAATCAGCAAATGTTCTACATCAAGTTCATTTGCACGTTTATTTGTATATACAGTGGGGGAACTGAGATCTGATCAGATCAGGATTTGGGACTTCACCTGTATTGCGATTGCTCGTTTCCTCCGACGTCAGTGCAGCGAAGTTTCTGCACCAGGATGCGGATGATGCTGATGAACAGGACGAAGTTGACCTTGTAGAGACAAAATCAAAAATATGTGTAACAACAAAATGACTCTCCATGTTATGTCACATTCAGAAATCGACACTTTGGCGAGCGGAACAAGCTGCTGCTAACGTGAGTTGTCAAAAACCTTCTTTTTAGTAAACTCTGTGTACACAAACAATGTTCTCAATGCTCGTGTTCATGTGTAGAGACCCTGGTGATACTACCAGCAAAGTTTCATGTTGTGTCGAGACTTCTTACTGTTTTAAAAATAGAGATTTTGATTCTGTCGTAAAAGTGCCCGTAGCACTCCCATTGAAAATGAGTTTGACCTGAAAACGACTATAAACTAAATCTTAAAAGAGCCTCTTTCGTTGTAATTATGCTTTTACATGAAGGTTTGACTCGGGTACTTTCACAAATAAAGCCTCAGTTGCATTTTGGTGAGTTTCACTTTAAGAAATTTGACATCAAGTGAGTCCACTAATTGTATTTCTGCTTCCCAAAGACCAGCAGCTCCAGCTCTCTTTGATTACTTCCATAAACAGTATAATGTGTCGAGCCTGAACTGGCTCTTTATCAGATACAACGTGACAAATTGCTGCGACACAATAAATAATCTGAGTCGCTCTCAGCTGAACATTTTTCAGAGTTCTGCGGCGTTGTGTGACTGAAAAAGGAGAAATAAAAGCAACCTGTTCCGTCTCATCCCAACATGCTTATCTTATCTGAAACTTAACTTTGTTTTGAGATGTTATCCCACTGACTGTTTACAGACGGATGGCACTGAGATATCTTATTAAAATGTTCCCAGACATAACTTCTGAGTTTATGCAGCTGGAAAATGGGAGAGCCGGAGCGATAAAGTCAAATTCTAGTAGTAAAATAAACAGAAGTAAGTGAAAACACACAAACGCTGATAAAGAGAACAGTTAACTTATAACTGTCACGGCGAATATGCAACACTCACGATGACGGACGCCATGATGGGCCAGTTGATGACTCTGATGGCGACGGTGTCATTCATCTCCCAACACCTGGAAACAACAAATCACTCAGGTTTTTAGATTTTCTTGCCTCAGACGTGCAGAGCGTCGAGCCTCGACTGGCTGCAGTGCTGGTACCAGCCACTAGAGGCCGACACTGTTCGTCAAAACGCTCCGCAGACTCACCTCGTGTCCTCCAGCTTGATCCTACATATGATCCACGCAACCACGAACACAAAAGGGATTCCTGAGGGAACAGAGAGCGAGCACAGAAAGTGTGTTTAGATTCTACCGTCTGCCAGACACAGAACATCCTCACGAGGTGCCACGCAGGAAATATGACGTCTACACACACACTCACACACTCGTACATGAACCAGCTGGAGCTAATGCATTAGGGAGGAAGTGTTGGTAAAGTGGTGATGGATGGTGGAAGGAGGTGTCACATGGCAGCGGCTAAGACGGAACGGAACTGAGCGAACACCGAGGCCAAGAGACTGTTTACTGCCCGACCTTCAGTGTAACACACCGGTCCATTAAAACAGCACGGTGCTCTGACTGACTGACTGACTGACTGACTGTCTCATCTTGACCCTAAAGCAAAATGCAACCTAGGCTTTTTTTGTGAATGTACCCGAGTCAAACCATTGTGTAAAAGCATACCGTACTGACCCGAATATAGGACGACCCTGATAATAAGACGACCCCTCTTTTCAAGACTAATCTTCAGAAAAAGACTCTGATATCCAAAATTCGTCTCTCAATAACAAACTCACACACCTTCCTGTCAGTCTCTTGGAAGCGGCCGCTTAGAGGACCACGATAAGCTTTTCTCTTACTGTTAGCGTTTTCAGACGGTTTTTTTGGACCCGCCATCTTCGGACGTTACACTCCGTAACTCCATATTTCTTGGCTGGCTGACAGTTGTTTGGCGCCTCCGCTGCATTGATCACCATTATCTTAAAATCAGCATCATAGCTCCGCCTCAGATGTCTGTTAACTTGCCACACTTGATCCACTTTGCTCCGTAAAATCATCGCGTCTCTCCATTTTTCATCTCCTGTCACTTCTTCTCCGCTGTGATTGACAGATAACCGCAGCCACAGTGTCAGTGACGTCTCTACAACAAGATGGCGCCCTCTGCCGTTGCGGTCGCGTAGCGACCCAGACAACTATCAGCATGTGTCAACGGTTAGACCCCGATTATAAGACGACCCCACTTTTTCACATAATTTTCAACGAAAAAAACCTCGTCCTATATTCGGGTCAATACGGTAATCACGACAAAAGAGTCTGCTGTGCTACGGGCACTTTTACGATAGCATCAAAATCTCTATTTTTAAAACACTAAGAAGTCTCGACAACATGAAACTTTGCTGGTAGCATCACCAGGGTCTCTACACATGAACACAAGCATTGAGAACATTGTTTGTGTACACAGAGTTTACTAAAAAGAAGGTTTTTGAACAACTCACGTTAGCAGTAGCTTGTACGAAAAGACGGTAAATCTTAAGAGTGCCTCTTTTGTCATAATTATGCTTTTACATTAAGGTTTGACTCATTTACATTCACAAAAAAAGCCCTGGTTGCATTTTGGCGAGAGTTTCACCTTAAATTGCTCCAACCAGCTTAGAAATAGGTGGAACACTTTGAATTAACAGTGTCTTTTTGATAGGTCAGCTTGGAGGTGGGACAGGAAGCAGGTCGGACTTGAACCCAGTGAGGACGAGACTTCTATGCACAGGACCTACAGGATCTACCAACTGAGCTACCGAGCGCCCAGAGGAAAACTCAGAATTGGCTGATATATGCTCTTATAGCTCAGCTACAAATACTGAGAGTCAACACTTGCATTTTTTTAGCTTGTTTTCACTCTTGATTAGAACTAAAAACACTAAAACAGTATGAAAATGTCTCCTTCCTCCACTTTTCGTGGGACAGCCGACATCTTTTGTGGACAGCAGCATCAGAAAAGTGCAATTTCTGCACTTTTTTCAAGATATTTAGCAAAATCTAGGTTTTTGAAATACTGGAAAGACAGGAAGAACGTCCTACAGCAAAATGTTCTGAAAGAAAAGTGAATATTTGTGTCTCCTGTCGTGGTCGCAGCCTACCCCAGCCGATGAGCATGTAGATGGAGAGGCGGATGGAGGAGTTGTGGATGACGAGCAGCAGCGTGTGCAGGTAGAGACCCTCCACCAGCAGCCAGAAGAAGTTAGCCATGATGGAGTAGTGGAAGAACACCAGGCTGGCCTTACAGCCCACCTACAGCAACAACAACAACAACATCTGTCTCTGTAACAGCTGTATCACTCATGTTTGGCTGCGTATGACCACGTCAGAGGTGGAGATCAACGCTCGTGTCTCACCAGCGATGGCTGCGTGCTGCAGTCGGTCGCTTCCTCGTCCGAGAACAGCAGCGCGTCTTTGGTCATCACGGCGACGGCTCGCAGCATGAAGGACACGAACAAGTTCAGATGGATGTAGTTCCTCGTGCAGTGGAGCCTCCTGCACGGACATGGGAGAGCGTTGAGAAGTGTGTTTACAGAGCGTGTCGGGGTGTGAAGCCGGTGAAGGATGTGCTATCTAAACACGCTGATAGCAGCCGAGTGAACAGCTGGAGCCGATCCAGACTCCTCCGCACTCCTCGATCCGCCGTGAGAGCTCAGTGTGTGGGGAAACATGTAGAAGAGTGTATACGTAGGTTTATGTTGTATATTCTGTGTAATCCTTCACATACACGCAGTTAAAAGAAGTTATTCTCCCACATTGGGGCGACCCATTTTTCTCTGGAAGTGTTGGATCTCTGCCTGGACGCTTGACACTAAACTGTTGATCCCAAATGTTTAAAATAATCGTAATTTTCTTCATTTCATCGCCTAAAAAAGACTTAAAGAACGGATCGGAGATGCTTCTGCTGCAAGATGATTCACAGTAAAGTAAATAATAATCGTTTGAGTTATTTTTGATGTTTCATGTATCAGAAAATGTTGAAAAGATCAGATTTTTAATGTCTTTTTTAATATATTTTAGAAAAATATAACAATAATCAACAACCAATCAGCTGTTTGTTATGCAGATTCTGCTGATTCAGGAGTCCTGAATACGTCCAATCAATAACTGTCGGTATTAATAAACAAAAGAGACTTTATCAGACTTTTATTTGATTGATTCTTAGTCAAAATATGTATTTTACTTGACGGAAAGCTCATTTATATTAAAGCTGAACGTTGATTTAAAACACGCAGGATCACTCAGGTGTGAGGGCCAAAATTAAATCATATGCGTAAATCTAAAAACACGTTTTCCAGGTGATAAAACTTGATGATTCAGCACCTTCACAGGTTTTGTGTCAGTGTGTGGACACGCCTGTCGCCTCACTGGTTTGACTGGTGTGAGTGTGTGAGCGGTGGACAGACGAGTGTGTGTTTACCTGAACAAACAGATGATGACGGTGCTGGTGAGCAGAGTGATGAGCGACAGGCTGTGGCCCAGAGTGGACAGTATCTTCACCACCCTGTAAAAGACCAGCTGCACACACACAGAAAACACATTTATTAACAGATTAATGTCAGAATCATTTAATGTGACTGTTGCTCTGAAACGGGAAGTTGTGTTAAACTCAACAGGAAATGGAAACGTCTGACGTTTGAGATTCTCCTCCTACCTGGTTGTCAAAACATCTACACAGTAAATAAAGAAACCAACAAGTAAACAAAGCTGTGGTCTGAGTCCTGTGTGGTCATCACAGAGCTGACGAGGACAGACGACAATAAACTGAAAGCAGCCAATCAGAAACGAGTATTCTCAGTGTACCCGAAGCCTCCGTGTGTCTTTCAAAAAGCATAAAACAGGGATTTTAAAAACGCCTTGCCAAAGATTTTTCTGTTTCTTCACGTGTTTGATTAAATCGTGACTTTTTTGAATGAGGTTTGGTTTCTTCACGTTTGATTAAATCGTGACTTTTTTGAATGGGGTCTGGTCTATGCTGGTTGAAGTGAGTTGAGTGATACTCAGGCTGAAGGATGAGCGCCTCTCCTCACAGAGCGGAGAGGCTCTTTCACAATAAGAGCGGGATCAGGAGGAGAATCTGGTCCGTTTCAAAACAGAACAAACTCTTCAGGCCCGACACAGAGAGATGGATCTGGACTGTGTGTGTGTGTGTGTGTGTGTGTGTGTTGGTGCCTGGCGTTCATCGCTCTCCTCATCTATAAACAACATTCCCGACGTCTAACACACCATCTGGTGATTAACTGGACATTCACACACTCACACACACATCAACACACACACACACACACACACACACATCAACACACACACACACACACACACACACACACACACACACAGTATTTACATTCAGACATGCACGAGCACACACACATTTAAAAACACATGATTTGCATTTGAAAAACACACTGGGCTGATTTGCATACAGTCACACGATTGTGACTGTATGCAGCTTCATATCTACAGATTTACATTTTCTCCTCTCTCCACATTTCTTTCTTCTTCTCTCCTCTTCTACGTTCTCTCCATTCCTCCTCTGTTTTGATCAGCCATCTCACATTTCTTGCTTTCTTTCTCTCCTTCTCTTTCGTCCTGCTCATCATCCTTCTTTTCACTTACTTCCTGTTTTTCATCCTCCTCATCTCCTTTTTGATTATTTGTTCTTCTTTCCACTCAACTGTTCATTCTTCTTTCCTCCTTTCCTTTAGTTTTACCGTTCAGCCTTTGTTTCTTCCTCCCCTTCAACCTTATTTCCTCCTTTCCTTCCTACTGTCATCCTTCTTTCCTTTCTTTCTGACCTTTCATCATTCCTTCTTTCCTTGCTACCTTTCATCCTTCTTTCCTTTCCTTCCTACATTTCATCCTTGTTTCTATTCTTTCTTTCCTACCTTTGTCCTTCTTTCATTTCCTTCTGACCATCATCCTTCTTTCCTTAATTTCTTCCAGCCTTTCATCCTTCTTTCCTTCCTACCTTCATCCTACTTTCCTCATTTCCTTCCAACCTTTCATCCTTCTTTCCTTTCCATCCTATCATTCATCCTTCTTTCCTTCCTACCTTTCATCCTTCTTTCCTTTCCTTCCTATCGTTCATCCTTCTTTCCTTCCAACCTTTCATCCTTCTTTCCTTTCCTTCCTATCGTTCATCCTTCTTTCCTTCCTACCTTCATCCTTCTTTCCTCATTTCCTTCCAACCTTTCATCCTTCTTTCCTTTCCTTCCTATCTTATATCCTTCTTTCCTTTCCTTCCTGCATTTCATCCCTCTTTCCTTTCCTTCCTATCGTTCATCCTTCTTTCCTTCCTACCTTCATCCTTCTTTCATTTCCTACCTACATTTCATCCTTCTTTCCTTCCTACATTTCATCCCTCTTTCCTTTCCTTCGTATCTTTCATCCTTCTTTCCTTTCCTTCCTGCATTTCATCCTTCTTTCCTTTCCTTCCTACCTTTCATCCTTCTTTCCTTCCTACCTTTCATCCTTCTTTCATTTCCTACCTACATTTCATCCTTCTTTCCTTTCCTTCCTATCTTTCATCCTTCTTTCCTTTCCTTCCTACCTTCCTTCTTTCCTCATTTCCTTCCAACCTTTCATCCTTCTTTCCTTTCCTTCCTATCTTTCATCCTTCTTTCCTTTCCTTCCTGCATTTCATCCCTTTTTCCTTTCCTTCATATCTTTCATCCTTCTTTCCTTTCCTTCCTACATTTCATCCTTCTTTCCTTCCTACCTTTCATCCTTCTTTCATTTCCTACCTACATTTCATCCTTCTTTCCTTTCCTTCCTGCATTTCATCCTTCTTTCCTTTCCTTCCTACCTTTCACATTCTTTCCTTCCTACCTTTCATCCTTCTTTCCTTTCCTTCCTACATTTCATCCTTCTTTCCTTTCCTTCCTATCATTCATCCTTCTTTCCTTCCTACCTTCATCCTTCTTTCCTCATTTCCTTCCAACCTTTCATCCTTCTTTCCTTTCCTTCCTATCTTTCATCCTTCTTTCCTTTCCTTCCTATCTTTCATCCTTCTTTCCTTTCCTTCCTGCATTTCATCCCTTTTTCCTTTCCTTCATATCTTTCATCCTTCTTTCCTTTCCTACCTACATTTCATCCTTCTTTCCTTCCTACCTTTCATCCTTCTTTCATTTCCTACCTACATTTCATCCTTCTTTCCTTTCCTTCCTGCATTTCATCCTTCTTTCCTTTCCTTCCTACCTTTCATCCTTCTTTCCTTTCCTTCCTACCTTTCATCCTTCTTTCATTTCCTTCCTGCATTTCATCCTTCTTTCCTTTCCTTCCTACATTTCATCCTTCTTTCCTTTCCTTCCTACCTTTCATCCTTCTTTCCTTCCTACCTTTCATCCTTCTTTCATTTCCTTCCTACATTTCATCCTTCTTTCCTTCCTACCTTTCATCCTTCTTTCCTTTCCTACCTACCTTTCATCCTTCCTTCCTTTCCTTCCTACATTTCATCCTTCTTTCCTTTCCTTCCCACATCTGTCCTTCTTTCCTTCCTCCTCTCATTACTGACGCTTTAACTCGTTCATGCATATTAATTAACACTTAAAGATAACGAGTCTCCATATGATCATATTTTCTGTGCGTTACTTAACGATCCTGTGATTTAAAACAGAGATATTTCTGTGTAACATTAAGAATTTAAACGTTTGATAAAGAAACTCGAGGACTGACTTCTGACTCTGGAAGTATTTTCCATTGAATCACAGCACTTTAACTTAAACGCTCTGTGTGAATACACACTTATAGACAAATATGTGAGTCTCCACAGAGACGCAGCCTGGCATCAGCGCCTCATTCCTCGGGCTGATTCTCAGGCTGATGACCTGCTGGTTCTGGTCCGCTGCCTTCTATGTCCAAACACCACTTCATCCGTAAACTCCGGCTCGCTCGCCCTCTCCGTCTTCCTCCCCGACACCGCAGATATAAAACACGCTGAGCTTCAGGCCGAGCAGCTTCCTGGCTGTGATGGAAGTCTGAATCTTTATCTTCTGCTCCCGTGTGCCGCGAAGTGGTTTCAATCACGAGACAACGCAACGTCGACACAACGTTTCAAAACTGAGAACAGAGATCGAGAATGTATCATGAAGTAAATCTACTCAAATTCAATTTTGAGGTTTAAGTATTTCCCCGTTCTGCTGTACTTCCTCTCTACAACAACGTGGAGGCAAATACTTTTTACTCAACTACATTTATTTGACTTTAGTTACTAGTATTGTAAAAAGTATTGTAATCACTAATATATTCCTCTACGCAGAAAGAAATATTGTAACTTAATATATTACTTTAAATCTAAAGTAACTAGTGATGTAATATATTGCAACGGTTGAAGAGGCTCAGATTTGTTTTGCCACAGAGATCTAGGCTGAAAATCAGCAACATTAATAAGAACAATAATAATAAACTTTAATTCTATATCACCTTTAAAAACAGAGTTTACAAAGTGCTTTGACAAACAAGCAAAAGCAGGAAACTCGGAGGATGATACTCCAGGAAAGACGGCGAGTCTGAAGTGAAGTTAAAACACAATAAAACAATAAGAGTCATGACGAATAAACTAATAAAAGCCATAAAACAGAAGATGAATAAAAGGATAAAATAAATACAGGACGATAAGAAGACGACATCCCGTCAGAGGAGAGACCAGACGGACAGATTAAGAGCCGTAAAAAGAATAAAAGACAATAAACCGATCAGAAATAAACAAATAAAAGCAGCAAAGAACAGAAGAACGAAGACGCCACATAAATCAGCTTCAGTTTATCATCTGAAATTCGTCTGCTTCTGAATTTAAACTGACAGGTTTTTTCCTCCGGTGTGTTTCTCTGAAGCTCTCAGTTCATTTTAAATACAATGTGTATAATCTGAACGTGCACAGATGATGTTAAACCGTCACAATTTAGAATCACCTGAAGAGTTTAGTCACTTTGCAGAAGAACATTTTACACATGAAACAAATAATGAACTTCTAAAACTCGTTAACGTCGCGGCGAGCTCGTCAAACGTGAGTAAAAGCAGAACGTAAACACACTTTGCTCTCCGTGCAGACCGACATCTACTGAGGATCATATAATAAAAGTAAATGAGAGATAAAGTTTCAGCAGATGTTGACGCGGGGAGGAAAAGACGGAGTGAGAAGAAACAGATGTGGTTTCTACGTCGGCCTCTTACACCGTGAGAGACGCCCTGAAAGCAGTCTGAACTCAAACTGTGTGAATTACAGCGAGTTCCCCTGAAATAATTCAGCCTATAGAGCGACTTCAAACAGGAGGAACTAAACAAGACGTCGGTGAATGTCTGGCACGAGTCCTGCGAGTCCGTCTGGCTACCTGAGAAGTTTTTCTCTGTCAAACAAAACAGGTGGATTCTCCGAGGTGTCTCCGACATGTGACAGAGGTTCAGTCGGTGGACAGATGTGTTGTGTAAAGAAGAGGAGACAGACGATGCGTTCAGGGACCCTCTGGTCTGAAGCTTGAACAAGATTTACATTCTCGGCTCTCAGACGGCCGTGACTTCCTGAACTGAATCGAGTCGGTCCATCTTTATAGTTTAATGAGAAGAAACAAGACAAGTCAGTTCTTTTTCATACAGGGAATCTAAATAAATGTGGATGGTTGTCACTTCCACCTCCTTTATCTACAGGAAGTACTTTCTTTCTGTGCTTCGCGTACGAGCTCAGTTATCTCAGTTTCATCGTCTCTACGCTTCTTTCTGGGCAGCGATGCAGAAAGAAAACAGCTCCAACATCAGACTCTCAAACTCTTCGGGGGTTCGTTAGAGGCCGAACCGGTCCAATAACATTCGGAAAGTCTAGAAGAGCTGCACGATTAAATTAAATCATCCTCATTCAAGTTAGCCGGGCGCTAAACCAGAAGTCCTGTAAGGCAAACATCACTAAAGTGTCTCCAGAATCCTGCGACCGACACCAAAACAGTCCAGGTGGGTAAAATATCTCTACAGGTGAGATAAAAATATGACATTTTAAATTTCCCCTTTAAAGGTGTAATTAGTCAGTAGCTCCTAAACTGTAGGGGGCAGCGTGACGACTACTCAGGGAGGAGTTTTACTTTGTTTACGTCCAGTTTGAATGAGTGAACGAGACGAATAAGCTCGTTTTAGTTCAGTTAAAGAGAGAAACTTGAGTTTTAACGATTCAAGGTGCATTTTTCTGTTAGGTAAATAAATCAGGTGTAAAAATACTTCCTTTCTTGACATTTTGGAGTTTATTTTGTTGACTTGTTCGACAACGTAGCGTCCTCTGGATCACCTCTTGGTATCAGGAGACAGGACGGTGTCGGGGCTAGCTGGTTAGCATGCTAACTTCACATATAAACACACATATTACCAGTTTAAAGGTATTTTAAGGTTCATTCAAGTCTGCAGCGTCTGACAGTGATCAGACGATACGATGAGGACGATCAGCTGTGTGTGAGTAGTGTGTGTCTACCAGTGTGTGTGTGTGTGTGTGTGTGTGTGTGTGTGTGTGTGCCAGCAGTGACGTCTGGTCTCAGCTGAATGTTTTCCAGATGGAAAACCTCCGTCTCTCCAACAGGAAACAAATAGAAGCTTCGCTGAGAGTCAAAGAGCGGCAATCCCACACCTGAGGGCTCTGGAGAGGATCACAAGCCAGCTGTGTGTGTGTGTGTGTGTGTTGTTAAAAATGTATTTTTACATTCTACTGTTTTCCGTCACACAGCTCGGGTGTGTGACAGAAAGCTCCTCATGTTGCTGCTATTTTTCTCTACTTTTATCAGTCGGCTGCTTCGTTTGTCAGATCAGAAACACAAGTCGTCTAAATCGGTCTCACAGGCTGGAAACAACAATCCTCCGTGACTCAACACGACGTCCACACTTACTGCTGCAGCTTCTTTAATAATTATTAAGACTTTAAACCTTCAAAGTGTCTTTGATTCGTTGAGCTCCAGTGAGTTTAAACACTTCCAAGAACAAAATATCCTCCTGGTTTCTTTTGTGTTTATAAGCTGGACAGAAACGTGTGTGTGTGTGCGTCTCAACACGGTCACACCTTCATGCTCACACTGTTCGGATCAGTGGACCGACCGTCACGGCGTCCTCAGTGTCCTGGCTTAAAATACCTGGTGCTGCCGGACCAGTACCACTGGGAAGTGTCCTGACATCTATTGTTAGGTCTGAAGAAGATGAAGATGGGGAGGATGACTATGAGGAAGAAGAAGAAGAATAGAAGATGAAGAAGAAAAGGAGACGAAGAAGAAGATGGACAGGATGACTATGAAGAAGAAGAAGAAAAAGAAGATGAAGAAGATGGAGAGGATGACTATGAGGAAGAAGAAGAAGAAGAAGAAGTTGGACAGGATGACTATGAGGAAGAAGAAGAAGAAGAAGAAGGAGAGAAGACAAAGAAGATGAAGAAGATGGTGAGGATGACTACGAGGAAGATGATTAAAAAGAAGACAAAGACGATGAAGAGGATGGAGAGGATGACTATGAGGAAGATGAAGAAGAAAAGCAGAAGAAGAAGATGGAGAGGATGACTACGAGGAAGATGAAGAAGAAGAAGATGGGGAGGATGACTACGAGGAAGATGATTAAGAAGAAGACAAAGACGATGGAGAGGATGACTATGAGGAAGATGAAGAAGAAAAGCAGAAGAAGAAGATGGAGAGGATGACTACGAGGAAGACGAAGAAGAAGAAGATGGGGAGGATGACTACGAGGAAGATGATTAAGAAGAAGACAAAGACGATGAAGAGGATGGAGAGGATGACTATGAGGAAGATGAAGAAGAAAAGCAGAAGAAGAAGATGGAGAGGATGACTACGAGGAAGATGAAGAAGAAAAGCAGAAGAAGAAAATGGGGAGGATGACTACGAGGAAGACAAAGAAGAAGAAGAAGACGAGGAAGAAAAAGAGGAAGACAAAGAAGATGAAGAAGATGAAGAGGATAACTACGAGGAAGATGATGAAGAAGAAGAAGATGAATAAGAAAAGATGAAGAAGAAGACGAAGAAGAAGACGTGAAGGCATCACCCTTCTTGAAATCCACTGAACAAAATCAACTGAGCAGAACTGTTGATTCAGTTTTGGACTTCACTTGTTTCTTCTTCTACATCTTTCTACACAGGACGTATCTACAAGATCAGCAGATTCACAGAAACGATGCCGGTCGGCCTCACGGAGCTTCACCCCAGTGTTTAATTACCTAAAACCGAGAGACCAGATTACAGTTTGCACACATCCTGTTTTTTGAAATGCAGCCGGCGTTCAGAGAAGAAGAGCTCCACGTTTAACCGTGAGAGGAAACACACAACGACCTGAAGAAAGTCAGAGAAGAAGACGAGTGTGTGGCATTAATTACAGCGTGGAGACAATAATGGCTCCGGATGTTCTCCTAAACCCGGATGTTACCTGCTCGTTGGGAGCTCAGTGTAAAGCGAAGGGTGGAGGAATGCAGCCGTGACTATAAGCAATAACAGCGGAGGTCAGAAATAAGCTGCGTGACATCACGTGGGACGCCGCGGGCCGAGTCAGAACAGATAAACTCACATTCACACACCGGACGAACAGCACAAGTTCACTCCTCTGAGAACAGACTGCGAGGGAAACGTCTCCAGGTTTATTTATTTCTACCACCACCTGTAATATTCACCTGTAGTCGGCTGCAGCGCCTCAGTTCACAGATACGGGTGCAGACGAGGGCGGATTAGAGCGCCGAGACCAGGAACTGAACCCCAACGACCCTGCAGGACTCTAATCCAGCGTCTCGCCACAACAGATACAAAACTCAGCTGTTCCCCCTTAAAATCTCAATCCTCAAACCCCGTCCAGTGGAAGGTTTTCTGGGTGTTCTCAGAGTTCTCAAAGTTTAGGAATCTTTTAAAGGAATCAGGAGCAACACATGAACACTTCTTTATCCCCAAAACAAACACATCTCCCTCAATCACCTCCAGTTTTCTGTTTTAATATTCCAGGATCATATAAGGGAATAAACTGTCTTTAGGAAATCTTAAAAGACCCCCCCTCGAGAGATCAAGTTTGCAGACCGCTAGCTTACGTAGTTTTAGCATCCTCAGAAAAAGACCGCACTATAACAACACACTGCTTTTTACGCCTCCACCAACAAACCGCCATCAAAAAGCCACAAATAATGCTCAGAACAGCACCAAACTCCAGCTACAGTATAAATAGAGTCCCAGCACAAAGTCCGAGGCATCAAACATCTGCTAGCTTAGCTGGATTTCCAGGGGGGGGGTCCTACTCGGTGTCACGGTGTGTTTAAATTTACACCGGAATATCCCTTTAAAGTGAAGCGATACAAACAGACAGAAAATCAGTCAGTGAGCATCTTTCATCTTACTTTCAGGACAAACCATGAATGTGTCGAGAGTCTTACAACATTAATTTTGCCGGGTGCAGATCCAAACCTCCTGGAGGAACAAACACCTGGAGTCTCATCAGGTTCTGTTCTGATCCGACGGGAGCAGAGCTCAGAGACGACTTTGTAACTTGAGGGATTAAAAAACTAGACTTCTCTTCACTCCTGTTGATCAGTGACTGCAGCAGTGATCCGGAGCTGACCCGGAGGTAAATGTACTTTACTTCATGAACGTAACGTTACAGACAGTGGCGTGCGCAGACTTTTTGAAGGGCAGGGGCGAAAAGAAGGGCACTTTAGCACGCGTTTTGGCTCCCAATAGGGCACTTTAGCACGCGTTTTGGCTCCCAAGAGGGCACTTTAGCGTGCGTTTTGGCTCCCAATAGGGCACTTTAGCACGTGTTTTGGCTCCCAAGAGGGCAGTTTATCATGTTCTAACCAGCCAAGGGGGCAGTTTAGTGTGTTCTGCCAACCAAGAGGGCACTTTGGCACGCTTTTTTGGCTCTCAGGAGGGCACTTTAGCGTGCATTTTGGCTCTCAGGAGGGCACTTTAGCGCGTGTTTTTCAACAATTGGGCCACAAGTGCCCCCCCCCTTGTGCACATCACTGGTTACAGAGAAGAGACAGAGAACCAGAACCAGAACCAGATTCTGTGCTGAGTCTCAGAGGCTGACCTGAGTTCAAACACACCGCTCAGACAAACTGTTCAGGTCGATGTTTTAAAGTTTTATCACATTTACTCTCTGCTGACTTCCTTCCTCGCTCTCTGACTCTCTCCTGGAAGTTACAGCGACCAAACGAAACACTCCGTCGCTTTGAGTAAACATTTATGAAACACATTTGGGACAGTGTGAGTAGGTCCTCCTCACTTTTAGACATTTTAACGCAGGATTGTTAAACATTAAATCGCTGCAGAAACACACAAACACACGGGAGATACGATGAAAGAGACTCTGCAGAGACAAAGAGGAGAAACTGTCCCTCTTCTCTTTCCTCACATTTGATCTGCTCTGTTAACTCTGACCTTCCTCTCCGTTAATCTCCGTCTGAGATTCGTCTTTGAACAGATAAACACCTCGCTGAGGTGCTGACACGCCATCGTGGTGAGAAAACAGCCTTTTTTCACTTCACCGCAGCGTCTGAGCCGCGCTACAGAAACCAGCGAGATGGACTTTAATCTGATCATCAGAGTGACAAAGCTCGCTGACTGCACATCATCAATCTGGTGAGTGTCTGAACTTCCTCTCACAGCTTATCTGTGGTTATTTGTGTATTTTGTCAGCAGTGTTCAAGTCACACTGAAGCTGTGGGGGCGATTGTGTCTTCAGGTCATCATCAGCCGACTCCGTCCACTGTCACATTTTCACATATACAATAAACACTTTTAAAAGGAGCAATTTGTGAGACGTGGCTGGCATTTTAGTTTAAAATGTTACCAAAAAAGTTGACGTTATGTCAAAGATGTTGCGTCGCAGAGACTTCTGAAGTACTGAAGTTAGGGTGCTAACTAGCTAGCCCCAAAGTTTGGCTCCAAGTCTAACGAGTCAACCAAATGTAAATAAAGGAAATATTTTACACCTATTTTCTTTACCAAACAGAAAAATACAACCGTCCACCTTCTGAATTCACGTTTCTCTCTGTTACTGAACTAAGACGAGCTTTAACTCATCATAAAACACACTTTTACTCACCAAACAGTCTTGGTTTGTCTTTCCACAGATATTAATAGAAGTTAATCCGCAATCCACAGAGTTAAGAGGAAAATATTACAGCTGCTGATGCTGCTTCTTGTTCCCTTGGTATTATACCTGGTGCTGTAAATCGCCTCCATACTTGCTGTATGTCTTTAAACTGACCTCCATCGATCTCAAGAGGCAAACAGGACCACTTAGCTCCGAGGCTAACTGAGCTAATGTCAGCTAATCACTTCAAACCTTTAAAAGGTCAGGTGACTATTTTTTCACCTCAAAACAATCATCATCACCATCACTTTTAAAAGGAGCAATTTGTGAGACGTTGCCGGCATTTTAGTTTAAAATTCTACCAACAGAGTGTGAAGGAACAAAAGCGTTGACATTATGGCAAAGATGTTGCGTCGCAGAGACTTCTGAAGTACTGAAGTTAGGGTGCTAACTCGCTAGCCCCAAAGTTTGGCTCCAAGTCTAACGAGTCAACAAAATGTAAATTAAGAAAAAATATTTTACACCTATTTTCTTTACCAAACAGAAAAATACAACTGTCCACCTTCTGAATTCACGTTTCTCTCCGTTACTGAACTAAGACGAGCTTTAACTCATCATAAAACACACTTTTACTCACCAAACAGTCTTGGTTTGTCTTTCCACAGATATTAATAGAAGTTAATCCGCAATCCACAGAGTTAAGAGGAAAATATTACAGCTGCTGATGCTGCTTCTTGTTCCCTTGGTATTATACCTGGTGCTGTAAATCGCCTCCATACTTGCTGTATGTCTTTAAACTGACCTCCATCGATCTCAAGATGCAAAAAGGACCACTTAGCTCCACGGCTAACTGAGCTAATGTCAGCTAATCACTTCAAACCTTTATAAGGTCAGGTGACTATTTTTTCACCTCAAAACAATCATCATCACCATCACTTTTAAAAGGAGCAATTTGTGAGACGTGGCCGGCATTTTAGTTTAAAATTCTACCAACAGAGTGTGAAGGAACAAAAGCGTTGACATTATGGCAAAGATGTTGCGTCGCAGAGACTTCTGAAGTACTGAAGTTAGGGTGCTAACTCGCTAGCCCCAAAGTTTGGCTCCAAGTCTAACGAGTCAACAAAATGTAAATAAAGGAAATATTTGAAACTTATTTTCTTTACTAAACAGAAAAATACAACCGTCCACCTTCTGAATTCACGTTTCTCTCTGTTACTGAACTAAGACGAGCTTTACTGCCTTTATAACTCATCATAAAACACACTTTTACTCACCAAACTGTCTTGGTTTGTCTTTCCACAGATAAAAATAGAAGTTAATCCACAATCCACAGAGTTAAGAGGAAAATATTACAGCTGTCGATGCTGCTTCTTGTTCCCTTGGTATTATACCTGGTGCTGTAAATCGCCTCCATACTTGCTGTATGTCTTCAAACTGACCTCCATCGATCTCAGAGGCAAACAGGACCACTTAGCTCCACGGCTAACTGAGCTAATGTCAGCTAATCGCTAAAAACAAAGAGTGTAGTGAGCAACGGTTAGTGATATGTAGCTTTGGAGCTACCTTTGAAAATTACACCTTTAAAAGGTCAGGCGACTATTTACACCTCAAAACAATCATCTTGTACACTGAAATAAAGGGTTTTGCACATCACAATCGTTCCTCCTGCTCATACTGGCCACGTAAAGATCCATTAATAATGTGTTTCCGATGTGCAAAATCCAGTCAAGAGTTCATTTGAGGACTCAGCAGTCTGAAAGTCTTCAAGTAACTCTGCAGTTAGAGAAACCGAATGATGCACTGGAACAAAACGTTTTTTTCTCTCTTAACAAACAAACACAAAAGAGTCAGATCAGCTATAAATGTGTTTGAACTGGGTTTGCGGTCGGTTTGCTGCCGATCCTCTCGAGCGTCTCGACCACAGTGTGAATATGAAGTCTGCAGCGAGCAACTTCCTCCTCAGCTGTGTGGGACGTGACACTCGTTCTGATTGATAACGCAGAAGGAAAGCGTCGTGGTGGTTTTTAGAATTTCCTCTAACCTTTTTCAGCTCCTGTTCTCTGACAACGACCTTAAAATCTGGATGTCTGACGTCCGACTCACCTCGCTGGGTCCGTCCGTGCTGTTTGACAAGCAGGCGACGGCGACGACGGGCTGGACGTCCGACCAACCGTTCTCTGTACAGTTCCTGCTGAGGTTACCTGGATCACACACAAAAGTTGAGTTGATTTTAGACATTTTAATCCAGAAGTGTTACATGTTGTGTCTTTAAATAGCCGCACTTGACCTGTGGCTCAGTGTAACGGGCAGAAAATAATCAACTGATTAATCAAATAAAAAGGCAGATCTCTTGAGAAAGAGTTCCTTCTTCCTCTCCTACTCCTACACTTTCCTTTCCTTCCACACTTCCTCCCTCCCTCCTCGTCCTCTTTGTTTCCCTCCGTCTCTATTTTAATCGTCGGTTTCTGTTGTGTTGACAGTGAGAATATTTCATCTTTCTCTTGCCGTTGTCCTGATTTTCACGCCTCATCCTTCATCCTGTCCGAGCTGATGCGTTCCCGTCTCTTCGGGGGGAGCGGAGAGGTGGATTAACGGGCCGCTGACAGATGCTGCTGAAGGAAATCGCAGAGGGAAAAGTCGGCCGGCCCAGATGTTGACAGCTGCCCCGCGAATAATTAGACTCATTAAGTGAAAGAGCCTGAGCGGCAGGATGAAGGGAGGAGGTGGAGGTGCAGGTGAGGAGCTCAGGAGCTCGACAGCAGCTTGTTTTCTTCAGTCAGCTCATGTTGGTCATTTTTAATTATTCTTACACGTTCCCTCTAATAAAAACACTCAGTTTGTTTGTCACACATTCTGATCTACAGGCAGAGAAGAAGAAACACCGCAGGTTTATAAACACGGTTGTAAACCAGGCGAGTTTCCACATATTTGTATTCATTTTTATCGAAATGCTTTACGAGGGAGGAAACTCCTTCAACACTTTTATGAGACTTCAAGGAAACACAGTCAGTGAATGTAAACAGTTTGTGTGTTACAGATGTGTTCAGCTGCATCGGCCCGATCAGAACAACAACCTCCAGGATGACTGAGAGAGCTCGTAACAACTTCCTGTTCTTGTTGGCGGCGACCTGAAGTGGCCGTGGTGATTATTACGGCATATACATACGTGAGAGGTCGGGATGGACGTTTGGGTCAAACAGGGGCCGGACTTTTATTCAGGAGGCTGCTGAACTTATTCTCACTGAAGTTTAAAGTGAAACTCTCGCCAAAATACAACCAAGGCTTTTTTTGTGAATGTAAATGAGTCAAACCTTCATGTAAAAGCATAATTACGATGAAAGAGACACTTTTAAGATTTACTGTATTTTCGTTTTCGGGTCAAACTCATTTTCAATGGGAGTGCTACGGACACTTTTACGACAGCATCAAAATCTCTATTTTTAAAACAGTAAGAAGTCTCGACACAACATGAAACTTTGCTGGTAGTATCACCAGGGTCTCTACACATGAACACGAGCATTGAGAACATTGTTTGTGTACACAGAGTTTACTAAAAAGAAGGTTTTTGAACAACTCACGTTAGCAGTAGCTTGTTCCGCTCGCCGCCGTCCTGCCAGTGGAGAAGTGTCGATCTCAGAATGTGACGTAACCTGGAGGACAGTTAAGGTGGAACGCTCCTAAAGCTCAGTTCCATATAAATGCAGGATAATTTGTTGTTTTGTCGTTAGCGAAAAACAATATTGACCTTTAAGTTGAAAAAGGAGCCTCATATAAGAAACAATACTAAAATAAAAAGCTGGAAAAGTCACGTGAGATCTGGCGTGGATAGTTGTTGCTGGAAGACAGTAGTTCCACCTTAACTGTCCTCCAGGTTACGTCACATTCTGAGATCGACACTTCTCCACTGGCAGAACGGCGGCGAGCGGGACAAGCTACTGCTAACGTGAGTTGTTCAGAAACCTTCTTTTTAGTAAACTCTGTGTACACAAACTCATGTGTAGAGACCCTGGTGATACTACCAGCAAAGTTTCATGTTGTGTCGAGACTTCTTACTGTTTTAAACATAGAGATTTTGATGCTATCGTGAAAGTGCCCGTAGCACTCCCATTGAAGATGAGTTTGACCAGAAAACGAGAATACGATAAATCTTAAAAGTGCCTCTTTCATCGCAATTATTCTTTTAAACGAAGGTTTGACTCGGGTACATTGCATTTTGGCGAGAGTTTTGCTTTAATGTTTGCTTTTCTTGCGGTTTGATACGGCTGCTTACGATCAGCTGTTTCGGAGTGTCGGGTTCTGTACATAACACACCTACGTACGTAACTTATTTCAAGTTAAACCACAAAGGTCCAGTTTCCCCGTCGCTGGGTCTCTACGGCCGTATGAGGATGTGTTGGACACAAAGAGGAAACATTTATATTGAACACGTCTGCAAACTGTCGACGTTCCTCCACATCATCCACTCCTCGAAACCAAAGCAGGATGTAAAATGTAATTGTAACGTTGTGTATCTGTTTAAATATTCAAAAAGTTCAGGCAGCAGTTTTCAACAAAAATGTATTCAACAGAGTGATTTAGCACATAGTTTGTCGGATACAGTTGTTCTCTGTTGAGAGAGTTCAGGTCAAATTTATTGTTTTCTGCAACGTGATTATCACTCAGTAAACTTACATTCTCTAAAAACAACAATTTTATCTGCCAAAAACACATTTTAATGGCAGGAAAAACCACAAGAAGTGATTCAACAACCACGAGGCGGATTATTCATTTACATCATTTACAAACAAAACTTCCCCAAAGAAACTTTTCAGCTGCTGAGCTCCTTGAAATCAGTGAAACGAGCCAGCTGATCGTCATTTTGTGTAAAACGTGCTTCAAGAGCATTTCTAGAAAACTGGATGTTTCTGCTTTATGAGGAATAATTTATTTAGAAGAACAGAGGGAATGAATCAGAAGTGACGGGGAGAGGAAGGAGCTGACGGGAGAGGAAAGGGAAGCAGAGAAAAGAAAGAGGAGGAGGGATGAAAAGAGCCGCCGTCCTGAAACGTGACGGGAGGACGGAGCGGATCAAAGAGGCGATCAACGTGATGGATGAAGCCGAAAGAGTCGACCGAGAGGTTGTGAGATCATCCGTGAGAGGAGAGGAGCGACCGGGAGGAAGGAAACGACCGGCAGAGGTCACGACAGTCGATACGGACCCGGCTGGTTCAGGACAGAACAGCTGCTGATTGTTATTAGAACGCTCCGACACTGGACCAGAACCAGGAGGGATTCATCAGGACTTGTTGAACTGTTTTGATACGACGCAACATCATAACTGACTACAAAAGACCCACACGGCAGGAACGTCTTCTGCGTCTTTTCTCGCTGTCTTTATATCGGGAACACAACGACCTCTTCGGCTTTTGTCCCGGTCTTCGCTGTCGGAGCGTCTCTGCTCCACCACCCGGCCTGTTCGCCCACAATTTGTGTTTTTTTTCATTGTCGTGTTAACATGATTATAACCTGTGTGTCCTGATAAAGTGGTTACAGTCAAATGAAAGAAGTTTAAATTCACCTGGTCCTTAAAAATGATCGCTGGATATGAAACTAGGCTTCTCAGCGACATCACACGGGCGATAATAGTCGGCTATCTGTCGGTTTGTCATCAGAAGTTCCCGGAATAATGTCGGCTGCTCACATCTGAATCTCTGCACGTGTTCACAGCTTCATAGCAAATTAAAAATTCTGTGCAGAACGTTTAATTCCAAGAAGACGAGTCTCTGACATGAACAGCAGCACGACTCCGTTATCTTTATCATTTTCCGAACGTCCTCGTGTCTACAGCCTCTCACTCACCTTCCGAGTCACAGTTACACCTTTACATCGTCTCTGATTCTCCACAACTCGTCGACGTACGAACGTTTACGTCAGAACATCAGACGTGACGAAGACGTCGCGGCTGAACGCGCAGAAACACTCACCGTGTTTTCCAAACAGGTGCAGCAGGGCGGAGGGGCAGGGCAGCGTCTTCACCTCGCCCACCGTCGCGCTCTGCCAACAAGACCAGTTGTCCCACTCGCCGTGACATCCTGAACACACACACACACACACACACACACATCAGAGGTATAAATCAGACCGCTCACAACTTCCTGTTTGGCTCGGCCGCTCGTTGATCGCGTGCCCGCTGCTGAACGACCAGGAGGGAAATACATCAACATAAAAGCTCTCCACTAATCCTCGGAAGACGTTTGTCAGCAGGGAACAGAAACATTATTTAACACTTTACTCACAGGATCTTCTCACAGAGTCACATTATTGTAAAAAGGGTAAAACAACGATGTTTTATTCGATGATGCTGCCGTGAACGTACGACAACAGATGTTTGTTTCTTGTCTTTAACGTCCTGAAATTATATTTATGTCTCATGAACGTACAGACAGTTATAAACACACACACACACCTCATTCAGCCGTCCACACCTTTATTCTGTTTACTATTTATTTATTATTGCATTATATACACATTTAATTACCTGATTTACTGTTTAACATTTCTCTCAGGGTGAGAATTTCACATAAGCGTCCACAAACATCTTGAATTTGAATCGAGTCGCTCACTTGACATGTTTGCTCTCGTATATTTGTGTTATTATGCTGCAGTCGAGTACAATAAACACCGAGCATGAAGGTATAAAGGTGAAGTATTTGAAGTATTTGTAGTGGAGTACAAGTATGAAGTAGAAGTAAAATAAAAGTACATCAAACTGAGCTGCTGCTGCCTAACAGGAGAGTCTGAGGGAGGTTTGTCCTTTAAATATACAATTTACCTGAGCGTAACACACACACACACATACACACACACACACACACACACACACACACGCACACACACACACACACAGGCGTGAGAAGACCGCGACAGTCCACAGGCTGCAGACCACACAGATAAACACCTTTTATTATCAGGATGGCGAAACACTCGAACACACAACGACCCTTTCAGAAGCTCTGCATCGACTGTGTGTGTGTGTGTGTGCACTCTGTGTGTGTGTGTGTGTGTGTGTGCACTCTGTGTGTGTGTGTGTGTGTGTGTGCACTCTGTGTGTGTGTGTGTGTGTGTGTGTGCTTCCTGTGGTCCTCACAACTCTGAGAGGGAAATAAATCATTAATAGCGAACTGTGTCGAAATGACGTCCAGACACACCTCCTCCTCACACAGCTGACCTCAGTCACAGCGCGCAAACACACACACACACACACACACACACACACACACAAACACACACACACACACATGCACACACACACAAATTTGCATGTGTGTGTGTGTGTGTGTTTGACTGTGTGTGTTTTACTACTTTTATTGTTTCCTGCACATAATTAAACTCTTCGTCACTGTAAAAAAACGAACATATATTTCACTTGAGAGCTGCTGGGGATTTCCAAACTGTGTGTGTGTGTGTGTGTGTGTGTGTGTGTGTGTGTGTGTGCATGTGTGTGTGTGTGTGTGTGTGTGTGTGTACCTGTGCTGGCGGGCGTCCTCAGCTGTAGTTCTGTCTGACACTCTCTCCTGGCTCGCTGCATCTCCCACTGGAACTGACAGAGAGGAAACTTAGCGTTCACCTGTCGGGACGACAGCAGATAAATACGTGAACAAACGTCCTGCAGCAGTCAGAGTGTCTCCAGCTGAGCGCCGGTGTTTGATGAACGTGCTTCAGACTCCAGCTCCTTGTTTCATTTCTTCATTTCCGTATTTCGTGCCACTGTTTCACTTCCAATAACTAAAGTGTGACATGAAGCCAGATTCTCTCAGACTCTGTTTACGTTGGCTGTTAACATCCGTCCTGAGTGATCAGATCACACGAGGACAGAGAGCACGTGTGAACATCCTCAAGATGTGTTCACACCACTTTGGAAAGTACAAACACTTCAGTGCATGTTTCAGGCATCTGTTCTTTACACCTGAACTTTCTCCTCCTCACAGCTTCAGAACAGGCTCGTTACTTCAGTTTGATGCATTTCTGGGGAATAACAAAACATCACGAGACTGATTTCAGCCGTAAGAAGGCGTAAACAGACAGAGAGGGAGACTGGAATGTGGAGAAAAGGCGTGTTAGTGTCTCGTATCTGCAGAGAGTTTCTGATTTTCTCTCTTTGTTGCTGCTCGGGACGCTTTACCAACCCAACATGTGTCTATTTGACGTCCTGGGAATGAGACTCAACAATCAACTGTCTCTGTGGTGCGTTCAGGAACAGCTGGGACAAATCCTACTGATTCTACCTTTAACTTTAATAGTCTTTGAATTCTATTAATATGACGTGAGCTTCAGTTAGCTTTGAGCACAAATGTCCTTCAGAGGGAGACTTTTTACTCTGATACTCTGAGTACATGTCAGAGCCTGTAATCTATTACTTTACTGGAGGAAAGAAGCTGAATCAGTACTTTTACTTTTACACAAGTATCTGAACTTCTGCATGAGGAGAGAATGTGTGGACTGTTGGCACTTCTGGTGTTCACACACGTGCAGGACCGCCGACTCAACTGAGGTCCGTGTGAAAGAAGAAGAAGAAGACGTTCCTGAAACTGTCCTACAGCAAAAGTCTGGACCCAGAACTCAGGTTTGGACCGGAGCAGAGCCGAAAGAAAGAGAAGAGAACAACAAAAGGAAGGAAAACGAGCTGCTGGCGTGTTTTATCGGCTGATCTTCACCCGGCTCGTTATCGCGGACCGCCTCGCCTCGTTAGCAGCTCCTGCGTGACAAACTTACCAAACTTTTTTGTGCTGCTGATAAACGATAACGCTTTGCCACCGCCAACACCAGGAGCCCGGCGTGTGTGTGTGTGTGTGTGTGTGTGTGTGTGTGTGTGTGCGTGTGTGTGAGGCGGTAACCATGGACACACACTCAAACACAGTGTAAACAAAACGGCAGCGTGAACAATGTGCACAAAGAGGAACACACACTCAGAGTCCACAGCGTCAACCGGACCTCACGAGAGAGAGTGTGTGTGTGTGTGTTTACAGTGAGATACCCCCCCGTGCTCTCAGCAGCATGTCAGAGCTGTCAGTGTGTTTATACCACACACACACACACACACACACACACACACACACACACACATCCTGCTGGTCCATCGTGTCGTCATTTGCGACCCAACATCGACCAATCAAACGTCACTTCTGTCCTCACCTGTCCGATAAACGTCACGTTTAGGACAGAAGTGACGTTTCTGATTTCCGCCCGTGGACCCTGAACGCCTCGACGACCCGTCACAAGTTCTCTGATTTGGTTCCACGTCGTTCCCCGTTTTTCATTTTCTGCTTCTCAAATCAGAAACTATAAATAGACAAAACAAACAAACAAACATAATCTCTGTCAGACACACACACACACACACACACACACACACACACAGATCCGTTACAGAGTGAAACTGGATTAAATGAAACCGAAGAACGTTTGTAATCCTGAACCCTCGTCTGACCTCCGACCCGACTCATCCGAAAGACGACAACAAACAGAAACCGTCGGGAACAAAAAGAACAACCTGTGATCAAATCTGTCGTCACCTGAGCTCTTAAACTCTCCGTTCGTGCACATTTTCCCCCAAATTTCCACCCGTGTTCTGGAATCGTTTGACTCGCTGTCGGGAAACTTTCCAGCCTCATGTGTGGAAACATGACTGCAGGTTTCTCACGAGACATTTGGACAACTTCTAGCTTTATTTGTGGCGACTAAACTCGATATTTCAGCTGAACGTCGGGACATTTTTCAGCCCTTTTCGTAGAAACAGAACTGCAGATTTTTCACAAGACGTTTGGAAGATTTCCAGCTAATTTTGCGGCAACTAAACTCGATATTTTGACATTTTTTCAGCCAATTTCTGACTGAATGACAAACTTTATTTTTAGCTGTTTTTGACTACATGTATTGATGTTTTCCCGTCATGCTTATGGAGGTTTTCCAGAAGTTTTTTGAGGCTTCGTCAGAACGATTTTTTGAGCTTTTTTTGTGGCAATACAAATAAACTCCGAGACATTTTTCACCACGTTTTTGGCAACAAATCAGGACACTTCTGACTCGAGAGCGAGACATTTTCCAGTCGTTTTATCTTCGTTCCTCTTTTGTCCTTTTTCTCTCACAAACATATTTCTGCTCTGCTCTCGATCAGTGCAGGAAGCAGAAGTCTAAACGGAGGACGACTCTCTCTACACGACGCAGCGTGACGTCGATCTGTTCCACAAACCTCGAGTCCGTTTCACTTCCTATTTCACATCCAGCCGGAGTGATCGAAGAGCTTTCTCATCCTGAAGTGAGTTTCTTCACTTTTCACTGTTTGCTTTGTACAAACTGTGAAACTCAGAAACTTCAGACCACACTGAAAAACTTATAAAGTCACATAAACCTGGAAATCATCAGAAATAGTTACATAAGTTTCTAAATAAAGACTTTTTTCAGCCCTCGTCTGTGAAATTCTGGTTTTTTTTTTGGCCCGACTCGAGTGTTTGTCCTTGTTTGCGTCCTCAGAGGTGGATTATAAACTGCAGCAACAACACAGACGTCTTCTCATCCTCTGAGATAACTGAGCTCCATCTGCTGCCACATCGAGCTTTGCACAGAACTGATCCAGGTTCTGATCCGGCGTTTGGAGACGTTTTGTCAGATGTGCGGTGAAGAGAAGCAGACTCCTCTCTCTCCTCGTCAACAGCTGTGAAAAGTCTGTTCTTCAGGAAAATCTCAAATGAATCACTTTAACTTCGACTCGGGTGGAATTTGAAAGTCCTGACGTCACGTTTACAACATTTCTACAGACGAGTTAATCATCCACGTGTCCTGGAGCACCAGAGGAACTCCCTTTGTTGTCTCAAAGTGTGAAATGTTACGATATATACCTTTACAGGACGTTTTCTCAGATTCAGGGTTTTAACTGAACCAGAAATGGAGATGTCGGGACATTTTTCCAGCCGTGTTGGTGGAAACAAAACTGGATATTTTAACGAGACATCGCGACATTTTCAAGCTGTATCTGCAGCGATAAAACCAGATATTTAAACGAGTTACTGGAACAATTTCAAGCTGTTTTTGTGGCAACAAAACCAGATGTTTGTACTCAAAGTCAAGACATCTTCCAGCAGAGTTTGTGGCAACTAAATCAGATATTTTTGACTCGACTTTGGAGCTTTTTGAAGCCGTATCTGTGCAACAAACCAGATACCGTTGACTCAAAGTCAGGACATTTCTCAGCACAAGTTTTATCTCGATGTCGGGACATTTTTCAAGCCGTGATCGTGGCAACAGAGTCAAGTAACTTGACTCAAAGTACAGACTTGTTCCAGCTGAGTTTGTGGCAATAAAACACAATATTTCTGACTGAACGTACAAACAATTTCCAGCCGTTCTTGTAGCAAGAACGTGTCAGCTTTCATATCCTTATGCAAGGGATGTTTGAACATTTTGAACCACTGAAATGTCTGAAAAAATTGACCCACAGAGAGATTAAACTGAGATTATCTGTTAGAGAAACTGTTTCACCGTCAGCGTCTCTGCTGCGGTGAAACTTCTCAGAAGCAGCTTCAGACTCTGAACACAGCGCCGAGGCCACAGTGTGAAAACTCCAGCAGCAGAAAGTGAATCTGTGATGGATGTTTTCACACGGACGAGGTGTGAAGAGCTGCAGGAAGTTTATATCTGGTGGTTATAGACGAGCTGCAGGACGATCAGTGTCAAACCAAACACGGTGGAGGTTTACAGAAAATATCATTATTAAGAACTGTTTTAGAATGATCCTGAGATGAAGATGAGAGGAAATAACACCTCATGAAGCAGGAAGAAGTCTCTGTGGACTCACTGTGTGGATGTATTATCAGTATTATCTCCTCATTATGTTGTTAAAGTTAAATATTTACTGTCACAGGAGGATTTGGATGTTGAGAAACGTCACAGAAATGATTTTAAGTTACTGTAAACTTCAATAACAACACTTTTCTGAAGGTGTGACACGTTTTTACTCCTTGTTCTGATAAATAAAATGTTATTTTCAGTAAAAATGAGACTTTAAGTGTGTTTCTGGTGATCATGAGCGCGGGACTGACCGTGAGGACGCAGCTGAAGCCGAGCAGCAGCAGAGCGAGCCGCTGCGTAAAGGCCATCGTCTCATCTCATCCAGCGGCGCGTCGCAGCAGCTCAGCGCTCATCTGACGGCGGGAAACACCAGAACCGCTCCGAGGCTCCGAACCTGCGATCCAGTTTGTGTTTTCAAAGACGTCGCTGTGCACGCAGGTGTGTTTGGCGCGGTGTCCAGCAGCTTTACGCGCGGCTTCATCCAGAAGTGCGTCCTTTAAAAAGTGCCAACAAGTCGTCGAAACACCTGAGACTGTCTGTGGTCCCGGTCCAGCCTGCGGTCCCGGTCCAGGACAGACGCTAAGTGGACTCTCTGCTCTGTTCTCTCTCTCTCTCTCTCTCTCTCTCACATGTGCGCGTCCCCGTCACACGCGCGCCTCTGGACACCGCGGGCTCGTGCAGCAGCTGAAACAGCAGCGACACCGTGTGGATCCACTCAGAACCGCAGCTGGTGATCAGACGGGACAGGAGAGGTTCTGGTGCTGAACACGTTCTGCAAGGAACCTTGAACTGTTTCACCTTCCGGTCACCTGACTCTTTATTTCTAACCAGTTTCACATTTATTTAGTCAGAGAATGAATTCACCAGAGTTTTTATTACAGCTCAAAATGAGTTTGTTTGTTTGTTTGTTTGTTTGTTTGTTTGTTTGTTTGTTTACCATGAACTTAGACTGAACCTCAGGAAGTTTAGTTTTATTATTCTAAAAATACCTACTTCCATTTGAGCTTTCATCTTTTTTGTTTCAAAGCATTCAAGACTCTGATACACAATAATCGTCCCAATTTTACATTTATTTTGTCTGAGAATGGATAAACACAAAATCTGGTGTTTGTTTGTTTGTTTGTTTGTTTGTTGTTGACCGTCAACAAACAAAGAATTCAGACTATAAAGTTGGAATTCTTTCTTGGCATCGCAACTTTTAACTCAGAAATCTGAATATAAACTTGATATCCTGACTTGTTTTCTCAGAATTCTGACTTTAAACTCGGAATTCTTGAGCAATTTTTGCCTCTGAGTCACAGAAAATACAAATTAAAGCACCAATATTTCAAAAACTGAGCTTTCGGTTCAGTACTCGAGTAATTGTACTCAGTTACACTCCATCATCTTTGCGTCACTCTGACTCAGTCGTTCGTGTAAAAACAGGATTTCACTGCAACTGAAGATTATTTTCACTCTGGATTCGTCTGCTGATCGTTTGTTTTGTCCAGATTTTTATATAAATCAAGAGAAAAGCAACAAATCGTCACATTTTCTCTCTAAAGTTCAGGATCTGATTCTTCCTCCTCTGTCACGAGTTCTTCTTCATGTGTTCTGTTCTGTTGGCACTAAATGTCTTTTTATTTCTGTCTGTTTGTGTCTGAGATAAATAAACCACGAACATCTGGTCCGTTTTAACGACGGGTCGGATTCTGAATCCTCGGCTCGTTCAGTCGTTTGTGACTTTAATCACATCGATCTGAGAGAAAAGCTTCCGGTGTCGTCACAGAGTGATCGGACCTGCAGCAGCGGCCCGGTGAGCAGGTGATGAGTCTCTCCGGACGTCGTTCACACGTCTGAACTCTGAGCTTTAACTTCTGCACACTTCCTGTTTACAGATTTGATGCAGGATGCTGCACATGAGGCCAATAAAACCGCTGATACTCTGGGAAAACTGGGAGCTTTAATCCTGAGAGAGGAGACTCCAGCAACTGTGGGAGGAGGAATATTTAAACTCTGAGATGTTTGTCATTAAAAGATGATGATGGATGTCTGAGGTTTATTTCATGGGACTGGTTGGGAAGAAAACAGGCGATGAGGAAGATATTTATCTGAATAAACAACAAACTGGGCCGAGACACGAGCAGACAGAGTTCTGTAATCCTGGAGGATGATGACATTCGAATTTATTCCTTATAATTTAACTCCTGCAGAGACGTTTATGAGCTCAACTGAGATCTGGAAGATTCCCACTTCTGTTTGAACCTGGAGATTAAAGGAGGGTTTGTCCCGTGTGTCGTCTGTCTGACAGAGAAGGTGCGCTCCATTTTGTTTTCCACGTCTGTCTGATGGAGAGCTGTGCAAAAATGTGCTTAGAAACAGAACTTCATAACATAAACTCGGAATTCTACCTAAAGAGAATTCTGAATTGAACGTGGAATTCCGACTTAAACTTGGAATTCTGATTTAAACTCTGAATTTTAGCCTTTAAAGTTGGAATTCTGACTTAAATTCGGAATTCTGACCTAAAGACGGAATTCTGACTTAAATTCGGATTTCTGACCTAAAGACGGAATTCTGACTTAAATTCGTAATTCTGACCTAAAGACGGAATTCTGACTTAAACTTGGAATTCTGCCGTTAACATGGAATTCTGATTTAAACTCTGAATTTTAGCCTTTAAAGTTGGAATTCTGACTTTAAATTCGGAATTCTGCCCTAAGGAAGGAAATCTGGCGTTAAACTTGGAATTTTGACATTCGGAATTCTGACCTAAAGACAGAATTCTGACTTAAACTCTGGATTCTGTCGCAAAAATGGAATTCTGATTTAAACTCTGAATTTTAGCCTTTAAAATCAGAATTCTGATATTAAACTTTGAATTCTGACTTAAACTCGGATTTCTGCTCTAAAGATGGAAATCTGACAATAAATTTGGAATTCTGACATTAAGACGAAAATTCTGCCATAAATATGGAATTCTGATTTAAACTTGGAATTTTAGCCTTTAAAGTCGGAATTCTGATATTAAACTTTGAATTCTGACTTAAATTCGGAATTCTGACGTAAACATGGAATTCTGATTTAAACTTGACACTGACTTTTTTCCTCAGAATTCTGACTTGAACTGGATTTTGATGTTACAATCAGAATTCTGAGAAAAACTAAATTCAGAACTCAGTTCTTTTATAAACTGGACCTGATCTGAACATTTCTAATTTAGTAGTTTTCAGTTTGTTGTATTATGTTTGTGATCCTGTAAAAATAAAACCTGTCACCTCAAGTGTCACAAAGCGTCTCGATAAACAGTCACATAAAAATAAAAACAATAATAAATGATAATAAATAATGAACCAGTCTGAGTTTTAGCCAATCAAAGCACTTTATTGCACTGTATAGTGTGACGGTGAGCCAATAGCAGGCTCTTATAAAAGTGTCATTTAATCTTTTTATCATGTGTACAAAACAAGTCACACACACTTGTACCGTACAAAATCAACACTATTTACATACAATATACACACACACATACACACACACCTAACACACACACACGTGCAATCACACACACACACACACACACACACACACACACACACACCATGCAGTCTCTCTCCCATCCGGCCCTGAACACAGACAAGTTCTCCGGGTTTCTGATGGGATTTTCCTTCTTATCGAACATCCTCCACACACACACACACGCACGCACGCACGCACACACACACACACACACGCATGCACACACACACACACACACACAGGGACTGAAACATGACCGCTACGCTGCTACACACAAACCCAAACTGCTATGTTAGCCAAACAAGCGCTAAGCAACTTCTGATATGCATAAAGTTTTTCTTTTCTTCTGATAAAAAACAGGATAAGAGACGATGAGACGAACAAACAAACAAACAAACAAACAAAGGAGGAGAAACGATGAGATGATGTCATCACATATCCACAGGGATGTAAACACATGATGCTGAATTATTCTGAGTAACGTCGACACTCTGAGTTAGAGTTTCTGTTTCACCTGCAGGCTCACAGGTGAACCTTTACTTCCAGACGTCACACCTGCTTTCAGGAGAGACTGACCTTTTTTTTTAAAGGTAAATATTCATCTGTAATTATGTATCTCCTTAATAAATCTGCTGAATCGCTCGAGTCAGTGCACATGAGGTGGTAACTGATGCACCGAAGCTCAGAGGACGTTCTTCACTGAGGACTCTGTCAAAAACAATAAAATAAGCAGTTTTTTAAATGGGGTTTGGTGCCGAACAGATGGAGTCAAATCAATCACAACTTCTAAAAACATTCCAGCTGCCAAATGGTTGCTTTTATCATTTCTAATCTCCCACAGTGACTCAGATTTCCATATAAAGACGGCTGTTCAGGTGTAAATCTCTAGATAAATATCTAATGTTTGTCTGGTCGGCTGCAGAGATGAAGCAGATTTTGCCGCAGACAGATTTGTAATGCGCCTAAATGTCATCTCCTGTTTTTAGATGGTCTTAATAAATTGACTACTTTTAATAGTGAGACCTTGGAGACGTTGTATCTGTCAGGTTTCAGTTGAATTCTTCTTCTTTCTGTTAAGAAAACCACCAGAAATCAATGTCTGTTTCAGCCGATCTCATATTGCAGTATGCCCCCAGACTCCCTTAACAAATCACTCAGTTTTGAGAGTTGTTGCATGAGGAGACACCTGAAAAACTTTGTGAACTGGCAAACTTGCCAAATTCAGAATCACTGGTGCCTTCTTGTAAATTTGGCATTAAATTTAAAACATGAAGTTTTTTGTTCCCTTGTAAAAAGTGTCTCGTGCGTCTGACCTGCCAACACTCAGCAGCTGTTTGAACACACTGTTTACACCATTTACACTCAATTAATGTAAGAAGAGAACATTTTATTGACACTGAACATGTCACATTTTACAAATACAGACAGCGGTAACCAATATAAGCTACTTCAAGGATAAGTCACCAGACTCCCTTTTAAAATCAGTCAATTTAGTGAGTTGTTGCGTTAAGAGGAACTTTATAAACTTTGTGAAATGCTGCCTCTGACAAATTCTTAATTATTTGGGCCTTCTTGTAAATTCGGCAAATGTTCTATATGAAGTTCTTTCTTTTTTTGTGTATAATAAACATCATTTGTTCCAGTGTTTATTAATATAGAGAGCAGGGAGTGGCCACAGGATGCTGACAGACTTTGATTGGATGTTAATACAAAGTCTGAATATATTCCTTTTCTAAGACATTTCCTGTCGGCCTCTTCACCGTCATACTGTGCAGTTAAAGTGAAAATTCCTCCAAAAAACATCTTAAAGATGGAGATTATTTAACAGTATTACTGATATTAAACCTGTTGCGGGGCTGAAAGTGAAACTCTAACGAACGCGTTAGTTTAAAGTCTGGTAGGAACTTGTTTCCCTGCAGCGAAGAACATCCTTTTTTGGCATTATTGCTACAATATGAGCTTTTTCCTGTAAACTTTATCGACAGCTCCCTTTCTTCCCGACAGCCTCCAGACTGATCTGGAGTCAGAGTGTGACAGACTGACAGTGTCAGATATGGCCTTCCTTTCACTCTCTGATTACAATAAATAATCTAGAATAAATAAATGGCTGTTGAGTCTCAGTTCCCTTTAAATAACAGCAATATTCCCTCTTCTATATTCACACAGTGCACTTTGCTTTAAAACGGAATAAACTGAAGTTTACTGCGAGTCGTTCCTCACTAATGGAACTGCAGGAATGTTTGACTGGTGCGATGAAAACTGACAATGACTGAGCATCAAATCAACCACGCTGTTCTTGAACCTGCGGTGTTTTAAGCCTCGAGATCTCCTCCTCAAACTTTGAAAACTTTAAAAAGATGAACGTTTGTTTTTTCCGGAGCCGCTGAGAACAGATAAAGTTGGTTTTTTCTCGGCGTGTTCTTACTCGCTCGCCTAGAGATAAAAAATCTGCTGCGTGAATCACATTAAAACTACGTAAGACGTCCCTGTCGCACACCAACACGGACGGATGAACACACACACACACACACACTCTGCGCACACACACACACACTCTGCGCACACACACACACACAGGGTGCAGGTGGAGAGAGCTGCATATAGGGGCTACTACACCTCATTGTGTTTTAGGTTCCTCTCCATATAGATTATTATGTCTATGTACAATATTTATATTTTTACATGAATCTGGCTGCCCCTGTTCTAATTGAAATTATAATAATACCACAAATCTGGGATTTCTTTAGATTCCACCAGTGAAACGTGATGACAGATACAGTCTCTAGTATTTTCTCTCTCTCTCTACTTTGACCTCGGAATATCGACAGGCGGCGCGGCGCCCCGGACACAGTGTTCCCCTAAGGCTTTCTACAGTGACGAGCTCCGGGTCACGGTCACGAGATTGAACGGGGGTGTAAAAATGATCGTACCACCACAGAGCATATCAATCAATCAGTCAGTCAGTCAAGCAATCAATCAATCAACCAACCGGCACAACACGACTTGAAAGTAAACGGACGATTTAAGACCACAACATATGCAGGTTCAAAAATACAGTACATCTTGATTTTTGGGGGAAATAAATGAACAACAACGGCGATATGCACGGCATACAAACGCATGCTAGCTCTCTCTCTCTCTCTCTCTCACACACACACACACACACACACACACACACTCTCACACACACACACACACACACTCTCAGGCTACATGTTGTAGGCCACGTAGATGGGGTCTAGCTGGTCTTGTAAGAAGCCGTCGCGGAGGTGCATGCGCTGTTTCTCGCCGCGGGAGTTGATGGGGATGACGCCGATGTCCGTCACCACGACGACGCCCACGATCAGGTAGTGCTCCTCCAGCACCGCCTTGGTCACCATGGGAACCAGGTCCAGGGCCTCCTGCTCGGAGCCCTCCAGCTCCACCACCACCACCAGCAGGTTGGTCCAGGGGAAGACCGCGCTGAGGACGACACACAGCTCAGGTTGTTACTGCCGGAGCTCCAGCAGGTGGCAGCACAACACACCAAGCACACAACCATCGTCTGGAGAGCTTTTTGAATTAACTTTGAATCATTGTACATATATAAAGTTCATCTTCTTTGTATCATTTACAATATTTTGGGAAACCTTGACGTACCACTCCATGATGCTCTTGTGTGCGCGGATGACGGAAGTCTCGATGTCGATGGGATGGTACCTCATCCCCCTCAGCTCCATGGCCTCCTCCAGAGCTCCCACCACGAACAGAGCGTCGTGTCTCTCTGTTGGGGAAGAAACACAGAAACACGTTGATGCAGCAGCCGGAGGCGGTCGGCTGAGGGAATGCGTTCGCAGAGGAAACTGACCTCCGTTGGCGTCGGTGAGCTCGGTGCGGCGGAGGAAGCCCAGGTAGCCCGTCCTGGCCCAGACCGTCTGAGTGTCTCCAAAACTGAGTCTGGAGTTGAAGTGATCGGACTGCAGGACCTCCTCGCCGTAACCGCTGTAGTAACCGCTGCCGTTATGAGCGCTGTGCACCCAGATCTGCAGGAGGGACGGAGGACACCACCTTCAGCTGCTGCATCACAAACGAAGTCACACCGCGACAGAAAGGAAACTACTACGACCCACATGAAGCAGAGACGGGACAGTCACAGTGTGAGAGCCTGTGTCAAACTATCCTGTCTGTTTCATCACTCCTCAAATGAAAACTATCCAACACACTGTCAGTAAAGAAGGGTCTCTGAGGCTTATCTGGTGCTTATTTGTACACTTGTGATTTGGAGAGGACAGTAAAAAACATCGCCCCTTTAAAGCTCCACATCGTTACCTCGAGACAGAAGCTGCTTCCTGCTGCAGTCTTTCCTCTGACAGTGTGGATATAAATCTTTGGGGACGAGGAGGTAAAACCTCTCATATTTAGGAGCTGCCCAAAGATACAACTATTTCAGGAAGCCATTTGCAGGAGGTGACATTCATACCACTTCATTTGGGCGATCAGGACAAGATGGATGCGTCCTGATAATACAGCAAAAAAAAAAAAGCAATTACTGGTAAACGGCTGCAGACTGACCCGCCTACAGCCGGTAATTGGCTCGAAATCATCAAAGAGATTCAGGAGACGGAGAGACGGACTTTTCTATTAAGACTGAAAGACGACTTTTACGAGACGGAAAAAATGGATCGATGATTTGTAGAAATAAAGAGCGCGGCTGGCTCTTCACTCCTCGTCCTCGTTACTCAAAGTGTCTGTAATCTGGACTGATTATGATCTCTGGACCTCCTGTTTACAGAATACAACACCACATGTTCCCACCTGGCTGGACCGACCCGATCAGTGAAGGACCAGAAATTAAAAAAACAACTGTTTTCTCAAATATATTAACAACCTTTACACAAACTATCATCAGTTTATTATTCACCCAATCTAATAAATAGTTTATTAACAATCCAAATATCAAACCAGTGTTCCAAACTAACACCTAACACGACCTTTACTCTTCCATCTACCTGCTTAAAATATGTTTTTAATATAAATCCACCTCGTTTTTGCGGTTGTTTCATTTTTATGTGCTTAAAAAAGATCAGATAAAATCTCTGAGTTCACACAAAGAATAAAATAAATGATGTAAAAAAACAAAAACATTGATTGTCAGAGCAGCTAAATGAAGCTGAAAACTCTTTGTTGTGCGTCCAGAAGACTTGAGCAGAAGAAAACCAGTCGGGATGTTTGATGAAGCCGGTGTGTGATTGTATCTACATGGCTCACTGCACTTATTGTCAGTCGCTGTGGATAAAAGTGTCAGCCACATAAATGTTGTGTAATGGACGGAAGGAGGGAACAAAGGAACAGAGAGCGAAGGACAAAGAGGGACGGAGAAAAGAAAAGGAAAGACGACGGGAGAAGAAAAAGACAGAAAAGACAATTAAGACCAGACAAGAAAGGAATAAAGCAAAAAAAAGAAAAGGCAACGGGAAAGATCTGAAATGAACGGTTAAAAAAACAAGAAGAGAAAGAGACAAAAGGAAAATAATTTTAGGAAAGAAGAAGAAAACGACTGACGAAAATATGAAATAAAGAGGAAAAAAAAGGACGACAAACAAGTAAAAGTAAAGACGAGTTCGTATCTGACGACCTCTCCGAGATGCGAGTCTCCCAGCGGTCCTTTGGTCTCCGGGTTGGCGATGATGATACGAACTCCGGGTAAGATCTGTGTAACAGAGAGAGGGAAAAAGTAAAGAATAATCAGTTGCCATGGTTACATCCTCACTCTTTGCTTCCTGCATGAACACGACTCTAAAAAGCCCATTTAACACAAGGTTACACTTTAAATTCAGCTGTCGTCTCAGATGAGACAGGAAACGCAGAGCGCAGTTTAATGGACGTGGTGACAAAAAACAGAGACAGTGAAATGTCCCGTTCAAGCGGCGTCGCCGGGAGAGACGGACAGACCGGTAAACAGTTCTTTCTTCTTCTCTCCGCCCCCACATGCAGTGAGTCAAAACAAACAGCGAGCTGATCATCGATGACCGGCCCTGAAACACGACATCCTCTCTTTGTGTGTCAGTGTGGAGGACGAGGAGACATGAACGTCTCATCGGGCTCCAGGAAAAACATCAGTCGCTCTCATGTCGAGTCATGCAGCTGCAGATCAGGACGGTTTTACCACCAAACTCCAGCAACAAAACTGTCAATTTAATGTGTTTAACCTGCGTTTCCATGATCTATATGTGATGTTATTAGATTTGTATTTTTCTTCCCCTTCTGTGTTTTATAAATCTTCTTGTGCATGTAAAATATCTTCAAAGGCAAAAATGTCAAAGTCTGCACCAACAGACGCTCCTCTCTCCCACAGAGAAGATACAGAACACTACAGATACAGAACACTGCTCCTGAACGCATCGTCAGTAGTCCCACTGTGACTTTGTGACATCACGCTACGTCACCATGTGGAGTGAATGATGTCGGAGTAAAGCTAACTGGGAGCTGAAAACACGTCAGAGCTGACTGGAGGCCCGTTGCGCGGTGCGGGCTCAGGCGTGCGTGAGCTGGCCAATCAGAGCAGACCAGGTATTTGGGAGGGGCGGGCCTTAAAGAGACAGGAGCTGAAACAGAGCTGCAGCACTGGACACAATAAGAAAACTGATGTGTTTTTTGAGCACTAAAGCATTTTTAAGTATAGTAGTATTTTCTCCCACTCCTACTAGACAGGTAAGTACATGTAGACAACAATTCCCATGATCCCTCGCTGCTTCACATCACTGAACTTTGGTTTTCGTTTTGATTGAGCGGCAGAAATCACAGACTGGACCTTTAAAACACAACCTCAACAGATTTAAGCGTCGTGGTTCAGGTCCGTGTGACTGCTGTTCTGTCTCACGCCTGCAGATGTTCTCTCTCTCTGACAAAGTTGTCGAATCATTTAACTTGCTTCTCTCTTCTCAGGTCGACTGTTATATATTAAGACATGGCACGGCGCCGTCAGCTCCCCCGCTGACCTCGCTGATGGAGTTCGGTTAGTTGCTAAGAGATCTGTAATGAAACTGAAATAAGTGTCGCTCAGCCGGCAGATGAGCACAATGTGATTCGCTCCTGGATTAAAGTGCTTCAGGAGGACTCTGTATTTAGTGAAGCAAGATTTTCTCCTTCGGTGCGAAAAAAAAAAGCTGATTTAAAAAGCTTTTGTTCATCTTCATCAGACAGATGAAGCTGGAGGATGAAGGTCAGGACAAATAACACAGAATTCATTTAACTGAAGGTCATTTTGTCAAAACCACCTGCGACGCTCCGTCAGAGCCTCTTCTGCATCTCGGTTTCATTCTATTCCTTTAATAGCAAACACTGTTTGTTTGGATAATGAACTTTCAGCTCATAATTACTAATCTAATCCGTTTAATGTGAATCCTTTTCTTACAACCGAATCGTTCCGAGCCTCAAAGCTTCATTTATAACGTTGACATTCACATTTTACATTTTTTCGCCTTTACTGAGTTCTGAACTTTTCTGCCACATTATCAGGACACAGCCGCTGTCACTGTTTTCATTATGAGCCCTTACATTAAATAAGTGCACCTGTTTCCATGACTGCAGGCCTGCCGGCGATGGATGACGACGGGAATGAACAGAAACAAAATGTTCAGGTCCAAATCACGTGGCGCTCGCTTTGACAGTTGTTGTTTTGAAAAGCGCTCTTAAAATAACCCGACTTGACTATAAGCGGTGAGCGTGGGCGAGTCGTATACTGCAGCCGATCAGATTTTCTTCCTTCACCATCTGCCAGGACGTGACGAGCGGCTGCAGCGGATCTTTATCCATCCTGTTCTCTCTCCATCGGGAGTCAGGTTGTTATTTTCGAAGGGGAAACGAGTCGGTTCGTCTGGTGACATCTTGAGCTCTGTCGCTCTGACATTACGACACACTTAAAGAGCGGCTGATGTGTGTTTGCTGCAGTGGTTCACGGCGTGCTGCAGGGTGTGACGCGACCTCGCTGCGAGGGGGGTTTCAGGATCTAAAGAATGTGTGTTTTCACCGACAGACAGTCAGACAGGGAGGGAGGATGTTTCAGAGCTCGTCATGGACTCAAACCTGCTGTCTGCTTTGACTCACTGAATGTGGGAGGACGATGCAGAAATAGTCGGATCTTCTGTCGTTCAGTTTGCTGCCTCTGAACAGTTTCTTCATTGTGTGCGTGTCTGTTTTGTGAAGTTTCATTTCAAAGTGACCGTTTGTTATTTTGATCTCCGTCCTCCATATATGAAGACGTGACTCATATCTTCCAACAAACAGATTAAAAGGGCGTTTACTTACTTTTTAATTAAACCAACATTGCGAACACATAACCAGCTGCTACAGATCGGTGTGAGCGTAACTGAATCACACTCACCTTGCCGGACTCCATCAGCGGCAGACTGTGAGGAGAACCTCTCTCCACCAGCCGAACCCTGAAACACACAAACGGTCAGACTTTCTGAACAGCGAGGAGGAGGACGGCGACACGGTGACGGACTGCAGGTACCTGTCATGTCGCAGCGCTCTCATGTCCACGTACACCGTCGTGGGGTCCGGTCCTGAAGTGCCCTGCAGCCAATCACAACACAGACAGAGTGAGCATGTGGTCACCAGAGAGTCACATCAGGGAGACACGGAGGTCAGTTCAGTTCGTTTAAAGGGAGGGAGGGTTTTCTGTCTCTGGTTTAGATCGTGGAGGGTCAACGTGTTTTCTTCTGACTGACAAGTGATTTGGAAGCAAACTTCTGAAATGCAACAAAAAGGACGAGGCTTGTTTTAAACTGTTTTGGAGCAAATAAACGAGTGTATGCAAAGTTTAGTTCTGCTAGAAGTCGGTGCTCATAATGCAGGAGAGGCTGCAGAATGAAAACAAACCTCGTTGTTTGACAGCTGCTGTTAAACTTCAACGAAGAACAACGAAGAAAGGAGGCGGAAGAAGAAAAAGTAAAGAAAGACGAATGAAGAAAAAGTTGGAAAAACAAACACGAATGAAGGAGAGAAGAATAGGGAAGAAGACGAAAGTAGATGGAAGGAAGAACAAGGAAGAGGAGATGAAAAAGAGGAAGAAGACGAAAAAGAAGAAGAAGAAGTTGTGAGGAAGTATTTGGTGGATTCTTCTGTCTGGTGCTGCTACCAGCTGTGTTCTGGCTCGTTACAGGAACATCTGTCAGGAAACTATGAACTATGTGGGTGGAAATTTCATAATGCCAGAAACAACACTTTGATTCAGCAGAACGATTTTTCTATTGCAACTGTCTTCAATCCTTTTTTTTAAGGATTTAAATTTTGTTATTTAAAAAAAAGACATTTTAAAATGTTAAATATGTAAAACTGATGGAATGTAGTTTGGATCTGGAACTAATTGATCTAATAAAGAGCAAACATGATCACTAATCTGAATATAGACGGTGGTTTCACTGTTTGACAGCTTGACATCTTGTGAAGTTCTATTTTATATTAATCATTGATGAGAACTCGGACTCAGCACTTCATCCTCGTTCAAAACGACATCACCTTCATTAAAGTTTCAAGTTTTTAGACGGAGAAGTTTACTGTCTGCTGATGATTTTGACACGAGGATGATGTAAACTCAAAGTGAAGACGTGTTTTCACCTGCAGGCAGATGGCCAGGTTGACCCTGCAGCCGAAGGCCGTGCTGACGGATCGTGGATGGAGGCCAAGGTCTTTGAAGAGCTTGGAGAAGGAGTGCGTGAGCGACATCCTGGGCCTCTCCTCCGCCACCACCACGCAGGCCCGAACCCGGGACAGATCCAGACCCCGAGCCTGGACGACGGGGAGAGAAGATGTGATCACACGGAGGACTGAGGAGCAGCGGCAGGTCGACGTTTTACTCTGGTGGCTGATCGCTTTACGTCAGTGACGAGTAGAGACACAACAAGGTGTGTCTGTGTTTGGTGGAACATTCGTACTTTTCACTTTGCGTTCAGCCTTCAGTCTCCATGGTGACTTAAAGAAAGATAATCACTAAAATTAACTCTGCAGCTTCCATCAGTGACCAATCAGAGGCGGCGGTGACTTCAGCTCTCAGACGTGGCCTCGGGCCGAGCAGACGGAGACGGAGTGCGAGTTTATTACCGCTGAGCCAGAGGACAGACGAGCGCTGAAGTCAGTTAGAGACGCTCAGAGTCTGAGGATTTATCTGACAGCTCACACTCAGCTACAGGCCGAGCCCAACTGCACTGATGCATTCTGGGAAAAATGACTATGAGACACATCTATGTCTGACTGTAAGTGAGGTCAGGGCTGGTTTCACAGGTTATTAGAGGTAACCTGACCAAGAAGATCAGCTGTCTATCCAACAAAGTGGCCAAAAAACATGGGTCTTTGTTCCTGCAGTGAAGATGAAGGTAAATAAACATCCGACAAACTTCCTGTGGTTGAAAATGCTTCAACCCCTGAAGGAACAGCGTTCCAACATAGGAACACCCTTCACTAAACGAACACGCTTCGTAAAAACTAATTGTTTTTTTTGCTAATAGTTTTAAACATCAGATCTTAACAGTATATACTCACTGTTGGAAAGCTGAGACTGTCGTGATTATTTTAAAGCCCAAACACAAAGAGAAAAAGTTATTTCCAGACCATGTAATAGCCTTCTAAACTCACCATGACACAACATTAGAAAGAGCCCTCTACTGCAAGAAGCAAGAATGCCTACATACCTTCAGAGTGTTCCCTTTTTCCACAGCTGCAACGTCATGACACCATTTTTATTTCATAGTTTGCCAAGAGTCCATAGAATGGGAATATCCATGTCATTTTACCCAAAACTAGCTACAAGTGTCGAACAAGCAAGAAACCCTGCAGGGTCTTAGCTTTCATTTGAGACCAGGATTATGTTTCTAGGTAAAGAGGTTCTCAAGTTAGAAGCCTTTGAATCTCAGTAGGCGCTCTTGGAAAAAAATGACCCAAGCAAAACGCACAGACACGCCTTTAGAAAAGAAAATGGGAAAAATCCATTTTTTAGTCTTTTGACTTCAAATGTTGAGTGTAGCAAGCTGAGACCTGTGGCTGTGGTCTCATTGTGTCTGCTGTGTCCATAGACATACCTGAACCCTTATATCTTAGTCAGTTTATTGACATTTGAATTGGAGGGAAACCAAAACCTTTCCAATGGTACCGAGCACATCACTGAGTCTCAGACTATGTGGGAGCTGTCATGCTTTTAATTTCAGTATGTCGTTTTGGAAAAAGAAACCTTAAAATGGGGGCGTTCATTAAGAGGTTAAATAAGCGACATGAGAAGTGACGTGTTGTGTCGGTGGCTCGCTGACCTTGAGCGCCTCGGTCTGCAGCCCGAGTCCTTTGGTGCACAGCTCCATGACGCTGTAGGAGCAGAAGGTGTCTCGCACCCTCAGCTGGCTGACGGCCAGCAGCCACAGCGCCGGGTTGGACTCCAGCTCCACCGGGGGAATCAGGATGGACTGGTGGCCTGAGTACACGCTGCAGGAAACACAACACACACACACACACACTCTTAAACGACCTTTTTTATGGTTGCATCCAATAAAATGACTATTTATCCGTGAAATAACCAGTTGGTCTCGTTCAGAGAGAGATGTATTTTCTTGAGCAGCCCGGGAGCCAGAAATGAAAGTCGTTTATCAGAACAATCAGGTGTTAATGTGAGTTATTGTTGCTTTAATGTCATCGAGGAGGACGAGATATTCTCATTCCGAAGGTGAATTACAGTCCGCTGTATTTATAAGACATTCAGCAGCAGAAATCTGCTCTCGCCAAGTTCACAATTTACGAGCTGAGGATTTCAAACTAAACAGACCTGAGAGAAAAGATTTAAAGTCGTCCGAGTTTCACCGATAAACATCACATAAACCCGACAGTGATTCCTGTTATTAAAGGACGCCAGGCGACTTTCTGATATAAATGATAATTTGAGTGTAACATGTACCAGACAGTCTGTAATAAAAAAACAAAAAGATGAGTGCAACACGACACAGAGAAGAAGTCTCTCTGGTCTTCAGTGGTAATGCTTGAGATACGCAGCCTCTGAACATGTCGCACGCTCTACGACTGAGCTGATGCACCATGTTCACATCCCCGGACCAGCAGGATACATCTGGGATAGGGGAGTGAAAGACAGCCCTCATTACCACCACTGAGGTGCCCTTGAGCAAGGCGTTAACCCTGACTGCTCCCAGCTGCTCAGAGGCCAACAGACCAGACTGTGGTTGTACTGCAGCTTCCAGGTGTGAATGTGATCAGAACGTTCCTGAAACAGAGACCATCGCTCTCAGAGAACCTCCCGGGAATAAATGAAGGTTAAAAATGCAAAAAGCTGCAACTACACCGCTCAGAAGAAATCACACAACGAAGCAGTAGAATAACATCTCTCAGTTACGTCTGTGTTGGATACTTGCAGGTCATCTTGTTCTCTGTGTGCGGCCAAAACATAATGGATGTTGGGACAACTTTCTAAATATACAGGAGCCAGAGGAGAATACACATACAGAGAATCACAGAAATGATCAAATTCAGCTCTGAAGACCAAAATGTTCTTCAAAGCTGCAGGATTTTTTTTTAAGGACCACTGAATTTAATGTTCTCCAGAAAATCCACGACAAGAACTGGCAGAGACTCTCTGAATTGTAGGCGAGTTGGCATCAAATGACCCATAATTATAATAATGACACTTTGTCCTTATAAAAATACAGATTATTTCCATTTTTAAAGATGAACAACTCCAGCTGATGGAGACACGGACCTGCAGAGACACCAGAGGACGAAGCCGAGGCCGCAGTAGGGATCCAGACAGATGGCCACTTCTCTGGACGGGTACAGCTCACACTGCAGCTTCACCGACCGGCAGAAGGCCCCAACTGCATTATGGGACATCTGGAGGGAGGGAGGGAGGGAGAGACAGAGAGACACAACAAGACACACAAACAGACGAACAGAGAACAGGGTGGAGAGGTGGACGGTTAATCTTAAGATTCAAACTGAAGAGAGTTCTGTTTCTGTTTCTTGACAGTTGGATTTGTCAGATTCAGTTTGTGTTTTCCACTTTTACTCTTTATTAGTTGTCGTTCTTTATACAAAACCTGGATGTGCTCAGAGTTTTGCTCCATACTTGAATAAATACATCTTTCTATATCTGCTGTTTGGAGTTTATTTAAGACACTGATATCTAAAGAGAAGCTCTGAGGTTTGTCTGCCAGCCTCGAGGCTGCAGCCCCTGAACGAACTGCACTCTGTTGACTGTTGCTGCTCTGACGGCTGAATTTCCCTCCGGAATGAGAAAAAAGTACTGAATAAATGGAATAAGGAATAAGAGCAGCCGACGGGACGAGAGGCTGAAAGACGAAGATTAACGCTGAGCTGACCTGAACTCCGGCCAGCATGCCGGTCGTCGACACACTGAAGTCCAGATAGGCCAGACCGTCAGGGTTGGTGGGCTTATAGAGAGCTGGAGGCTTCTTCTTTGGCAGGTCATCTGTAGTACACACACACACACACACACACACACACACACACACACACACACACACACACACACAGATTGTTGTTTTATTGCACTCAAGAGGACAGTCTGTTGAGTTAGATTCCTCTCAGAGACATTGACCTCACGCTGAACTCACAATGCAACACAGCAGCTTGTAAGCACTTGTTGAGAGAGGTTTGAAAAAGTCCTCTTGTGGCAGATGTTTTGTTACACACGAGTACAGGAGGCCAGAACGTACTTGTTTTTGTCAAACACTGTTGGATGTACTTCTTTTTATTATTTTTTTTTGCCTAAAGGTCAAAACCAGCCTGTTTAGTCTCGTTCTCTGGTTCACAAAAAGTAAAAAATGTTAATTCTCTTGCTGACTGAATGTGCACAAAGATTACGAAGACATTATAGAGACTCCTTCCATCTGCATCTGTCTAGAAATACATGTATATTAGTACATTAGGGGTGCAAAAGGAGGAGTTCTACTAATTTGTGAACAAACTGGTATAAAGTCTGTTGTAGCTCAAGAGGAAGATGTTTTGTTTCACCTCACAGCTGGACTGAGTAACTTTGCAAACTGCCAGTAAAATGTAGGAAGAAGAAGAAAGTCAGCGAGTAAACTGGAAGGAAAATCTGCTTCTTGGGGGTCACTTTAAGTTTGAGGGTAAAAAGTTAAGATTCAGGACTAAAGAGACGAGGTTTCAGTGTGTGTGTGTGTTGGAGAAGCTGCTGTACCCGTGTCGAGGACAGGAGGCCAGTTCCTGATGTCCACAGTGGCCGTGGCCTCCTTAGAGCGCAGCAGCTTACAGATGACCGCCGTGGTCATCACACAGGCCGAGTGACTGACCTGCAGAGAGGGACGGGGAGTATCTCCAGGTTAGAGTTACATCAGAATAATATTACTTCAATTCTGAGCTTTTTACTGCAGTTTTCTGCGTCTCAAACAGACACTTGTGCCGATATGTCAGTAAAATAGACGAAAGAACTCATAAAAGTTCTGACCTCGACGATCATCTTGACGGTGGGCAGCGTGGTGGAGATGTTCTGAGGGTGAGGCGGTCGCACCGTGATGGGAACGCAGCCGGCGTACAGGCTGCCGTAGAAGGCTGCGATCAGGTCAATACCTGCAGGACACACAGAGGGAGAGGAAGTGTGAGCGCTCAGTTCAGTTTCAGATCAACATCTAAATGTTCTTCTGTTGACAGTTCCTCTCTCTGACCTGGTGGGTAGACCAGAGCGACGTGGTCTCCTTCCTGCAGACCTCCTCTCTCCATCAGCAGGGCCGCCACTCGCTCCGCCCTTTTATGGAGCTGCAGGCAGGTGAGGGAGCTGGACACCGCCCCCTGCAGGAGGAGGAGGAGAGGGAGGATAGAGGATGGTCTTCTTACAATTCAACATTTTATATATTCAGGTTTAATATAGATTTTCGTCAGCGTGCTGCAGCTTATATAAGCAGGGATTAGCAGCGGCACAGCTGAGAGACTGATCTGCTGTAATTTGGCGAGGTGTGTGTGTTGTTACCCGGGAGCTGAGCAGCGTGTAGAGGACGTGGTCCGGTGTGGTCTGAGCTCGCCACTGCAAAACCTCCGACAGGAACAAGAACTGAAGCACACAATCAGAGCAGCAGGTTATCACACTGCAGGGTTCATCACTCTGAGATCATTCAGTTTTATTTACTGGCTTTTACACACACTTTGCTGTGTGTGTGTGTTTGAGAAGATAGATAAAAACAAACCCAATTAAACAGAAACAAGCAACTTTTTAAGTAGTGAAACTTGACTCCAGGTTAAAGGAACCTTTCTGATGAACAGTAAATGTGCATCAAACATGTTTACAAGGGCCGTAAAATGATGAATTTCTACTGACATCAGCACATCAGGTAGTAAAAGTTTTATGAAGACAATAAAGTGTCTGTTTCATCCATGAGTGAACAGTTCTTTAGTTTCAAACATGATATTCAGCATTTCTGCTGAGTTTCTACTGTCAGTATATTTTAATCAATATTAGAGAAAAAGTGAGGCGATAAAAAACGAGCTGTCAAACTTTATAAACGTTATGACCAGATCACTGATGATGAAACTGAAACCTTTTCTACATCGCACAATTAAAAAGTGATCGGCCGGTTTATAAAGTTGTTTATGATTGAACTCAGTTGGAACAGCTGATATATCTCAGACCGTCAGCTAAAGAGTTTCTCTATAATGTCAACTTTTCAATCAGCGACTCATAAACTCTCTGAACTTGACTTTAGCTTTTTAAACGTCTGCAGATCTGAATTTTAAAACATGCTTATACTCCATATTTATCGATAAATAAAAGGGAAAAACACTATTTATATGCTCATGGTATGTTCTTGTCCTACGTGTGTGTGTGTGTCTCACCTGGTCGTTGTCGTCAGTCTGTCCCAGGTCTCTGCCGCTGGCCTGAGCGATCCTCTTCCCTGACACCAGATTCCCCACCATCACAGAGGCAGGTCCGATCTCTGCAGCACACACACACACACACACACACACACACACACACACACACGCACACACACACACACACACACGATCAGCACATCAACAGCTATAACACACCACGTACCGGCACCAGTACACAGAGCCACTGACAGGTGGATCTGGACTTGTGTTTGTTCCCACCTGGTTGTTTCTGCCGGGGTTTGGGCAGGTTGGTGACGCAGGTGTGGGGGCACATGAGCACGTTGCAGGGGTGCAGCCCCCCCTCCAGGTACAGCTGCTTGATCTCTGACAGGTGAATGCCGCCCAGGGGAGTCTTGGGCAGAGTGTTGGCCGGGACCAGAGCCAGGCAGAACACGCCCACGCCGTGGATGCTGTCGATGGCCTGAGAGGAGGACAGACGGATCACCCGGTGATCAGGAGTTATTGTGAAAATCTGGGTTTTATTGTGAAATGTAGTTTTCAAGACGATCCGACTGTGATAGTTTCCTTTTCCATTTTTGATGTTTACTTAATAGAAAACAGTTCAGTGACAATACATTTAACATTTTACCTGTTTTACGTCTCTTGTACAGGGTTCGTACACATTTTTCAAGGTCAAATTCAAGCACTTTTCAAGCACTTTTAAGGGTAATTTTCAATATTTTCCAGCACCTTATTGCTGGGGTAAAGTACTTATCTACAGGAATATATATACACTCATGATTTTATTCTTCACGTTTTATCACAATTATGTACATTATATTATGCTGTAAATCAAAAATTATGTTTCATAATAGCAAAAACTTCAGAAATTAATTATCCAGTCTGATCCCAATTTTATGAGAGACACAGAGTTATAATGTCAAGCACTTTCAAGCACTAAAACTAAAATCCAAGCACTTTTCAGACCTTGAAAACACAACATTCAAATTCAAGCACTTTCAAGGATTTCAAGCACCCGTACGAACCCTGCTTGAAGTGTGTTTAAAGTTTAAATACAGTCATTAAATGTATTCTGTATATTTCTTTTTGTATTGTATTTCATTTGGCACTCATACATAAGTCAAAGAGCCTACAGCAACGTTGGCACTTAAATGCTTGTAAATAAATTATACGCACTTTAATCATGTGATTTATGATCAATAATCGATCTTACACTCTGCTAGTGTTGCTGAATTAATCTCATGTTTCAGTCCAGGGTGATTCAAAGTAAAGAATGCGAGTCTGAGCAGACGAACACAGCTGCTCGTCTCAAACGTCCGCGGCTCTCCCTGTTCGCGTCGAGGCTTCAAGTAAAATAAAATGTAACAGCAGATGTCGGGTTGTTACCATGGAAACCCTTTGATTAGGAGAGAGTTTGTTCTCACAGTCAGTTTAGATTCTGCTGCGCACGAAGCAACGAGGGACACAAGAAGTGAATGAGGGTGAGGTTGGGAGTTCGACACCCAGAGACGTGAACCGACCTGCAGCACGCGGCTCATCCACTGGAAGCTGTCCTCCTCGGTGGAGTCGGGTCGCTGCTCGGCCACCACCACGATCCTCTCGTCCCTCAGCACCGTCACAGAGAACACGGCTATCCTGCAGGGACGGAGCAGGAAACATCCGTCAGAGGGCTGCCCTCAGCTTCACCTCATCTTCAAAGTACCATAAAACCGGCTCATGTGCCGGACTGACAAATTAGAGATGGATACTGATCAGTCCGCCTCGTCTGGAGCTCTAAGGCCCCTTCGTACGTGGAGTGAGAGGACTTATTTAACAGCATCAGACCTGCAGTAAATCAGCTCGACACCCTGACATGATTTTTATTATCTCAGAGGTGAATTTAACAGTTTGTTATCGTCTCGTCCTCGCTGGCGATCACGGCCGCGACGACACGACAATAAGGTTTATAGTGAAACTGTTAAATATTCTTCCTCCGTGTGATTGATGAACAGCTGAAAAATATTCATACTGCAATTTTGGATCCCTGTTTTATTTTATTTTTATTTCGAGATGCACTCTGTAGTTTTGGGGAAGAAGTTTTAATCAGGATGATGGAAAAACGTGTGTATTATTTCCAAATAGTGGAGTTTAAAGCGTCTCTGTAACTCACAACAGGATCGAGGTGCAAAAACTGCAGCTGCTCGTCGTTGAATGAGGAGGCAGTTCATGCAAAATACAAAGACGACCAGCCAAATGTCTCATCACAGCTGCAGTGTTGTGTATAAAAACCACAGTGCAGCATGATGCACCGAAATAGAAGAAAATGGAAATACCGAAGTAAAGTACAAGTACATCAAACGTGTACTTAAGTGCAGTACTTCACTGTGAGCTTGGACCTTAAATAACTCTTGAAAGCTGTCAGCTAAAAGATGAATTTCCTCCTCGGTGGCCGTGGACACAATTAAGCTTCGCTCTGTTACTGTTTCTGGATTCGTCCACTATCGCTCTACTTTATTAGATTCATTATGTGCAGGGTGAACGCTCATTTATCAGGGTGACAGTGAACGTTCCAGTGTCGGACATCTGGCTGGTTTTCAACTGCTGTCGATAGAAATGATGTGAAGAACTTGCCAGTCTCTGCTCCGCTCCGCTCACAGTCCCGCCCTGATCGATAGAGATCTTTAGGATTTAATCAATACTTCTCATACTGATACTCCTCATCAGCTTTTTAATATTATGAAATAATTGCTTTTAATAAAAGATATTATTTTAAACATGACTAAGCTCAGAACAGAAACAAATGATTTAAACTCTCTTTAAAAATCTCAGAGGAAACAAACCTTAAATGTGAATAAACTAAATAATGTTCCTGATAAAAAAACACGGAGACATTAACAAAGAAGACGTTCACATCCTTCCTCCCGGCTCGCTCTCACCTGCCCCTGTAGACGAATTTCATTGGCTCCACAGCCAGCGCCGTGGCGACGATGTCGTCGGCGTTGTGCCTCCGCCCGCTCACCATGATGAGTCCGTCCATCTTACCGGTGATGAAGACGAGGCCGCCGGGGCCGATGAAGCCGAGCAGGCCGGTCCGCACGAAGGCGTACTCGCTGACCAGCCCACCGCTGGCGCTCACCGGGTAAACCTGCAAACACACACAGACAGACAGCGACTAATCCATCAAACCATCGCTTCATGAGTACAGTACCTGAGTAAATGTACTCAGATACATTTCATCATCTTGGTGTTAATGTTGAACACAAAGACACCAACAATCATGTACACACACACCTCAAAGGTGTTCTTGGTCATGCCGGTGAGGCCGTAGTAGGAGGTGCCGGTGGCGATGGAGCAGACACAGAGCTCGCCGATCTCATCGGTCTGACAGAGCTGAGGGACGCCTTCTGGTTTCACCACACACGCCAGGCCTGACGGGGCGAGAGACACAGACACAAAGAGAGAGAGAGAGAGAGAGTTAACACCTTCATCATCACAAGGTCACACCAGAACCAGAACCAGCACCGAGTCAACGCTGCATTCAGGGTCAGAGTTAGAAGTCAGAATGTCCCTGAAATGAGCAACTTGAAGTCATATTGAAAACTCTCCCGTCTTCGTTGCTTCTTTCAGGCGTTGGAAAGTGAGACTCAGCTCGCTCTCTCAGTCCTGAGGAGAGAGAGAGCTCCTAAAATTGGACATTGATGAAAAGGAGAGGCCGCACATCGACACACCCTCCAAACTCATTTTACGATTTAATGGACTTAATGGATTTTTTGCCATTCAGTGCGTGACGACGGTGAAGGCCGACAGTTTAACTCTCAGAGGAACAGAGCGGACAGCTGGTCACAAACCTACAGCCTCCGTACAAGAACACACACATAAGAACCAGAACCATCACTGTACTGCACATACATGTTCATCAATAATCATAACGACCTTAATCTGTTTTATGAACCTCAATTTGTTGATGTTACATTGAATGTCATTCACAACATCTTCAATTAAATGAAATAAGAAGTGTGTTGCAATAAAAAGACATCTTTTAGATTTCAGTCGGGGAATATCTGATCAGACTTTTGAAGCAAGTTTCCAGTTCTTGCCTTTTTTTTAGTTATTTCTGATGCTTTACACACATTTCAGTTGTCACTAAAACAGTTTCTCACCTCCTGGTGCGACGGTCCCGACGTCCTGCACGGTGAGCACTGACAGACGCTCCTCCGTGTCGACCCTGACGACCCCGTAGGTCAGACCCTGCATGGACAGGACGCCTCGGCCTGGAGGCTGACTGCTGTCCTCCACGGGCCTGAACACAACACAGACGTGGAACATTGTTCACCTTCGTTTAACGCCTTTTAGTGGCTCCAGAGGAAGCTGCATGCCGTCTGATAAACTGCCTCCAGTGATGTCACACAGTGTATTGTGGGTAATGTAGGCTTCAGGTTTTTAAAAGCAGTCAGTTCACTTCACTAACACTGTTGGACTCATTGTGGACAGTTTAAAAACAGATGATCAGAATTAAAACAGCAGAGAAATTTCACCTTTATATCACACACATTCTTCTTCCTTCTCAAAGTCTGGCGCCTACATTACCCACAATGCAACTGAGCCACTGAGTAACATCACTGGAGGCAGTTTATCGGATCTGTTTATTGATCTGTGATTGGTTGATGAGTGAATGTAGGTGCAGACAGGCTCCTTCTGTGAGGAGTCTGTGTGCTGCAGAGGGAAATGATCTGGATTCTCTGTGTGAATTTGTAAATTCGCGATTATGTGTTCACAGCATTTGCATACGTGAGTGAGTCTGAGACTGTTTGCATATTTGTGCTTCTGTGTAGGTAAAGCCAGGTTGTGTGTGTGTGTGTGTGTACCTCCTGATGGCCACAGTCAGGGCCTCGGGGGAGCTGGCGCAGGGACAGATGACGTCGGCTCGCAGGCCTTTAGTCTGAAAGACGTTGAGGAAGGCGTCGCAGGAGGAGATGGACCCTGACGGACACAAACAGCCACAAACTGTCACAACGGGTTCAACCAACCTCAGACGTCAGCTGCAGATTGAACATTATGTCTCTCTGGATGACGTCAGAAAACACCGATGGTTGTCAATGTTTCATCCTCAGTAACTTCATGACTGATGACCTTTTGCTTGTTTTCTTTGCTCTGTAGAAATCTGGTCAAAGTACTCACATTCTTTACTTTAGCAAATATAAAACACAACCGTGTCAAAAATACTTCATCACAAGTAAAACTCCTGCAAAAAAATACAGCAAAATATCATTAAAAATAAAAATACTTCTGCAGAAAAACATCCCCAGTTTGCTAGTTTAGTCCACTGGTTAAACTCCTCGGGGTTAAAGGCTCTATACGTGAGATTTTACACAATGATAAAGCAAAGCACTTTTGCTCCATAAAGATATATGGGAGTAATGTCATCCTGACCAGAGACTAAAGTCATATTTCCTGTGTGTGTTGTGATCGAAGCTTCTCTGTTGTTTGTTTAAGACGCGAGGTGCACCCACGTGAATGTTACTGGATGAGGATTTTTTGCTACAAGCTGCTAACAGGCTCCAACTCGACTCTGAGCTGTTTTTTATTCTCCACTGCAAGAAAATAACTTGACTGGTTACAAGTTATAAGTCTCCAGCTACTTCAGTTGTTCAGCAGAATGCTGCCACTCTTTTTTGCTGTGAAGCCCCAGAAATGTCTCGTGGACTACGAAACTCCACCTGACTTTCCTTCAGCGTGGAGGGTGAGCGGACAATGACTGAATTCTTAATTTTGGGTGAACTTCACCTTTAATGGGGTTTAAACATGAATAACTCTCATTATGGAACAGAAAGTTACATCGTTCCCTGGTTTCTCTTGGCTGTATTTCAGCCTCGTTTCAACTCCAGCTGAGCTGAAAACCATTTATTGTACCAAATGTGCAGAGTCCGACACATCCTGCTCTATTCCTGTAAAGTGACCCAGTTTCCTGACTTCCCAAGAGAGTTTATCCATTTCTCTGACATTCTCTATCTCAGATACACCTCTCTAAACTCCCCCTGTTAGTGAAAGAGCTCTGCAGCGAGGCCGAGCGTGACCTTACAGGGGTTTGATCCGTCGGCCACCAGCAGCATGCGCAGCGAGCTCAGGTTGATGTCCTTCTGGTCTTTGTGGGCCACCAGAGCCCAGTGCATGTCTCTGGACTTCACACACGCCACCTTAGCTGGAGGGGGAGACGCACACACACACACACACACACACCACAAGGAGGCAGACACGGAGAAAATTAGCATTTAATCTATTTGACAGGCAGGTGAATGGAGAGAGTGGACTGAGCTGAGTGGCAGGTGGAGTGTGAGTCTGACCTTTGTACTGGCAGACTTTCTGGATCCATGACAGAGGGTTGACCTTCATCAGCGAGTAGGGGACGCTGATCACGTGCATCATGTTCATCACACTCTGCACGGCGCACACACACACACACACACACACAATGACGTTGTAAAATTGAATGGTGGAAGGGTTTTATTCATTCTTTTACTTTTAAATGTCAGGCAGCTACAGAGCTCCAGACCAACTTTTACACCGGCTGCACGAGTGTGTCCACATTTTTCATTCAGGTGCATCAGCCTACATGTTAGCTTCAATTCTTAACCCAGGTTGTTAATGTTTATTAAAAGGAATAAAGGTTCATTTGAATCACAGAATGCTCAACAAGAAGTGCTGATGTTTAAAGTGCTCGACAAACTTAAATAAATCAAACTCAAGTTAACTCCGATTGGGGAAACATAAAAAAACACGCTCAGTGAATTTGTCATGTGGCTACATGTGACAAAATCTACATTTTTGATTTCACATTTCTATCACACCTTTATGAGTAGACAAAGTTAATTAAAATAAATCACAAACGTAAGTGTAACACACTGTGAAAACTGAGAATTTAAACAGTCATTTTCATATTTATATTGACTATATAAAGTGGCTGCAACGTGTCACTACAGGGCTGCTGTTTTTCATCTTAAATCTATATCACACCCCGGCACCCTGAATTATCCTTTTTTGGATTTTGAATTTTGCACATTTCTGTTATTATTTGTGTCTCTTTTGCAAGTTGTTATTATCATCTAAATACTCAAATACAGAATTCAATCTGTAACAGCGCTAATGTAGCTACAACACTTTGAAGGACATCATTTGTTTTAGATTTATACTGATCTTGTGATTTTCCTGCCTTCACTGATTTGAGTTGACTGTGAAAAGCAAACAGTAGCAGGCAGGTCTTACCGTCAGGATGCCGTGCCACAAGCCCACATCCTTCTTAAAGTCTAGGACGTTCACTATGGTCTCGGCTGCAGACAGAGAAGGAGAAAGAACGGATTAAATGTTGACCTGCAGACTGAACCAGGTGTGTGTGTGTGTGTGTGTGTGTGTGTGTGTGTGTGTGTGTGTGTGTGTGTGTGTGTGTGTGTGTGTGCGTACCCTCGGTGTAGCTGCAGGACTGGGTGAGAGCCTGGCAGTGTGTGAGCAGAGCGATCCTGGTCACGGTGACGCCCAGAACGCTGCCGTCCTTACAGGTTTTATACTGAGAGAGAAACAGCAGACGGATCAGATTTCTCTTTTTCATATACACAGAAAATAAATATATGATCATGTCAAGCAGCAGCCCAGTGGTTGGTGAGGCGACCAGAAGAATGTCAGTTTAAATCAACAGACAGTTTGAGGTCAAAGCTTCTGTCCGTGTGTCCACAATGAAGACAACGCTTCATCATGATCGTGTGCTGGCTCACCTCGATGTAAGCAGTGTCGTTGTTTGCGTCTTTGATGTGAGGGAACCAGTCTCTGGGAGGTTTGGAAAGGTGCTTCGACTCCGTAACAAACCACAGCAGCTTGGGCCAACCTGCAGCGACCGTGAGACAAAGAGACGCAGAGAGAAGTTTATATATGTGAATACTCAAAACTGATAAAAGAGACTCAGTGGACAATAAAAAAAAAAATTAAAGTAAAAGAAGGAAGGTTTGTCTCAAAGGACAACCTCCCTAATGGAACAAAGAGACACAATGTTTTTTATAAAAAGAAAGAAGAAACTTATTGTAAAACATTCACAGAATTAACAAGAAGGCACAAATAATTACAAATCTGTCAAAGACATCGATAAAGTCTTCTTCTTCTTCTATCACTCAGGACGGATGTAAACAGACTCTTTCATTCACACATGCACAACACACCGTCAGTTAATCTCAGACATCATTCTGACAGAAACAAACTCTAATTCACTTCCCAAATTATAATTATCAAAGCACAAGATTATTTTTTACACCTGTCGTTTCACGGTCAACATCTCACAACACAACAACAGATAAATGTGTTGAAACTACTTCTTAATGCTCTTGAGTTTTTCGTTGAGACTTTAAACAACACTCGTTCTCTTTCTCTCCTCGTATCGTCACCGTGTGCTGTGACGCAGACTCCCCTCCCCCGCACACACACACATCAGGCCTTTACAACCCGCTGATGATTGATGATTCTCACTCTCACCTTTGAACTGTGGGATCTCTCCTGTTGCACTCTTGGGCAGACCCTTGTGGCAGGCATCGCTGGTCAGCGCCACGGTAACGCCGCAGCTGCCCAATAGGAATCCAATCTGCTGGCTGCCGGCATCCTATTGGACGATACAGAGTGGGGGAGAGCAGACCTCTGTGTTCACTTGGTCACCAGAAAATATGATTATACCCTTCTTCACATTCTCACTTTCAATAAATTAATTTAAACATTGGACTAAGTGGACTCCGTATTCCACTGAGTGCTGCGGTGTTTCATCTACTTCTACAAAGACATCACATTCACACACACACACACACAACACAACACAACACAGGTGCTGGTCGCTGCTGCACTGTTTCTGCAGCCAAAACACACGTTTTATGGAAAATCCTGCAGCACAAATGCAGAATGGGGGAAGGGGTCCATGAGAGTCAGCCGGCGTGCAGCAAAAAGCATTTTGTTCTGCAGCAGTAATGAGCGTGTTACCATGCTGACCCAATGCAGAGAGAAGCAGCCACGTCTCACAGAGAGGCCACAGAATAGAAAGTCCTTTAATTAAAGCATTTTGTTTTTCTGTCACAGACTCAGGCTGAAAGCTTTCTGTCAAAGTGGGAATGTTCCCGCTGACATGTTGGGTCCCAGGAGGTGTTGGCACCGAGATCAACAGCTGAAACCTGACTGATGACAGTATGTCTGTGACTGATGGCAGGGCAGCAGGAGGGCTTGTTTCTTTCCTGTCAGACTTGTTAAGTTTCTGACATGTTTTTCTACAGACAGGATTATTTCCACAGATGTACTTGTTGATGTGAAACAGCTGAGACCAAAGATAAAGCATCGTCTCAACAGTGTGCAGAGACGCGGAGATGTCCGTGTAAGAAGAACTGAAACAACACAGAGATGTATAAACGATGTTCCCAGTTCATTTTCATTTGCTCCTGAATTCTGAAGCACTTTGTTAAATCTGTTTCAATATAACTTAATCATCTTTCTGATGTTTAATAATGATGATGGAGATGTTACTGCGATGATGCTTTACAGGTAAATGTACAGACACTGTTAACAGCCACGGCTGCATTTAACGGTCGCGTGTAACGATGACTGAGATTCATAAAACAGAATCAGGTGCGTGCACAGTTTGGAGTTTGGAGGTGAAGGACAGACGTGGCCCGAAAGGATTAACATTACAAAATCAAATCACCTGACGTCCCATCGAGAAACTAATCCTGTGGAGTAATGTCAAACTGAAAACTAAAGGAAAGGGACTGGAGAGCAGCAGCGATGGCTGCAGATGAGCTACAGACAGCCGGGTGATGAGGTGTGACATTTTTACGATGTGAAAAACGTTGAGGTGGATTCCAGGAAGTACCTTGCGACTCAGGGGGACCTCTATAGGGACGGGGACCACCTCAGCCAGCAGACAGCCGTAGAAGGCCACCATGAAGGCCACAGGGTCGTTGTTAGGAAACACCAACGCCACCTGAGACAGGAGAGGGAAGACGATCAGTGGTGTGTTTCAAATGTCAGAAAATTGGTTAAAAAAAAAGCCAGCAGACAATTAGCTTAACCTAGCTTCAAGACTGAAAACAGGAGGAGTCACGCTTTCATGAACAGATGAATCAGGTGAGCTTTAGACGTGACTGTAGGAGGCCAGGTGAGCTGTTTCCACCAGTTTACAGTCTTTATGCTAAGCTAGGCTAAAAGACTACTCTCATGGCTGCAGCTTCATGAGAGTGGTGTCACAAAGACGTTTTACATCTGGAGAACAACATCTGGAGGGGAAGAGATCCCTGCAGAACTACAATACCTCATTATGAAGCTGTTAACTGCAGCCTCTGTGATTTGGATATTTCACTTTGCAATATTATATTTTAGTTCTTTCACAGCCAAACAAAAACAGCTTGCCTTCAACAACTTAAAAACCCATGCGACATATAATTAAACACATATAATCAGGTTTTATAAACGAAGGTCTAACAGCGCTGCTTCAGTGAGACGAGCACAAAGACCAGAACCCAGAGCCTGTGTGAGGCGGTGGAGGAGTGTGACTCACCCGATCACCCGGTCGCACCATGGGCTCCTGCTTGCTGCCCAGTTTGTGGAGGATGTTGTAGGCGAGCTTGATGCTGCGAGACCACAGCTTTCCTGCAGGGAGCAGGACACAGGATACATAAGTGTGTGTTCGTGTGTGTGTGTGTGAGAGAGTTCACAGGATATGAGCGTGTGTTGTTGGACTTCTATTTTGAGGCCAGTCGATAAAAGAAAAAAAACTCCCTCAAGTGACGACATTATAGAGTTTTCAGCAGATCTCTAGAGAATCAGTTTTGTTTTATGGTGGATTATTCTTCTGCTTTAAGTGATGTCTAATGCAGGATGTTAAAAACAGAAAGGAACTCCCTGCTGACAGTGCTGCACACCTGTCTGCCACCAACACTCTGGCTTCAGGTTATCGGTAGAAACACAGATGCAGACTGTGATGTCTAAGACTTCCAGCTAACTTTTAAAACTTCTTCATCTTGTCCTGTGGTTGTGTCTCGCTCGGCTACACTGCTACAGCGCACCCCGCGACTACCAGAGGAGCTGCTCCATCGATCTGTAAGCTCTCAGAAAATGTGCAGAAATACAAACAAAGTACAGACAGAAGGCTCCGTCCATATCTGTGCATTGTGAGCATAAATGAGCCTTTAAGATTAAAAAAGTGCATCTATTCCCCAAACTTTTGCATACGGAATACTTAATTTTAATTATGTAGCCTAATAACACAGAGAAAATATATAAAGTGCGTTGGTTCAACACATTTAAACAGGATCTGTCCCAGAAGGTTCGTTTTGTATCCGAACAGTAGAATAAACTTTATTATCTCATTTCACTGCTGCACAATGAAACACTGTAAATGACTGACGGAGCTGCAGCAGCGTCTGGTTACCGTATGTGAGGACGTAGAGGGGCTTCCCTGCCGTGTCCAGACTGGTGAGGCAGGGGGCTTTGGGGGAGATGGTTCCCCAGCGTTGGAGCGCAGCCTCCAGTGACGGGGGCCAGTTGGTGACCACACCCAGCGCCTCGCCGCGCACCGGCATCATCTCCGCCCCCTCGGGCCGGGGCTGGTTCGGGTCCGGCTGCTGGACTGGAGATGAGAGGACGGATAAAGTCATGAGTGCACGGCTCACAAACCTTTACTACTCACAGCTTGTTTGCTGTTATTCAAAACACCACATGGAAAGATTAAGCCGAGGCCGGTGGCAGTGAGACAGCTGTAGAGAACCTGGAATCACACTCAGACACACCGATAATTAATAAGGTGAACACAGATGCGGTGTGGAGATGTGTAAAATGTGTGACTGGACAAGTGATTTAGTTTCAGACGGCAGAGAGGAAGGATTCAACATAAAGCCTCTGTCATAAAATGTGGATCCAGAGTGAATTAACCACCACATGAACCCAGTTATTTACAACAAATGTTCAGAAAACCGACAAAAAATAACTCAATAACTAAAAAACAAGATTTGTGACTGAACTGAGGAGACAAACACAGAATCAGCAGTCAGATGGAGAAAGCAAACAGCAGAGCAGCTTCAGAGATCTGTGGGCTGCAGATTCCTGAAATATACGTCCATACATAGTTGGTGAAGAACTTTGTGTTCTATATGAGACGGGCTGATCATCATCTGGTTCCTGTTATCTGTTCCATATGTCTCTTCAGATGGAAATCATTCTTTACACTGACACCAGGGCGTGTGACAGACATCTCTTAGTGGAGACTTTTTTTGCAGTCAGAAGTTATGAAAGGCTCCACGTTTCCACAACCTCGGACACTTTTTACATCAAAACAACCAAAAAGCTTTAAGTGAACTTGTGGATTTCTCTGGTTTGAACTTTGTTGAAAACATGAAAGTACACAACTAAACAAAATCTATGAAAAAAGGACGGGTCATTTAAGACATTTAATGCCGAGTTTAATAAACAAGTAGCGGAGCGAGCCGGTTCAGACCGGCTGCAGTGCTTCCGCCCATTCCTCACTCTCTGCTTCGTCTATCCAATACATCCTCTCTGTTTTGCACTCTATCTAAGCTGTCCAGCTCCAACTCTGCTCTGCTTCGCTGCTCTAAAAGTATCACTCCGACCTTCACTGATGCTGATGCTTAGCTTTATTAAGCCTCACCAACCACCTCAGCATCCAGCCGCAGGCTCTGACTTCAGTCCCGGGAGGACTGCTATCATCACTCCTCAGTCGTTCTCTCCATGCACAAATGAGCACTGCAGGGAGTGATGAGGCGGTGAGCCGAGAGGGCCAACATGCAGCAACTGTGCTACAGCGCTGTAATAACATGTAAATAAATGTTTCTATGTGAGCTGACTGACTGAACTCTATTTAACTGCATGTTTCTGAACTCAATCGGTCGTGATTTTCTGTTTTCTCTCTCCCTTTGCGTTAAGCTGCTGTACAGCAATGTTTGTTGTGGAGGTTTGTTGAAGTACTCAGATGCTTTACTCAAGTAAAAATACTAATACAGCAGTCCTGAATTACTTACTTACAGATCCAGTCAGTTAGTTACTTAAGCAACAGCACTACAGCTGCAACGATCGATGGATTGGCATATTTTCTTAGAATAAAAGTCTAATTTCTCTGATTCCAGCTCGTTTAATGTGAATGTTTTCTGGTTTCTTTCCTTCTCTATGACAGTAAACTAAATATTTTCGGGTTGTGGACGGAAAATATTTGAGGACGTCATTTTAGGGCCTCGCTTTTACGATGTTGCTCAGTCTGACACCAAGCACAATGTGTTCCAGAACAGAGGCACTGTTTACCCCGGTCAGTTTCTCCAGGTAACAGGGGAACAACTGGAATAACAGTGGAAACTCTACACTGCAAACGAGAGAAGATCTCCACTGATGGAGGAGGCAGAGAAGGTGAAGAGTGAACGCACGGACATTCTCTCGATGGAGAGCGCAAAAAACGTATTTTTGAATTAATCACTTGTTTGTTTTTTAACTAAAGCTGTCAGTTAACCATATGGGAAAGATAAATTCTATATCCTTTTAAATGAAATGGAATAGATGTGACATGAAAAGTCTCCAGGAAGGTGCTTCTCCTCGAGTAAATGTACTTTTCTGCCACAAACTTTTGCACTCATGCAGTGAAACACCTGCAAAGAGTTGTGTCCCCTCTCACAAAAGCTTGTTTTACATCTTGATGGAATGAGGTGAACTGAAGCTGAACACCTGAGCACACAATTAATCATTCTATGAAAGGAAATCCTCCATGACTCCCAAGTATGAAGACAGATTGGATGACACACTGTAACTTAAATCATGCGTCGTGCAGAATCAAAGGCGGTTTCTAACCCTCAAGAAGTTCGTCAAAGTCATCGACAAAGAACTCTCGTAGTGGAGGTCTGCGAGGCTGCTTCAGCGTGTTCACGAGCTGCTGGATTTTAGCTGACACGCGACTGCTGACTGGAACACCTGTGAAAACCCCAGACACACACACACACACACACACACACACACACACAAACACACACGCACACACTGAGTGAGGAGGATGACTTGGGCTAATTCTGCACAGTGGAAAATAAAAGCTCTGTCTTTGTTTGCAGGACAGTCCTCATCATCTGAGCAATAACAAAACCGCAAGTGTTACGGTAAGTTTTGTTAGCTAGAAGTTCAAATGTCTCGAAGGCTTCACGGAGAGGAACTGAAAATAGTCCTTCCAGCTGGAACGGACCAGACTGTGTTTGTTCTGAACAGCTCTCAGTTTTCTAACTGTGACTGCGTGATTGTGAAGCATGCTGAAAAAGAACAGCATCGCTTCAAAAACAATGTGTGTTTAAAAAAAAAAAAAAGTCCAATCTGTTCATCCAAGGGAGTGACATGAACGGAGATGGTGTAATTGGTCAGTTCTCTAAGGCGGTGGTCCAATTTGAGGAGGTTCTATTTTTGTCGGCATCTTTACTCAGAGGCTCCAGTCGGGAGCAGGCTAAAGGTGTGACGGTGTCTGACACAGCGCAGGAAATGACTCTTACCATCGCCCGTCTCCATGCGCTCTGCGTTGCCGTACTTCTGCGTGTTCCTGGCGATGGTTCCCATATTGGCCATGTGGTGACGCTCGGTGTGGGAGTGGGACGAGTCCGATGAGTAGCCCGTCACATCCGGGGGGGCCGAGTGGTTCTCTGAAGCAGACGGATGGATTGAGAGCAATGAGAGAGGTAGACAGAAACTCAACAAACAGCCAGTGTTGACTCATTGTTCATATTTATCACTGTGGTCTTTGTCAAGTGATTCGTTTAATTGCTCTTCTGGACAATTAAACAACAATACGATGGTCCTTTTCTTTGTGAATGTGGGTCACATCCCTGGCAAACACATACGTGAGCGAGGTCTGCATGGCGGGAGATCTATTCAGTACAATACCTGTTCCAAAACAATACTTCCTTTGTTTACTCATGATCAAATTAAAGCACATTTTATGATACAAAGTGTACGATTTCTGCACAAAAACTGCTTTTAATCAGACGATTTTGGAGACACAAAAATCCGGAAATAAACAAAGCTAATTATTTTTTAGAAGAAGCTTGTGAATGTCCTAAAATCAAACGCTAAGAGAGTGTGGAGCACATTCAAAGGGTTTTAACAGATGCACTCACTGAAGCTGGATCACTCATCAGATCTGTGTAATGTTTTTGATCTGTGATCAGAACTATGCTCAAATAAATCACATCTTTTGGGAGCTGAGTGTTCAGAGCTTTTGTCTGTTTTCCTGGAAATGTCTGACACTCAATCCACCAGTTAGAGGTCTTATCTATTTACTAAAGCTGATATTTAAGGTGTCATTTGGAAGAAACTGGCAGAATTTTGGTAGCTCCAAAACTATAGGGGGTAGCATAACTGCTAACTGCTGCTCACTGTGCTCTCTGCTGTAGCGACAACCAGCTGTTGGCAAGTAGATGAGTTAGCCGTGGAGCTAAGTGGCTCTGTTAACTGATGTGAGTCTACCTGGACCAAAATCTCAGATCACAGAGGAGACATCGCAGTCAACTGGACGCCAAACTGGGACAGAACACAGGAGGTCGGTTTGAAGACAGGGGATTACAGTAAGGAGGCGATTTACAGCAAGTCTGACCGGGACTATGACTCCAGGGATGAGACGAACTCAGCAGGGGACGGAAAAGACAGAGTCGGACATCAGCAGCCGGTGAAAACTGCTTGTAGAGCCAGACTATTTTCACATCTAACTCTGTGAACTGAGGATTTATTTGGACCAAACCAGAGGTGATTGTGGAGGCCAGGGCTAGCAGGTGAACATGCTAACTTCAGTAGACATCTCTGGAACACAGTACATAAATGTCTTCTGACATAACGTCAACACTGTTGTCTCGTCACATCACAAATTCTGTCCATATCTTACAAATCGCTCCTTCAAATCTGATTAAAACACTCCAGTAAGTATCTTTGTATTGGACCTACCGTCTGACTCCAGTGGTGGTGGCCACAACATGTCAGATCCAAACTCGCAGGATCGTCGCAGAGATCCTCCATTCTCTGCAACACTCAGAGCTCCCTTCCTCTTCAGAGACAGGTGGCCGATTCCTGCATGTGGACATACAGCACAGGTGTATTATACGAAGGTTTGCACACTGATGACGCTGGTAGACGAGGGTGAGGAGGGGTGTCTAAGACCGCTAAATGCCTCTAAATCCAACACAATGGACCTTTTAACCATATCTATTAAAGTACACAGGTCTTTCTCAGTTGGAACCAGTAAAGTCTCACCGTGGTGGGACTGCGACAGGTGGCTCTGCTGGTGGTGCGACTGGCCCAGGTGCGTGTGCGCCAGGTGCGTGTGCGCCAGGTGCGAGATGTGCGTGTGCGCCAGCGAGTCGGCCAGCCGCCCAGCGTTGCCGCTGCCTCCGCTCTGGGTGGACGAGGACGAGGAGGAGGTGGAGCCTAGGTGGGCGGGGCCTAGGTGGGAAGGGCGGCTCATCCAGTGCTCCATGCCCGACATGTCGTCACCTGGCCCCGCCTCATCCTCTGAGCCCGACGACGAGTCTGAGCACAGGGGGGACAGGCCTAGTGAGAGTCAGTAACCACCGTTATTGGTCAACAGAAAATAAACAACATTAACACAACATACGCACAGTAAGCAGCACTTGTGTCAGTCTTACTCCTCACCTGTGAAACCAGAGGTTCACAAATGCTGTAGTCACAACTCAAAAACAGAGCTGTAGTAAAAGTTACTCAGTTAATGTGAATAATGGTTTTGGCACTTTATAGTCAGAAACAGAGAATAAAAAAGTGTACTGTGTTTTGAAAGAGTCTTAGTAAAGAAAATAGGATCCACAAAATATCCACTTCAGATGGGGTTTGGTTTTATGTACGGTTTGAGATTTCAACTTAAAAACTGTTTTTTCAAACCCATTTGTGATCTCAGAACTGGACGAGCTGTATGGAGCCACTTTATGTTTCTCTGGTTGTTTTTTTCACGTTTTAAATCAAGTCTCCAGCCATTTCAGGTGTTTTGGTGAATGCTGCAACTCTGTTTTGCAGCTCCAGAAATGTTTTGTTTGCATGGGGATGAGAGGAGATGATGACTGAGTTTTAATTTGGGGGTGACTGTTCCTTTAATACAAGTGGTTAAGGATGGATATCTTCACATGGGTGTCATATTTAGGTGTCCACATACTTTTGGTGCCATGTGGTGTCAGTAAGTGTAGCGCAGGTCTGGGTCATAAAGGACAATAATCCCAACAGAGATTTAAGATGATATCCAATCAGCCAACACGACTCGAGCTTCGACATGTGAGCCCTTTAATGATGAACAGATCTGAGCCGGGGTTTTTAAAGTCGATTGCTTGACCATTGTTTTGCTGAACAGAGACAAAGTCAGGCAGCAGACCATGATTCAACACTTTTCACCACTCAAGTTTCATGACGTCTCAGAGGCAGAGCAGACTGCCGACTCTCAGGCTCAAAGACCCAAAATGTCAATAATTAGTCAGCGCATGTCGAGCGGCCGCAAGAACCAATTTAGTTAAAACTGGCTTCAGGCTGCACTTCAGAAAAGAACCACCGAGACTGGATTCAGTTGTTTAAATTAGAGTTAATCCTCTGAACACAGAGGGGCAGGCACAGGGAGGCCCAGTTAACATACATGTGAACAGAAATCTTAAATTTAAGTAACACAGAGGGCAGAAGGCAGATTTCTGTGCTGTCAGAATGGTGTGAAATGGTGCGTTCGTGAGGAACGTGGCGCTCTGGAGAGACGTCGCATCCACTCAAGAATATTCTCAAAGGTTAAAAAGCAAATCACCGGTGAGCAAAGTTATTACATTTCCTTCATTGAAATTCAATCAGCACCCAAATTATGTTTTCAACTCTGATTATGTTCAATCTAATGAGCTCATATTTGAGGTAAAGGTCAACTTCCCCATCCCATTTCATCTGACTTCCTGTGGTTACACAGAGCACAGAAACATTTCAAAGGAGCTAATAATCAGTGTTTTTCCTATTTTTCATGACGGGCTACATTTACAGTAGATGACTGACTCCAACATTACAGCTGTCTGAGGTTTGTTGTTACTGTAAGTCTGTCATACCTCTGGAAATGTGCCTGTTTGCAGTTTTTGGTGAAATGAGTGTGTTTCTCTGTCAGAATAAAAAAAGCGCCTGAGAAGCAGAGACGGAGCATTACAAGATAATCCCGTCTGGGCGCTGGGCAGCTTCACTCGGGTCACATTTTAGGCTTAGTACTGTACAACCCAGCTCAGCTCAGATAACCAGTGTGTACGAATGAGTGTGTGTGTGTGTGTGCCTTTTATACTTTCAAAGATATATTCAATGATCACAAAATTCAAATTCAAAAGATAATGTGCACTGTACATTACCAGCCTACTTTCTTAAACATTCAAAGTTAAAGATAAATGTACTTTTCAAAAGGACAAGAGCCTCAAAATGTTAATGTCAAGCCTCTTCAACTCAACAGCAAACTAACTGATTTCAAAAACATGGTTATATGTTTGCAGAGAGTTGCGGAGGAGTGCAGGTGTGTGTTTTGGTGTGCGTCTCGTCACCTGGTGGCGTGTACGCATCCATGGAGGTCTGCACCACCAGTGAACGCCTCTTGGAAGGCATCGGCACGGCCACCTTCCTCTCCACATGTCGCGCCAACACGGCCTGCACCGCCTCGGTGTGGACGTCTGACCGACACAGAGAGGGATTCATTCACACAAAGGCAGAGGAGGAAACGTACCTGACTGAGTGAGAGCTGCAACGATTGGTCGATGGACTACTCTGAGGGCTCTGGACTGTGTTGCGAAGGTAAAATCTGAAGCTAGCATGTTAACCAGCTACTTGTCATTGTCAACACTAATTGGTTCTGTGAACTCCCTAGATAGCGGCTACAGTTAGCAGCAGTTAGCGACATGCTGCTCCTAACTGTTCTGAATTTGACAGGTGGTCAACTCTTACATCTTGCACCTTTAACAATAACATTCGTCAACAAAAACACATCTCAGGTTGTAAAAAACACCTATGTGACTCTGAAGGAGAAAATAATCCTGATGTGTAATATCACAGTTTTTTACAAACTGAGTAAATTAAGTTTGAAAAAGTCATAATAAATAGACTGAATTCTTTGCATTGTGGATCCATGTGATACTTATTCGCTTGGACACGCCTTAAAATGACGAACACATCCTGTCAGCCACAGTAATTCAGTGACAAAATAACTAGTATAATAAAAAAACAGCTTCACATGATTGATAAATGAGGATTCTTTTCAGCAGTGATGCAGCTGCCTCTGGCTGTTGTGCAGGTGAAGCTGCAGGTGAAGCTGCAGGTGAAGCTGCAGGTGTAGTTGAAGGCGTAGCTTCTGTACCTGATCGGTAACGTTCGTCTCTGGTGCCGGAGGTCCGCCGCCGGTGGAAACGGGCAGCGGAGGGAGGGCCGAGAGGAGCCCGGTGAGACATGGGCCCTTCCATACCTACAGAGGCAAGCAGACGAGCAGGCGGACGGACACACACATATATCCACAGACACACACACACACACACACACAGACACACATATGCACACACGTTTCACAAAAGCAATAAATATAGCGCCGAAAAAAAGGGAAAACAAACATGGAGATGATTTGATTCGGCAGAAAAATCATATTTTTCTGACTTCATAAAACAAAATAATTGAAAAAAACAAACAAAAAAAAGCAAAAAATAAAATCATAATAATGTGGTAGTTGTGTTGTTGCTCTCGGACAGAAGATCCCTCAGTGTCCCATAAGTAGTGACCCATAAAACTACATCCCTGTGGAAAATGATATAGAGGAGCCCAGGTTGTGTGACGGATGTTTGTGTGTTTTAGTCGCACTGAGGCCTATGGGGGCTTGTGTGAGTGTGTGTGTGTGTGAGAGAGAGAGAGAGAGAGAGTGTGTGTGTGTGTGGAGGCAGTGAGCGGCTGTTCAGATTCAGATACAGAGGAGCAGGCCCAAGCTGAGCTCTGGGGAGTCTTAACCTACATTCACTAATGGCGGCGGCTGAAGACTGAATCGATGGAGCAGAGTATCATCGCAACTGTATTTGTCATGAAACCAGATCGATACGGTGGTGGTGGAGAGGGAATAGTTTAGCTGAGGGTGGAGGAGAGGGGCGGGGCTGTGTGTGAGGAGGTCAGAGGTTGCTAAATTACCTCCAGCATGTGGAACATATGCCCTGATCAGCTTGTGCCTCTTCTTCTCATAACCCTTCTGAGTGATGTCCCCTGCAAACAAATAAGAGATAGATAGAGAGTGAGAGAGCCAGTGACGGCGGTGTGGGCTGCTTTTATTAATTTAGCCATTCAATTATTTAGAGAAACATCTTTTCTTGTTGCTTGAAGCTCGGTGCTGATGTGAGCACGTCGCCCTCAGTTTGGAATCAGGTGTCACCCAACCTCTTCTGCCTCTCCCAGACTTTTAATGTCTCTGTCTAGACTGTTAAAGATAAGAAATGTGAAACATAACTGAAACAACATAAAAAAATGGTGTGATGAATAATGATGGAAATGAGGATAGAAAGATAAAAGAATCGTGTGGGACTTTGCACAGATGGTCAGCCTCCACCAGCAGACTCTCCCGTGTGTGTAGAGCCTCTCCAGGTCGTATGATCCTTTATTTTACTCTTCAACTCGTTTGAGACTCAACAGAAACGATGAGCAACAAGCTGAAACAAGCGCTCCAGTCCACAACGTGTCTAAGCTTTGTCTGATTTCTTATTTCAGGACACCAGAGAACTTAAACCAGAGACGTACATGTCCCGCCCCTTCCCTCCAGAACCAATCGTCTGCTTTATCACAGCCGCATCAGGAAACATGTCAGTCGTATTGATGCACTGACAAGCACACAGTTGAGATTCACAACAATTCCGTCTGATTGGATGCAGCTGCAGAGAGACTTCTTGTAGGAGGATGAGGAGGAGGATGTCACGGTAAGGCTGCATGCAGAACAAATCTGAACCTTAACCCCCGCCGACCAGTGTGACAAAATCACAAACTGCTCTGTGGATCTGCTGCTACCATGATGGTCCTACAAGTGATTGTCTGTCCACATCAGTGGTAGTAATCGTAAAAGCTACACTGCTCAGGATGTCCGGTGTGTTGATCTGATCTGCGACCATGATGCTAGTGCTCAGTAGGTTAAACAAGCCAGTCCTGCAGTGACCGCCAGCGTCGTGATTGGTCACCGTAACGTGGCGTTGGGTTGCGTTTCTCAAAAAAGCTGTGAGGTTTTTCAGTTTTTTTGCTGCAGCCAGTCACGTTTGTTTGTGCTGCGAAGTAAACTATTGATTAATTTTTAACAATCTTAACGGGCAGTTTGGTGTTAAGTTATCTTTGTTCAGCCGTTTGTGTTTGTGTTTAGTGGTACCGCGGTAACCATTGTTGCTAATGCTAATTCCTCAGTGCCCTCCAAACAAACCGTTCTTCCTCTGATCCCCGACGACCTTTCCAGGAAAAGACCAACCAGATACCAGAAGTCAACAATCATAAAAATGCATAATATTTCCTTTGTGTCTCTTCACAAACTGCCTGATAAAGAGGTGGAGTAACAGCCTCAGCACATGTTTTATATAAAGATTTGTAAGACTAATAATGTGACAACATCAGAGCTCAGTGGACAGACAGGCAGAGGTCAGTGTGGAGGGACGGCCGTGGAAAAGCTCATTACAATCCCTTGGGGCGGTTTTCGCTGCCTAGGCAACCATTGACACCCTCCTCCCCCCTCACAACCAGCGCCAGCACCTGTCAATCACAGCACCCCGGGGCCCTCGCAGCAGGGCTAATGTGAGCTAATACCTCCTCGTTTGTCCCCATTAAACTGCTGTTAAACTCTAATTATTGATTCTTATTTGATTGCTACAGTGATGTTTAACTCGCCAACAACAGGGAGCCAAATCAAATACAGTGAGAGAAGAAGTTCAGACAGGACAAGAGCTGACACACCTGCCTCAGACACCTCTCTGGGTGAATACATGGAAATACAAAGTACAAACTATCTTCTCAAAGTGGAACTAATCTCCCATAAATTCTTCTTGTTTTAGAAAGATTGAAGTTTCTCAACCCCACCCTACACGTCGCCATGGCTCAAAAACTGAAAACCATAAAAGGTACGGCCTGATCTGTAGGTGGAAAGTCTGCAGGTGAACTCCCTACCTGATGTGTTACAACTCACTTCAGTTAGCTTTTGTCTGGTGGCAGTCAGAAGGGTAATCAAGTCTCACATAACTGAGTCCCAAAGGTTTTGACCCATCAGTAAACCCTAAACATTTACGTTAACTTGAAAGTTAAATACGTCACTTTTTGGACAAGCAGTTGCAGCCTATGGGAAACTTCAAGATGTAAATTATGGCAGCAAGTGCGATGTTATTTTAGAGACATAATATGTAATATTTCTGCTTTAAAATGTTATAATATCGACTAGGCCTTACACATATTTCGTTGGGTTGCACATGTACATTAACCCATATGTTCGTACCAGAGGAATCCACAAGTTTCCTCAAGGAAAGGACGCAGGAGAGCGTCAGAGAGTGAGGAAGGAAGTCGGCGAAGGAGACGAAACATAACATGAAGACAACTTTATCTCATGTGTGGATATTGATGTGCGAGTCACGTCAGATATCTTCTCAACAACGCTACATACGTCTTTTGTTTTAAGGCGAGAAAATAAAAGCTAACTTTTACCAAATATCTACCAGCTTTCCTCAGAAATCCTGACACACCAGTTGTAGCTGTTGCTAGTGTTCTGCTTTGTTTCCAGCTGTTGTTTCATCTGAGATAAGTGAAATTATCACACCTGAGCAGTGACTCCGTTACTTCATTTGCAAAAGGGTGAACTGAGCTGTTTGCACACAGATTGTGTTTTTGGGTTGTGTAGCTGGAGGACACAGTTGCAGCTGTGCATCTACGCGCACAAACAAATTATGGCTGCAAACAAATATTGACAACTTGCTGCTGCAACATTCTAGATCCAGTTTCAGAAGACGGGTCGTTTCTTACAGAGAGAGAATCATGAACACAATGTAGCTTGAGAGGTCTCTGGACTCCAAATCAGGTTCTGGTACAGATTCAGTTTTCTGCAGCTCGATACCAGAACGGACAGAACAGAGCAGGCAGGTCTGCTGCAGAGCTGTCATGTTTGTGAAGCACAAATCTTTCGTTGAGAGGGGAGGGAATGACAGAAAAGCAGACGTAAGGAGTGAGAAGAACAAGTGATAGATAGATAGATAGATAGATAGATAGATAGATAGATAGATAGATAGATAGATAGATAGATAGATAGATAGATAGATAGATAGATATGATTTTTTTAAATGGAACTATAGACGGAGAACGACAAGAGTCTACATTTCACAATCTGACCATGGAGTACGGCCAGAACATCTGGGTCCAATCTGCTCATCTGTGCCGCTCCGTGTGTGTGTGTGTGTGTGTGTGTGTGTGTGTGTGTGTGTGTGTGTGTGTGTGTGAGGCCTTTTCTCAGATCAACCGCAGCATAACAACATTCCTGCTTCTTCTTCTTCTCTCTCTCTCTCTCTCTCTCTCTCTCCGTCTCTCAAACACACACACACACGGTCCACGGGGAGACGCCATCTTCCACTTGCAGCGCAGCAGAGCAGGGAGGGAGTTGCCTAGCAACGGTTCTCCCGCAGAAGGCCCGAGACGGCCATCTTGGATTTGGAGCGTCAGATGTGAGAAGTGGGCTAATGATACCTGCCTGGGTGAGTGCATATGTTTGTGTCTGCAGTGTGTGTGTGAGTGTGTGTGACGGCAGTCTGTATTGGCAGCCTAATTACTTTCCTCCGTCTCCTCGCTCCCTCTCCTCGCCGCTCGCTGACACTCGGCTGTTTTAATGGCACGCAGCTGAGAGAGAATCGATAGCGGCCGACTGCAGATTGGAGTTTTTCCGCCCGCTGAGATCGTGCAGCTGAAAGGTCTGCTTACAAAAAAAAAACTCTCTGAAAACTCATTCAGGCGGTTCACCACTAACCTGCGACGTCGTCTGCAGTAAACACATCACCTCTCATTGATTTTTCTCATTTGCTCCTCTGTCTGCTTTACCTTGAAGTACGATTCAAGAAAAACTCTGATCTGTAAAAACTCGCTTTCTCCTACAAGTTAATGTCGTCACATGTGCAACTGTCCAAAGCCTGGAGAGATTCATCACTGAAGTTTAAGGAAACAAGAACATGTTAACGTCTCAACGAAGCTGAAACTTGTGAATTGTTTCTGACATTTTGTCTAAAAAATAGAGTAAGAATACATTTACGAGGGGTTGACCAATGTTTTTTTTTAAACATACCCATTATGAGTAATCCAGGAGAAGTTAACTGACAACTGGAACATATATATTTACAGGAAAAGTCAAAGATCAAGAGGAACCAGTGATGCAGTGTGACCAACTATAATTTCCACTTTCTGACACTTTATTCATTTGATAGCAATAAATGTCAACACGTTTAATTCAGCAAGCACATTCAGATGATTCAGTGCTGATCAGCTGTTAACTGTGACATCAGATATTGCTGTGGACCACTAACAGAGAAAGGACGCTGCATCACAGACAAAGTACTGCATTTTTTTAAAATTGTATTTTATTTTATCAGCAATCAGACACAAAACTGAATAACAGTCTGCCAGAGCGACAGTCAGTCTCCCCTGATGTTTTCTGTCTTATGGTTTGTGACATCATTGAAACCGATCACGAGGATTATTAGTTACTCCACACATGAAGAGTTGTTCTGTTTCCCACTTCAACAGGAAACTGTTCACTGATGTTTACAGTAAAGTGACGTTCTACAAAGTGTTCAGAGGAGACAGGCACTGCAGACCGGACAGAGTCTTTGATCATTATGTATTATTAATCTGTGAGTTATTAAAGCTGCTCTCAGTCTTGTTTACTTTCTTTGAGCAGATGGTTTCTGATTTAAATCATAACTTTGCCTAATTTTGGGGTCTTTTGTCAAATGGAAAAACAGGGAAATGTAGAGACGCATGACTGCTTTGATGCTGATGCACATAGCATCCGATCTGATGATGATGGAGGGATTCTGGGATCAGATGTTTTCACTGGATGTCAACACATTTTCCTGCCTTGTCTACTTCTGCGTGTCCCCAAATCTCTCCAGTCTGTCTTGTTAGAATTTGAATTCTGGTCTATTTAACATTTACAGTTCATTTCCACGACATGTTTGTGCCTCTAACTCCTCTGGTGTTGGTAGAATCAACAGTTGCATCACTACTTTATTGCTATCAACTGTAAAGCTGCAACGACTAGTTATCAACTATTAGATTAATTGGCATCTATTTTCATGATTGATTGATTGATTAGCTTGTGTTGTCTTCTTATTCTTTGATATTGATCTGGCTGATTATCTGAACCAGCATTTAGTGTTTTTCTGATTATTAGTATCTGTGGTTTTTCTTTCAGATTGCAGATAAAATAAAATAGTTAAAAAATGTGCTACTTTGGCTCTGATACAACATCCTCTCACACAATGTCCCGCCCACAACACCATCTGATTTGTAACGTGCTAGTAGTGGACAGAAAGGAAATACTTGAGTAAAGTACTTCCAAATTACTATTAAATTGTACTTACGTTCTCCACTTTTGATTCCATATCAGTTATCAGTCTCTTTGGTTTCTAATGATCGGTATCAGTAACTAATGCTTTTATTGTTGAATATAACATGTTTATGTTTCTCAGAATGAGGCGTCAGAAAATGCAGCATTCTGTTACACAAATTCAAGCATCGTTTCAGCATTTGTACTAAATCTTCTGATATTTGCAGCCATAAAAAAATGTGTGGACGACTGAACTGATTGGACACTAACAGCAACTATCAATAGACAGTAGTATCCATCCATCCGCTGTTTGTTCCTGCTGTCTTATTCCTCAACATCCAGCTTTTATTTGATCTCTCCCTCTCTCTTCCTTATCACATCATCTCAAACAGACAGTCCACCCATAAAGCTACCATGGTAACCAAAACCACACACACACACACACACACACACACACACACACACGCAGGACAGAAGTATGCGTCATGTGTTGGGACCTTGGGCTGTACACACTCACATGCAGGGACCCGTGTGGTCCGTGGAGCGTCCGCTGGCTCAACAGCGTATGTGTCCACAGCAGAGCCACGGGCCACACACACACACACACACACACACACACACAGACAGACACACACACACACACACACACACACACAGAATAATACACAGTTGCAGTGGCAGCCAAGTGTCACGTCCACAGTGGCAGAAAAACAGAAAAGCGGGGCGTCCTGGTGGATCACTGGGTCAAGATACCACCAGTGGAAACACATCACGACATCCGGGACTCTACTTCTTCTACCAATCTATTAATTAAGGCTGCAACTGCCGATTACATTCATCAGTGTCAGTAGAGCCCAGCCGTCCTACATCACTTACAATCATGTTGAGCAAAGCTGAAAGTATAAATATAAATGAGACCAAAAACAGCAAATATTTGGCATTTTGGCTTCAGAAATGACTTTATCGACTGTCAAAATTGCTGATAACAATCAACTATTCCATCAGTAATAAGCTAAAAATATTGACAAACATGTCTATCTGGTTATTACAGCCTGAAATTGTCTTCTAAAGGGGCTCTGTGGAACTGCATTGTGTGTGAAGATGGTCATTAGTTTATGTGTAATCCAACGTTAGCTGCTGTTGCGCTCTGTTAGCAGACTCTATTTCTTAACCAATGTTAGCTGCTGTTTCTCTCCAACACCATCATTAAAGTAGGCAGTTTTCAACTTTATTGAGAAATGTATTCATTCATTAATTTGTAAAGTTGCATCAGTCACAGCCCAGCCCTGCTGATCCTGCCGTGTTTCTGTCAATCCCAGAAGCAACGTCACCTAATTTTAGCTCCAGGTGATGCAAACATACAAAGAAAGAATACATTTATTCCAACCTGAGAGAAACGATCAGATTAACTGTTTGCATATTTATTAGATACGAGGCCCAAATATCATGACAGACAAGGTGAGACTGCAGCTTTGTGGAGTTGCCCTGTCTAATTCACCCTTTCTTACGGCATAGGCGACATGCAGCTGCATTTACATCCCTTGGCTCGCAGTTTTCTCCCGCTTTAAACCCAAAATATTGTCAAATTGGTGAGCTGGCATTCTTAGAAACTCAGTCCCTAATGTCTGTTTGTTAAATTGCCCCCGTAAAAGTGCTACATCAGACCAATTAACCAGAAGCCAAATATAGATGCTGCGACAGCATGGCATGCATTTTCTTTTCAAAATAAAAGCCTCATGATGCCATAATAGCTGTTCGATGTTCAATACTGCTCAAAATTGTTCAATATTGAGTATCTGACCAGCCCTGCACATGTGCTACTCTCAACAGAGACGAGAAAGAAGCAAGGTGTGTCTAATGAACAGTATTAATGTCTTCTGGATGTTTCTGATGACGTGATGATCTTATGGTTTCACAGAGTATGTGTGTGTGTCATCGTGGCATAAATGTCATCCTATTCTAACTTGAACTAACACAGACGTGGTTTTGAGGCTTTTGTCAGGTGTTTATAAGTCTGTCTGTCTGTGTGTGGACAGATTCTGTCACCATCATATTGTCACAACTGTGCAGTCATCGCAGTAGAAAACTGCAGCTGAGTTACTTCTGCTCAGCCTCACTCGCATCACACGTCTAACAACAACTGTTTAATATTTCAACACACATGTTCTCAAGCAAGACTTCGAGTTGTTAAGGAGCCCTGAATTATAATCAACAAGAATGTAAAATCCTGATATTGATTTTCAGTCGATCAGAAAGTCTTTGAGCTTTCTTGCATTAACAGTCACATTACACAACACACCCACGGACCCAGCCCACACTTCTGCTCATTGTACTGTGGTGAAGCTCAACAGGCTTCTGATGGAGACAGACGTCATTTCCAACAAATGACTGACAACTGCTCTATTTTGATAACACACCAACGCACCCCTCACTGAGCTGTCACTGGTTTGCTTCTGGTTTTTAACAGGAAACACATGGCTTTTGTTCTGTCAAATTTAGCCTGTATTATTGACCATTAGGGCGGCTATCAGACCGTCATGCTCGCCTGGTGCCGACTGAAATGTGTCCGCAGCACGGAGAAAAACAAAACTTGTCAAGTACCAAATGTAGGCTTCGTATTCACAGTCTTGTTCAGATCAGATATAAAGCATCTAATTCAGGCAAAGACAGAATCTAACGTCTGATATATCTGCAATCTTTCGGTAAATGAAAAAAATGCTTTTTTAAATAGAGAAAAATGTTTCTATTTGTCAGATTGAGGGAAGACATCAGCACTCATCAGATATCGGCACTTATCAAAGTATTTATCGACTCTACGCTAAAGACCAGCAGCAGCTTCATGCTGAATTACAAACCTCAGTTTGATTAAAGGTTGTGTTGTTTGTGCCACTCCCTAAAAATCACTGATTGGTCCGACTTGCAGGTGTACAACCAGTGATGTCAGATCTCGGGCTGCTCTTGATATTCAGCATCAGTCAAAAAGAAGATTATGAGCAGGACACGTGTTTCATTGGTCCTTTAGTCGCACCCAAAAATGAACCAACAACTCTGCAGCTTGTTTCCCTACAGTTTTGATTTGCGTCAGTAATTATGGATGTACACACATATATATGTACAATATAATGTTTACACTATTATTATGGTTTTATTATCCTCTTGTACATATTTAGCTTTTTCACTAATTCATTATTTTTTGTTTTTCATCGATGCTCATCTACAATATATATGTTGCTATCCCCTTTGCTGCTGGAACAATACAAACGTCCCTGTTGTGGGACTAACTAAGCATTATCTTATCTTTTCTTAGTTCTATTGATCTGTGCTACAGCAGCATCTTCTGACACAGCAGCATAAATCAAAAAGTATTGCGGGGCAGTTGCAATATGAAGGAGAAGTCCCTAATTGCTGCTTACTGTAGCTGCTAATTAGCTCGGTTAGCAGTGCAGCTAACTGGGTGGAGTGTTGGTGCTTACACACACACTTTTTTGTCATGTTTTTGTTGGTCATGTGATTGGCACTAACAACAGTGTTTACAATGTTGAGATTGAAGTTTAAATGTTTTAATGTTTGTTCCATCCCCCCAAAACAGCAAACTTCCTGTTGATGATGTCACATTTCCATTCAATATTACTGAAAAATCATCCTGATTCATTTCATGAGATTCTCCCCCAACAACACTCACTGAGGCTACATTCCACCGCCGCTTTAAACCCAGTTTGATTCATTCATCGAGCTTAATCAACTTCACTACACAACACGGAATAATTAATCATGGATTATTCATGCACATCACCAGCAAAGATGCAGTGTGCAGCTCTGCAGACACAGAAAAACAAGGCCACACTGACCTGAAACGCACCGCTGCAGGCCACAGATGCACGCTGTTGTTGTTGTATGTTCGCACAGACACACACACTCTGGGAAACACAGACACTGCAATATTGTATTTTCCCAAATCGGCAGGAATTTAGGAGAGCCATCGCCGTGACCTTCAGTGACTCCTAATAAATATTCGATACAGAAAAAACAAGCTTTGATCGGATGTGAAATATTTAGCAGAGGAGAGAAATGTGCCGTCAGCTTCTCACCTGAGCAGCACTTTGTTGATTAAATATGAATGTGTGGACAGTCCCTCAACTCAGACCAGTTTCTCTTTGTTTCTCCTGGTCAGACACTTTAATATTTAACCCAGTCGACAGACTCAACAGCACCTCAAAGACTCCGCACACAAACCCTGTTTCAGTCTCTTTTTGGAAGTTCAATACACCAAAAGCATGAACAGGAACCTCAAGCTTTATCATGTAAGACTGTAACGGCTACTTTATGGTCTGCTGGAATTCTCAGCGCTGGAGTTTGTTTCCTCAGACAGCTCACTAACCACAGGGGCAGTTTTGCAGTTAAGGACGACATCCTGTGCCCAAAAGCTCCCGATTTCCTCCTGCTGATGTCCAACGAGTCCAAAGACAGCCCTGTCTGTCCCATCTGCAAGTCACTCTACATAAGAGCCGAAGCTAAACGCTCTAAAACGCTCCAGAACAGCGCCTTAATGCTGAGAGGTCACAGTAATACGGCAGAGATGATGTGATTTAGGCGACACTAAGCGAGGGAGCGGGAGAGAGGCTTATCTGCCACAACTGGGCTGATTGCTGAGTTTATCTAATAAACAGGTGGAGCGCCGGTTCGTCTTCTCAAAGACGAAGAATAAAAAGTTTCATCCCGCTGCGCCAGCCATCAAATCTGACAGGAAATTGTTGCCCAGGGTTCATTACTTTGAATTTTAATAACAGTGATGGCCCGTGTCCTCAGACACTCCGTCTGTTTGAAGGCTGAGGTCTTTGTGGATTGAAAACTTTGTTAATCCTTCAGAAGACTCGGTAACTTCGCTGCCAGGAGTCGTTTTGGTGAAGAAGCTTTTTCTTCTTTCTCATGAATTGATCGTTCCAGTGCAACATCTTGATGATCTGGTTTCAGCTTCTTAAATGTGCATTTTGTTGCTTTTTTAGGACAGTATCTTGATGGTGATGTTGTCGCCTGTGTTTGTTTGTTGGCTTGTCAGCAGGATTACACAAAAACTACTGAACGGATTTCCACCAAACTTGGATGGAGGATGGGTCTAGCCCCAGAATAGACTGCATTAAAAGGATCCTGATGGCTCCAGGATCTTTCACATTTAGAGACGGGGGCTTTTTTTATATAAACATTTTTATTGATTATCAGGGAATAATGCATGCTGCTTGGCTGGTATATCTGAGTGAGTATAAAAGGGGACTGTTGGGCCACGGCGAGGTAGGCGCTCTACTGAGTGCCAAATCAATTTCGAGATGTTATTTGATTGAAAAATATCCCGAACGAGGCTTTAAGTGATGATTTATTGAGCAAATCTGTCAGTTTTCTGTATTTGCTTCTGAAATGTGCAATTTTGCATCTTGTTTCCAAACAGTTTCGCTCTTAAATCTGTTTGTGAGCTTCGTCGTGTTCCTGAAATAAATACGATGAATTACGTTCTTATCCTTATCTCGGATGTTTATGAGATCTTATTTAATGTAAAGAAATCACCATCAGGGCAACGAGGGGAAGATTAGCTGAGCAAAACCGCCTCAACTGTGAGAATTTTCTGCCTTCCCTGTTTAGAATATTAAATAGAAACTGCTGTTTACAATTATTTCAATTACAGATTGATCTGCAAATGATTTACTCCATTAAATGATTAGTTGTTTCATCTATCCACATTATTCCTAGCTCCCACGATACCTTCTGCAGTTATGGGTTGGACTTCAGGCACAACCTGAAACCACAACCAAAGTTTTCCAAAGTCACAGCAGGATGCAAATCCTCATTTTCTACAGCGACTGTTACAGCAAATCATTTATTTATGAACATCTAGGTTTGACGACTTCATTGAGTGAATATTAACACTATTATTATAACCTAGCCCACTTAGCTAATGATTGTAAAGCCTTCAAAGTGCTGCCGGTGTTTCAGTTATTATGGAGCTTTGTTATTCATGGTCCTTCTGATGAGCAGAGGATGAATCACTCTTAGTCTTTTCTGCGAAACAGGTTGATAAAATCTCAGATAATACGATATAAAGTACACTGCAATGTCACAGAGCTGTGACAGACGTCCGATCGATCCAAACGTTTCAGTCTCATGTCACAGAAAACATCCTGTAACGAATCACATGTGCGAGGCTGGAATATGTGTATGTTTGGCATTTTGCTTAAAAAAGAAAGATTTAAACGATTGATTGATTATCAAATGTGATGCCGATTCAGAATCCGTCAACCTGCTCATCTATTAATCTGCTGATTTTTTTAACATTTCACAATCAAATCAGGCAGCTTTCAGGGCTGAGCGGTATACCAGTTTCATCACCGTCACTGGTGTCACCTTCTGCTACGACATGGATTTCGCCATCATACATTTTTCAGTACATCAAAAATATGCTAAAACATGCTAATGCTATGCTAATATGCAATAACATGCACTGCTCCCCTCAGAAGCCATCACCCAGCGCAGTTCGAGCGACTATAATATCTGCTATCACGATATTTGTGCAGGACAATATTGTGATATCAAAATATGGACATCACACAAGACAACAGGCTACTCCTTCTCAAACAAATGTGGGCCTGTACCTCAGTTCTATTCCTATTTGAAGCAAATAAACAAGTACTTTTTGGTTTGATTTATCTTATTCTACCTGACATTGCCAGTAGGGTGAAAAGACGATGTAGAATGATGTTTGGGTGGAGTACTGCTTTTATTGTTTTAATACCGTAATATATCGTCACCGCAAACAACAACAAACAGCAAAATACTGTGACCCGCTCATATCAGCCATATAAAGATGATCCATACCAAAACAAAACAGGTGAAACCGACAAATTAATTTGAGTGTTTCTCGTTCCCTCCCGATGTTAATCCTCTTTAGAAATACGCAATCCATCCACACAGCTTCATCAACTGCACACCGTGCTTTTATTTTGTAATGACCACACACACATACACAGACACGCACTCTCAACAATTGATCAACACACTCTCTGCCTGTTTTTTTTTTTTCGATGACCACCAGTGACAGACGCACACACTGACACGTCCATCGCGCTGTCAGGAGGCCTGTCAGGCTTCATCCCGCTGTGATCCACCAATAACCCTGCCAACACACACACACACACACACACACACACACACACACACACACACACCTGGATGTTTGGAGTGTTTCATGCTGTCTGACGTTCGGGCGTGACGTTTCCACTTCCTCCCGCCGTTTCCATCATTAATAACATCTGCCAGCAGCAGGTTCTGCTCTGATAAACACTCTCGGCTGGATTAGGAGATCCAATAGGCCTGCAGCTGCCACAGTCTTACCTCAGTGTGTGTGTGCGTGTGTGTGTGTCACTGCAGCGAGAGGAAATAAACGCTTTTATTAATGATGGGGCTGATCAGAGGGAAGAGGGGCAGTTTGATGATGCTGCTCTCTGGGATTTCAAAGGTGATGCTCTGGGATTAATGCTGCAGATTCCTGTTTGTCCGACACTTGATTTTTCTCTGCATTTACACCCTGAAACATTTATTCTACGTCATCCCGAGACCCTGAGACTGTATTTTCAGCTGCACATCACTGCAGGTGAGGGAGGCTTCACTGCAGACCTGACACAAGTGACAGACGAGCTGCACAATATCCATCCACATGATTAACCCCTGTTTGCCGATAAATCTAGCACACATCCATCCGCAAGACACACACATTTCAGGCAACAGGGTGGCTCACATCCAGCACGTATCTAGGCTTTCTCCCTCACAATGTAGGCCTCCCGAGCCGGTATGAATAAAATATGCCACCCCCATTATATAAGGCAGAAATGCCTCGTTCCTATCTGAGATGGGCTGTGTTGAAATAACAGCAGGGTGGATCGCTGTGATTGAGATTCAATGGCCCATAGAAATAAGAGAGAGTGTGTTTGTTGTATCTGTGTATGGGGAGAGAAGAGAGGAAGAGGAAGAGGAAGAGGAAGAGGAGGAGGGGGTGAAAAATACTCCCAAGCATCCTCCTCATCCTCGGCTGCTCTACAGGCCCAAAAAACACAGCGGCAGGAGGCTGAGATCACGGGCATCAGGAGCCGGACTGCCCCTCTGTGCTGCTCTGTCACGCAGCGTTGCATCGCAATGCTATTATTAAACCCGACCACACACACACACACACACACACACACACACACACACACACAGGTAGGCTCGGCTGATTGTGTCAACATCTCAAGGTCAAACAACGAGGTGGATTTCGGACCCACACCGGGCGAACGGGCCGGTCTGGTGTGTGTGGGTTTTTTTTTAAACGAGACAAAGAGCAGCGGCCCGATCCCGCAGTGTGTTCCCGCTCTGCCCTCATCCTCTCCCGGCTACACAGAGCTGGCCAGGCCGGTCCCTGGCTGACAAACATCTGGATGGGAGGAGCGGGAGGGGACGAGAGGAGGAGGAGGAGGGGGCCGCAGGAATGAACGGTTAGATTCCGTTAGTAGGAAGGCTCCCGGTGTGGATGGGGATGATGATGATGGTGGTGGTGATGAGATAACGGGATAACGAGGGGAAAGAGGAGGAGGAGGAGGAGGGGGGAGGAAGCTTGCGCTTTTTTTCGCCCCCATTTTATTAATTTCTTACCCTCTGACAGCTCCAGCTCCAGCTCCGCAAGCCGGGCTCGGATCTCCAACGGTATCGGCGACGCCTCACGGTCCGCCATTCGGCTCGTACCTTAGAAAACACCTCCCCGGTTCGACTGCTGCCTCCGCCGCCGCCGCCGCTGCTGCTTCTACTCCTGCCTCCTCCTTCACTCGGAAAGGGAGAGCTTCTCCTCGGCGGCCCCTCCTCGGCGGAGGCGCGTAAAGGCTACGAGGCGTCGAGGGAGAACAAAGAGGATAAATCTGGCTCTCGTTTTAACGGAGGCCCGCCATGGCGCCCGGCTCCTCGAATCGTTACAGACCCCGGTTGCTCGGTCGGCTCGCTCCGCTCCTTTGCGGCGGTTGAGGTGGTGATGATGAGGCTCGCGCAGCTCCACAGTCAGAGCCGTTTGCAGCTTCTTGCCGCGGGTGTCACGTGACTGTACAGAGGAGGGCGGGTGGAGGCTGAGCCGGCCATCACCGGCAGGGGGCGCGGCGAGCAACCACACCTACAGCACAGAAGGTGTAGTCCTCCTGCGTATAACCACACCTGAGGCATTCTCTGGAACCTTACACCGCTTTTCCACCAACATAGCGGGTCTACACGGGTGTTTTAAACGCCTACTGACCCCGTTCCCACTTCCCGCAGCCCGTCTGACTCATTTTTATCTGAAACGTTACGTTTTACGTAACGTTCACGTCACTAATGCGCCGGAAACAGTTGTAACTGAAGAGATATAAAAACGGATAATGGTGGATAAATTATTTTAAGCGTCACAACCTCCGCGAAATGACTCGTTTTGTTGAGCCATTTGATCCAATAACATTTGGAAAATCTAGAAGAGCCACACGATTCAATTAATGTATCCACATTCAAGTTAGCCGGGCGTTAAACCGGAAGTTAGCATGTCCGGTCGGAAAGCCCGGTATTTTCGCAGGTGGGATGTTGATCTTTTTTATATCGAAAAACTTTGTGAAATAATGTTTTGATCCTGCTTGAATTGAGCCATAAACTACACAGATATTGTTTGTGAATTTAAATATCATTTTTCGGATCTATATAGTTGCAGTTTGTTGTAAATAAATACGACGACATGACGCTCTGTGAACTCGTCATGTCAACACGTCACCAATAAGGCCGCCAACACAGAAAAGATTCTAGGATATGAAAATCACAATAAAACTGTCCATAAAGACAACTGCAGTTATGTAAAATGGTAGTTCGTCAATTATTCTATAATTAAATCAGGCCTTTTGGTGAGCATTCAACAAGATGGCGTCACTAACGAGACAGTTGGCTGCGCAGTCTTTATAATGACGTATATTCAGTCTTCATTGACTTGGAAAAATGTCTGTTAGACTGGCAAACAACATGTGTGATTCATGACACAAGTCGAACAGGATCAATCAATGATTTGTCTCTCTTATTTCACTAACACAAAGTTTTTTTCGAGAATAAGACCCCATGGGGCAAACAGGAAGGGGCGTGGCTTTACAACAGTCGTGTATGTGACGTCATCTCATTTAAACCCCACCAAACCCCCTAACTTAAACCTTGTACATCCAGTCTGTGTAGTAGCTAGTTCACATACATGACTTTCACTGAACTGCAGTTGTCAGCATGGTCACTGCAGCCTTTTGGCTTGATTTACAGAAATACTTTTCAGAAATGCTTGAAAAAAAATGTCACTCTAACAAAGATTGATATTTTACTAACTCTTTAACAAATCCAACTTCTCCCCTGATGAAATGTATATTAGGTAATTTAATTATCATTTTAGCAAAATATTACATTAATACAATTAATCAGCTTTACAGATTGCCCTCCTGTCACACTTTCAAAGTTACAGATTTATAAATTATACTTGATGTCCATATAAAAATTTAAATTAAAAAAAATGTTTACTTATTAAACTATTTAGATATTTCAAATGTACTCCTTTTATTCAGCGTAGTTTTGTTTTGTTTGTTGCCATTTAGTTGTGCTGCGGCTGGACTGGGATTTTGAACATGTATGGATTGTTTGTATGTATTTGAAGTTCAATTAAACAACAAATTGCCACTTTAACTTGCAAAATGTACATTTAAATACACAAACTTATGTGTAGTTCATGGCACAATTCAAACAGGATAAAAAATGTATTTGTTTTTTGTTGCCATTGATTACTGCACAATATATTCTTTTATGAAAATACCATCTAAAAGTTTGTATTTAATGAATCAAGGTTTGTTCAGTGACGTTCTCTGTTTTAAATTTTGTCTGTCTTCTCCATTGCTCTGGCCATTGCCTTTTAATTTGGTCATTCTTAATCTGCCTGTAGAAACTAAACCTTAACTGAATAACGTGATTAATATTAAAGGTCAAGTGGCCTTTAATTAAGTCCAGTATGATAGAACAAGCCTAATGAGGCACGGATGCATATGAGAGCATCAATCTGTCCTTCTGGTACAGACTATTTCATTAGTATTATTCATCATTCACTCATTAGGCCTATAGCCGTCCAGGAATCAAATCATCCTCATTGTAAACAAGTGGTGGGGCCTCATAATGCAGTAATGACTGTTATAATGTGACCCATCTGCCATCTGCTGGTAATAAGGAGGAACCACAACCGAGGGCGTGAACATCATATGTTACACAGGGATGGTGCAGCAGAAAATCAAGGCAGAGAATGTCTCGTAGGATATCGAGGCTTTAACAGATATGAATGAAAACTAAATAAATACTCTTATAAAAATGAAAGAAATAAAGAGAACAACAAAGGACAGAAAGACAGACGGATGAAGGAATAAAAGCTTTGATTAATTAGACTTTGCATCAACATATAAACACATAAACCAACATTTGTAACTTCAAAGGCACTTCTTTAATATTTGTTCAGTAATATGTACATCTGTACAGTAACATGTGCCACAACCATGCCTGCTCCTTCTCCATGACAACAGTTCCACAATAAAAATGTTACCTTTTTAACAAACGAGCAGTAGATCGACTCAGTGCAGTCAAATTCAAGTTCTCAAATACAGTTCAAGTTCTTTGTGCTGAAACAGTTGTTGTTTACAGACACTGAGTAACTACCCCACCCAGCCAGAACAGGAGATGAGCCTCCCTGTGTCCAGAATATTGGACCTTATGACACCGAGGTTCATCAACACAACTCCTCTCTCTACACAGCTGAGACGAAAGCTCTAACACACAGAAGCACTCCTTTCTAACATAAATAAAAGTATGACATAAATTAAATTCTAAAATGAAATTAAAAAAATCATGCAGAGCTAAAGTATCGCTATTCAGTGCTTTTAACGGCGATAATCACTAAAACAAACTGGACCTTGGTTCATTACAGGCCTGGACATCTCACCAACATCTAAAAAAGGAAACAAAATGGTTGACTGGGACTAATATTTAAAGAAAAGCACTGTGTGTACCTTCAGCAGCCCTGTAGACTAAAGAATACAGATGTTAGGGGGGGAAAAAAAGTCATGGTGGAACATCCTGTACAGAGAGAACCCACCCAACACACAGAGCAGGAGAGGCGGTGAAACTAAATTAAAATGGAACCTGGCCCTCAATGAACTGATCTGAACTACAAACCAAGAAATAAAGCCAATGTAAAGTAGCAGTTCAACATTTACACATTCCCTCCATCTTTGTAAAAACTGAGAAATTGGCTGAAACATCCTGAGTGGTCAGCGCCCCCAGACCCACACCAGCCCATCCAGTTCTGAACCAGCCAGCAGTCAGACCCCCCCACCCCACCCAGTGCACACTTCAGTGAACGCCTACAGTGTTTATGAAGGGTTAATTATTGAAATCAATGAAGATCCAGACCTAAATGTAGTTGATTTAAAGGCTGTTTGGCACTTAAAGTAATCTTCCTGCACACACACATCGTCCCTCACAGTAAATATGCAGCTGGTTTGTGTAATTATGACAGTAGAGTAACACAGTTTTAGCTTATATGACACCATAGGATAAAAAATGTTCCTAAGTGTCTTTTTCTCAACCCAGAATCATCACAGTGGCAGCAGAGCTGGCTCGGGCGCCTGGCCTGGATAGGTTGGCGAGTGCTCAGTGTCTGAAGAGGCGTGGTTAGCTGGCGGCACCGCTTCATTGGACGATGCTCTCTGGCAGATTGCGGCGTAGCTCAGCTTCTTGGACTCCTGGCCAATCAGAGCACAAAGTTGGGTCAAAATCAGCTATTACAAATGTTCCGATTCTCCAAGTGCACCATTCAATTTGGCTTTTGATTTAAATATTATCTTTTCACTGACGGCTATGCTTGTTAGACTATCGCATACGATGCCATTCATAAATCGTGACAGATCAAATCATCACCTCTTCAACATTGTGGCTCAGAGAACAATTATAGAAATGTTACATATCAATCTATTAACCATTGGTTGTCTATGGTTCAGTGCAACAGAAGCAACAACTTATAGTCTTTTTTGGGATTATAAAATAACTTTGGATATGCAGAAAAGTAGCATATGAATCTGGTTGTTGTTGTGGTTGATTTATGGCATTTACACAAAAATGTAAATTGTTTAATACTTAACAAGTGTGACTATTGGTGTGCGATTAAACGATAAAATCCTGTCTAATAATCTGTATTCCTGTTTAAAATAATTTACGTAATGTGTTAAGAAATTCCACTAAAATGTGTTCATGCCCCGAGTAATGAAAACTGAAATGACAGGACTTCATTTCATTACATTTCAGTTCAATTTCAAGGTGTTTAAAAGCACTGCAGATATTAAAGGACAGACGGAAACAAGCACCAAACTGGGAGCTCTGAAATAAAAAAAGGAGCCATAATTCAACACCATAAAATCAGTGAAGCGGTTGCTAAGCAAGTCTTACTGCGATGGGTTCCTGTGTAAGCAGAGCTGGTTTGGCCTCGCTGGTCGTCTCTGCGTGCTCCTTCACATTCCTGCAGAGATCAACAAACCAATCTCACCACACACAGCTCTGACCACAGCTGGCACCATGACAACTGGAAAAGTGGTCAAAGTCCACATATGAAATATTCTGAGAGCGAGGCGGGCGGGAGAAGGATAACTGGAGCAGCTTGTGCTGCGGCTGCAGATCTCATCATGCCATCAGAAAGCAGTCATGTCAAAACAGCGAATTAATCAGAACAGCTGATGTAAAGGAAAATATTCATCCAGCTGCTGTCTGAGATACTTACTGCTGAGGCTCTGGTGTCAGTGTGGGCACTGATGGGCTGCTGCTTTTCACTGGACTCTGGTGAACAGAAGACAGTTCAGTGTTGTGTATGTATGTGTGTCTGTGTGTCTGTATGTCTGTGTACATGATAAGCACTAACACAGTCTGGGCTTTAAGTACGAGATGAGCTTCTGTTAGCTCCTCGAGCATGAGACACAGATGAACTCTGTGTGTGTGTGTGTGTGTGTGTGTGTGTGTCAGACAGCGAGAACTGGTTACCTTGACGCTGCCGTTAGCTGCAGGTACCGTTGCTATGGCAGTGTTTGCCAGGGGAAGGGGAGGGAAGCTTGCGGGCCCGAGCTCAAGAGGAGGAGACGGCTGACGAGGAGGCGACTGACTTTGTGCATTCTACACAAACACACACAGTCAGTTCACAGTCTCGTCAAGGTGAAGTGCACAAACAGCGATGACGCCCGCTGGATACTTACATGGTTGTTACCAGCAGACTTGTCCCATGACCTCGGGTTCTCTCTCCTCCTCTGGCTGAAGTTTCCTCTCCTTCAGAAACACAGCAGAGCAGCGCTGAGAACAGTTATGTCTCAGCATTAAAGCATCAGCCCACCTGCTGTAATTCAAATGTGTCTCTAGTTTTAGGCACAGAGGGCTGCATGTGTGCAGAATTGCAATTTTACATAGCTGCTGCTACACAGAGCAAAGAGTAGAGACTTTACAGTGATAAATCTCTGCCTACAGTGCAGCACTGCTAGCTGTAACTACGGCAACGTCTTTTTGATTAAGTATAATAAATTATAAATAAACCCCTAGTATCACCAGCTGTCCTGTTTTTGTCCTTGCATTTTAACATTTTGTTGATTCTGTTGTTTTCTTGCTTATTTTGTGTGCTCACATTTCCATTGCTGACTGACAGACTGATGCTGTTCACTATACTGAAACACACACAACACTTCTATGATGTGTAAGGTGTTTCAGTGGTTCCCTTCCCTCTAAAATGTAGACGGTCAGCCAGGTGAGAAATGACACTAATATGGAAAAAAATCACACAGCTGTTATCAGGATATCGGATATATGAGCACAGGCCTCATTGTCACACTACATAAACAAAAAGTGCTGCATGAGCTGCTCAGTCATCAGAATCTGATTTCCACATGTGGCACTGCAGGATGACATCATCAAGATGTGACTTTACTTTTACATCTTTTGATTTAATTGTCAGCATGAACACAGAAGTACCAATGAACTAAACTACAGGTGTGAATCCAATCCAAAGTCCATCCAACAACAATATCTATCCATGATCATTAACAGGTATCTCAACATCTGACTACAGCTACATGAACTGTGTGAGTCGTGTGAGTCACGATCAGTTACACTCAAACTTCTGAAAACTTCTAAGTTTTGTTACCTTCCACAATCAGCAGGTGACACAACTTGCTTGTTGGGCTCCGTCCTCCCACCTCTGCTCTGACGCCGTGCGTTGCCCCGGGACCGCCCTCGACCCGGAGGGAAGGAGTGCTCCACTGGCGCCTGTTCTGACGAGTGTGAATCATTCTGGCCGGACTGCCAACGGTCTCCAGAGTTCGCCCACCTCGAGCCTCTCCTGGAAGAAATCATTTGTGAATGCCAGCCAGTGATTATTCAAACTGAGATTCAAACAGCCTCACAGCTGTCACACGTAGGATGATAAAAAAATATTCTCACCGGTAACAGATCTGAAGAGCACATCTATTATTTAATCAAAACACAGAGTGACTCTTAACTACCTCGGCCTGTGTGTGTTGTGAGGTTTGAAGTTGGAAGCTGCTGAGAATCCATTCATGAAGTCACCCATCAGTGGTGGAGGCTGCTGACAAAAACAACAACAAAATCACACTGCTCACGACCTAACGAGTGCTGAAACAAGATAAGACCACAGAGAGACTGTTCACACATTTAATAAGCCAAAACCAGCAACAGGATCGCCTCATGTAAAAAAAAAAAAAAAGCTTCTCTGTCTGGTGATGTGATAATAAAATCTGTTCCTGTTATAATGATCTCTTCTTGGTTGGTTTAGTTTTAAGGACTCACCTCGGCACATTCTTGGTACCCAGTCGCCCACACCTCATTGGTGAAATCATACAGTTGTTGTGCCGGTACGTGGGCGGGGCAGGGCGGCTGGTAGGTGGTTGTGGGGTAGTAGGAGGCGTACTGGTCCAGCTGGGCCGGTCTGTATCCATTTTTTGGAGCGTAGGAAGTGACTGCCATAGTTTTGGCCTTTATCCTCACCATGATCGGTTTTCCCTTAAACACTCGGACTTCTTCCCTCAGGTACCTGTAGGCCTAACCACGACATGCACAGTAACACGGTTGTCAAATCATACAAACTACACAGTGTGCCAACTGTTTAACAGTTGTCCTGTTCAAATTTCCTCTAGCATCAAATATTCAGAGATAAGAAAGATGTCTGCATGTTACCTGCTGGGCATCAGCTTCTGATTTGAAAGTGATGAACCAGTTGTCGTTCTTCACAAACTCACAGCTCAGAAACTCGGGCAGGCCGTCGCCCTCAAAGAGAGCCTCCACCTCCTGCACAACAAAAAAGGGGTTAAATCAAACCAGAACCAACACAAATAGACTTTACATTTAAACCTCTGCATTATATTAGCTTATCAATGTCGAACCGTCTGACAGTGACAGGACAACAAGACAAGCATTTAGGTTCATGAACGAAAGCTTCCAGTCACAGCACCAGTTTAAGAAGATAGAAATGAACTGAAAACTTTGTAAGAGAGGAGAGGAGAGGAGAGGAGAGGAGAGGAGAGGAAGAGGAGAGGGAGAGGAGAGGAGAAGAGGAGAGGGAGGAGAGGAGAGGAGAGGAGAGGAGAGGAGAGGAGAGGAGAGGAGTTAGGATGTTATGGATTGGTCAACGGTCTCTTGCCTCCTGAGGTGTGCTGTCGGGGATCTCACGCAGGATGACGACACATCGACTCTGACTGGGCCGGACCTTCTGTCCACATGGAGCCACCTGGACCACCGGCAGGGCTGTCAGCCAGTGAGAGAAGATAACATCTCAGGACAAAAACAAACCACACTTGACGGTCCAACAGAAAGTCTTTCTTGTGTTTGATTGGATTCTTTGATAAAAATGTCGGAGCAATACTCAAAAATATGTTTCTCTTTAATGCTGATAGTCCTGAATTTTGGAGGGATTCAAATCTTAGAATACCCAAAAAACACACCTGTCCATGTGCATTAACAATATATTATCATTACTAATGACTAATAAAAACTCCAGACTAATTGTGGTTCACTGTAAGAGGTTGTCAGGATAACTTATCACAGCAGAATAGCGACACTGACATTTCAAAATGTCGGAGATGAGGTCCAGGTCCGTGCTGATGTTCTTGATCGTGTCGAGGCTGGCCAGAGTTTGGATGGGAACATACTGGTCGCTGTCCATCTGAGAATTGAGGTACAGGTCGTTGCCGAGGTGTTCCCTGTGGAGGGACAGAAGAGGACAGACTCTATCGAGGAACGTTTGGAGGATACAAATGTTATGACATGTCACACATGATGGTATTAATTTCATGACAAGACAAGGGAAATGGCAGCTGGGATAGCAAACACAGCACTAAACCCCATGTGTCATTTAAATATCTGATGACATGACTTCTTCAAGTGAACTAAGAGAAACAATGAGCTGTGAGTTGTTACCTGGTCAGGCAGGACTCCAAAACTGTCCTCAGCTGTTGTCTGATCTCATCTGAAGACAAAAGAAGTCATCACAACATCAACCAAAATAAACAAACTACAAACACCTGAAGTCATTTCAAGTGGTTAAAGGGTCATTTCACACATTAAAGCAGTCCACTGGTCTCATCTGCATCGCAGCTTGTAACACTATTGGACTCATTGTGGCCAACAAATGATCGAAATTGAAACAGCAGAACCAGAATCACCTTATTTAGTCCACATTTTCTTTTTCCCTTTAAATACCTGATGCCTACATTACCCACAACGCAATTCAACCACTGAGTGACATCACTGGAGGCATCTATCCGATTACAATCAGCAGAGAGTAGTACTCTCTAACTACTGACTGGGACTCTCACCTGTGACAGGCGGCTCACTGGGCTTTGTATTAACTACAGGAGCTTCAGCAGTCAGTGTCTGGTACTCCAGTGTGCTGGGATCCGCCTCAACCACAGCCTCAGTCAGACACACGTTCTCCAGCTGGAACTCTGGTACGTATCCTGTAGAATCCACCACATAGCATCTTACCACCACACAAGGGCCAAAATGTGCCGCAGACAAAAATATGCAAATGAACTCCTGTGATTCAGTGAACATGATAAATTGAATAAGTCACTCCAGCCTACCTCCCTGATTGGTTAGATTGTTGGGGAACTGCACCCATGGCTGTTCAGGCTGCAGGTAGGCAGGGCTGGAGACATCCAAGCTGAAGTTGGGATTGGTCCAGACTTCAGCATCAGGGTTAAGGCTGGGGGCAGCAACAGGTCCCTGAAACAAAACCACAAAATGTTCACAACATTCATCCAGTATGAAAAGATAAGTCAGGTGTATTCATTCATCAATCTTTCAATTTTAAATCTAATGTTCATATGTGTTATTGGAAGTACTGGATAAAAGCACAGAACAGAATGCCATTTCATCGTACTCAATGCTCCAACAGAGATGTGGAGGAAAACATGTTCTGGGCTAAATTTCTTAGAAAATTCAGTCATTCAGCCCAGTGAAGTTTTGTAGTACATAACACATTTCTGGAAAAACAGTGTGGCAGCATTCTCCTAAACAGCTCGAGTAGCTGAGGACTCGTTTTGAAACAACTACTTCAGCTGTCAAGCAGAATGCTACAACACTGTTTTGCTGTGAAGCTCCAGAAAGGTTTCTGTGGATGACAAAGTTCTGTTCACAGAAACTGTTCCTTTAAAGCTCAGGCACACTTCATCAACCCGTTTACATTTTATCTCCAACATTGTTTTTAAGATAACAAGCCCTCTGAACCTGAGTGAACACAACGCGGACACATGGAGGCTGTGTTACTTTACATACTGTACGTCTGTGAACCCAACACTCAACTCTTGTTTTTTTCTCAGCTCATTCTGGCAAATCTGTGATGCGTCAAAGATCTCTGTGTGAATAACCAACGCTCGTTATGTAACAACTTCGAATCAAAGCGTATTCAAAGACGTCCAATCCAGTCGTGGATTCTTTGTGTGTGTATTTATGTGTGTTTAGTTTAGTGCATGAATGCACCAATAAATCACTCTGAACCTCAAGGCTCAACCTCAAGTCTTTCTTTGTCTGACTGAACACTGTTTCTACTTAAGGGGTTAAGACTTCACATTGAATATTTCCACTGAACCCAACTGTCTCATGTTGAGTGAACACTTACAGGCTGAGTGCAATCTGTGTGCCAGTCCCACACACAGGGTCCCTGAGGCATCACAGTGCTGTACGGGTAGGCTCCCAGCAGAGCCATAGAGGGCTGGAGCTCAGACACCAAGGCTGGGATCTGCTCTGATCCAGTGCCCGTCTTGCGGTCGCCCTGGGCGGCTTCGACCTCAGACACACCCTGGGCCCACACTCCACAGCTCTCCTCCAGACCCAGCTTGATCCAGGGGTGGGGGTAGAGACGGCAGACGGAGGCATCGCCGTCCTCTCCCAGCAGCTCAGACACCATCTCCCTCATCCCTCCTTCATGCTCTCCCTCCTCAGCGGTCACTGACGGATTGTGACAGAGGGGATGGATCTCATACGACGGAGTTGAGGCGTAAACGTCAATCTGGCCTGGGTCCACAATGATCATGACGGGGTCGTCCTGGCAGTCCAAAACCGAGGTGTTGTCATCTGGACAGCTGAAGCCGTTAGGAATCATGTACAAGTCACAGTTGCTGGTCTCATCATGGTCCTTGAGCGGCATCTCAGTGGCTGAAACACTGAGAGCTTCTGGAGGAATATCCTCCTCCTGTGACATGTGTTGCTTCATCTCTTTCGTTTCCTCATCAGAAGCTGTTTGACTGCTCAGGTCTTCAGGCTGAGAGCTGTCCTGAGGTTCCTCAATGTTTACCAGCTGTGGAGATGGAACAGGATGAAGGGCGCTGGTCTGCTCACCTAACTGTGAATTGTCAGGAGTTTGAGGAGGAATATCATCGTCAAGTGCATCATGCTCCTCCTGTGACATGTGCCTCTTCATCTCATTCATTTCCTCCGAGTAAATTCCATCTGGTGAACCTCCAGCTTGAGGCAAACAGTCAGCAGCGTCATGCTGCAGACCGATGTGGACTTCAGAGTCACAGTCAGAGGTTAATAATTCTGAGGGTTCCACATCTTCAGATTCATGCTTTACTGACACAGTGAGGTGATGGATCTGAGTCCCCTGTGCAGCTGTTGTCTCTTCTTCCTCACACATACGCATGAAGACTTTCTCTGGTGGATTTACCTTCTGGTGGATTTGTCTGCATCCACTCTCAGAACTGTCAGCTTCGATCTCTGGGCAGAAACTATGCCCTCCTTTCTCTGAAGACGTGCACAGATACAAGGAAGATGAAGGTGGAGTGGAGGAGGTAGTGACAGAGAGCAGTTGAGAGGGACTATCAGCGGTTTCTGGTAAAACAACTGTGACATCACCTTTCTCAACATGTTTGCTGTTGTGACAAATTTCTGGTTGTGTTTTTTTGTCATCTCCGCTCAGGAGGAGATCCTGAAGAGGCTCCTGTGAGTCACTCATCAGAGACACCATCGCATCCTCAGGACTGTTGACTTCTTCACCAGGAGGCTTAATGTTGCTCAACTCAAATGTTGGATCGTTTGAATTGACATCAACTTTGTCAGATGTGATGGAGTCGCTCTGGTGAGACGTGGACCTGACATCTGACAGAGCGGTCAGATCTGTGTTGCAGGAGAAGGCGGTCAGTTCAGAAGGCACTGATGACACAGCTGAGATGGTGGAATATGAGGAGACTTCAGTGAGAGTTGTATCTGCTGTGCTGCTGTGACTGACATTACCCTTCTCACTGGGGCTTCTGTATGTACTCACAGCGATTGGTGTGCTCTGCAGGGATGATTTATCCATCTCTATCTGTCCTTCAGACAGAGGCAACACAACCTCCTCCTCGTGCAGCAGTTTGAGGCTGAGGTTGCTCTGACTGGAAGTGTCCAGCTCGGGAGTTTCAGCTGCTGCTGGCTGTGGACTTTGGATGAGCTGCTGTGTTGACGGGTCAGACCACCGCAGATGATCGTCCAGCGGGTTAAAGTCCGAATCAACACTCTGATCCAAATCTTCCTCCTGGAATTTGACCACTGTTTCCTCTGTGGCCCTGAGGGGTCCCTCTGCTGCTCTGTGGTCCACTGAACACACTTTCTCCACGCACACACACTCCTCTGTAACCCTTTTCGCCTCTGACCCCTCCACACATGCACGTTCCTTTGTGTGTGACATCATCGTCATGTCATCCTTGGACTCCGCTGCGTCCTCTGGGGCTGTCTGGTCGGTCAGTTTTCCAGGCTGAAGGCTGTCTTGTGTGGACGTTTGAGGATCCTCTCTGTCTGTCTGACTGCTGGACGGGGACTCCAGCTGTGGAGGTACAACAGGAGGAGGGGTGGTGGAGTGTCTCTGTGACAAAACAGTGGACGGCGGTTCAGCATTTGATTGCGCTGGAGCTGGTTCCTCATCATGTGACTGATGGGTCATCTTAGACTCTGTGACATGCTCACAGAATGCGGATGCATCTGCGTGTGATTGGCTGGAGGCTGGAGACTCCACTATGCAGGGCAGAGCAGCTGTTTCTACTTCAGCTGTCTGCAGTGACAGTGTCGCTCCAGCTGTTTGGGATTGGCTGTGAACGTGGTCGTGTTCAAGGTCATCGGCGTCAATGGAACATATACTGTAGAAGCTCCGGGTCCTCGTTTCAAAACCTTGACCCAGTGTCGTCGTGACCACACAGACCTCCTCACCTTCCTCATCGTTGCGCTCAGCTCCGGGGTTAACCCCCTGTGGCCCCTGACACACACTGACCGGCGGCGGCTCGCCCGACACCTCACTCTCTGTGACACTGTCCTGAGAGTCACCGGAGTGTTACCTGGCGGGAGCTGACCAACCGCTTAACTGTTTGTGCTGCTTCTGGCCATCTGGGTGCGAACTGAACCACGAAGCTCTGATTGTGGCGTTCTCCAAAATCTTCTGTTTGACTGGACTCTGTGTGGGCACCTCCTTATAGGGAGCCGGTCCACAGCTGGGCCTGGGAGTATGTGTCACACCTGCCTCTGCGTCCGTGTTTGAATGTATGTTTGTGCTGGTTGTGATAATAATAGCCCCGGTCTCCTCTTGAGTGCTAGCTGCTTTAGGATCCCTCTCGTTCTGTGTGTCACCGTCCCCGCTGATCACGGCCGCCTCCGGACAAACTTTGTTTTCCACTTCTGTTTTTTTTTCTTCATCCTCTGAAGGCTTCCTGTCGGCCCCTCCATCTGCCACACATGTCTCCTCTTCGTCCAAGCACACATGCTGAGCCACAGCCGCAGCGTGTCGCCTGACCTGTTCCGTCACCTCGTTCAGCCCATCGTGGAGCGGGGGCTGTAACAGACCGCTCCTCTCGTTCTGCAGGCCGGGGTTCAGCTCCTTACTAAAGCAGCACCCCATCTTCTCCGGCCTAGAGTGGGAACAAAACACAAGACTTCTATGGCCGAACGCACTGAGAGTCTACACAACACGGGACAATATCATGAGCAGCTCCTCACGATGGCTCAGCCGCATGCGGAAAGAGAAAAGACCCTCTACTCCTCCCTGCTTCACCCCCTCCCCTTCCCTCCCCCTTTTCCCCTCCCCTGCCCAGAATAGCAAATGTGAAGGAGCTCACATGTCCCTGCCACTCAACAGTGGGCCGCACACCACTTTGTGTGTGTGTGTGTGTGTGTGTGTGTGAGAATGTATGCGGGAGCCCTAGTTAGGATACAGTTTGAAAGGGGTCAGCACATGGCCCAGCAGCCACCAATCACAGAGCGGTAATGCAGCAGGGTCCACTCCTCCCTCTCTGTCCCTGAAACTCCCCCTTCCTCCCATCCGACCATTCACTCCTCTTTCCCTCCACTCTGACTTACATTAGTTTAAGCCTCCTCCCTGCCGCCCCTCACAAGGCCACGAGCTGTCAGGGCCCCAACAATCACTCAGACTATTCTGCCTGCCTGTTGTGAACAGGCTGAAAGCTAGAGATGACATAATCAAAGTAATTTTAAATAACAGTAACTTAATAATATAGCTATTTCTGTCTACAAACATAAACATGTTGCACTCCTGAAAAGGTTATTTACTGTTTCCCCCAGTAAAGGTTAGAAAGTTTTTCCTGACTCACATCCAGGGTCTGAAGATAGACGGTGTGAAAATGTGATCTCAAGTTATATAAATGAAGCAGAATTGACTTTTTCAATCAAGAGTTATTTTCCAGTCTGAAACCTCACTGTGAAGTTGATTTCAAACATGTTCAGACCAGATTTCTGAGTAGTTCTGTTACTTTAGGTACAAAAGTGCAGTATGATTGTCTGTGTAGCGAGGCTTATATTACAGTACCTGGTAGACGTAGCAGTATCCAGGACCCAGTGCTCCGAGCGTGAACTGCACCTGTAGATCAGCCGGACACAGTGGATGCTGGTCTGAAGTCATGTGACTCGGGCTGGTGGGTAACACGATGGGACAAGTGCTGCTGCTGTCGATGGTCACCGGGGGGACGGCTGGAGGAGCAGAGGGGAGAGGAAGTGAGTCACGGCAGCAGCTGGCCTGGAGGAAACACTGCAACAGCAAGAGGGCTCGATGCTGAGGAGTCCTGGTAAATACTGCACACTGGCCTGCTGTAAAGGAAACAACAGAGTCATAATTCCATATTTGTCTGTGATAAGCAGATGTACATCTAATGGGTCCGCCTCAGGCTCCACTAATAATTGCTCAGATCACCCAGTGAACCCTGAGGTCAGCACCGCTGTGGTCCCCTCAACAAAAAGCCTGTGGGATTCTTTAACTGGATTTTGGATTACTGCAGAAAATAATCTCTTTGACAAACACACGTTTCTGATACTTAAACATTTTGTTTTATTTCTCTTAGTCAAAGCCAAACTGATTTTCTCCTACAGAGGATCAATAAAGACACGTTCTATCTTATCTCATCTTATCTAAGATGTTATTTCAGTCTGTGTAGAATACGTCTTTAACAACAAGGAAACTCAAACTAAACTTTTTATGTTTAGCTAACCTATAACTTTGTAAGATTTAAACATTAGTCTGTTGGTATCACTTTGAGATAACACTACATAGCTAAATCAAATAGTTTCTTGTTCACTTTGGTTCCTCATCCAACTTTTCTGACACAAATTGACATTAAAGTTAACATCTCACGTTTAAAAGCATCTTGTTAGCATACTTTGTAAGCTATAAGCTAAGTCAAGTTAGCTTCAGCACATTCTAAACAACTAAAAACAGGCATCTGTAGTTCAATCAATTTATTTGAGCAGGGTTTTTATTTCATTCTGTTTCATTCTCTTAGTAAACTGATCAATAAAAGGTACATCTTATCTAAAATGGCTAAACTCTCATTTTCGAGTGAACTGCTCCTTTAACCTTTAATAATGCATCTTTCAAGGCTGACATTAACTTCACCAGATGCTGCTCACTGGTTCACATCAGTTTCAGCTAACCAGGCTGAGTGAGGTAAAGAAAATGCGTTAAAATGCGGGATAAAGTTGATTTCTCACTAATTTCTGATGGGTACCATCGTAACTGACGTTAGCGCTAACGGCTAACGTTTACAAAGCATCTTGTTAGCAAACTTTGTGAGCTATAAGCTACGTGAAGTTAGCTTCAGCACATTTTAATCGACTAAAAACAGGCATTAGCAGATATGTTTTGTGGTAAAACTTGAATCTAAGTAGCGAAATAAGGTGCATAATAATAATGCGCAATAAGTCAAGTTGCCCGAGCTGTTAGCCTCTGGTGAAAACAGCAGCTAACATAGCGGAGTTCGCAATTAGCAATCTACCGTTAAGTTAGCTAGCTAACGTCCATTAATCGAACCACAACATTAACGTTAAAAGAAGCTAACGGTCACTGCTAGCTAACGTTAAACCAACATATTTTAACACAATCCTGTAAAAAAAACAACAACCTGCTTCTGTCCGAGTTGTTGACATTGACGCTGACTCACCTGTCACCTGTCCTCCTGCTGCGTTAAAGTCAGGCTCGATTTCTTGCGGTTTGTGTGCGGGACTGTGACTTTGTCCCTGCGGTTTTCCCCCAAACCACACTTTAACGTGACTGTCTGTAGTTACCAGGGGAACTGCGCGTTTAAATGAAATCTGGAAATTGTGTGATCTTATTTTAGATGATTTTAAAGTACACCTGCTGGACTCCCATCGGACATGTCATATCCACAGGACAATTGACAGGAAAGGTAAATGATTTTCTTTTTAATCAGTAGTATTTTTCGTGATTTATTTACTCAATCAACCGTTCAATAACACTTATTCTACTACTTTATCATCTTTTTGGGTTAGGGTTATTTAAAAGTTTTTAATGGAAACATAATAAATGAAAAAAATATAATGAATCAGCTCATTTAATCCCCTTCATGTCTTTTTAATTTAATAGTCTCCTTAAAATCAGCCAATTAGAGTATTAATTCGTTCTGTAGCACAGGATTATAGAAATACGAAGGTCCTCAAATGCATCCTAGATCAACTTCCTACAAAATAAAATTCTTTAATTTTTAATTTTTAATTTTATTTTAATACTTACAATATTATTGAGGCGATAAGACATATTTGTTTTATGGGTTAAGATTTTTGGTAAATGTAGTCCTCCATAATTTTAAAAAAATAAATGACATTTCTCAATTTTTGTCCATATTTTGTTTTTCTGTTTGTTGGTTTTTGTTTTCATAGCTGATTGTTTAGTTATATTTTGTATTAAATAATATTTCCCATAATGAAGAGCTTTTTAAAAATGTATTCTTCATCCTGAAAGTAGTCAGATATTAACTTGAGTGTGAAAATATGATATTTAGCTGTTAAAAAGTGCACTCTGTGTTAGCATTATGTTTTTAATCTTTATAATCGGCCAACTAATTATCTAGTTGGATTTCTTTATAATATACTTTTACATCAGTAAATGATGTGAATTCTGTTTCCAACATAAAGTGAAAACTTTATTTATTTCTTATTTTGCTTGTCAACTTTTAGAATATAAAATATATTTATTAAAACATAAATATACAAAGAGCCACCTGCAGGTCGCAATCAACCCCAAAAATCAGACACACAACACAGGTACAATAGAACCCTGCAGAACACAAATTCACTTTTACATCCTCATGAACAAGATAAAAATTTAATGAGAAAAGAAATTAAATTCCAACGTACAGCAGGTGGTTGGTTATTCATCAAAAAGGGGAAGTAAGAAGAACATTATCACACAAGTTTGATCCTAATAGGATATTTCCCTGCAGCTAAGGAAACAGACAAATGTGTCATTACAATGAAAAGTTCTTCTGAAGCACAGAAAGCAGAGTCATTATCCAAGTCTCAGGATTCATCACACTCCTGTGAGACAAACGTCAGCGTGAGACTTCATCTGAGGAACTCGAGTGCTTCTATCTCTGTTGAAGAGGAGATGATTAATGCTGAAGCCGGAGCTGAAGGGGCTCCTCTGTGATCAAGTGTCCATGGAGGAATCCCCCAGAATGCTCTCTGACTGAACCCTGTTCAAGTACACCACGAGGAGCTCACAGTGCTGCATCAGGAGTACAGGCTCCAGTAGATGGTGTTGAAGAGCAGGTAGGACAGTGGGAAGGCCAGCCGGGAGTACGAGTCGATCATGTAGCTGTTGCTGACCAGCAGGTCCACGTTCTCCCGCACAGAGCGCTGCCGGCGCAGGCGAGTCCCCTCTGCGGGCCGGACGTCTGGGGTCTGGGCCGGCGTGGTGAGGGGGTCAGAGGTCAGAGTGGGAGCGACGCGGGAGAACGGAGTCAGCTCAATGTCATTGTCATGGAAACAGCCGTCGAAGGCCATCGCCTGGCTGGCGTTGAAGGTGGACGGGATCTGAAACGGAACAGGGAGAAGACAGAAGCTGAGGACATGCTGAGCAGACAAACACAGCTCCAGAACCATCTGTGGGTCTCTGCGGGTCTCTGTGGGTCTCTGTGGGTGTCTGTGGGTCTCTGTAGGTCTATGTGGGTGTCTGTGGGTGTCTGTGGATCTCTGGGGGTCTCTGTGGGTCTCTGTGGATATCTGTGGGTCTCTGGGGGTCTCTGTGGGTCTCTGTGGGTCTCTGTGGGTCTCTGTGGGTCTCTGTGGGTGTCTGTATGTCTCTGTGGGTCTCTGTGGGTCTCTGTGGGTGTCTGTATGTCTCTGTGGGTCTCTGTGGGTCTCTGTGGGTGTCTGTATGTCTCTGTGGGTCTCTGTGGGTCTCTGTGGGTCTCTGCGGGTCTCTGTATGTCTCTGTGGGTCTCTGTATGTCTCTGTGGGTCTCTGCGGGTCTCTGTGGGTCTCTGTGGGTCTCTGTATGTCTCTGTGGGTCTCTGTATGTCTCTGTGGGTCTCTGTATGTCTCTGTGGGTCTCTGCGGGTCTCTGTGGGTCTCTGTGGGTCTCTGTGGGTCTCTGTGGGTCTCTGTGGATATCTGTGGGTCTCTGTGGGTCTCTGTGGGTCTCTGTAGGGTTTGTTTCAGAGTCATATGACTTTAACTCAGCAACTCATGTACCAAATTATTCTCAGACTGTCCGATTAGTTGTTCCTACTGTCATAGGCAGTCATGTGAATTTTCCTAGTCAGAATAATGTTGTTTCTGATTATTGCAAGAGCACATAAACACACCGCTTGTTTGGCAGACATTGTACAGTTTTATTCTGTTTAATTAGTAAAACAGGTGCAAAAACTGTCTTGATATTTTGTGAGTTTATTTTGATAAGTTGCTTTTTATCTCCCAGGTAAAACCAGCCATATTTTACTAATTTCTCCTTTAAACCATGAAATGTTTTTGACAATTTTACATAAAAAGGATAAAAACGAATCTGTTATCCAAGTACCTCCATTTTTTACATGAGTAGATGTATTTAGTTACATCCCAGCCCTGGAAAAATACTTGAACAATGCCAGATTAGAGTCCCTGTCTGTGCTGTGGTGTAGTGTCTCTGTTTGGCCACTAGAGGGAGACACACAGTGAAATATGGCTGCCATGTCTCTCTGTTCCTCCCACTTTTCCCTCCCTGCTGATGTTTGGTGTAACAGTCCGTGCTGACCTTCCCCTTCTTCATCTTCCTCATCTCCTCCAGAGTGGTGCAGTAGTTCACAGCTGCGTACTCGATCACAGACAGGAAGACGAACAGGAAGCTGGTCCACAGGTAGATGTCCACCGCCTTCACATACGACACCTGGACAACAAACACACACATACACAACGTCAAACATGGAGAGAATAAAAATATAACTCACACATGAAGCAGGTGGAGGTCAGATGTGCAGTGCATTATGAACTAAATCAAGCCCTCAGAGCAGCCACATGGGGTCTGGTGACCAGTTACTGCAACATCACCAGACTCCCTTAACAAATCATGTAATTTAAAGATTTTTTGTATGATGAGGAACTTTACACACTTTGTGAAATGTTGCTATGACAGATTTATATTAATAATGCCTTCTTGTAAATTCGGTATCAAATACAAAACATGAAGTTGTTTCTTTCCTTGGAAAAAATGTTAGTTTGTAAAGTTTGTTACCGCACCTGAAGGCAAACAAACAGAGCTGTTACCTGAGGCATGGAGGAGGACACTCCTGTGATGATGGTGGACATGGTGAGCACTGTGGTTATACCTGCAGGAGGACGACAAGACGAGTCTTTACCTCACAGCTCGCCTGAAAACTTTGTGTACTTTAGAAGCAAAAACAGACATTTTACATGTGCAAACGTAATATTTGCACCTGCTGTCTATCCCAATAACACAAATAAGTTCATACAGTCACATGATGCTGTCCTCACAGAGTAAATCATTACTTTTTAAGTGTTAACACTTTGGTTTTTGGTTCAAGTTAATCAATTAATGTAATTAATGTAACGTGTTACCCAAAGAGACTCGTGCAGGAACGGCCCTCCTGTCGATCCAGAAGGAAACCCAGGAGAGGACGACCATCAGCATGGTGGGAAAGTACGTCTGCAGCATGAAGAAGAAGATGTGCCTCCGCAGGATGAAGTTAATGAAGAGACGGTTGTACCAACCTAACGAGACGAGAGGAGACGGGGGAGGATGTCAAACAGGAGGAGAGTCTTTTGTGTTCAAGACAGCTGAGCATGACATTATTTTCTGAATTCCCAAAATGTCAATCTGATATAGACAAGACAGATATAGACTGCACACATACAGATGCAGATAAAAAGTATGAAAATGCAACTCACTTTTAAGAGAACTAGATTCTGCATTTAATTAGCCAGCAGAACAGCCGCATACTGCAACATCACCAGACTCCCTTAACAAATCATGTGTTTTAAGACTTGTTGTGCGAGGAGACGCTAAAACAAACTCTGTAAATTTTGCTACGACAAATTCTAATTCATTGGAGCCTTCTTGTAAATTCGGCATTAAAAGTTTGTCAGTTTGTGGCAGTATCTCTGTATCAGTCTATCTAACCCGCCAATATTTAGCAGCTGTCTGAACACTTTATTCATTAAGGATAACAGCATTTTGACAGTAAATTGTATAAATACAATAAACAGTAACCACTACAGGCCACTTCTGTAAACTGCCTGGGGAAAGTCACCAGACTCCCTTTAAAAATCGCACAATTTTATGAGTTGTCCAGTTAGGAGAAACTTTGTAAACTGTGTGAAACACTGTAAATGACAAATTCATAATAATATGGGCCTTCTTGTTAATTCAGCAAATGTTTTACATGAAGATATTGTTTACATTCATTCACTGGACCCAGAAAAGTAGACAAATGTTTATAGACACCACTGTTGAAAATCAGTTTTTCATTAGTGAACAACTTTCTGCATCTTTTTGAAAACAGAAACCTCAGCCCATTCACAGAGAATGTAGGTTATTAAGAGACACACACACAAACACACACACACAAACACACACACACACACCGGTGCTGCTGTAGAAAGCCAGGCCGCTGGAGGCGTGGAAATGCTCAATGAAAAACTGAGACAAGACGATCTCGTCTGTCCTCAGAGAGTCGTTCCCATTCTTCCAGTAAAGCATCAGGTCGTTCTCATTATACGCATCTGTGGAAAGAGAGAGAGCAGAGAGGTGTTCAGTGTCATGGAAAACAGAGGACAGACACAGATGTTGGTTGGATTTAGTGACAGTCATCTGAGTTTTACTTGTTTGTGTTGTTGCATGTGAACACGGTGGAAGAGTTTATATACGTCTATCAACCACGGCATCGAAAGGACTGACGGGTGAAGTGATTCACTTTGATTATGACATCACAATATCCTGTTCTGCTGGGAAAGCTTGCGTCCAAAACACAGCTGCAGACAAAGTACAGCGCTCCGCAAAACTACTCATGAATGGCCTGAGGAGCGTAACAAAGAGATCAAGTCTTGGCCTCCAAATTCAAGGATCCCAAACTGATGAAGCTTCGGTGGGATGCGCCACAACAAGTCCAGTCCATGGAGGCCCCACCTCCCAAACAACAGGACTCGAAGACTCTGCAACCAACGCCTGGTGCCAAACACCACAGGACACACCCAGAGGTCCTGAGCCAACGCCTCGAGGGATCGGAGAAAAGTTTGATCAACGGTGCAGCCTGGTCCGGACTTGTTCCGGTATTACCCACAGATGCTGGATCAGATTGGGATATGGGGAATTTGGAAGTGATTTTGACACCATGAGGTCTTTGTGGAGGCCCCTGCTGTCGCCATGAGGGGGTGAACATATCAAGTCGCATATTTCCCAGCGCCGTTTATTTCCAGTCAGTCAGTTGCTGTACGTGCACGTCCTCGCAAATTACAACACCTCGCATTCCTGCCAACAGTGAGACCTCAACATTAGAGATTCAAGGACTGTGTTTGCTGCATTCTGTGTGTGTGTGTGTGTGTGTGTGTGTGTGTGTGTGTGTGTGTGTGTGTGTGTGTGTGTGTGTGTGTCTCACAGCTCTCCAGCTCCAGCGAGCAGTTCTGTGTGTCCAGAGGGAAGCTGCTGAAGTCCATGGAGCAGAGAGCCGTCACAGTGACCCTGAAACACACAAAAACAAACTCAAGTTACTCATCACATCCTGCATCGACCTCTCCTGACCTCACAGTCTTGTTATTTTCTCAGGTTTTTTCCTTTCAGGTGACCCAGCCGTGCTGACGCTGGCCCAGAAGGACTGCGAACAAACAGGTGATTTTCAGCTCAAGTCTTGCAGCCAAAACTTTTTACCAGATGTCTTCAGGAGCATCTTCAAGCCCACAACCTCCATTTTACCTCCACAACTTCCCTTCCTCCGTCTCCACCCGTCCCTGTCCCGTACCTGACGCTGTAGAGGATGTTTCCGTCGGGGTAAACCCGCAGCATGATGTTCTCCATGGTGGTGTCGTGGATGAAGGAGCGCTTGGAGTGGACGAAGAAGACGTCAGGAACCCAAATCTTCTTCACGAGCCTCGAGTCAAACGTCCTGCTCAGGTTGTTTCGGGACGGAAACGCCAACCGCTCGTCTTTCCAGTAGTGACGCAGGTAAAGAGTCATGGTGAAGTCCTGCACGCGCAACAACAAAGACCATTCATACATAATCACATAACAGTTCTTTATCTGTCTTAATCATTACTTTTCTTTTGTTTTGACTGCGTTCATCTGTCTCTTTATTTCCCAGCCTCTCTCTTTCTGTATGTTTGACTTTATTTGTTCTCGTGTTTTACTGCCCTTCAGAACATGAATCTGTATGAAACAATGCCGAAAAATGTGCTTGAACAGAAACACATCTTTCACAGCATTTAATCGGAGGTTTTCAACCTTTTAGTATAAACACTTTCTTATTGTATAACTATTAGTTACTGCAAACAAAAACGGGAAGGGTGGATCATCATTTGATGTCAAAGTCTGAATTTTTTTTCAAGTCCTTTAGTTTTATTTTGGGGGTATTGGCGCTGAAGAGGCTCAGAAATCAGTGCCAGTAAAGAAAGTGATGGACATTTTTCTGCAGCAGCCCGAGGACACGATGACAATGTGCACCATCATCTCAACCATTCATCTCTCTCGGCTGCAGGAACTCGATAAAGCACTTGTAAGTAAGTGGCTGCTTGAGTTAAAAGCAGAGACCATCGAGGGGTCACAAACCAGACAGGAAGTGATGTCAGAGCAGCAGATCACAAGCTTTTTTTTTTGTAAACTCTCTGATGTTCCAGCTTTCTGTAAGAGCAGATAAAATCCTAAAAGATTCTGAAATTTGTGTGTTTTACTGAATGATTTAAGGAAGTAACAGAGCGGTTAGCTTCTTGTTTATTGTGAATTAAACTGCAGATAATCTGGAAACAAGGAGCATTTACACGCAGTCAGGATCTGTTTCTGTTCTCTGCTAATCATCCAAAGGGTCATACACAAAAAAAACATTTTGGAGTGAAGTCCTCCTTATAAATCCTGAGCTCCATCAGAGCTGTATGAAATTAATTATTTCTGAAGCCAAAACTTTAACTCTGTTTCTTCAAACTTACAGCTTTTAGTTTTTGCTACCTAAACGTGCCGGGGTGTTTACTGCAGTGACATTACTGCATGCATGGAAATGTTTAAAATGACGGATATCAGAATAGTGTGCCCTACAAACAGCAGGAAAAATCAATATTTGTTGTTCTGTGTCACAGTTGCTTTTCTGCTGCATCAAGATAACAAAGCGCCCGACCACACTTCACTTTAAGACTTTTGCTTCTTACACAACGTGGGCACTGGGTGTAAAAATGACAACTGTATCGGTCTTAAAGAGATATTCCGGTGTAAATTTAATCCATGGTCTAACACACCATGAAACTGTGTTAGACTCCCTCTCGAGAGATCAAGTTAGCAGACCGCTAATTTACGAAGTTTTATCAACCTCAGAAACGACCGCACGACAACAATACACTGCAGTAAATGGATCCAAATATAAACCGCCACCAAAAAGCCACAAATAATGCTCAGAACAGCACCAAACTTCAGCAACAGTACAAATAGGGTCTCAGCACATAGTCCGGGGCATCTAACCTCCGCTAGCTTAGCTGGATTTCTACTGAAAAGCTGACTAAATTTACCACTCTTCTGCAGCAGCTTCCTGTTGACGGGAAGTCCCGACGAGTCGATTACCGAGTGCAGTAGAGTTCCGCGGCTCATGGATGAAAATGTGTGATTATGACTCCATGGAAAAGCAATCAAAGTTCATATGTGTCTTACCTGCCAGTTTATAACAGTTATTATCGAGAGCGGACAGGGAAAAGAACGGAATTGAGCATTTCTAACCGCACTCGGTAATCGTCGCGTCGGGACTTCCCCGACCCGGAAGCTGATGGAGGAGAGTTGAAATCTGTTTTTAGCTTCACAATAGAAATCCAGCTAAGCTAGCGGAGGTTAGATGCCCCGGACTATGTGCTGAGACCCTATTTGTACTGTTGCTGAAGTTTGGTGCTGTTCTGAGCATTATTTGTGGCTTTTTGGTGGCGGTTTATATTTGGATCCATTTACTGCAGTGTATTGTTGTCGTGCGGTCGTTTCTGAGGTTGATAAAACTCCGTAAATTAGCGGTCTGCTAACTTGATCTCTCGAGAGGGAGTCTAACACAGTTTCACGGTGATTTAGACCATGGATTAAATTTACACCGGAATATCCCTTTAAAGGTGGAGCCCTACACGTTTTTTAATTTCCTCTGGAGAGTTTCCTCCGTCCTGTCAGGTTCATCACCACAGCTCGGAGTCATTTGACGCTCACCATGTTGACCTCTGAGATGCTGTCGATGCTCTCCACCTGCACATCGATGCCAACAGGGATGGCTGCGCCTGAAGCCAAGATAAGATCATCATTAGCTTTAAAGTCATTAATCAAGGCAACATCAATACAGCGTCCAGGAAAACATTCGCTCTCCTCAGATCTCCAAAGGTGTGCTGCAAAAAAAACATCCATTTGCAATTTGAGATTCTGCAGCTTGTGTTTAGTATCATGTAACAAAACATTTGATACATTTCTTAGTGAAGAATTATCGGTGAACATCTTTAAAAAAATGCACAATGGGGGAAATCAGTAACCGGTGCTGACATGTTAAAGGAAATTACACAATTTTATTCAGAAAACCTGAAAAGTCCAGTGTTTGTGCCCAACGAGGGTAAACATCCTGTTTCAGAGGCTTTTCCCCACCAGAACATGAGTAAAACTTTGGAAAAAAAAACACCAAAAATGCAAACAAATTTGCAATAATCTGTTCCGAAATTACACAACCTGAGTTTCAGGAGCCTGTATCACATCATCTCTATCAGCCCTCAAGCCTCATTTTGGTCAAACACTGGTAACAACAACAGCTCACCGCAGCATCAACATCTGTCCTCCACACTCCCCGACTCCATCCGCCTCATTAGCAGATTACGCTTGTCTAACCGCCTGAACAACCTGATTTGTGCACACAAACAGAGCAGAAATAGCTAAAACGGCTCAAATCCCCCACAAAAAACAATCTCCAATCGCAGCTACTCAGTCTCTGTTTGCAATCATGACAAGCAAACTTTAGGAAGGAGGGTTTCTGACTGTGATGATGTTTGGTGGTCAGCTCACTCGGGGCATTTTAGGATTCATCCGTTGCTGCGGCCTGCTGACTAACCAGGGTCATTCCTGCCTCGAACCACAAGCATCAGCAGTGATTTTCCTGTTATCTTAAACTCCTAAACATCTCCGCCTGTAAGGCTAATGTGAGGCTGCTCACAGAAGCCTGAGGTCAACAATCACTTTAAATTTAGAAAAGCCTGACCATGCAATAACTCTTACACCAACACTAATCCCTTAAAATCGTTCCTAGAAGTGACAGGTAAGTGTGATCTATGTTTGGGTTTGATCGAGGTCCGCTGCAGAGTTCTGGACCAGCTGGAGTGAACATGAAGAAAACTTGCAGAGAAGTTGAACAAGGTATTGACTGAATGAACAACAGTTGGGTTGATTAAGTTGTCTGATTTTTTGTAATATCCCACAGCTGGAACAACATCAGCGGCTCTGTGGGGCTGCACAGCTTTGAGCTAAATGCTAACTTTAGCTTTCTAATCGTATCCCTGATGAATATATTCACAAAGACAACGCTAACATGCTGATGATTAGAAGCTACTTACTTTTACTGTAAGTAATATTTTTAGTTTAGCATTTTAGCACTTGCTTTTTAGCATTAAACACGAAGTGCAAGTTTTGACCAGACGATGGCAGCAGATGTAAAGTTAGCACAGTCCTGTTGATCCATCCAGCAATTGTTGAGACATTTTACTTAAAACCACAAATGTTTTATCTCAATAAAAAAGTCAGGGATTCATCCTCTGGGAACTCTGAACTAAATTTAATGGCAAACCATCTTCTTGTTGTTGAGATATTTCAGTCTGGACAACAGCGGTGGAACGACCAACCCCCAGGCTGCTAGCATGCAGCTCCAAATCAGACCATAATAACTTTTAATATTAAATTTAAAATTCGGTGCAATAAGTAAGGGATAATGCCCGACGAGGTGTCCATAAACAGGAGTTAATGGACGATGCGGAGGCCATTAACTCCTGTTTATGGACACCTCGAAGGGCATTATCCCGCTTATACCATGTTCACTTGCCAAAGAAAAGAAATTCGTACCATTAATTTACATTTTCATGTGTTTTTTACAAGCCATAACTTAGTTTCCCTGGTAGCGCCTGAGGGTTTGACTAATACCTGGAACAATCATTAATCTCCGGTAAGATTCTTATGCAACAGAGACGTTGTTCACTCCTCCAGTAAATAGGACGGACCTTAGATACGACTTGGCAACGGGAGATATTCTAGTCCGCTCAGCGATGAGCCAGAAAGCTAACGCTATGCTAGCAAGATTCAAAGTCAATAACATTGCATACGGTTAACAAACAGTAAATATAATTTGACAGTATGCTAGCTAACACAATTAGCTAACTAACCAGTCATGTCATTGTCCCCAAATCAATAGCAAGATTTTCACCAACAAATGACCGGCCATGTGTAACAATACTGTGGCCGCAGCCTGAAGTAGAGAGTTGAACAGCGAACGGGATGTGAGATTATTCACGTATCAGTAAATTTAGAGGGGAAGTGAACTTTCTGCAGCTTGTGTGTTACAGTCGCCACCCTGTGGTGTTCACAGGATAAGACACTGAAGGACTGACGGACTGCATTCAGCACTCAGCAGAGAGTCTGGTTCTGGTTCTGGTTCTCTGTCTCCTCTCTGTAATGTTACGCTTATGAAGTAAAGTCCATTTCCCCTCCAGCTCCAGTCAGCAGTCAACAGAACAGAACAGAACCACCCGACAGTGGAGGTCAGCTCCGGATCTCTGCTGCAGTCAGGCTGATCAACAGGAGTGAAGAGAAATCACCTTTTTAATCCCCAGAAGTTAAAAAGTCTCTGAGTTCTCCTCCCGTCGGATCAGAGCAGAATCTGATGAGAGTCCAGGTGTTTATTCCTCCAGAAGTTCTGGATTTACAAATACTTCTTTAAAAAGAAACATAACCCAAGTTTAACCTACACGTGCGAAAAGTTTTGTACTTTCATTTTGCTCTGGTTTTTGGTCATTGGTGTCTCAGCGGTCACTGATCGAGACCAAGAAAATGAAAATGCTTTTTGCAAATCACTGAAACCAGGTCTGCTGGATTAGAAGGCCATACATAAACACACAGCCTCACACACGAGTCTGGGTTTGTCCGTGACCTCCGTCTGGACGTGGTTTACCAGGTTACATTCCTCTTTTCACTCTCAGGGTCAACAAGAATTAAAAAAAGATGCACTCCAAAGTGTCTGTGTGCTTTTTAGATGTAAAGTGTGTTAATTCTGCTTGAATGTTCGCAGGCCGGCAGCTCAATGAACACTTTATTTAATGAAGTTCATCTGACAGCCAGGACCGTAAAGCTCCCGCCGCAGGCCGGCTTTGTCCCGCCGTGACTCGTAAAAAACCACCAGCGGTGCAGACTCAACATTTAGAGTAACCCAGACGACGAGTGCTGTTTGTGGGAAAAACCTGAGACAGAAGGTCACTCTCTCCTTTTCCTTTTCCCATGTTACACTCAGGCAGATTGTGTTTAAAACAGGAGGTTTATGGAGAGACACGTGCGAAAGGAGGTCATATGATGATTCAACATCAACCCACAGCCGTTTTGTGTTTGGACAGATTTCAGACGTGAGACCCATTAACACCTTCACTTCCTGTTTGGACGAAGCAATCTGTCCACCTCCTGGCCACCATCATCACCCGGGACCTCATCAGCTCCCTCACCAAGAAAGTACAGAGGATCTACTTCTTGTCAGTGCGTTTACATGACACTCAAGAAAACCGAATTACTGTGTTAGTCCGACTATGAACGGATCTTTAAGATGCATGCATACACCTATGTCTGACTAAAATCGGACCGGATCGGATTTCTCATAGTCGAATTAAAACACCTAGATTATTCGATTGATATTCGTATTACTCCTGCATGTATACGTTCTATCAGATCGGATTTTCGCGATATGCACAAGCGCGAGATTTCTTTCCCGGGGCCATGAGCTGGAAGTAGAAGGACGGCGGCGGCGGCGGCGTCTTTCCTACGAAATCACCGCAAGAAAGAGCGCCATTGTGCATCTAGTTTGTGTCATTATCATGTACACCATATACGAAGTGTACAAAGATATAGCTTTGTCTCGCTCTTCGTACGCCATCTTTCACGAATGCCGAGGCAGTTTGTTGTTGCTGGTGATGTAAAGAGGTCAGCCGGAGGTGTTTCTGTTAACACTAGTTGAAATGGGTACAGCGCCACCTAGCATACCGGGGTATGACATGCTTCAGCCAATAATCCGATTTTCTCACCGGCATGTATACTCGGATAATTGCAGTTGTCTGACTGAGTAGCATAGTCGAACTATGGCTGTAATCCGACTAAGATGTGCATGCAAACACACTGTGTGACAGTGAAGATGATGCTGCACTTTTACACCGATATCAGGTAGGGAACAACTATCCTGTAAACAAACCTTCATGCACCAAAAATTACACAACATATATGCAGGTATTTATATACAAATATACAAAAACACGGAGTGCAGCTTTGAATTTGTGTCGGGGTGAATGTACACGGCAGCAACAAGGTGGTGATGATAACGTCGTCTGTGTTTTCTGTGTTTCAAGTTCAACATCTGGGAAACACTGTCCATCAACTTTGAGTGTTTGTGAGTGTGATGGAAATTTTGTACTTCATAAAGAGAGATGTGAACTGAAGTCTTACACAGGAATGTTCAATGTAGCTGTTTAACATGACCTGTAACCTGTGACCTTGTTTCAGGCCGTTTTATTACCTGTGTCTGGTGTTGAGTGACCACTGGAGCTTATCACTTCCCTCTCTGTGAAGTATTCCCTTAAGTGCAGGTCATAAATTAGGAACTATTGTAATGGAAAAACACACCCACAGAGAGCGATATATACCATGCCTTTCTCTTCAGATATTGAGTCTTCACTTTGTAACAGACCTGCGTTTTGCTCTGTGAATGCTGTTTGAACTATGAGCTGTCTCCGATCTCCTTCCTCAAGTTTTAAACATTGAGCATCGATGTTATAAACACGGAGTCCACCTCTTCTCACCAAGCTGCCCGTTAAGTTCAACAGTTTGATCTGAAATGTTGTGGTGGAGACAGGTCTGTGTAAAGACGTGGTTGAACACCAGAAGAAAAAAAAGAAGCAAACTCAAACTGAACACAACAACGGCTGCGGCATCATGAGCTGAACCCTTCTGTGGTTTCAGCTGATTTTTCTAATCAGCTGGTGTAAACATGTTGATGAGTAAGTTACTGTCAGGGATTTCTTCACAGCGAGCCTGAAACTCTGGAGAAAGCACACTGAGTGAATACAGATGTTGGTCTCTGTCGCAGATGGGCCTCCGCTCAATTAGTTCTGCTACAAACCAGGAAACTGGAGGAAATGGTCGGTCTCGGTTTGTTCCTGCTCTGCCTGTTTCACAAGCGGAGTCAGTCGGTACACAGCCTCAGGTGGTCGCATTCTTTCTGCAGCATGAGTCATTGTGATTAATGATGTTTGAGTCACAGCTGTCATCTCTTCTGTCTGTGCAGGTGAACTCTGGGTGATCCGGCCTTCTAAACAAGGATATCTTTTCTGTGTTTGGCCTGAAAAGTTAATTGTTTGTCTTTCGGTTGTCCTGCCGGTCGCTCAATCCAGCTTTGGACTTTGTATTTGAGTAAACCTACAGCATCTCAGTGAGTGAGCTGCTGCAGATTTACTCTAATAACACATCAAAATCATGTTTTAAGGTCATGTTATTTTGTCCTAAAACATTTGTGCGCTCTGTCTTTTAATCCCTGAACACAACGCTGCAGATGGATCAATTCATAAGCAGCATGATGCAGCTTTGAGGTCTCAGGGTGTTTGTTCCTCGGTCGCCCGCTGTGTGTTTAGATTCTGTCAGCGATCAGAGAAAGGAGAGAGGTGAAAGGTGGTGAAGAGGATTATGAGGTGATTCTCTGGGCAGCTCTTTGAGAGCGTGAGCGTCAGACTCCTACACAATCTATACCGACTCAACCCTGGCAGCTTAGACTGACTGTATTGTAATTAAAGCTCACAGCGGACTGAAACACACGCAGCCTTTATGTACTAAACCTTTACAGAACCACGGCGGTGGTTTTGGATGAAGCACCGACTGCAAATAATGTGTGCTTTACATCACGGCTGAATGTTGAGGAAATGTTTGTTTTTGCTCTCATAGATGTCAGGATTTGTTTTTTGTTTTGTTCACTTTCTCCCAGTGGCGTGCACAGACTTTTTGAAGGGCAGGGGCGAAAAAAAGGGCACTTTACCGTGTGTTTTGGCTCCCAAGAGGGCACTTTAGCGTGTGTTTTGGCTCCCAAGAGGGCACCTTAGCGCGTGTTTTGGCTCCCAAGAGGGCAGTATATCATGTTTTAACCAGCCAAGGGGGCAGTTTAGTGTGCTTTGCCAACCAAGAGGGCAGTTTAGTGTGTTTTGCCAACCAAGAGGGCACTTTGGCACGCTTTTTTGGCTCCCAAGAGGGCACTTTAGCGCGTTTTGGCTCCAAAGAGGGCACTTTAGCGTGTGTTTTGGCTCCCAAGAAGGCACTTTAGGGCATGTTTTGGCTCCCAGGAGGACACTTTAGTGAGTGTTTTTCAACAATTGGGCCACGTCGGGGGGCGACTTCCCCCTGCTCCCCCCTTGTGCACATCACTGCTTTCTACTTGAGCTTTACCGACAGCTTGAAGTGCATTTCAAGTTAAGATTTCTACATATAAAACATATGAGGTATAGATTAAAACAATTACTTGAATAATCAATCAGTCATTTGATAGAAAATGTATTAATTTTGATCATCTTTCTATTCATTTTTAGTGTAAAAGATGTGGCGGGCTCAGGATGTTTGAGGTGCGTCCCTTTATCAGGATCCGCACCAAACGTTAATCCGGTCTATTCTGGGCCGAGATTCATCCTCCATCCAAGTTCTGTAGAAATCTGTTCAGCAGCTTTTGTGTAATCTCGTTGACAAACCAACCAACAAACAGACGCAGGTGAAACATGACGTCGAAGTAACAATGAGCTGGTTGTGGTAGAAAGATAAAGAGGTAATTAACTATTTCATGGGAGACAAATAAACAGAATGATCGAAATCAAAGCAGCAGGAATGGAGATATGCTGACTTTAAGTCTGGATCCTACATTTCCCATGATGCAACTTGATAATGTCTATATTTACAGGAACTGTTCATTCAAAAACAGTCATCATCTCCTTCCTCCAACCAAAAAAACATGAAACGGCTCTGCACAGCTCAGCCGACATCTCCCAGATTGAATTTTTAAAATGTTTTACAGCCTTTTTTAAGCTGCAAAGCTAAAAGTGTTAGCGTGTAACCAGTCTGACGCGTTTGCACAAGCTTTATGGTGTAAATAATGTTTATTCAGATCAATTTGGGATCTCAGACGAGCTGCATTGATCCACTTTAGTCTGAACCAGCTGCTTCAGTTCTTTAGCAGAACGCTGCTGCTCTGTTTTACTGTGAAGCTCCAGAATGCTGACTTTTTTTGCATAAACAGTTCCTTTAAAGATAGACACTATCAAGTTGCATCATGGGAAATGTAGGATCCAGACTTAAAGTCAGCATATCTCCACTCCTGCTGCTTTGATTTGGATCATTCTGTTTTTAATCCGTCTCTCATGAGTTCAGAAACTCAGCAATGAATCAGCCAATCAGATCTGAGATTTGGTACCTGGAACTGAAGCCAGACGAAGTTCCTACGTGAAGAACAGCAGCACATTTTGCATCATGGTGTCCAACTATAACGTCCCCAGACCGATGTGGCCGATGTAAAGTTTATAGGGTCTCATTTAAAGTTTACAGACGTCCTTTAGAGGCTGACCTCGATGCAGAAACGCGGTAAGTCTTTCACACGTGCACCGAATAGCAAGAAAATGTCACATGGTGTATTTTAGGACTCGGGTCCCTCGAGAGGACCCAGAATGTTTTGATGCTTCAGCTTCTCGGATCTCACACACACACACACACACACACACACACACACAGGGCAGCTATCGGCTTATCATGAGGCAGAAAACGCTGAGAATTTCCTCAGTGTAAAATTACAGTCCGGTGAAATGCCGCAGCCGGGCCGTGGGGCAGACAGTGGTGCTTTTGTTGTCCCCACCCTGAATGACAGGCAGGACCACAGAGACAAGCAGGACGCCAACCAACCGTATCGACCGACACAGAGGTCACTTGTTCCAAAACAATCTGTTAGCATACTCAGATTAATTCTTTGTTTTAACAAGTAACGTAACATGTTAGTTCTGCAATTCAAGTTGTCTGTTATTTAGTTCAAAGTAATCCAGTACCAGAAAAAAAATTGCTGTCTTGTCCTTTTGTCACCACAAAGTACAAATAAAATCCCTGAAGCATCGTCTCTGTTTCTGTTGAGCTGATTAAACGTAGTGAGACTGCAGAGAGGACAGCATTAACTTTGTAGAAATATTCCCATTATTCTGAATATTTGGGCAACACGAGTTGAAGAAGGCTTAGCATAATAAAGATGTAAATGTTGTACTGCGTCTGTGAAGACGGCTACAAATAAGGCCACAAAATAACGTCATATTTGGAAACTCTAACATGTCACTTTTCTCACTAGATAACACACTAACGTACTTTTTAATGGCAGTAATCTTGTACCGTAATGAGTTACTTTTAAAAGAAACATTATCCAAACACTGTCAGTCTGTGAAGGATCTGAACACTCAAGTTACAAACAAGTTTTCCAGGTATTTCCAGGATTTCTAGTCCAAAGTAGAGGCAGTCACCAAGACAAAGAGTTTACAATCCAGTTTTGGGGGATTTTCACGTCTTTACATCAACAGAAGAATGAAAGGAAGAAACTGTCATCACCAGAGAGATGACAGCATTGTCCTTTCTGAAAAAACTTAGAAGATGTTTACATTTTTGTGACATGCTCCGTCTTTGTGGCCATGAAAATAATGACTGTGAAAACCTCTCAGGTCAGGATCAAACTGGAGCCCACAGTTTCAGTGTTTATACGTAAAGGTCAGTGTTGGTTTCTTGATTAGAATCCTTTCATATCTCACGTGGGCCGACTTCAATCGGGCCGGCGTGGAGGCTCCATCAAAGACAAACTCAGGGTGGTCGCCCAGGTTCAACGTTTGCTGCGACAATGCAGCAGGAACATTCCTGAGCAACATGAACAGAGCATCTCCGCTGTTCACCTCAGACTCATCAAGACGAAAGATAAGATACTGCATTCAAACGAGACCGATCGTATTTCACCATCGCACCGTTATTCTACACTGAAAGAATTAAAATTTAATGTACATTTATTAAAGGGATATTCCGGTGTAAATTTAATCCATGGTCTAAATCACTGTGAAACTGTGTTAGACTCCCTCTCGAGAGATCAAGTTAGCAGACCGCTAATTTACGGAGTTTTATCAACCTCAGAAACGACCGCACGACAACAATACACTGCAGTAAATGGATCCAAATATAAACCGCCACCAAAAAGCCACAAATAATGCTCAGAACAGCACCAAACTTCAGCAACAGTACAAATAGGGTCTCAGCACATAGTCCGGGGCATCTAACCTCCGCTAGCTTAGCTGGATTTCTACTGAAAAGCTGACTAAATTTACCACTCTTCTGCAGCAGCTTCCTGTTGACGGGAAGTCCCGACGAGTCGATTACCGAGTGCAGTAGAGTTCCGCGGCTCATGGATGAAAATGTATGATTATGACTCCATGGAAAAGCAATCAAAGTTCATATGTGTCTTACCTGCCAGTTTATAACAGTTATTATCGAGAGCGGACAGGGAAAAGAACGGAATTGAGCATTTCTAACCGCACTCGGTAATCGTCGCGTCGGGACTTCCCCGACCCGGAAGCTGATGGAGGAGAGTTGAAATCTGTTTTTAGCTTCACAATAGAAATCCAGCTAAGCTAGCGGAGGTTAGATGCCCCGGACTATGTGCTGAGACCCTATTTGTACTGTTGCTGAAGTTTGGTGCTGTTCTGAGCATTATTTGTGGCTTTTTGGTGGCGGTTTATATTTGGATCCATTTACTGCAGTGTATTGTTGTCGTGCGGTCGTTTCTGAGGTTGATAAAACTCCGTAAATTAGCGGTCTGCTAACTTGATCTCTCGAGAGGGAGTCTAACACAGTTTCACAGTGATTTAGACCATGGATTAAACTTACACCGGAATATCCCTTTAAGATGCAAAATCCTGCTCCAACTAAGAATCCCAGTGTTTCAGAAGTGCCAACTGTCCACATGTTGTTTCCTCCAGTAGAAGTTCAGATACTTGTGTAAAAGTAGAAGTACTGATTCAGCTTCTTTACTCCAGTAAAGTAATAGATTACAGGCTCTGACATGTACTCAGAGTATCAGAGTAAAAAGTCTCCCTCTGAAGGACATTTGTAGTCAAAGCTAACTGAAGCTCACGTCATATTAATAGAATTCAAAGACTATTAAAGTTAAAGGTAGAATCAGTAGAATTTGTCCCAGCTGTTCCTGAACGCACCACAAAGACAGTTGATTGTTGAGTCTCATTCCCAGGACGTCAAATAGACACATGTTGGGTTGGTAAAGCGTCCCGAGCAGCAACAAAGAGAGAAAATCAGAAACTCTCTGCAGATACGAGACACTAACACGCCTTTTCTCCACATTCCAGTCTCCCTCTCTGTCTGTTTACGCCTTCTTACGGCTTTTGCGTTTAATGTTGAGGCTGATCGCTGTAAAAGTCGAGGCCAGAAAGACGTTTTTTACTTGATCACTTTCTGCATGCTGCTCTTGCATGTTGCTCCAGCATCACAATTTATTCATTCGACTGGCGTTTCGATAACACAAACCTTCCTCAAACGTTGCAGTCGAGACCGCCTGAACCGAGACCGATCATCTCCACTCACAGTGCAGATTACAGAGACATTTGCCTTTTAGCATCGTGTGTTTGCGTGTCTGCCGGCTTCCATTGTCGTGTGTTTGATACCGATGATCTCCATCCCAGACCTCGGTTTGTTTCCCACCCCTCCATCTGCTCCAGACCTGGAATATAATCCAGATTAATACACATGAATCCCCCCGACTCACACACACACACACACACACACACACACACACACACACACACACAACAGTGAAGCACTCATTATATTGCCAAAACACACAAAAGGGACACACAATCACATTTGAGTGAGCACACAGAGTCCTACTGTATTTCAAATGAACACACACACACTCACACACACACACATACACACACACACACACTCCTGCTGCCACACAATGGTGTAATCTGGGTCAGCGCTGGTGATTTTGGGATTGACACATCAGTTGTGTGGGTGACCCAGTGCCCATCATCAAACCAACGCGTACGCATCATCAGCGTGGGACGAGGACTGATTTCCTCTTTAGGACGTTGTGTTAGTGAGTGGATTAAATCATCAGAGATCCGAGATGAGATGAGGTGTCCCTGTGTGTGTGTGTGTGTGTGTGTGTGTGTGTGTGTGGGCGTGTGTGTGTTTGTGTGAAGGCTTGTTTTGCTATCTTTCTGAGGTCCAATTTCAGTTTTGTGCAACTTCGGGACATTCACTATGTCTAAGGACTTTCTAAAAGTTAAGCATTTCAACATAAGAAATGTATATTGTAACATGAGTTTTACAGACAATAAGACCACTTTATTGTGTAAAATTTTGGGCAGAGCCACTGTGATGTCACCCACAGGTTTTCTGAAGGGCCGGCCCGGTTCTACTGGGTTTGACTTGGTGCTTGAAGGTGTGTCTTAACACAATGGCGCACTTTTCCCAGCACACTAACAAAACGGCTCCACTAATTCAGTTACAAACAGGTTTAATTTCCAGGTTTAATTATTTTGTTATCAAAGCTTTTATTATGAAGCAGCATCACAGGAAACGTGTTTTCAGCAGCAGTAAAACAGTGAAACACAGCAGGTGTTTGAAAGAACAAACAGGACGAGAGAAACTGAACAGATTTAGTCAGAAGCACTGAGAGCTGAGAACACTGACATTTAAAAACCAGGTTTCCTTTATGAGCTGTTGCATCATGAGGAGAAACGGCTCCCGCAAATTATTACTCATCCGTGCCTTCTTGGAAATTCTTTATTTTCCTTCCTTGTAAAAAGGAAAAAGGGTCACTTTGTTGTAACATTGCTGTAAAAACCTGTGACTGATTTGGAGAAAGAAAGCCACCAGACTCCCTTAAGAAAACGCTCAATTTTGAGACTTGTTGCGTTAGAAGCAACTGTATAAACGTTGTGAAACACAATCTACAGCAGATTCATAACTATGAGGGCTGACTTGTTCATTCGGCAAACGTTACGAATGAAGCTGTTTGTTGTATCTGTTGGTTCTAATGACGTAGGTGCTGGTTGAATATAGAGCGGGTAAGTGACATCTGATCAGGAGGGGTCACATGTGTGAATCGACGGAATGTGTTATGGCAACAGCAGTCCTCACAAACACATAAAGACAAACGTGTGTGTGTTTGTATTGCTGTGTTTTTATGGACCAACTCTTGAAATCTCACCTTTCTTGTGAGGACATTTTTACTTGTGAGGTCATTTTGCTTCGTCCTCACAAAGGAAAATGCAAGGGTGTGTGTGTGTGTTATATGTGTGTGTGTGTGTGTGTGTGTGAGTGTGTGTCTGACCTCCGAAGCCTGGTCTCAGAGCGAAGTCGTGCTCCTCAATCCTCAGCAGCTGTTCACTCTTGATTAGCAGTGTTTTGGTGCTGTCCTGCCTCTTCAGTTTGTAGTCGATGCGTCTGCGCACACACACACACACACACACACACACACACACACACACACACAAGAAACAGACAGTGTGTTGAGTGATTAGTTGGTTAATCACGACTGTAATTGCGGGTTTTGATTAGAGAAAACACACTTTGCGGTTTCCTCCCTCCCTGCCTGCCTGCAGCTGAATCTCGCTCTCAGTCTGCCAAAAAACCATAACCTTAATCAAAGCCGTGGAAAAGCTCCACCAACAAACAAACACACGTGCATGCGTACACACGTGTGTGCACATGTTCTCTGCCTAATGCACAAAGCGTTTGATCGCGTTCCAAAACAATCCTCGGTGACTGATAAAACCGGCTGCTGGGAGGCAGGTAGCGACGACATGCACTACACTTCCCATGAGTCCTTTCTTCCTCAACCTTCATATGAAAGTCAGAGCGGAAAGAACAATGACCTCTGCAATGTGTCTCCTGTCTTTATATCATCAGTGGTGGAACGTAACAAGTTGTACTTAAAGGAGCAGTTCACCTAATAAATGTAAATCCAGTCATCATCTCCTCCCTCCACTGCTGATTTAAAGTCAGGTGACGTTTCGTAGTCCACAAAAACATTTCTGGAGCGTCACAGTGAAGCAGAGCTGCAGCATTCTGCTAAACAACTGAAACAGCTGGAGACTTGTTGTAAAATACAACCAAAAAATACAGAAAACGGCTCCAAACTTTTCGTCCGGGGGAATCCAAGTCTCCAGAAACCCTGAGATCTTAAATTGATTTAAAAAAAACGTTATTCAGACACTTTTCTAGCTGTAAACGTCACCGTAGCTGCCGAGCTAAATGTGGGTTTACAAGCTCGACATCTCGAGGGTGTAAATAATGACTTTTCAGATCAATTTGGGAAATAAATAAATCAAATCTCCAGCTGTTTCAGTTGTTTAACAGAACGCTGCAACTCCGTTTTGCTGTGAAGCTCCAGAAATGTTTTGTTTCCTACGAAACTTCACCTGCTGCATCGAGACAGAGGACGATGGCATCAGAGCTCTTTAAGGAGAACTCGGTTGGGGGTCTGCCTCCACCCTTCACACGCCCATTTATGGCGTGTTGTTCTGGAGATTAACATAAATCTACACACCACATTCTGCTTTGGTTCTTGCACACTTTATATCCCACAGGCTGACCTGCTACAGTACCGTTGGAAATGTGCGGAGAGAGAACATGAATGAAGCTTCAACCCTCTGAGGCCGCTTCAAATAACTTAAAGTGATGTCAGATTTCAAAAATATTTAAACTACGTATTTCTTTGGGAGCAGTGTTTGAGAGTTGTTGACTCGAGACGGCATAAAGTAAACACGTCGTGCAGTTAAATAAACTGTTAAACTACTATATATACGTCTGACATTCAACCAGGGAAACCCCAACGAGACGACATTCAGGATGTCGGAGGTGTAATTACAGCCCGAGCACGGCGCCTCTCGGATGCAGGACATGCTGCAGTGTGTGTGTGTGTGTGTGTGTGTGTGTGTGTGTGTGTGTGTGTGTGGTTAAAGGAGGTAAACACACCCACACACACAAACACACGTGCAGCGAACAGGTGAGCACACAGAAAAGAGATAAAAGCTGTTTGAGATTTTCTCTGATCAAAAGCCTCTTTGAAAGTCACACACCTTGACACCGACACACACACACACACGCACACACACACCCACACACACACACACACACACACACACACACACACCATGTGGTCTCTTATTATTGTGAGGTCAAACATTGTGTTTGAGCCAAATCCTATTTCTGTAATCCCTTAAATTAACCTTGAAACAAACAATGAAATCCCCTAACTCAAACAAATTTCACACAAATCTCAACCTCGATCTTAATGCAATTAAATAAACTCAACACTTAATTTAAATTAAAAAATCATTAATCTTTAATTCTTCACCTGACAGAGAGTTCACCCAAAATCAATCTTACTGACATAGTTCAGTAAAAATGAAACAAAATTACACTTTGGAACAAAAACAGAAAGAAATCTTCATATTGTTCTGGAGACATCTGGTCCACATGAAGACAATAAGGACACACACACACACACACACACACACACACACACACACAGGTGCTGATTGAACAGCCTGATCAGCGCCGACCCAATCACCAGAATCAATATCAGCCGAGTACGTTTCTGCAAAAACCGCAGCTAAGTTTAATATGAACGTTTCTTTACGTTGTCACGTTTGTTAAAGCAGACTTTCCTCTGGGTCTCATCACGGCGCCGAGCTTCATGTTCTGGTCGGGTTTCAAACCCATCACATTACCAGACAATCTGAGCCGAACTTCAGCACCGTCCCACATCCCTGATCGGATTTCTCCTCCGATTGCCGGGCCAGGCAAATCAGGATTAAATTGACCCAAAACGTCTGATAGTCTGAGTCCAGATCGACACAGATTCAAACAGGTTTTGGCTCTGAAAGTAAAATCAGCCTGAATAAAAGTATTGCATTTATTATCTTTGGTGAGCCGTGGAGTAGAGAGTTCAGTGTTTCCCTCTGAGATGTGGTGAAGTAGAAGTAAACAGTGGTATTAAATGCTCCGAGCACAGTCGACTGACTCATTTCTACATGACTTCACTTTAATCTGCAGTTTCTGCTCTGCACCTCCCTCAGATCACCTGTCAGTCACAGTGAGCTGCTGATGACGGTTATATTGTTTTCTCACTCACATCAGCTTTTATGATTTCTCTGGAATGAAGCCAGAGTTCACGTCACATGCTTTTATGGCAGAGACTGAACGCTAGTGTGTGTGTTAATATCAGCACAACACCCTCATCAGAAGTCGACAACAGTGCGTCTTGTTGTGCAAGTTTCAGTTAAAACTCTCGTAATCAAATACAAATATTTTTCCCTCCTTCAACTTCTTTTATCCTAAAGTGAGAAGCAACAAAGTACAAATACTTTGTTGTTGTACTTGATGCTTGTTGCTTGTTGATGTTGATGCTTCAGGTATCTTTACTCAAGTATCTCGTTGTCTTCTCCTCGCTACATCTGAACACAAACATCTGAACTTTCTCCTCCTCACATTTTGAAAACAGGCTCATTATTTTAGTTTGATGAGGTGAATTATGGATGATATTTAATTGGCGTCAACGAGACAAAGACGTAAAAGCCGTAAGAAGGCGTAAACAGACAGAGAGGGAGACTGGAATGTGGAGAAAAGGCGTGTTAGTGTCTCGTATCTGCAGAGAGTTTCTGATTTTCTCTCTTTGTTGCTGCTCGGGACGCTTTACCAACCCAACATGTGTCTATTTGACGTCCTGGGAATGAGACTCAACAATCAACTGTCTTTGTGGTGCGTTCAGGAACAGCTGGGACAAATCCTACTGATTCTACCTTTAACTTTAATAGTCTTTGAATTCTGTTAATATGACGTGAGCTTCAGTTAGCTTTGACCACAAATGTCCTTCAGAGGGAGACTTTTTACTCTGATACTCTGAGTACATGTCAGAGCCTGTAATCTATTACTTTACTGGAGAAAACAAGCTGAATCAGTACTTTAAGAATCAAGCTACGAATTTAATTGACAACACAGTTGCAAAAAAAAGGAAAAAAGTCCATATTTATATTCAGCGAGGACGTAAATGGTTAAAAAAAACAACTTCTTTTTACTTTAGATGTCATGAACTAGTTGGAAATGAAGATGCAACAACTCACTTCAGTTTACTGTTGAAGGGAAGTTAGACTGAAATTAGTTGGAAATTAAAATGACATGACCGGCAGATGTGAGGCAGAAACCAGCTGCGAGTTTCCACGAAGAGTTTCCAACCGGAGCTCCAGGAAATCTGGATGCCAGACAAATAAAGAGAAAAACCTGTCCGAGGAGCTAAAAGCTGCATTATTACCAACTTGCAGTGGTCAGTTTAAAGTGAATAAAACTGTGTTTAAGGGAGGGAGACTGTGATTATGTCACTTTTAAAAATAAAATGATAAAACTAGAAGCAGCTTCTGTGAAACCGGGAAGTGAAAGAGGTTAGACCGTGGGAACCTCAGTGTATTATTAACTGTAAAGGGTGGAGGAAGTATTCAAAACCTCACTCAGTGAAAATAAATATCAGCAAAATGTACTTCAAGGGTTTTAAAGGAAAAGTAGACAAATTGAAATTTCTTGACATCAGACAAAATGTGTCCTCCTGTAATGTGTTTACGATGTCTCGTTAACTTGTTTTTCCGATGAACAAGCACATAACACTTTTGTTTCTGACAGTAAACAGGAAAGTTGACCAATTTGTGATGTATGATATATATGTTTTACTTTAACAGCTGAAATAAATGGTTTAAAGGGGAGTTAATGGTCTATAAAGGCAATTTACACATTTAAAAAACATCCCACTCTCTGTGTATAACAATAGATTTATTAGCTTTTTCTCCACGCTGAATTAATGTGGCTAATGCTAGCTTACATTAAGGGTGCTAACAGTAATTAACATTGATTTTGCTAATGCTAGCTAGCTAACATTAGGGCTGTAGCCTACAGTATTATTTTTAAAAATCTAAATAAAGTTAAGCATGTTCTGAATGTCTAGTTGACCAATCAGATTTTTGAACCACTTACATAATTTACATACTGAGCATGCAGAGGTAATAAATCAAGTTCTCATAAGCTTACATACAATCAGACTTCTTTCTGAAACCAATAGAGTCGCCTCCTGCTGGTCTTTAGAAACAATGCTTTTTCTAAAAAACACTCTGAACTGGCGTCACTTTTCAGACGCAGAAGCTTCGTTCATGTTTGATAAAGTGATAATACGTCTGTGGAGTTTGCAGCTTGCTGTTCTGCCACCAGTGGACAGAAAATGAAGGTTTAATAAACAGAAATATTCCTCTGGTTTCATGTTTCTAACCATCTCCACTGCTCACTCAAAGCTTCTCATTCATCCACACATCCGAGCGTCTCACCCTCCAAACTTGAACTTGCTGTTCTCCCCGAGGAACACCTCCTTGTTCTTCCTGCGTCCAGAGTTGCGGCCGCCGGTCGCCATCGCGACGAGGCTGGCCACGGCCACGGCCATGCAAGTCAGCACGTCCACCCTCATGTTTCACAGGTTTCCCCGCCACAACTGACACAGCGCCAGCATCCCAGCAGCCACAGCGACCCAGCAGCTCCACGTCTCTGCAGCCGAGCGTCCTGACCACCCTGCAGTCTAACGCTGGTGGTTTTGGTCAAACATCCCACGGGCGCCTGGAAGTTTCCTCAACCAGAGAACTCCAGAACGTAGACACACACACGAGGGATGTGTTCCTGCATCGGTCTCCAGCTGATCATCCCGGCTGATCTCCAGGGAATCTCCCGCTGCTCCGACCAGCTTCATCCGACCCTCGTCTCCCCGTCGCAGTCCCTCTCCGTCTGTTTTATCTGCGGTTTTGTGGATCTTTCTATCGCTGATTAAAATCGATATGAATCTATTCCTCGTGGCGATAGAGGAATGACACTAATTCCACCCTAATCCTCTTATCTACAGCCACAGCAATCTTTCACCAACCTACAAACAGGCACACACACACACACACACACACACACACACACACACAAACCCATCAGTAATCAGGATTTTCTCAGTGGGACAATGAAAAAACAGGCACCTGGTGTGATTATATGAGGTGAGCGCACACCTCCACCCTGTGTGTGTGTGTGTGTGTGTGGAGAGAGAGAGGCTTTTGTGCGAGAAAATAAATCACGGTTTGGAAGCAGCTTAAAACAACAAAAGGTCGTCAATATCGGCCGACGTTTAATCTGTGCTGGAGTGGAGCGAGCCGGGTCTGATCCAGCACTCCTCAGTTTACACCTCCGGAAGACATCGTCCACCTTTTGTGCATCTTTTGTTCATGAGATTCACCTGGTTGCCTTTTCGCAAAGTAGTTGATAGTAATCGATCTTTTTGTTATAATCGTGTGGTGGAAAATCTGATATCGTGACCAGTGTTTCTATTGTAACAAGAAATGTAACGTGTACAAGCATAGTCTTTGTTCCTGTTTCTCTCTGCAGGCGGCTGCTGAAGGTAAACCTGCAGTTGTGTCAGTGCGCATACGTAGGGAGCTAATTCTACGTAGCGCTACGGCAGAGAGGACGGCGTTAACTTGGTGTAAATATTCCCATTACTTTAATTTTTTGGGCGATAAGGACAGGAACAACATCACGATGAAATGTAAGTTGTGCCTGGAGGATAAACGCTCGTCAGCTGTGAAGAGATCTGCTTCATATATGAGGAAGCGTCTTTAGGATGAACACAACATGACCGAGGTGGAGGAAGATACCGGTGGTTCCAACAGCTCCGAAACAGGAACGGCGAGCTTCAAGTTCTGCTAGAACCGTTACCGAGAAGGAAATTAGTGTAATTTTGTGCTTTTATGGTTTCTACGTCAGTTTACGGGTCCATGAGCTGAATTTCTAAACATCACATACTCGGCTATAAGAGCCTGTGTTGTATTGTTTCTTTTGTTACGTAACAAGTTATTATTTAATGGCAGTAATGTTGTAAAGTAATGAGCTACGTTTAAAAGTCCAACATTGATCGTGATGGCTGAAACTGGAGGTCAGCAAGAAAAAGACTCTCAGCTGCTTCGAGTGCTGTTATATTTTTTTCGGGAGGGTAATATCCTGACTGTATCCAGATGGATTTCAGGAAATCTAATAAATAAACATGTCGTGGAGTTTTGGAATTGGACTTAAATCAGATTTCTACAGATGCATCTCAGTCCAGATGCTCGTATCGGACTTCAAATGGTCAGAAATTTGACAATTTCCAAGTCACAATAATGTTTCCTTGGTGTTCTACGTAGGTCAAGGTTGTAAGTTGATCATTTGATTATTAGGAATGCAGCTACTGATTACTGTTTCAGTCTTATCTTCATAATGGTGGCGTGATAATAAGAAGCAAAGGTTGAAGAGAGAGAGCAGCTCCTGTCCCGCCCTGGTCGCCATCCTGCCACTATGACGCCATTAAACTGACCACAGACAGCGATTATTGCTTTAAAGTAATGATCTGGAAGTTGTTCATGTGAATAAATATCTGTTAAGTCTGTAACCATCTCTGAATGCTGTAATACCAAAGATGTACACTGGGTGTTGGTGAGGACTTTCCCAGCAATTATCACCAGCATACAGTCACTGACGTGTTCAGAGTCGCTGGTTCACACGCGACATTAAAGTAATGTTTGTCCTGATCTCTGCTGACGTTGGGAGTTAATGGACATGAAGTGGACAAACAAAGAAAAGAGCGATAACACGGACAATGAAATGGAGGAATAAAGGAAATTAAACGTCACACATTTCACAGGATCTCCAGGAAGCAGCGAGGTCCAAAAACAACACACCTGCAAACGCCGCCTCTCCGATATCACAACTTTAACTTCTGATTCTGAAGAAATATGACATGTAAACGTTGCTTTCACTCAGCGGCTCAGTTTGCAACCAGGCTGGATAACTTCCTGCACAAAAGAAGGACGAATTACAATTAATCAAAGTCATAAAATCAACAATGTTTCGTTTGAATTGTGTCATGATTACACACGTTTTCACTCAAATCAAAAGATAATCTTAGATAATCAATTAAGTCCAAGTTTGTTGTAATTAAAGTTCAAGCGTTCAGTGAACTACATCGTCTCATTAACACCAACATGGAGCCGACTGGGCTCAGAAACGGTCGTAAACAAGACGAACACCAGAATAAATCTGCTCATATTGACGACTGCAGTTCTGTGAAAGGAGAGCCGGTTCTGGTTCAGTTCTGTGAGCTGCTACGACGTCACTGACGACACTTTATAAGAACGTATCTACGCAGTCTGATGTTTCATTAGTCTGATGACGAACATCATGTGTGTGATTCGTGACACAATTCAAACAAGATCAATACTTTATTCTCCTCTCTTCATTCACCACCAGTCAAAGGTTTTATGACTTTTTTGACTTTGATTCTTTTGACTATTGTGCAACCGAAACAGGAAGAGACGTCGTTTTCTCCAGTTAAAGCTGGAACAACTAGAATAACTTTGAAAAGAAAAGAGCCTGCTGATGGAGGAGGTGAAGAGATAGAAACTGTAAGTAAAACAGACGATGTTCACTCGATGGAGACGCTCAGGTCCAACTTATTTATACAACCGGATATTTTTCTCTGACTTTTCAGAGCACTTAGATCAAATTCAGATTCTAGCATCAGAAGGAAACGCTCAGAGGAGGGGAAGCTGAAAAGTTTCCGTGGGTTCAACTTCCAGGTATGAACGTAAATGCTTCCCTGGAAAGAGAACAGTGTACTTCCCCCCCGTTCAGCATCTGTGTTTTACTTTTCTTTTCCACGGCACCAGACTGAACTCTGACTTAACGATGAATCAAAGATGACTGAAGACGTTGGCCGCTTTCTTCTGCTGCGTGTGAAGACAAGCTGCTTCTGAACAATGTTTGCTGTCAGCAGGTGTGAAGCGTCCTCACATGAGCCGCATAGCTCACGGTACACAGCACGCACTAAAACAGCTCTGCTCTTTGAAAGCAAACCCCGCTGACATTTGACGGCTTCGACTCCTATGGAGGGTCCTCTGTGTGTGTGTGTGTGTGTGTGTGTGTGTGTGTGTGTTTGTGAGACTTTGCCAATCACAAACCAAACTCCACCCATCCAAGAGGGTGTGTGTGTGCGTGTGGAGCGACCTTACCCTCCCTGCAGTACCTTGTGAATGTGTGTGAGTGTGAGTGTGTGAGTGTGTGAGTGTGTGTGTGTGTGTGTGTGTGTGTGTGTGTGTGTGTGTGTGTGTGTGGTGTGTGGTTCCTATTCTCTAAATAACCTGTTGATCCAGTCAGGCTGACACTCGGTCTCAGGAGGCAGCCGGCTCTCGTGCTCCTTCCTCCTCCTCCTCACTTCTGGATTTCTTCTGATCCGGAGCTGCAGCTGACTCACTGTGAGTTTCTTCCCTTCAGCCTTCACTCTGATTTCCCGGCACGTCACCGTCACACACACACACATGGCTCTGATTCCAGCTCTGTGACTGTAGCAGCTCTGTGTGATTATCACAGGACTATAAAATGTTTGACTTACTCAGGTTGTCAGAGGAGGTTTTACCACTGATGTCCAGGAGAGTCTGTGAGTACAAACTAAAACTTTTAATACCTGTGAAGTTATTTTAGTTTGATGTCTAGAGAGATGATGATGATGATGGTTGTCTCAAAGTGAAGATTTCATTCATTAAAGTAATCAGCTAATCTACACACACACACACACACTTAAAAGCTCTGTGGTTTGTGATGAAAGCGGTTTGAGATAAGCTCAGAGTGCACATGAGGTCAGAGAGTGAATGCTGCAGTTCTCTTCTGTTTCCTCACACACTTTGTTTTTATAAATATGAATGAATGCATGAAGACTGACGTGGCTTCATTTAAACTCAGGTGGAGAGAAAAAGACCTTTAATTCGGATAAAATGCCACTAATGTTGGAACTTAAATGACACAAAGATAAATACTAAAACAGTTTAAGGATGAATTAAACTTTTCATGGACAGATTGTTATTGAATCCACAGATTGTTTCCTAAAGTAATAAAGTACTCAGAGTATTGCCTCAGTGAGCAATTAAGGAATTAAACTGTTAGAAAAGGCAAATTAGTCACTTGTTTCTTGATTATAAAGTTGTTGGTAACAATAGAAAAGTTGACTGATCTGCTGGAAAATGTACTTCAGCTTCCTGACCTGCAGAAGTTGGACAGAATCTAAATCTGACTAAATCAAAAACATCACTGAAGCCTCGATATCAGAGTCCACACGTCATTTCCTCCAGTAGGAGTTCGGATAATTGTACTGATTCAGCTTCTTTACTCCAGTAAAGTAATAGATTACAGGCTCTGACATGTACTCAGAGTATCAGAGTAAAAAGTCTCCCTCTGAAGGACATTTGTGCTCAAAGCTAACTGAAGCTCACGTCATATTAATAGAATTCAAAGACTATTAAAGTTAAAGGTAGAATCAGTAGGATTTGTCCCAGCTGTTCCTGAACGCACCACAAAGACAGTTGATTGTTGAGTCTCATTCCCAGGACGTCACATAGACACATGTTGGGTTGGTAAAGCGTCCCGAGCAGCAACAAAGAGAGAAAATCAGAAACTCTCTGCAGATACGAGACACTAACACGCCTGTTTGTAGTCACAGAGATGCACAAGTAAACACATTCTTCTGTACATGTTACTTGCAGCTGTGCACAGTTACATCTGAGGCACTATGAGTTTCAGATTTAGTTAAAAAGTGAGCGCAGTGTCTTGCACGTGTTTTTATTTAAATGTGAAGCGCTCTGAGTTTAAGATAATCTGGAACTGACGGGGTCAAACTGTAAATCCTGATACGGACATGATAAAGAAACAAGCTTTATTTTGTTTTCTAATCCCTTGTTTTTTCCTGAGATTGTATAATGCGACACTACACTTTGTTTCTTAGCATAAAAGAATAAAGAGTTTATTTACTTTGCATGAAAATTGCATTAACACTGAATTTAAGTTGAGTTCAGGGGATGAAAAAAGACCCTTAATCAGGATGAACTGGTTCAAAAATAAACCGTATTGTACATTTAATATAATCTGATTATAACTTGTTAATGTGTGATTCAGAGGCAACGCAGTATATAATCTCACAAGTTACTTCTAGCTGATAGTTTGTTCAATAAACATAATTATTATAAAATGCTGCAGTGAAACAACTTGACAACGATCAGAGACTGAAGAAGAACCTACGAAGACTTTCTCCTCCGCACGTTTTCAAAACATGCTCGTTCCTTTAGTCTGAATGTATTTTAGGGGAATTATCAATTCATCATTTGTCATTTATCTGTTGATAAAAACACAGAAAAGCTGTTGACATTTAACTTAATTGAAAGTGAGGTGGACAGTGTTCGGGAGTCTTTTTCCTGCAGTGAATTTGTGAAATATTCAACAACTTCTGACCAAAAAACTTCTGAGAAAAACTTCATCCGTTGCTGCTCGTCTGCTTTGTCATCATGAGGAATCATTTGGGAAAAAAGCCAAGTGCTTCACTTCTTCTCCCGCCAGCTGCAGTAAAAGTGACATAATGTGCTTCTTCTGCACTGTATAACTCTGAAAGAGAGGGATTGTCTGCGGCTTTAATGCAGGAAGGAGCGAATGTAAACACTCGAGGACTCTTACAATGTGACACACTCATTCATTAAACACACTTTCTCCCCTGACTGCATGCTTCAGCTCCGGTAAAAGCAGATTTCCGTCACCTTGAAGACTGACGGATTTATGAGCAGCAGCACTCCTCACTTCCTCATTTCCTCCTGCTCTTTGATGCACGGTACCAAGTTCACCTGTGTTTGTTTTGGGAGGTTAGGAAAGCGTGGAGATAACGTGAGAGGGTGTCAACGTGCACGAACAACAGACACAACCTCTTCACTTATCAATCCTCTGAAGAGATACAGAGGAGGATAAGCTGGTGAAATGACAGAGAGGAATGACGGAGAAGGAGAAGAAGAAGGCTTATAGTTATTCAGAGTTGGTGGTGGATGAAAGGCTGCGAGGCTCCGACTGTAAATCTCACTTTTATTTTAGTTTTCTGGCTCATCAGATGGCAGATTTCAGCCTGAAGACAGTCAAATCCTCAGCAGATCAAACCTGAGTCCTCCCCAGAAGGCAGCACATGTTCTGTCACGTTTCACACTGTACATCCTCCTGACTGTGTCCATTTCCATGAGGAATGTGCCTCTAATTATGCTTTTTCTCTCCCCATTTTCCTTGTGTGTCTGATGCCGAACCACCCAGAGAGATCCGAGGGAAAACCTGAAACCGGAAAGAGGAAGAAGTGGCCGAAAAAAAAAAGAGTGAGAGAAGCATGGAGTGAAGACGCGTCTACGTGTGTTCCCGTGTGTCCGTCTGAGTCGTACGTGCCCGAGCTGAAAGGAAACCATGTCAGCGATACACACCTGGGCCTGTTTGCTGCTCTGGATCAGCCTCGCCACGCAGGACAAAACGCCAGGTGAGACACAAACGCCTCTTTGTCCTGCAGCCAAAACCGACCTGCAACATTCACAGGGATTAAAAAGAACTGCAGGGTTTCCTTACAGAACCTGATCCTCAGAAAACACAACAATCTGTGCTTTTTACAGTTGCAAGATTTTTTTTCTTTTAGCAACAGTGAACTGTCCCGAATTAGTCAGAGGCCTTATTCAAACTTCTCTCCTGAATCCTGACGTCAGGTATGAGCTCAGGATGGAAATATTCTGCCACCACAGCAAGAGAGGAAGCTGTGACACAGCTGAGCTTGAAAGAAACGTGCGTCTGGTTTTGATTTAGTAGCTCTGACCATCATTCCTGAGCGTCAAGGTAACATTTAACTCGGAGATCCGGGACGAGCTGAACATTTTATATAGGTCACTCCAACGCCAACTCACCCGAAATCTGTTCCCGGTTCATGTCATGGATTCACGTGGAAACTATTAAATTCAGGAGACCTTGTACTGCACTTCATTTCAGCATTTTAGTGATTCCTTGTCTGTGTATCTGAAGCCTCAGCAATCACATATTTTTCACTGGACTGGGCTGTAATTTGTCCTGAACATCCAAAGAGACACTAAAGAAACGTGCCAACAGTTAATTTCTCGTCTAGTTTTCCCTCTTCTGCAGCCAGAGTTTGGTTCTGTGTGACATCCAGAAGTTATTTGGTGCCGAGTGACACAGATCTTGTTAAATATAGCTCCAGAGCTGAAAAACCTGCTTAACTTTTATATGCAAATGGATATAAACTCAAAGATTATAAATTGCAACATGAATTCATCGGAGAGAATCCGTGACATGAACTGGAAGGCCCTCGTGAGCTGACATGGATTGACCCACATGCTAAATATGTACATTCAGCTGTCCGTCCCCCACTGAGAGGTTCCATCAGGACGACTGCTGAAAGACATTTGAGCCACGACGAGAATCCGAGCTTTGATTTGGTGCCAAAAAACTGTCGGATTATCTTTTTTTCTTCTAATTTGAGCTTTTGTTTGCCGTTACTTCTCAAACACATCCACGCAGGGTCGTCTCAGCCCCTCCTCTGCGGTCTGAACATGTTTTGACGGCGGCTGCCAGCTCACGCTCACAGCTCTTCCTCTGATTCTCGCTCTTCCTGTAAATCAAAGCTTAATCAGCAGCAGAATCATGACTCACACCTCTGACTCACACCTGCACCACGCAGCGCAGCTCTCGACCGGTTTACCTGCCTGGCTGCCGGCTGCCATCGACCCCCCGTCACACAGTTATGTGGCATTTTGTGCCCTTGATGAAAATCTTGTGTTTTAATCTGCTGAGCAAACACGCTTTCTTCAAGGTGGCCGGCAGAGAGTGAAACATTAACCTGATTCAATACGTTAAACAATCTTAAAGGAACACTTCACCAAACGATAAAACATTCAGTCATCGTCTCCTTCCTGCATCCTGATAGAAAGCTTCAAAGCTGTAAATAACATCTTTTCAAATCACTCTCGAGGCTTCAGGAAGCTTGGATCTCTTCAGACGAGCTGAATGAAGCCATTTTATGTTTCTTTACCAGCTGCTTCAGTTGTTTAGCAGAATCCTGCAACTCTGTTTCACTGCGACGCTGCAGAAATGTTTTGCGGACTACGAGACTTTAGCTGACTTTATATCAGCGTGAGGGCAGGAGATGATCAGTGGGTTTAGATTTTTGGGTGAACTGTTCCTTTAACATATGGTCAAGAATTAATGACAAAACAGGACATTTCGATTTAATTTTGTGATGTGCATATTGGCACTCCTTCAGGCTGCACTGACAGAAATTTGTATTCACCAGTGAGATTATTTCAGCCTCAGGCAGCTCAACAATCAGAGGTGCCTCCGCTCTCCAGTCTGCTGTAATCCAACACTGAGCGGCTGAAATACAAAACTAAATGTAGCCGCGCTGTGGTTCACGTCACTCCGATCTGATTTCAATCAGACGGCCTGGCTGCTTCTCACAATGTCACAATGAGGCGTGTGAAGACTCGAGCGTTTACGTTGGTGTTTTGCCAACTTGTTTTTCCCAAGAAGGGCTCTGACTTCCTCTTTTTTGTGAAATATCTGAGTAAATGCCACTGCAATCTATTAGTCACTGCTGAGATTAATAACCCACCTCCACCCTGCATGTGTGGCAATAAAGGAAAGTTGAGGGTGAATAATTCTTAGATGTCAGATGAAAAAAAACACATTCCTGTTTCAGATTAAACTGTTTCAGATTAAACGAGAACGAGACTAAACGTGAATAAAACATGAGCCTGAATCACTGTTTCCTCCTTTGGTTTGTTCGACCAGGTGAGAACAGAGTCGTTGGAACATTTCGTTGGAGGTTTCAACCTAGCAGACTGTAATCTGAACCATCTGAAGGAAACAACCGAACAACACAATCCGCTGAATGATACTGATATCTGATAGTTTCCTGTACTGTTGACTGAAATCTGTGAATAACAAAAAGAGTTTGATGCTCACCAAATAGTTTCTGTGTACAGCACAGCGTGAACCTAACTACAGGGCTGGTTTACAAACTCCTCCCTACATGTTGACCGTTTTGGTTGATCAACCTGCTGCTGCTCTTCTTAAAGTGTCTCTGGGCTCTAGAGAGCAGACAGGCTGGGTGTCTGAAGGGCCAACTGCCCCTCCACGAGCAGCCGGAAGCAAAATCCGCCTTGAAATAAACAAGTAATCCAAGCTCAGTGCCTGTGGAGGGGCAATCCGCCATCCTTACACCCAGCCTGTCTGCTCCTCCTAGCTCAGAGACACAGCTGTGAGCTCGCTTGCCCCAAAAAAACACAACCAGAGAATATTTTGTTAATGCAATAGTGCTAATTACGATAATGTTAGGTGTTACACTTGCAGGAGACTTGAAGTAGTTGGATATAGTTAGTGATGACAAATATGCACTGAGCACAAAGCACACAGTCCCCTGAGACAAAGAACAGAGCAGCAACATCCTCGTTCAGTGGCTAATGTTAGCACAAAGCACACAGCCACTGAGACAAAGGACAGAGCAGCAACATCCTCGTTCAGTGGCTAATGTTAGCACAAAGCACACAGCCCCTGAGACAAAGGACAGAGCAGCAACATCCTCGTTCAGTGGCTAATGTTAGCACAAAGCACACAGCCCCTGAGACAAAGAACAGAGCAGCAACATCCTCGTTCAGTGGCTAATGTTAGCACAAAGCACACAGCCCCTGAGACAAAGAACAGAGCAGCAACATCCTCGTTCAGTGGCTAATGTTAGCACAAAGCACAGAGCCCCTGAGACAAAGAACAGAGCAGCAACAGCCTCGTTCAGTGGCTAATGTTAGCACAAAGCACACAGCCCCTGAGACAAAGGACAGAGCAGCAACAGCCTTGTACTGTGGCTAATGTTAGTACAAAGCACACAGCCCCTGAGACAAAGAACAGAGCAGCAACATCCTCGTTCAGCAGCTAATGTTAGCACAAAGCACACAGCCCCTGAGACAAAGAACAGAGCAGCAACATCCTCGTTCAGCAGCTAATGTTAGCACAAAGCACACAGCCCCTGAGACAAAGAACAGAGCAGCAACAGCCTCGTTAAGCAGCTAATGTTAGCACAAAGCACACAGCGACAGCAGTGAGCCGTATCTGTCAGGCCTGGTAGCCTTTTTGGACTGAGGTAAGTTGATTATTTGTGTGTTTATTCAACAACAAAGAGAGCTTGTTGAGTGTAGCAAACTTGCCGCAAAAACATTTCTCAGCTGGCCAGCGAGCGCTATGGAGCAGTGGTGTAGTTCTTTGTTTTTTTGAGGATGGACACTTTCGAAATGTATCTTGCTCTTTCTCCAGTCTTACCAGTTTGAATGTAATGTTTCAGATGTGGCTGTGACGTGCTCCGTCTCCGAGGAGTGCGTTCTCCCCTGCAGCTTCAAGCCGGACAGCAAGGAGACCGTCGAGTGGTTCAGGCAGGATGAGCTGGTGTACAAGTTCAAGCATGACACCAAGGTAACCAAGGACAACCACGACGACAGCGACGACAGCGATGATGATGATGATCATGATGATGATGATCATGATGATGATGAAGACAGCAGCGAAGAGCACTTCGAGCACGAGAAGGTCGCTGGCCGCGCATCCATTTTCCCACACCTGATATCCCACGGAAACGCCACGCTGATCCTCCGGAGTTGCGGGTTAAAGGACCGAGGGACGTATCGGTGTCATGTGAAAACCTCGACCGGTGAACACAACGCAAAGGTCATCGTGAAGGTGGAAGGTGAGTTTGGGATGCGGTCACACCTCACAGAATCTGATCACAGTTCAGAACCGGTTTGTTTAGGCGGGTGAGAACGCCGTCATGAAAAAACGGTTTTAAGCTTCCCTACAAGTGATGTCATCAACATGTTGGTGCAGAGGTTTTATAGATTCATCAGAAAGAGAAAAGGTGTTGTGCTTGTTTCATACTTACTGAGAAGGGTTTAACATAACAATCATTACAGAGCAAAACAAGTTGTTTATTAACTCTCTGCAACCCGCAGTTTGAGGTCGTCTCAGTTTCTTGTCTCAGTATCAAAGTTATGATCCTTGAGAATTTAGACGCGGTTAATTTGGCAACACCCATGTTTAACCGTCTTATGAGCAGGTGCAGTTTAATACGACAGCAAACAGCCAGCGAACAGCAGCTTTGTTAGAAACACAAAGTCGTCACTCAACAACAGTATAAAGTACCAGAAAGTCCAGGTAGGGAGGGCGTTGCTGAGGGTTTACGAGAAAGCTGCAACGCTGTTTCACTGACTTTAAATCAACATGGAGGAAGGAGACGATGACTGAAATTACATTTTTGGGTGAGCTGACTTAAGGAAGTAGTTATTCTCAGTCAAACCATGATATTTTTCCTAAACCTAACTAAGTACTTTTGGTGCCCTTATTTTGAAAGAGTATCCAGACGTTGAATGTCTATCATGGAGGACAAACACAACAATGGTGGACTGACGGGTCTATTACAAGGATTGGTTTAATATGAAACATTTTTTAAATGATCTGCTGACAAGAACATCATGTATAGCAAACGTACACTTTGTTTAATGCTAACTAGCATGTTAGCATTTAGCTCACCAGTCTGACAGAGGCACCAGCGTGGCTACAGCCTTGTGCAATAATTCCCTCCTTTTATTCTGACTGCCAGGTGCATAATTACTTCTAAATGACTTCAAGCCTTTTTTGCACACGGATTTCCAGGCCAATATTTTTTTCTCCCCTGGGAGACTCTGTGGTGAGAGTGACGTTAAGGTTCTTTTAGATCAGTCAAGAAAAGTGATGTTTTTAAGAGAGTATTTCTTTTTGTGGCAGTGTTTTGTTGTGTTGACAGTGCTTGAATGTTATCTGCATAAGAATGATATCACCCACTGTCAGGCTATATTGGGCTGTGGCATTTAGAGTCCATCATCAGGGCTGCTGGGAAACATTTAAGCATGCTGTGTGTGTCTTCGTGTGTGTGTGTGTGTAGCGCCCATCCGAGGCCTGTCTCTGGAGCTGTCCAGGCTGAGCGGCTACGAGGAGATGAAGTGCACCGTCCGCAATGTCTTCCCGGCTCCTCGTGTAACCTGGGCGACCGAACCGCCCACTTTAGAGGACCTGAGACCGGTCACGCGCATGCTGCCCGACAAACAGGGGCTGTACTCGGCTGACAGCCGCCTCAAGAGGCTGAGCGGACAACCTGACCTCATCTACATCTGCAAAGTCACGACTTCCTACGGCGGTCCGGCCTGGACTGCCTCGCTCAGGGAGAGAGGTACACACCGTATTTATCCTACAAATGTTAGGTTTCTATCAAGAGTATTCATGTGATTTTGACTAGGGAATCTCTACCTCTGATTGTTGTGCCTCTCAACCCAAACCTTTGCTGTTACTCTCTGGTAGAAATAAAAGGAACTCAAGGGAGAGATCTGACCATCCCCTGCTATGCCCCTCCTTACCTGAACAACCCCTTCCTCCACTGGACCTTCTCCAACGGCGAGGACCCCTCTCACATCCTCACCTACGACAGCCAGTCGGGCAAAGGCGTCTCCTCGCCGCCGTGGGAAAACCACGTGGAGCTGGACGGCTTCAGGGTCCCGTTTGGAGACGGCTCTCTGCGACTGATGGATCCCAAGCACAAGGAGCACACGGGCAGCTACACCTGTGTGTTCTCCATGCCGTACAACACTCACACCGAGCGCACTGGTGTCACCATCGACGATCCTGACGGTGAGGTCACAAACACAACATGAACCAAAGAGGCCTGTGTGCAAACTGGTTCACTGGAGTAACAGGTTCAAAACCCCATGTGAGGACTAAAACCTGACTAATATGCAACAAACCAGCCAATACAAGCTGTAACCTGCACGTTTCTGGAGCCCAATGAAAAACAGGCTCAATAGGTATCACACAAAGATAGAAAACCTGGATATGAACACAGAATAAATATCAACAGATGTCATAAATGATTAAAAATTGTCCTGAACATCCAAGAAACCCAAAGGATGATTTGCAATATGCATCCATTTAAATAGTTGTTGCCCAACACGAATCAAATTAAAACAATAAACATTTTGAGACCACAAAAAGGATTTTCACAATTTCTCAGAGCCAAACGTGTCGTCTTGTTTCACTGGAAACAACTTAAATGTTCCTTTTACAATATTGTAAAACAAATCTTCACGCTGGACACGGAGAAGGTCTCAAAAAATAAAATATATAACAAACTGAACCATTTCCGATGTAGCTTGCAGATTTCTTTAATCTGAATGAAAAATAGGCTTAATAGGTATCACACAATCATGAAGTAGTGGAGAGTTTTTAGTTTTTTTTAAACAAGAGAGAATTGTTTGTCAAAAAAATAAATATGTTGTTAATGATTTACTGTTTTTCTATCTTACTGTGATACCTATTGAGCCTGGTTTTCTTTCATCCAAGTTGTTTTGCTTTGGTTTTGTTGCGTACTAGATGCGTACTTGTTCTTCGTGTCCGGACAAAATATTAATGGATGTTTCGAGACGGTGGAAAATAAGCAGCTAGTGCGATTGAAAACACACATACGCAGAATCACAATAATAACGAAAATTCAGCAAATTGAAAAAGACACAAACATCTGGGACGATTAGGTTAAAACTGCACTTATTGTGAACATATTCAAGAACCCCTGTATTTACATTTTTTTTTTTACCTGTGTGCAGTTCAGCGAAGCACTTCAGAGGCGCCGTCTTATTGGTGGATCCTCGGCCTGGTGATCGCGGTGCTGGTTCTGGCTCTGGCGGGAATGCTGGCCTACCTGAAGGTGAAAGGTAAAGATGGACTCCAACAGACGTGGACATTAACTGATAAAAAGAAGACAGCTTGATGGACGCACACGTCACATACATTACAATCAATGTGCACTCATATACTCTGATTCAAACTCGGGCAGAAATCATCCTGGATGTTTGTTTGTTGGTCTTGATTTTCCACGATTACCATTAATAATTTTAACTTTTAAAAGAATAGGTCAACATTTTCGTTTGGATTTTTACTAGAAGATATTCTAAAGTCGAGAATTGATCAAAATGTTAAACTTAGCATTCTGTAAGGCAGCTGCTCAGTTGACTACTCACCAATAAATAATCACACACGGACTTCAGTGATTAAAATTCAAAATGTTGCACTTCTAAAATACATAAAACTACTTTGTGGCAGAAATAAACCAATGAATACTGCCACAAAGTCCTGAAAATTTAGATACAATTAGGTAGAGTAACTGGTTGAGCTGCACTTCTTCAGTTATTTGTCTGAAGGGAAGTAAAAATAATATCCCTGTGACCACAGCTGAGGAAGAGAGGCGGGAATGGGAACAGTAGCTTTACTAAGAGATGCTTAAATAAGGACGTGGCTCCCTCTGCTGGGAGGAACTGATTACCTGTGATCACAAGAAAACAATCTGAAGAAGGGCGGCTCGCCCCAAAACGTCCATGTCGATTTTTAATTATTAAATAAAGATTCAGCTCCCAGTATTTCAGTCCAAACATGAGCTGAGAATGAATGAAGCTTACATACCAAGAACTCAGAGTCATACTGAGTAAAAACATTAACTTTAATAACACCGAAATTTCCAGTCGTACAAGAGGCCCGTCAGGGTTGAAGCTGCCACTATGTGTATGCTTTGGCGAAAATGAACTTTAAACTCAGGTATGTAAGGTAGGTAGGCAATAGATATATTGGATTAATTTTCTCAAGATGTTGCTTTCTGAAGCAAGAAACGTGGCTTCTTATAATCATGGGCTTTTTTTCTGACGACAGTTTGTTTCTTCAGTCTCGTCACGATCTTCTTTCATCACTTCTCTTTCTGTTCTTTTTAAAATGTCTTCCCCAAAAGCTACACAGTGAGCCTTTAAACTGAGCCGGTTTCATAATCACTTATTAGTTTCTGTACATTTGTGAAATAAACTTAAACTAGTGGATAGCAAACCTCCACGTCTACAGGTGGCATTGATATAAAATCCAATATGAAAACAAATCAAATTAATTTTCAATTAATATCCAAACACTGCATTTGCACGATGCTACACCTCTATTCTTACACACACACACGCAGAACTGTTATTTATTTTTAAGTTACACATGAGAATAAATAGAAGAACTGGAATATAAACCAGGTGATTACTGTGACGCTGCACCCACACCAGTTACACCAGTTACAACTAATTCCATCCGGGTCACGACTGACGTAATCTAGGAAATGTAGGCGGTCATCAACCGAAACATGGACACGGGACGTAGGTGTGCTGGAAAACACTGCACACTCCTGCTCAATATGCAAATAAACGCGTCAGTTTTTAAACTAAAAAGAAATTAATTGAACTCAAATATAGGCCGAATTTACAAGAAGGTCCATTTAATGAAGAATTTGTCAAAGCGAGCGTTTCATAAAATTCATAAAGTTTCTTCTGACTCAACAACAATCAAAAGTGAGCAGTTTTCAGAGGGAGTCTGGGGAGTTTCTCTCCGTCGGCACCTCCTTACTTTTGTTGACTGTAGTTGCTGCGGCTGCTCTGACCTACAACAATAATAACACGTTTATTTATATCTAACCTGTAATCAAAACCAGCGTTACAAAGTGCCTCAACACAAAAAACACAAGACAGAGTAATAAAACTAATCACAATGGATAATTAAAAACCATTAAAACATAAAGATAATACATTCAATTAGACTTAAGTGCAATGGCAAGATTTTAGTCATTTTCAGTACTAGTTTAAATCTGATTACGTCTCTGTCATCTCTCACCCAGGAGGCGCTTCGAAGCCCAGAAACGACCCCGAAGAGGTGACAGAGCTGCATTCAGTCAAAGGTCAGTCATTAAAATCTTTAAAGTATCAGTACCTGCACCACCAGAACCAGACACCAGATGGAGCTATAGATTACCTCTTCGCTCTGATTCCACAGGATCAGTGTCTTCTACTGTAACTCAGTTTATTGACATTAGTGAGGCTGATGAATACAGTAAAAACAGCACCAAATGACCATTAAGTTGATTTAACACCCATCTTAAATAGAAACTGAACATTAAACCTCTATGAAGACTGGATATATCACAGGTTCTTGTTGTAGTTCTGGCTCAGAACCTTGTTAACGGATCCTGACGGGACTCTGAGGGGTTGTGAGATGATGAACAGAAGATGAAAGCAGAAAAAAAACATGTGTCTGTTTGCAGGAAATGTGTATATTTTCCTGAATCTGTACCATTTTATTTTTACGTCACATTATTGAGCATTTACAAGCAACAGACAAACATTCAACCCATGTTTTATTGCTCTTCATTATATACGTGTCAGCAGACATCAGGACATTTTAAGTGTTTAATATACAATCAAAACTTAAGTGCTGCACAATATTGTCATTTATTATTCGTTTATTCTGCAGCCTCCACTAATAAGTGCCAAAATGATGCAGGTTTATGTAGTTTTGTGTGTTCAGCCGGTTGAGTTTCATCTGCACAAAGTTAGTGTAAATAAGGAAATAAAGATCTATAATGAGTTTAATGCTCCTGTTACTCCCAGGCAGGATGTTGAGTTGATAAAAATAGATATTTATTAAGTGTTAGGTGTCTTTTTTCAGTGATATTGTTTTTAAATTTTAACTTGGACCCTATGAGACTGTGTGATGTGTTTCACAGGTAACAGGGCCAGTTACAGCTCATCTACAGGCTTATTTTTGTGACCGTTTGAATATTAGATGGACAGAAAAGGTGATTTATTTAATAAAAGTTGGACTTTAAGTGTAGGAGGACTTGAGGTCAGGAAGCTCCAGTGAATGCAGAGAAGCGTCGCGGCAGGCTGGGTGAAGGTGTGAAGTTTACCAGAGAGTAGACGGGTCCTGAGAGCGTCTTGGTGTGGTTAAACCAGGTCGTGACACAAAAAGGCTACCCGGCAGAAACACTCAGATAAAGGCTTAATGTTTAATTACCAAGGTGTGGCGTCACAAACAATCTGGCAGCGAATGAAAAGTAGACCAATGTGTTGAATCAGGAGTGACGAGGAGATTTGCTTCAGGTGTGTCTCATGCTACAACCCTCCAGGGAAACTACGCCTCAGACTAAAACACACCTCTGAAACTCACCAGCAGAGAGAATACACACCAAACACAAATAAAGTTCCACACTAAAACCAAAATCATGACAATTTTACATGAGCATCTGACAGCTTGTGGAAAAGAAATCCACTTATAAACTTTCAAAAGAGCCCAAAATCACGTCTGTACTCCAAACAACAGCTTTGAACTTCATGTTTTTCATCCTCTCATCCAGAATGTCTTCTTGTCCTTCTTACAGACTCGACAGCCGACAGTAACCTGAATGAAAGCAGACCTTTGACCGTGGGCAGCACCAACGGACAGTCGGGCCTCCAGACTGGAACCCAGTTGACCTGAGAACAAACTGAACCGACAACCTGGAAACACTTTAAACTAACTAGATACTAACAAATCAAACACGCACACGGCTACACACTGACACGGAACAAACTGCTTTTCTTCAGAGCTTTTTAAACACGTAATTCTTTTTTTCGGGCACATTGGATGTTTTTCTAACAAGGAACTCTTCTTGTAGACATGGAATGACACCCTGATAAACTGTTTTCACTGTTCATGCTCGAGTGTAGAAAGCGAACAACAAACTGCTTCCAGCGTCCTCATGAAGGGTCCGTGGATCCTGACGGTGCAGCTGCAAATCTGCCGTTCAGGAACCGTTTTTCTTGTGACGATCCCTGAAGACGGCTCATGCTGATTCTAAAAAAAATGGATTTTCCATCACAGGAACTTTTCTTCTGAGCTCAGCAACTTTACCTGGGACTCAGATGTGAGTTTGGTTCCTCGACTGTAGTTCTGGACCTTGGGCAGTGAAGCCTGATGTTCTGGGACTATTTGGGGAAAAGTCTGCAGACGTCTTAGCAGTTTGAAACCTTTTGTCTGCATTAAGGCCTCGTCACAGCAAAATGAATCTGTACTTCTTTATGAAATATTTGGTTCTCGCTCTGTGAAATAGTGACGAACAGACGACAACAATAGCTCCTACAAAGTGCCTCGATGTCCTTTCTACTGTCGCTAACGGCCTGTTAGCCACCTTGTTACCTCGTTAGCTGAGCTCAGTCAGTTGGCTAATGAGACGTTATCGATGTCAGTCTTCCTCTATGATCACATTTTAATATCATTCCTTGTTATTTTATTACTTAAGTTATATTTGAATGTTTGATCCTCAAATTTAAGCTTTTATAAATATCTGTAATACCACCATCATCACGTTAGCAAGCGTTTCTACTTCTAAATATATTAGCCGTCTTTACGCAAACATGACATCCACAAAGTTTATTTAAAGATGTTTCACTTTTAGATCGATCTCACCAGGATTTGAAATATTTGGTTTAAACTGAAAATTTGACAACAAATCCTTATTTGTACATAAAATAAAGGAAAGAAAAGGGCAGGCAGCGACCGCGTGTCCACCACAGTTTATCGTACTTATCATCGTGTAAAGCATCTTTTAATCACATCATCTTGTTGCACTCTCGTCTTCTGCATGATGGTTTTCCAATTGGAGAGCTGTTGTCACTCACTGCTCATATCAAACATGCAGACTCTTGATAATCACATAATACATGGAAACAACATTAATTCACAGTATTTTAAGCAGATTTTCTCGAAATTCAGTCATAAGTTGGGCAAACATTTGGATGGAAACCTGCCGTAAGATGAAACTACATGATCAACTCTTGAATGTATGATTTTTACCATGTAGATGCTGGTGTGATGAGGTGTTTATTTAGACTCGTGGTGCCACAAGGACGAGGCGAGAACATTGTTTGTTATGTTTGTTTTCTAAAGTTTTCTGTGGTCTTGTCTGTTTCACTTTGAAGGACATGAAACAGGACTGAGTGAAATGAAATTTTTTGGAACTATTCAGAGTGTAAAAGTCGTTGAACTTCGTGGATCATTTGAAAAGTTACATGAGGCCGAGGAGCAAAACGCTGCATCACAAAACTTGTGAACTTCAATAAGCACAAAAAGGGCCTCGGTTTGAATTTTACGATGTTGGAGGATGTTTTTTCTCCCGAGGCTTCAGTCGGTCGTCCCGGGCTCTCAGAGGGAATCAGAACCTGCACAGGCTGGATCTTTAAATTCAAAGCTTGACTTCGTGTTCTGCTTCCTGCACCTGAGTCCTGCTGCAATCACACCTTCACTGAACTGAGAGGACACTCCACGAGGTCAAGCTCCTTCTGTAAATTGTTTCCTGGATTATAAAGATGAATGTGACTGTGAATCACTGATGTGACTGAACAATACATACTTTCGTATTGACGTGGAGATTAATGTTTAACTTTCTATGATAAATACATAATCTGCGGCAGAATCAAAGGGTTTCTGATTCTCTCTGCACTGCCAACATGCGTCACGTTTCCTGAATTATACTTGATCTCTTTCACTAATGTGTCATAATTAATGTAATGTTATTAAAAAAGACTAATCACTGAAGGTTTGTGTCTGCTTTTTATATGAGATATACCAAAACAATATAACTCAACATCCATCAGTCCACAGAGATGAGGTGGAGACAATAAAAAAACACAATATGGAGGCACTACCAGTCGCTGCATCTCCATGCGCTGCTGTCGCCATAGCATCGATTTAACCCTCCTTAAAGTGAAACTCTCGCCAAAATGCAACCAAGGCTTTTTTTTTGTGAATGTATATGAGTCAAAACTTCATGTAAAATCATAATTACAACAAAAAAGGCACTTTTAAGATTTACCATTTTCGGGCCAAACTCATTTTCAGTGGGAGTGCTACGGGCACTTTTACAACAGCATCAAAATCTCTATTTTTAAAACAGTAAGAAGTCTCGACACAACATGAAACTTTGCTGGTAGTATCACCAGGGTCTCTACACATGAACACGAGCATTGAGAACATTGTTTGTGTACACAGAGTTTACTAAAAAGAAGGTTTTTGAACAACTCACGTTAGCAGTAGCTTGTCCCGCTCGCCGCCGTCCTGCCAGTGGAGAAGTGTCGATCTCAGAATGTGACGTAACCTGGAGGACAGTTAAGGTGGAACGCTCCTAAAGCTTAGTTCCATATAAATGCAGGATAATTTGTTGTTTTGTCGTTAGTGAAAAACAATATTGACCTTGAAGTTGAAAAAGGAGCCTCATGTAAGAAACTGTCCTCCAGGTTACGTCACATTCTGAGATCGACACTTCTCCACTGGCAGGACGGCGGCGAGCGGAACAAGCTACTGCTAACGTGAGTTGTTCAAAAAGCTTCTTTTTAGTAAACTCTGTGTACACAAACAATGTTCTCAATGCTCGTGTTCATGTGTAGAGACCCTGGTGATACTACCAGCAAAGTTTCATGTTGTGTCGAGACTTCTTACTGTTTTAAATATAGAGATTTTGATGCTATCGTAAAAGTGCCCGTAGCACTCCCACTGAAAATGAGTTTGACCCGAAAACGAAAATACGGTAAATCTTAAAAGTGCCTCTTTCATCGTAATTATGCTTTTACACAAAGGTTTGACTCATTTACATTCACAAAAAGACCCTAGGTTGCTTTTTGGCGAGAGTTTCACTTTAAAGCTGCTCTGTTTAACAATTTGCAGCAATTTACATGTATCAATCACTTTATTTTGGACATATGTGAGCTGATTGTAACATTACTTGAAACGTGAGACCTTCCTCAAGTTTAGTTTATTTGAAAACAGTGACAGTGCACATTAATAACATTACTGTAAATGTGCCAGAATTAGCCAAGAGGCTATTTTTCATCTGTAGTCCCTAGACAGATGTTAAAGTCACCCTAAAAACAGAACAGAATATAGAAAAAATTAGATTAAAATTACAAAATTACTAGCCTCGTCTCTCCTGTTTGTGTATACAAGCCTGTAGCACAACACAGAAGTTCCACAGAGCCTCATTAAGTGGACTGTTAGGCCTTGACACAGTTATGCACTCTACTGTGTGTCGTTCTATCAATGAATGTAAACGCACTGAATGTTCAGAGTTTGAGTCAGTTTTAGTGTTATTAGTTTCGATAACTAGCACCGAGGCGTTGCCCAATGGCTTGTTGCGTTCCGTGACTGTTATCTCTTCTTGAGTCATCTTTTAAAAACTCCCACTCCTAACAGATAAGGTGAACTTTGTTAGCTTTGTGTTAAGATCTTTGACTGATAAGATTAGCTGATAGTTTGGTTAGTTACTCCCTGTTAGCAGGAAGCCTGACAGAGCTTCATCGAGGTGGAGGAGAACCTGCATATAATATGTTAGCAGCAGATGTTTGTGAACACACCACCAACCACTGAACTATTAATTGCAAATTAACCAGACTCCCTTAACAAATCACCTAATTGTTGACTAAGGAGAAACTTCATTAACTTGAAACGCCGTCTTCATCAAATTCTTAACTATTTGATCGTACTTGTCAATTCGGCAAATGTTATATTTGAAGATACGTCTCTTTTCTCTCGGCAAATTAGTGATTTTTTTGGGGGGGAAATTCGATGGGAAATAAAAGAAGAACAAATGTCCCGGATCCAATCAAACAGGTGCCGGTCCTCATCCAGGAGGTCCAGGATCCAAGATCCCTCCAGTAGATTTCCAGAGACTTGTAGAATCAAAGTTCTGGCAGCAGGTGTTGGCCACACGTCACCAAGACACTTTATGTTGGACGATCCATTACTGGTTAGGTGTTGGAAATAATGATGCAGGCGGGAGAGAAACCTGATAACTAAACCTGCTGCATGTTCAGTGAAAGAGAGAGTAAAGTGTTTAATGCAGACAGAGTATTTCTACACTGTGGGATTGTTACTTTTACTGAGTTAAAAGATATGAACACTCCACCTTTCAGCAGACTCAACCCTCAGTTTGTATGTTACAACAATGTTAATTGTGTAACCTATAATGCTGCAAACTCCTCCTTAAAAACTAACATTTGTCCACACACACACACACACACACAAGAACACACACACACAAGAACACACACACACACACACACACACACACACACACACACACACACACACACACACAGTGCTGATGCCAAAGTTAAAAGTAGCTCACATACTTCACTCTGTTGCTTGACAAGTGCATGGAGTGTTAAACCAATCAGACCGGCTGGGCGGCCTCGACCTTGACGTCACACTCCCTTTGCAGAGTTATTTTCTTTTCAGTGAACTACAGAATCACGGAGGTAATTTAAGAAGAGGATGTCTGTGGTCAGGTGTTCTGTGTACCTGGTGGTCCTGAGCTTTCTGTGGACTTTTATCGGAGGAGGTGAGTGAGGCGTTCACTGCCCATCTGATCTCCCTGCAGTCTAAACTTAGATCACAGATTTAAACTTAGCACAGGAGTCATTTTCTTTTTCTGGGAAATGTTATTATTCAGATATACTTATAATGAAAACTGTTTAATTGATCAACCTACAAACACAAAGACACCACACATTCTCTCTGTAGTTCTGTTGTTCGTTTCACAGTTTTAGATGTTTTAAATCTCCTTTTAAACTTAAGTTGTTGTCTCATTATAACAGAAGAGAACTCAGTTACATTTGCTGTAGATAAGCTTTAATATGACCTTCACCTGAACTACACTGACTGGCGCAGTGACTCTTAAAAGACTGAAACTGTGTGCACGACCAGATAAAGTAGAGATAAGTGAGAACAGGTCTGTGTAAGTTTAACATTTAACAGTTGAGTAAAAGTAAAGGCACAACAAGCTAATTCATTGATTTAGGTTTTCATTTTTTTGTTGTTGTTATGTAACTGACACTGAGATTGATTATTACCAGAGTCACACTGTGGACTTTATTCAAGTGACAGAGTTCAGAGTGATCATGTGTTCATTTAACTAGAAATATAAAACCAACACCTCCATTTTATCTGCGAGAAAAATGTGTTTGACAATTGAAATATAAGGAAGTAAAGCAATGAAACAAACCAGTTGCTGATAAGATTAGATAGAAGATAAATAGATTGTCTTGAATCTTGTGCAGCCTGTTTGGCTTCATTCCTGCACACACACACACACACACTCCAAAAATGTATGATGCATGTTTCCTGTAACTCTGAATCTAAAGTCAACATCATAATCAACTAAGTTTCACTTTATCATCCCAGAGAGCATCTGAATGTTTTTCTCACTTAAAAACGTTTTGTTTTCTATATTTTCTGATCTTAAAGCCGCACAGATGAATATCTTTATTCTAACCCAAATGCAGGAATACATTTTAGCCACGTTTCTGTCAAACCACAGATACATTCAAACTAGTTGTTTGTTTATGTTGCAACTTCACTTTTGTTCAGGTTGAATGATGACCTACAACTTATTTGAACCTTTGAGACTAGTTGGGAAATAGCAAAGAACACACAGGCTCAGTACTGAATAGGCAGAGACGTGAGTCCTAAAGCTAATTAAAGGTTTTATTCTAAACAATAATCCAAATAATAAACCTAAAGAGGCAGCAGCTGGAACTGCTGAGAGGGAAAAGAAAAGACTAATGAGCAAATGAAAAACATCTGTAAGGTGAATAAAAATAACTTTACTACATTTATCCTTTAAAGAGGCCTCAATAGGAAATATTAGGAAGATGATCAGTGTTATTGTATTAAAAGTTGGTGCAACCACGACTATGAAAAAGGAAAACTAAGCTCGCAGCAGAACTGTGCAGTTGACAGATCACCCATGCAAGTAAAGTGAAGGGTCCTCACCGCGGGGCCCCCCAACAATATGGCAACTACACAAATGGTCAGAAAAACAACAAGTAATCAACTAACCAAGGTAACAAAACAACAAAATAAATTAAGGTAACCAGTTAAAATAACTTGACCTAAACAAAGGAAAACAAACAAACTTCAACGCTATTGAAACACATAAAACAAAACTCCAGGCAAAACTGTGTGGAAACAGTGTTGTTGTGCAGGTGAACCACTCCTGACACTCAGGTAAGAGGCAAACAGAGATTCCTTACATGGACACCAATCAGAGACAGAGAGCAGGAAGCAGAACAGTGACACACAGGTGTCTCGAAGCTTCACCCTGATGAAGGAATTTGTTGTGGGAGGAGTTGATTCAAGGCTGCATTCTCAACACTACTACACCTGTGCTATGGGTGTATACCAGTGGCAGCAGGTGACTGAAATAATTGGGGAGGACAGGAGGAAAACCAGTCCACGGTGTCATGTTATTTTATACAAGTCAACTACTTATCCCTACTTTCTTATATTCAATGAAAATCAAGCAGTAAAACAATGACTTACAAGACTTCTTTAAAAAACATTTTATTAAATGGCTAATATACAAGACAAAAAAAATACCAATGTGAACCCCTTCCAGGATTCAATTCCCAGACACCTGTGTGGCAGGCAACTGCTCTACTCACTGTGCTACCACAGCAGTCGATGTACATACTTCACGGCAGCACATGACATCACACTCATCACTCATCACAATCACCCAAAACAACTGTGTTGCTGCTCTGTATTGTGTCCCGGTCGTGCCGCTAACGTTATGTTCTCCAGCAGGACGAACAAAACAAAAATTATGAATTATGTTTCTGACTGCTTCTCTCTGATTTCTACGAACAGTTTTTTCTCTTTCAGAAATTTGCTTATATTTCCTTTGAAACCGATTCCAATATCGCTCAAAACTCAATATTTCGTGTCCGAACATGGCTGGCAGTGAAAGCTGTAAAATACATAGAAGTATTTTTTGTTTACGTTTGTATAAATGTGAGAATGAAATTTTGGAACTGTTATTGGACCAACCTGCTGTCAATCTTGCATTCTGGTTGCTGATTGGTAAGGGAGGACGTCCTCCCTTAGCGCGTTATTTTACGTGTCTTAGCCAATCATAGATCAGCATGAAAAAATCCTAAATGCATTGAGTGAATGGAAGGAGATCCCTCCCACGGAGGACAGAAGCCCTCCGTCCTCCTCTAGCCCCCACCTTCCTGCTCCCTGCTCCTCTCACAGACTGCTCTGTCTCCTCCGGCTGCTGCTGTCGCTGTTCAACCGTTTTAGGTGGATTTTCTTCCAAAGAAGAAACTTTTTTTTAATGATATAATATATATAGAATATTTTATAAATGATACTGAGATTTGGTAATGATTTATTTCAACCAGTTACTCCTTCTTAAAAAAAAAAAAAAAGATCTTCCTCTTGCCTCTCAAAATAGAGGAGGACCAACCTCCTCTGCCTCTATGGACGAGCCTCCTCTGGTTTATACCCAACTACCGTAGGAAAACATCATAGTTTGGCTTAAAATACCTGTTTTGGTCAAGACGATCACAGACGTAGATGATCTGAAATCCTGTGAAGAAATGGCTGATGGAAATGTCTCCAGGTGTCTCAAATAAACAGCCATCTTGTCCCTTGGAGGTCTAAACAAAACAATGAATGCATCAATTGTCTGATGAATTCTTCTGTCATACTACAAGCTAATTATTATCATTGTAATCATTATCATACCCCGGCGAGCCCACATCATCCATCAATGTAGTTTAGACTTCTGTTGTTAGAGAGATGACACACTGTTGTTCGTATCAGTAGATACCGCAGACTGATAAAGCCTCTTAATGAAAGACGAACAGATGAATCAGTGATTAATGTGATTTGCTGCTTTTAAAGATGCTCACTTCTTCTTCACCTGGTGTGTTTCAGATGCTGCAGTCTGTGTTTTCAACACCAGCTGCATCTTACCGTGCAGCTTTAAGCCGGGTGCTGATGTCGTCATCCACTGGATTCATGTGAACGGAAAAGAAATCACCGTCCACTCTTACTACCACGGCGGAGACCAGCTCGCATACCAAGACCAGCGCTTCAAGGCCAGGACGTCACTGTTCCAGGACCAGATCTCCAAAGGGGACGCCACGCTCCAGCTGTCAAGGGTGGAGCTTCAGGACCAGGGCAGATACAAATGTTATACAAGCACCATCGCTGGAAACCACGAGTCATTTATTAACATTAATGTGGAAGGTAGGAAATTCAACCATCATGTATTCATAAATCTCAGAACTTTACAGCATTAGCAACATCCCACAATGCTGCGGGGCTTCAGGGTCATCATGTGTTCCCGGCTCGGCCCGACACGGCCTGAACTCAGCTCCAAACTGGTACCACGTTAAGTGTCCCTTCAGTGCAGGTCAGGTTTCTTTTGAGTTGGCATTTTTCCTCCTGCCAACTCACTCAGTGTAATTTGAATGCATTAGACTGTAAGTATGCGTACCGTGACGAAACGCACCGTTAGCACCAGTCAGAGGAGTCAGCAGCTTCTTCCAGACTCTCATTGTGGGAAAACTCTCTGTTTGGCTGCTCAGCAAAGCAAATGAATGCATGAGAAGAGAAACAAAGAGAGAGAAGTCACTGTTGTATCCTTTATTTCCTTGCAAAAGTGCAGTTTGACCTTCGTCTCTTTTCCAGTGTCATTTGTTACTTTTTACCTGACATGTTGTAGATTATTAGTGGCTGTGTTGGCAAGAGTGTTGTGAAAAATGTTTCAGTGCGGCTTTTGTTTTTTAAAGTGAGGCAGTCGAGCTTCATCGCCGCCAGTTCTCTGATGTCGGTCTGAAGTCTGGTCCTTTCAAATTTAAGAGTAAATGGAGGTTTTTTGCTGCAAATGTGCATTTTTCTCACATTGCTGAGTGTCGAGCTCTCTCAGCTGCAGCAATCAGACACCTGGGCTGATACCATTTCATTCCCAGAGAGAGCGGACTGAAACTTTATTCATTCAGGGCTGTGTGATTGAGGTCATCTAGTTGATAAGAAACCCCGGCACAGTAAACATTATCGCAGACTTATTGTGCTGATTGCAAGAAGGACAAATTCCCTCCGGAGAAGCGCAAGAGAAAGTATGAATGTATGAATCTGTTGGTTTGTAGTGACTCTACATTTCTGCTTTGTTTGGAAGAACATGCACGAGAATGAGCAGTTTATCCACCACCTACAGAAACTCTCAATCTGAGCCCAGTGCTTTCTTTAATGACCTTATAAAAACTAATACAAAGTAATAAAAACTACGATTATGATTATGGTATCATTTTATCTATCATCCTCTGAGACCAAAGTCTGCAGGCTGAAGTGCAAGTGCTGTATAACTGCACCTTCTTTCAGCCATTATAGTTACTCTGAACTCTCAGTCAAGTAATTAGCATTCTCAAGGTTCTGGTTCTGGAGCACTTCATGGCTGAGGATAAACAACAATAGGTGCAGAGAACATGACAGAAGGAACAATTAAAAACCAAGAAAACACAGCATGACTAACGCGGGCTGAAGCTGTCACCATCAGGTCTCCAAGATCACCGCCTCCAAAACATGTTTTTAAAAAAGTGGATTTTGTCTTTTGCAGCTCCGATCAGTGAAGTCCACATTCAGCAGGATGAAAACAGCATCACCTGCAGCTCAAAGGGGATCTACCCTGAGCCTAAGCTCACCTGGTCCACCAGCCCTCCATCAACCAACACCTTCAAGAAACCAACCACAGTCCAGCAGACTGACCAGCAGCTCTACACCATCAGCAGTTCTCTGATCCGTGTTCACGATGTCACTGATCTGACCTACAGCTGCACCGTCAGCGCCGGCACAAACCAGAAGACCACTTTGTTGAAAGAAAGTAAGAGTTTCCTGCAGTCACTGTGGAACTGTCCTCAAAATTAGTTCAGACATCAGGTATTCACTGGATTGTTTCATTTGTGTCTGTGTTATTGTGTTCTATCATTTCAGCTTCTATCAGCGGTGAAGGCAGTGAAACAACGATCCCCTGTGCTGATAAAAAAGCTCCCCACACAGGCCTCATCTGGAGGTTCAACCACAGTCAGATCGTCCTGACCCAGACCAGCGCCGACGTCTCCTACACAGCCTCAGAGCAGTGGAGGCAGCACGTGAAGGATGTATCTGCGTCAGGCAGCCTCACGCTGAAGGACTTATCTTCAGCTCAGGATGGAACATACACCTGTGAACTGAGTGACCATAAGGAGACGTTCATAACCAACACCTTCCTGAAGATGGTGGAGAGTCAAGGTGAGGTAGCACCAAGTAGAAACTTTCAGTTTATCTGTACAAGAGATGTTGTTGTGTGTAATATCAGCTTTAATACGTTTGCGTGTTTACACACCTCCTTTATAAATGTCCACGCTACATCGTGATGCTACAGCAGCTGATACTGAACTTATGACATCTGATTGGTATGAAGATTAAAAAACTAAATCTCTTTCTGTTTCAGGCAACTCTCATGTTATTATAGGTGTAGTAGCTGGAGTTGTAGTTTTAATCGTAGTTGTCTCGGTGGTTGGTTGGTTATTCTTCAGAAGACATCAACAATCTAAAAAGGTAAATTTAATAATACGAGTATCAATAATTTAGCATGATCTTATATTTTGCCTTTGTTGTGAACTAACTTTCATGTCTTTTTGACTCAGAATGAAGTGAAATTTGGTGAAAAAGAAACAGGTGGTGAAGAACATGTAGCTTTAAAGTAAGTATTCTGTATGTTAAAGTTGAGAAATCTTGCATTTTATATCTATAAACATTTCTTTCATTTATTTAAAGTTGAAAGTTTTTTATCATCATTAAAACAAAGCTGACTGTTTTTCTGTTCAGCTGTCAGGTAGAAGCAAAGCAGATTCTCATATCGTGCATTATGTTATATTCATGATCATTCAAATTATGAAGTGAAGACAAAACACAAAATCTGACCAAGTTTGCTCTGATATTTACATTATTGTAGAGGAGTTTTGAATGTTACATGTTTCAGGACTGAATTCTGTTCAATTGTGTTTGCAGGAATCGGAAATAATGAAGGAAAACATCGAACACTAATGCGAAACCAAAGAAAAGCTGTGACGGCACTACATGCATCTTCCATGAAGAATTGAATGTCTACTGGACAGGAAGTGGAAATAAACTTGAGACGTGCTCGGGTCTCTCAAGACATTTTGTATTGAAACGAGACCTTCAGATTTGTGTTGTGGAGCCGGCTGACAAACATCTTTATCCAGACTGATACATGAGGACGAGGACGCTGCATGCTGTTTCTGCTCTGGTGTTTTTTATATCTATTTTTATCCTTATTGTGTATGTGGGAGACTTCTGCTTGTGAAGCACAGTCTGCTGTTCCTCCTCCACCTCATGTCGTCCACACTTGAACCAAACAGCAAAGAAGTCAAAGGTGCAACATGAAGGATTGGACACCTGTTTCAGTCACGTATCACAGGAGTAACTGCCAACTGTATTCTGTTTAGACATCCATGTAGCGCCAGTAGAGCGGGTTGTCTAGTAATCAGAAGGCTGCTGGTTCGAATCCTGGCTCCTGCTAGCTGCATGTCAAAGTGTCCTTAAGCAAGATACTGAACCCAAACTTCCTGATCAGCAGTTGGTACCTTGCATGGCGACCTCTGCCATCAGCGTGTGAATGTGTGAGTGGTCAGTAGACTGGAAAAGTACTAAAGAATCTCAAGTCCATTTACCTTCGACCCAGACGATCCTCATCTGAACCATACGGACAAAGTTCTGATCTGGTTCTCTGGATATCGTCTGGATTTCACGTGTGAAAGGGACTTGAGGAGAGAAGACAGTATTCTGGTTTTCTGTCAATTCAGGGTTCAAATTAATCATCTCATATCATTTTATTACGAGGTTATGAAACAAGATTTTAAATCCCGCCTAAAAACCTACCTCTTCTCACAAGCCTACGATCTCCCCTACCCATAACTACCTTCATTCCTGCCCTCTCCCCCTGACCCTCAACTCTCCTCACTCATCAGCCCCCCACCGCTCTTCAATCCAACCCTGCCACCTCTTGACTACTGTTGTACCTGTTTTGTCTTTTTGTCTGTACCAGTGTTACTGTGTACTCCACGCCCCACCATTGCTTTTGTTTCCCTGTCGTGCTTTGTCTTTTGTTATCTTTGTTTGCTATTTGTGTATTACCTTTGTTTGCTATCTGTGTACCTATCTCTGTAAGTGACTTTGGGTCCTTGAAAAGCACTATATAAATTAAATGAATTAATATTATTATTATTTTTATTAAGATTAATTTTGTAGAACACACAAAAACAGAAAATAAATGGAAGGACTCGTAAAAATAAGTAATGAGAATAAATGATTGTTTTATGTTGGAGTGTTGGGGATGAGTTCAGGTGTCAGGTGAACATTTGGTCCCAAGAGGAGGTTATTTTTTAACACTATTGATTAACTGCTGTGACAATGTTTTAATACACTGTGTTTCTTTTAAAACACCATCATGTGGCTGTGTCTGTTATTAAGGTACGAATTTTATATATTTTATGCACAGTGAGACTTTGAATGTCCAGACAGCTCCACTTAATGATTGTTATATATTGTATAGATGTTTTGTGAACATATCACTATTTTGGTTTTAAAGCTTTATTTTCATGTGTTATGTTTTGTCCTGTTTGAAAATAAACCACAAAAAAACAAGTCAAGCTCAACTTGAGTCCTGCTCTGCAAACACTCCACAGTTCTGGATCACACAGATGGTTCTACTGACCTCTTCTGGAGGAGTTTCATGCCTGCAGCCTCTTCCAGCAGGGATCTGACCTCAACATGACTGCAGCCAGGTGACAACTTTAGCCACCGGAGGTCAAAACAGACTCACACATGCATTAAATTAATGCACAAATGCTGTTTATAACTGAGAGAAAATAATATGATAATACCATGATAATAATATAATAAACTACTTTATACAAATCAACATTAGAGTTGGAATCATGCTGTTCTTTGTTGATTTTCTGTTTAATCGAATAAAACATATTTGCATAATTAAAAACATATATAACGTAATTTGGATACAAAAGATACACACATACAGATACATCCAGTAAAAAAGGAGATCATTAACACGATTACAATTACTACATAAAGAATGATACACTAGTCTGTAATTGTGTATTCTATAAGAATATACACTCATTATTAACATTAAATAAAAGTCATCTTATTGATATTTCTTTTCTCTAGTCTTTATTAGCATAAGCAAATCTACTTTAATATTGTGATACCTGGATTACGTCTCTGAGGTCATTTTTAACAGTGTTAAATGTTTTGTTTTACACAGACGTGTCATAGCAGGTCCAAGTGTGTGATTACAGAAGAATAAACATTTGACTTTACATGTAATTTTCCTTTCTGTCCATGTATTCGTCAGGGATTATTAGAATAAAAACAGTAATCTCGCACAAGCAGAAGAGATTCACTGTAACGGAGATAGTAGTTTTTTATCCATCTGCAGTTCAAACAAACATTAATTACTAATATTTTGAACGTGTTCCTTTTAGAGGAAGTGATCCCATGACATTTCTGTTGTTCTAACATTCAGTTAAACAGTAGTGTTTTCTACGAACATTGCAATCTGTCCCAGAATATAATGAAAGATTCATATGGAATAAAAATTATAAACAGACAGAATAAAGACCACAGATACAGAATTAATCTTGCACTGATTAATATGACGCTGCAGACTTCTGCATTCTGACATCAACCTCCATTTTACAGTATAATATGAAAATAAACAGGCGTTCTCAATCATTCAACAACCAGTAAGTGTATAAACACAGACTGACTGAATCAGAAGAAGAAAGACAGAACGTGATGCAGACGTCACGTCCAGGTTCCAGGTGGAGGAGGTGTCTGAGTGTGGAGCAGAAGGAGTGGAGGAGTGTCAGTGTGTCTGCAGAGACTGTGTAGAAGGACAGAGCAGCAGCAGAGCAGTCCAGATACACTGATGATACTCTGTCACATCCAGAGAAACACAGGGATGATGCTGGACTGGACATTGTCTGTGACAGTGGAGCTGATCTCAGAGCAGTTCACACTGCAGCAATAACAGTCATCTCCACTTGTTGTGATTGGTCCGTCAGTCACTGCTGGATGAAGCTCTCCTCTCCACTCCACCTCCCAGTAACACGGCCCAGTCAGAGCCTCTCCACCCACCAGCTGATGGTGCTGCTTCAACCTCTCTGGATTATCAGGACACAGCTGATCCTCTCAACACCTCCACCTTTCTCATCACTCTGACAGAGATCACCTCCAGCTTATGAGAGAAGCAGAGAGACAGCAGAAGTGATAAATGAGTGTTTACAGAGACTCCCTCCATCAGCTGTCAGTCAGTGATAGACCAGCAGGACTTCAGTCCTGTTCAGACCACAAGTGGAGCGGCTGTGCTGTTCACTGAAGGACACAGTGGAAATAAACTGCTGACAGTCCCTGAGTGCATCATTACTGCAGGAACACTGATACTCACAGCTCACTTTGATGATGATTTACTGCTGTCTAGGTTCAAAGCTGTTAAAAAACCAGCATTTCAGTCATATGTGAATATTTCATGTTATAAATAGTAGTACAAGACAAACATTTTAGCATGGTGTCTAGTATGGTTAAAACAAATGATAAATGGACAGAGATATTTATTATGTTCAACATCAGCTGTGGTTTCTAGACTTCAGCAGAAGTTCTAGTCTGTATACAGACCACATGGTTCTCTGAAATAAGAGCCTTCAGTCAGACTGATCTGAGAGCTGTGATAAAGATGAACTGATCAGTTCTTCAGTGTTGAAATGAGAGAACAAACACTTTGAGATCAGATTTGATGCTCCGACAGTTTGATGAATGAGGACACTGTCTCTATACATCTTGTGATGCTGTCAGCTGTGATCCAGCTTTATTTCCTGTAGACATGAACAGAGCAACAACAGTCGTCTTCACATCAACAAACACACAATCACAACAAGATTCTAATCTGATTGGCTGACTGCTCTCTCTCTGTCCAATCATGTTCTCCTCTCACAGCTTCACTGAGGAAAGCAGGAAATACTGGCTCTTTACTTTGATACTGTGTTTAGTACATTACTGCTGAAACCAGCATGAACTGACTCCAACCCTCTACTGACCTCAGAGTCTCCAGTCTACAGTCTGGACTCTTCTTCAAATCTGACAGCAGCTTCACGTCTGAATCCTTCAGGTTGTTCCCTCTCAGGTCCAGCAGTCTCAGATGGGAGGGGCTGGACTTCAGAGCTGAGGCCAGAGAAGCACAGCTGATCTCTGACAAACTGCAGCGCCACAGTCTGAATAAAGAACAAATGATTTAAGTTTAGAAGACAACGTTCCTGCTTGAAATCATTCAGTGATTAATAATCTGTTCAAAAAGAAAAGGAGAAAATGGAAACTCAAAACTCTCCTTGAACCGCCACCATACCGTGGTGGAGGGGTTTGAGCACCTGAATGATCCTAGGAGCTATGTTGTCTGGGGCTTAATGCCCCTAGTAGAGTCTCCCAAGTTAAACAGGTCCTAGGTGACAGGTCAGACTAAGAGCGGTTCCAAAGCCCCTTATGAAAAAGTTGAGAACGAGAAAATGCACGTCGCCCGGAATGGCGTCACTGGGGCCCCACCCTGGAGCCAGGCCTGGCAAAGCCCGAACGAGCAACGTGGGCCCGCCCTCCAGTAGGCTCACCACTGCAGAAGGGTTTAGAAGGGGCCGGTGCTATGTGATTTGGGTGGTGGTCGTGGGCGGGGCCCCAGCGACGCAATCCCCTTATGGTGACTTTGGCCATGGGGACATGGAATGTCACCTCACTGGGGGGGAAAGAGCCTGAGCTACTGCGGGAGGTTGAGCTGTACTGGCTAGAGGTAGTTGGGCTCACCTTCACGCACAGTCTGGGCTCTGGAACCCAACTCCTTGAGAGAGGCTGGACTGTCTTCTACTCTGGAGTTGCCCGTTGCGAGAGGTGGCGAGCTGGTGTGGGCTTGCTCATAGATCCCCAGCTCAGCCACCATGTGTTGGAGTACTCCCCGGTGAACGAGAGGGTCACCTCTTGCCTGGTTGGCTCGGGGGACTCCTGAGGCAGCTGAGGGGAACAGGCAGGCTAAGCGTGTGCGGTCGCGGAAGCAAAAACTTGGGTCTGGGGAAAGTTCGGGGAGGCCGTGGAGGAGGTCTACCGGTCGGCCTCGAAGAAATTCTGGCAAACCATCTGGTGCCTCAGGAAGGGGAAGCAGTCCACCACCAACACTGTTTACGGTGTAGGTGGGGAGCGGTTGACCTCGACTGGGGATATCGTTGGGCGGTGGAAGGAATACTTCGAGAATCTCATCAATCCCACTGACACGCCCTCCGTAGAGGAAGCAGAGGCTGGGGACTCAGAGGTTGATTCATTCATCACTCAAACCGAAGCCACTGAGGTAGTACAGAAGCTCCTAGGTGGCAGGGCACCAGGGTTGGATGAGATCCACCCTGAGTACCTCAAGTCTATGGATGTTGTGGGGCTGTCTTGGCTGACACAGCCCTGAAGCACCGCATGGCAGTCAGGGACAGTGCCTCTGAACTAGCAGACTGGGGTGGTGGTCCCTCTATTTAAAAAGGGGGACCGGAGGGTGTGTTCCAACTATCGGGGTATCACACTCCTCAGCCTCCCTGGGAAAGTCTGTTGCAGGGTACTGGAGAGGAGTATTCAGCAGATAGTCGAACCTTGGATTCAGGAGGAACAATGTGGTGTGTCCACATGTGCTTTGTGGACTTGGAGAAGGCATTCGACTGTGTCCCTCGTGGCATTCTGTGGGAGGTGAGGGGTGTGGTTCGGGAGCCACTGGACCTCATCTCTGCTTTTCGCGGATGATGTTGTCTTGTTGGCTCCTTCGGGCCAGGACCTCCAGCATGTCCTATGGTGGTTTGCAGCCGAGTGTGAAGCAGCTGGGATGAGAAACAGCACCTCCAAGTCCGAGGCCATGGCTCTCGACCGGAAAAAGGAGGCCTGCTCCCTCTGGTTTCGGGGAGAGCTCCTGACTCAAGTGGAGGAGTTTAAGTATCTTGGTGTCTTGTTCACGAGTGAGGGAAGGATGGAGCGTGAGATTGACAGGCAGATCGGTGCAGTTGCCGCAGTTATGCGGTCGTTGCATCAGTCTGTCATGGTGAAGAAAGAGCTGAGCTGAAAGGCGAAGCTCTCGATTTACCGGTCAATCTACGTTCCTACCCAAACCTATGGCCATGAACTTTGGGTCATGACTGAAAGAATAAGATCCCAGATACAAGAGGCCAAAATGAGTTTCCTCCGCAAGGTGGCAGGGCGCTCCCTTAGAGATAGGGTGAGGAGCTCTGTCACCCAGGACGGGCTCGGAGTAGAGCCGCTGCTTCGCCACATCGAGAGGAGCCAGCTGAGGTCATCTGTATCAGAGCCCCCCTGGACACCTTCCTTGGGAGGGGTTCCTGGCATGCCCCACTGGGAGGAGACCCCGAGGAAGACCCAGGACACGCTGGAGTGACTATGTCGCTTGGCTGGCCTGGGAGGGCCTTAGGATCCTCCCGGAGGAGCTAGGGGGAGTGTCCGGGGAGAGGGAAGTCTATGTGTCCCTGCTCAGACAGCTGCCCCCGCAACCTGGCCCTGGATTAGTGGAAGAAGATGGATGGATGGATGGATGAATGGATGGGTGGATGGATGGATGGATGGATGGCTTGATGGAAACACAAAACATCTGAACCCAACAGGACGCAGGTTAAAACCTCTAAAATACAATAGGTGACAAAGAGCTCTCATTAATATTAATGACAACGTGCTGCTGCTTCAATGAAGACATCTATACAAACTCATGTTGTGAAGCCAAACAAATGAAAACTCATTAAAACTGATTTCAGATTCAACTCAAGATCACAAAGTTCCCAAAGCTTCAAATTTGTCAGGATGAAGTCTGCGGAAATATAAACTAAAGTAAATCCATAATATTAAATTCTCTTCAGTTTGAACTAGTGTGAGAATCATATAGTTTCATAAAACTGAAAAGAAAAAATCTCATGAATCTGAATAAAGAATTAATGAAAAGAAAAAATCTAATTAATCTGAATGAAGAATAAAGATAAAGATCAATTTATATTCCAATCAATGTGCATTTGTTTAATGTTCAACATTACAGTCCTAATCAATTAGCCTCATCCTAAAATGATTGAGTGACTTTGTTATTGTGTTACTGTAGATCGTCATATTGTAATGTCAGCCCACACACATAATCTAAATGTCACCACATTCATGTCAACACAGATGATCAACATGGTGCTGAACTCTACAGTAGTAGTACTAGTATAGACTGAATTCTACTGAGAGTAAAAAAAGAGTGCTTGTGTATTTTTTTCAGATAAACACAGAAAAAAAGAAAAGTAAAGGACCTTTAAAATTCTGTTACAGACTGAAATCAGGTAGATAAACAATGCACAAGAGCAAAAAACAAGAACTGACCTCAAGATCTCCAGTCTACAGTTTGGACTCTCCAGTCCTGCACACAGAAGCTTCACATGGGAATCCTTCATCTCCCTGTTCTGACTGAGGTCCAGCTCTCTCAGATGGGAGGGGTTGGACTTTAGAGCTGAGGCCAGAGAAGCACAGCTGATCTCTGACAACCAACAGTCCTTCAATCTGAATAAGGAATAAATGACGTAGATATAGATCAATTTATTTTCCAATCAATGTTCATTTGTTTAATGTTCAGTCCAGCATTACTGTGTCCTAATTAATTAGCTTCACCCTAAAATGATTGATTTTGTTATTGTATTATTGTAATGTCAGCCTTCTACAGACATAAACTAAATGTCACCACATTCATGTCAACACAGATGATCAACATGCTGCTGAACTCTACACCCTCTTTAAGACCTGTCCCAACACTACAGTATCCGTAATGACATGAATCCAATTAGAGTACAGACTGAATTCTACTGACAGACTAAAAAAAGAGCAGTTGTGAGTTTTGTTCAGACAAACACAGAAAACAAGAAAAGTAAAGGATGTTTAAAAGTTCTGTTATCTCTCTTTAAAAGCAAGGAATCTCTCTCTCTGTGTGTGTGTGTGTGTGTGTGTGTGTGTGTGTGTGTGTTCCTCAAATATCTCTGCAGATCACCAATCACTGCAGAGCCGGAATCCACAACACAACTTAAGAAACAAGCAGATTCATACCTGCAGCGGTGCGAGCTGGACCGGGATTTTGCTGGCGGTTGGTTCCGTTCTGTGCATCTAAACTGACTGTTGTGGATTAATGAGACTGAACGAGTCTGGGAAGAGTCTGTTCCGGTCTGAGGAGATCTGGATACGCGAGGACAACAAACTGGAATAGGAATCTGTGGATGTTCGTGTGTAGCTAGCTGCTAGCCCACCCCCAAGGCCCACCTCCTGAGTCAATGGACGTGCCGGCACGTCCACAACTGGACTTATGGTAAATACTGTCCACCATGCTTTTTCGCAAACATTGCCGTCACGTTTGCTTTGTGTCTGGTGCAGGAAGAAACGGTAAAAACGGCAGTGTTTGGTGTAGTGTGTTTAGTGTGTAGTGTAGTTGTTTTTTTTGTGTTGTAAGTCAAAACAATGAGGAGACTGCTGAATGTTGAGCAGTCAGAGAGGAGCTGATTGCTCAATTTAATTGCCTGCATTTAAATGTAAATAGTTAAAATAACTTTGTAAATTTCACAAACACATGCACAAATCTAGCAAACAGCAATTTATATTTGTATTATAAGTAATAAAAATGGTTCGTTAAACATATTTGTGGTTTTCACATTAAAAATCTAACTTTTTCCAACTTGGATTTTAGGTTTTTTTGTGATTTTAGGTCCGTTGTGTTAATATAATGGAATACATGTCAAAATGGAAAAAAATAACTATAAAATAACATGTGAGGTTGTGCTGAAAATAATGACTCCAAACAAGGCAAGGCAAATAGTTTTTACAGTGAGATATAATGGTAAAATCAAAAAAAGTCAAAAACTGCAAATTATATCCCTGACGTCTCACTTTCAAACACAGCCTCATTTGGCCATCCATGAAAAAGCTACTTAACCTCCCAATTTTCTAAGGAATACATACTTCCTATGGGCAATGCACTAATGGATTTAAATCAGGTAGATAAACACTGCACAAGAGCAAAATACAAGAACTGACCTCAAGATCTCCAGTCTACAGTTTGGACTTTTCAGTCCTGCACACAGCAGCTTCACTCCTGAATCATTCAGCCAGCTGTCACTCAGGTCCAGCTCTCTCAGATGGGAGGGGTTGGACTTCAAAGCTGAGGCCACAACCCCACAATCAGTCACTGAGAGTCCACAATCAGAGAGTCTGTGATGACAGAAAAAATAAAACTGAAGGTCAAACAAAATCTGACACTTTATCTACAAAACAGACATGAACATATTTGGCTGTAGCTCAGCGGATCAGTTGTTCAGCCTGAGCTGGTCAGTCATTGATCACAAGGTTTGTGGTTTGAAACTTGACCTCCTCCCGTCCACATGTCAAAATGCTCTTGAGCAAACTAATGATCAGTGGCAGCTTCAGATCAAAGTGTCTCCCAAACAAGGTGATGTGATTTGTGTCCTTTAGACTTTATTTGAACATGATGTCCACTGAGTGCTACAATCACTGGAGGTTGTAACAGCACTTGTATGTATTTGCCTCAGTCATGTGCTTGTATGAAGTCTTTGCATCTTTTAATATCACTCTGCTCTTCATCAAAGATTGTATTATCATAATTTCATAGTTAATAGTTTTACTCAGGTGGAGTTGAGCTGTTTAACAATATAATTTCTTCTTGTAGTTTGGTGATGATAAAATCTCTCCACTGAACTTAACCTATCAATGGGTACCGTTGGGGAAACGGGGAACCATCCAAGCTGTGTACATCAAGGATGGGACCCTGTTGACTTAAACTGAGCAGATCATAGGGCGGTGGAAGGAGTACTTTGGTGACCTCCTGAATCCCACTCAGCCACCTTCTGTCATGGAGACAGAGCTGGAGGATGATGGGGTATCATCGCCGATTTCCCTGGGTGAAGTCACTGTGGTAGTCAAACAACTCCACAGTGGCAAAGCCCCAGGGATCGATGAGATTGAATCGAACCTCAGATTGAAGAGGAACAATGCGGATTCCGTCCTGGTTGTGGAACAACGGACCAGCTCTCTACTCTGGTCCTGGAGGGGGGCTTGGGAGTACAATCTCCAGGTCCACATGTGTTTTGTGGATCTGGAGAAGGCGTACGACCGCGTGACCAGGATGTTCTGTGGGAGGTGCTGAAGGAGTATGGGTTGATGGGGTTCCTTCTCAGGGCCATCCACTCCCTATATTCTAAAAGCGAGCTGCATGCATGTACTCGGAGGTAAGTCAGACTTGTTCCAAGTGGATGTTGGCCTCTGCCAGGGCTGTGCCTTGTCCCCAATCCTGTTTTTGATATACATGGACAGGATTTCGAGGTGCAGTCGTGGTGTGGAGGGGTTACAGGTCGGTGACCTGAAGATCAAATAACTGCTTTTTGCAGATGATGTGGTCTAGATGGCACCATCGGCTGTAGATCTACAACGCTCACTGGATCGGTTTGCAGCTGAGTGTGAAGCGGCAGGGATGAGGATCAGCACCTCTTAATCTGAGGCCATGGTTCTCAGTAGGAAACCAGTGAATTGCCTACTACAGGTGGGGAATGAGTCCTTGCCCCAAGTAAAGGAGTTCAAGTACCTCAGGGTTTTGTTCACGAGTGAGGGGATGATGGGGTGCGGTGCTGCATGCGCTTCACCACATGGTTGTTACGAAAAGGGAGCTGAGCTGGAAGGGAAAGCTCTTGATCTACCGGTCAATCTTTGTCCCAACCCTCACATACGGTCATGAGCGATGGGTCATGACTGAAAGAACAAGATTGCGGGTACAAGCAGCCGAAATGGGTGGTTCGGGCATCTGATGAGGATGCCACCAGGGCGCCTTCCTACGGAGGTGTTCCTGGCATGTCCAACTAGGAGGAGACCTAGGGGTAGACCCAGGAACAGGTGGAGGGATTATATCTCTTCTCTGACCTGGGAGCGCCTGGGGATTCCCTTGTCAGAGTTAGCCGGTGTGGCCAAAGAAAGGAAAGTCTGGGGCTCACTACTAAAGCTACTGCCCCCGCGACCCGACACTGGATAAGCGGTTGACAATGGATGGATGGATGGATGAACTAAACCTGCTGAGTTCTCCTTTACTGGCAGGATGAACCCTGATGTTGTCCCAGGAGCTGAATGTGTGATAGCTCTGGTGTATACCAGTTTACAGACCAGTCCATTCACATACTACCAGAGAGAGAGACAGAGAGAGTGTCCGCATTGTTTATGAATCAAACTAATTTATAATATAGAAACACATATGAAAATGAATTGATTGTAATAATTGTAATAATAAATTGTAATACCCTGGTCTCTTCACCATTCCTGTGGCAGATTGTTCCGTCACGTTCTGTGATTATACCTGTGCTCTCGTTAAACCTCAGTACATTATCTCAGTGTCATCTAGTGTTTTGTTGACTACATGTTTTGTGCTCCAGTGTTTTTTCTTTGGTTAGACACGTGTGCAAATATGACCATCTCTCAGCTCAGCTTCATCCATCTGCCCGGACTCTCTCCATTGCTCGATCCTGCCTGTCTGTCCTCATTGCTCCCACCACCAACTTGTTTACCTCAATAAATCACCTTTGAATTCATTTCTATCTCAAGTCTCTGCATTTTGGGTCTGACTAAAAACCTCAACCCTCACAGATCCAGCAGATCACAGATATTACGTTTGTTTGTCTGTATATAATATGAACAAAAAACAGACACATTATAGAAACAAAGTGTAGAAACTCTATCCACTGTAAAAATGAGACTGTTGTCATCAAATGACTGTAAAAACATTTTTCAATCTTCCATCATCTGAAGAGTGAGAAGATGATAGAAGATGTTTTTTTTGCCTTTAGATATTTATAGTGAAAAACACAAACAAATACAAATTTTTCAAAAAGCAAGTTTCAGTTATTTCACTTTTGTGGAGCTGAACTTTTAGATTGTGCATGTGTGTAACTTGTGGATCTTTAATACTGATGATGTCAGCTCAACATTTTTTGTTAACAATTTCCATTTTAAGCTTATCTGGACTCACACAGCCTTCCTGCAGTTCCTCACAGCTGGAATCAGTCTCCATCGTCCCTCTGGAGATGTTCTGTACTTCTTGAGGTTAAACTCATCCAGAACCTCCTCTGACATCTGCAGCATGTAGGCCAGAGCTGAGCAGTGGAACACAGAGAGTTCCTTCTCTGATCTGTTCTCTGACTTCAGGAACTCTTGGATCTCCTGATGAACTGAGTGGTCGTTCATCTCCGTCAGACAGTGCAAGATGTTGATGCTTCTGTCAGCAGAGACTTTTGTCGTTGTGCTCTTCTTCAGGTTGTCGATGGCTCTCTGGATGATTTCTGGACTGTTGTCTGTCTGACCCAGCAGACCTCCAAATAGTCTCTGGTTGGACTCCAGAGAGAGGCCATGAAGGAAGCGAACAAACAGGTCCAGGTGACCCTTTTTACTTTCAAGGGATTTCTCTATTGCTCTCCTCAGGAAGTAATCCAGGGATGGGTAACGGGCATAATTGCCAGAAAAGAAATCAGAAATCTTCTCAAAAACAGATTTTGGTTTTAAGTCCCTGAGTTTGAAGTCTTTCAGAAAAGCCTCAAGGACCTTTGTGTTCCTGTTGGTGTAACAGTGGAACATGTAGACTGCAGCCAGAAACTCCTGAACGCTCAGATGAACAAAGCAGTAGACTGTTTTCTGGAAGATCACACTCTCTCTTCTGAAGATCTCTGTACAAACTCCTGAGTACACCGAGGCGTCTGTGACATTAAGACCACACCGCTCCAGGTCTTCTTGGTAGAACATGATGTTTCCTGTCTCCAGATGTTCAAACGCCAGCCTCCCCAGCTTCAGAAGAACTTCCCTGTCAGCCTCCGTCAGCTCCTGTGGACTCGTCTCACATCCCTCATCGTACTTCTGCCTCTTCCTCTTTGTCTGAACCAGCAGGAAGTGTGAGTACATGTCAGTCAGAGTCTTGGGCAGCTCTCCTCTCTGGTCTGTAGTCAACATGTGGTCCAGAACTGTAGCAGTGATCCAGCAAAAGACTGGGATCAGACACATGATGTGGAGGCTCCTGGAGGTCTTGATGTGTGAGATGATTCTGCTGGACAGATCTTCATCACTGAACCTCCTCCTGAAGTACTCCTCCTTCTGGACGTCAGTGAAGCCTCGTACTTCCGTTACCCTGTCCACACATGAAGGAGGGATCTGATTGGCTGCTGCAGGTCGGGAAGTTATCCAGACGAGAGCCGAGGGAAGCAGCTTCCCCTGGATGAGGTTTGTTAGCAGCACGCTGACTGATGACTTCTGTGTGACATCAGACACGACCTCATGGTTGTTGAAATCCAGTGAAAGTCTGCTTTCATCCAGGCCGTCAAAGATGAAGAGAAGTTTACAGACAGCGAGCTTCTCTGCTGTCACCTTCTGTAATGTTGGATGGAAAACATGGAGCAGCCTGAGAAGACTGTACTGCTCATCTCTGATCAGGTTCAGCTCCCTGAACGACAGCAGAACCAGCAGACTGACATCTTGGTTTTCGGAGCCCTCTGCCCAGTCCAGAGTGAACTTCTGCACCGAGAAGGTTTTTCCAACTCCAGCGACGCCGTTAGTCAGAATGACTCTGATGCGTCTCTGTTGGTCAGGTGAGGCTTTAAAGATGTCACAGCACCTGATTGGAGTGTCATGGAGGGTCTCCATCTTGCAAGCTGTCTCTAGCTGTCTCACCTCATGTTGGGTATTAACCTCTTCACTCTGTCCCTCTGTGATGTAGAGCTCAGTGTAGATCCTGTTGAGGAGGGTCAGGCTTCCTGATTCATCACATCCTGTTTCAGTTCCTTCAGTCACACGTTCACATCTCCTCCTCAGACTGATCTTATGTTCATCTAACACCTCCTGCAGACCAACATTCACTAAAAAAGGGAGAAAAGTGTGACACAAAGCAAAACACGACGACAATCTGTACATTATTTTCACTTTCAATGAAAAGGACTAAAATACGAATATATAAAGCCCATGGACCCTCTGTCATTTGTTATTGTGTTGATTTATGATCACATTTGTAATGTTTTTACTGCACTTACTTGACTGTTTTGGATCTTTTAGACCTCTTTGGAAAGGAGCCTCTCTGGTGTTGGTAATGCACATATACTGTAAGTTAGCATACAGTCTTCAGTACATTCTACTGGGGACCAGTGGGTGCTGGAATCTGATTCAAGTCACTGGTACTTGCCTATATTGCCGCAAATGGCTCAGACTCATTCTACATTTAAGTTATGGTCAAACAGCCTGTCCACTGTACTTTTCTACAGCCAGTCAACTCCTACTCCCTCACTACGAGAGGGTCCAGCTACAGCTCAATAGAATCATGACCGTTAGCTGTCCTGGCTCCACGATGGTGGAACAAGCTCCAGACTGAGATCAGGAGAGCAGGAACTGTGCACTTCTTCAGCCTGAACACTTACTAGAAGGCATTCAGTTTATTTGATGAAGCTGATGTACCTGCTTGATTCTTGTGATTTTGGGGTTTGTGTCCACATGGTTGAATGCACTGACTGTAAGTCTTTAAATAAACAGAATAACATGGTTTTTGTGCATGCAGATGTATGGACATGGTATGTATATGTGCTGTCATGTATCTGTGTGCATGTGTGCATCCATGTGTATGTATATGCATAATATACGCACATCCCTCTCTTGTACTATAAACCTTCATCTCAAAGCTGGCGCTGTTTTTTTATGTTAATTGTTGAACTCTTTAATCGCAGGGTTGTTGTTGTTTTTTGTTTTGTTGTTTTTTCACTGTTTTTTGTTTTTGTTTGTTTGTTTGTTTTGTCTTGTTTTTGTTGCCTGCCTGTTTCCTTCAGAGGATAGGGTATGGTAGAGCCTTTTATTTTTGTATTTTTGTATTAATGTCACATGTTTGTATGTTTTTTTTTTTTTTTTTTACGTAATCTTTGATGTTTGTCTATAAAAACTGAAAACCTACAAATAAAGTATAAAAAAAAAACAAAAAACAGAATAACATGTAGCAGGAGACATTTTTAATTGGTAGAAATTTAGAGTCTTACGTTGTACACTGCTGGTCTGACTGGCTGGTCTTGTTCTGGATCTTTTTCCACACTGGGGACAGGAGGAGTCCCCTGATGAAGCAGACTGGTCCCAGTGTGAGGCGATGCACTGCCTGCAGAACCAGTGTCCACAGCTGGTAAAGACTGGATCCTTCAGGACGTCCTGACACAAAGCACAGCTGCAGAGCTGCTCCTCCACAGAAACATGACTCCTCTTCCTGTCAAGACATTTTTAATAACTAATATGATTTGTTGAGTGTTGATGAAAAATATCAAGATTTGTCACAGATGATCAAAGAATAGAATATTTGTTTATAAGAATGTGTTACTTTTCTATTTGAATTCACTTTGTAATGAACTCACTCATGGAGCTCCTCCACAATAAAAGCCTTCCACTAAACACAGCTGATCACATCCTTTACTGTTGTACAGTCACTCTGGGCAGCTTAGCTTTGGTTCTCAGACAAGAAACATGTAACAGTAATGTTTCAGGTCATGGTCGTTTTCTTTTTTTTGTATATTTTCCCTCTGTCACTCTTAAATGTCAAAGACCAACTTAAGTTTTAACTGCAATTAAAAAAAATTTGCTCATTGATGACACATTTGAAGCTCATTATTACAGACTTGTAAATATTTACAATGACTTTAACAGTGTTGGGGAGTAACGAATTACATGTAACGACGTTACGTAATTTAATTACAAAATGTACGTAATTGTAATCCGTTACATTACTGGGAGAAAATATGTAATTAAATTACAGTTGCTTTTGGAAATTTCAGTGATTACAACTTAAGTTACATTTGAAAAATCACAGTTTTTCGCCCCTTCTGGATTCATGTTTGTTTTTAGTTTTTTTCATATCAATATCCTCCTTCCAAAACTGACGCTTGTGATTGGCTCTCTCTGGTCATGTGCCATTCGACTCAACCGACAAACCGCACGGCGGCAGTCAGACTCAGCAGCAACAGTGTCGGCGGCGCACAAGATGTTCCTGTGCTGGAAACACAGAAAACACTTCATACAGACAGAAGCCAGGCTTCCCTGTATACAAAGGTGGCTCTCTGTTAACCCGGCTAGATCACCATGGTAACTTATGCTTAGCTCATAACCTGGTCCCCGACCAGGTTCTGTTCAGAGTTTAATCATAAAATCGGCTCTAAAAGCGCCGCTGTTTCACTATTAAACTCATTTACAGCTGGCGTCACCTTTCCTTTGAAAGTCCAGTGGAGCTGGATCAGAACATTTGTACGGAGGGAGAGATCGCGCTGACCCGCTGCTGTTTACTTTCTCTCTGAGCGTCTCTACAGATGTTCAGCTGAGGGGACACGCTGCTCAGCTGATGATCCGACTCGCGTCAGGAGGTCATTTATTAGGCTGTAGCCTGTTTACTTTATATACAGTCAGTCACCACTGAAAGAAGTTGTGCGCTCGCAGCAGGACAGATAATTTAACTTAATGTGGCCATGAACAAATGAATAGTTTCGCCTGTTATGTGTTGCCCAAACGCAGTAAATCTTGAGTAGGTCTTCTCTGTTTTCTCACATTTAAAAAGGTCTTTGTACAGAGACAACATGAGATTTGCTTGTAGCTACAGCACCTAAAAAACCCACTGTAACCTATTTTCATATGCACACCAGCCTCGCTTTCAATAAAACACACACTGGCATTTTATAATTGCGATCAGTGAAATATATGAAAACAATCTAAAACACAGTTTAAAACAACAGTTGTTGTTGCTCTAAAGCTTCATATTTAAAAGCAGCTCAATGTAGAGCTGTCAGAAATTAAAATCAGCCTCCTCTTGTCATATTTGCAGCAACACTGTTGCTTCAGGCTGTGATCAGGCTTTTTATATCGCTCATACTCTCTCCATTAAAACAACCTGCTCCTCTTGGCTGAAATCAGCCCGTTGTCGCTCCATTTAGTGAGGAAGTGAGCCTCCTTCAGTACAGGCCGAAGGTCAGACTCATAATATATGGTTCAACCTTTGAACTGAAAGGTTTATCACACTATAGGTCTTAAAATGTGAAAATTCTAAATTAAGAAAAGTAATCAAAATGTAATCAAATGTAATTAGTTACATTACTTTGAGAAAGTAATTGAAATAGTTACACTACTATTACATTTTCAACAGGGTAACTTGTAATTGTAACCAATTACATTTCCAAAGTAATCTTCCCAACACTGGACTTTAACATGAGGGAGAAATATAAACGTTAATAAAGGGTAGGGTTAGGGCTAGGGCTAGGGTTAGGGTTAGCGTTAGCGTTAGCGTTAATAAAAATAAAAGTTTGAATTCTTAAATGGAAGTTCTTTTTTTTGCTACAGAAGTAAATTAAGATCCAATGTTGTTCAAAACAGTGCCTGCACTAATAGTTATGCATCATTGTTATAAGTCTTGAAGCATTTTGCCTTCAGCATCAATGCATCATCCTCCAACAGGTCGGTTTAAAGTAAAATTAGTCTCTTACTGTATGCGTGAGGGTCCAGTTCCATTACTGAAGACACGAGTTAAACTTTTGGACCAGTCACTCCTCATAAGCAGACAGCTGGATACTGGAGACTCTGCTCTCTGTCGGTTGAACTGAACTCTGCAACAACATGTTTTCATTTATATCACATGAGTTCATCAGTAACAGCCAGGAAAGACTTGATGACAACCATGAAGAGTGTGGTGACTACTGGGGAGACAGTGACATCTCAGAGAGATGGCGACTGGGACAGAAAGGGCAGGGAACCCAATCTGTGTCCTCTGTGAGGAGGACGCCCAAATTAAGCTACGATGAACCTTAATGGAAAGATACCCCCAGGGTTGCCCGAGAGGGGGCGAGGATGAGCAACCCAGTCGAACGAATATAACGGAAACTGACCCAAGCAAAGCACAAATGACTATGAGCAAGCAGTGTACATGCACATGTAAATGCACATGGTAAAGTCTGCAAGCACACACACAGCTTCAATATCCACGAGCGAAGATAAGGTTCTTGTCAGAAGCGACAGCAACACAACGCACAGGTGCTACACCTGGTGAGATGCAGGAGGGGCCAGGCCCGGAGTCACCCTATTGTGCCTGGAACCTCCCAGTGTTGCAGATCGACACCACAAGCATCAAGTCCGACAGAAGTTGGATCAAATGGCCGGCAGCAAACATGTCTTCACTGTGGAAGCAGTTCGACGATGATGTCGACCAAATTCCGGAGGCAATGGCAAAGGGAGAAACCAACCAAAGACTACAAGCTATGACATCAGTCATTATCGGCATCGCACAAACTGCTGCTGCTGCTGATAATTAGGAGGTTTAAAAGTTTGTATCAGTTCTCTTAGTTTAGATTACAGCTTTTAGGAGACTTTTAGGAGCAGAGGAAAATTGTGACCGATTTCTTTTTGTGTCACAAAATGCATTTAGCAGCTACATTTTAGCAGAAATTCTAATAAAGACAAAAAGAAGGTTAGCAGAAGCAGCTGAAAATGAGTCAATTCCTCTTACTGTGTGTCTGAGGGTCCAGGTTCATTTCTGAAGTCAGGAGGTTTATTGTTGGACCAGTCACTCCTCAGAGACAGACAGCTGGATACTGGAGACTCTGCTCTGTCCTCCTCTTCCTCCACACAAAGTCTCCTGGAGGCCATCTTCTGGACTTCAGTCAGTCTGAGAGGTAAAACAGTTACACTGACTGTGAGCTCAAAACACAAAAATGAGGAAAGAGTTTGTTCAAGAGTCGGGTTTGGCTGATGAATGATGCCATCATCCATCAACAATGGCTGACAGCCATGGACTACTAATCCCTGACCATCGTAACACTGTGATTCAAAAGGTTTCCCACCAGAGAGCACAATTAAGAGGCGCGTACCCCCAGAGTTGTTGTTTGTGGGGAGAGGATGAGAAAAGAAGTATGTTTCTGCTCAGTGCACTAACATCACATCTCCATGACCTGTTGATTGTTTTCTTATTAAACCAGCTCAGTTAGACGAACCCAAGACACGAACACAGGACGCAGGTCCAGATATCTGCCAGGAGGTGGCACTGTTGACATCTTATGACTTGTATTATTTCAGGGCATTTAAAGACACTAAACACTGAGCTGTCAACATTGTTTACAGTCTGAATTATTGTATCAAGCAAATGGTTTTCATTTGTTATGATACATCCTCTGATAGTCTGAGATGACAATCCATATTTGTATTGATTACACCAGATATAATTATATTGTCAATTCCAAAATTTGCTTGAGAGTGAAGATACAGTTACACAAACATAGGCAGTGTTTCCTTTATTCATATGTGATATGTGTTTCTTATACTCATATATATATATATATATTCATATATCCTACTGCGTAATTCACCGGGCTCTACATCATATTTGTTACATTTCATAACAACAACAAATGTTCAACATTTTCAGCAACCTTACAAACATCACATTTATCTGACACACACTTTGCCATTAAATAAAGACTTGATTTTAATCCTGTATGTCCGAGTCTTAGTCTTGAGATAATCACTTTCTCGTTTTCACTTCACTTTTAAAATCTTTCATGTTAATTGTTTTATGAATGGTGAAGTAGTGTCTTCCCTTTTCATCTGCCTCCCACTTCTTCTGCTATGAATCCCTTCCTGCATTCCTTTTTAATGATTAGGCCTCACCCTTAACAAAGTCGACTCAGAATATCATCATCATTTAATTTCAATGCTCTTTAAGCAACCTCATCTGCCTTCTCATTACCCTCCACACCAACATGACTAGGAACCCAACAAAACTGCACATTAATTCCAAGTCTTTGTAGTCTCAGCATCATCATATATATTTTCTTTCCTTTCGTACTGTTTTGAATTCAAGGTTTCGAGCGCTGCAGTTGAATCGAGCAGATGACATCTTACCTCCTCCTCCTCTATCCATTGCATACCTGAAATTATAGCCGTAAATTCTGCTGTAAACAGATCATCTGTTATTAATTCTTCAGCATGTGACTAATTCAAACTCTGGTATGAACAGTCATGTTCCTACATGTCAGCCCTCTGGCTCTTTGGATCCATCAATAAATACTGAACTTTGTCACCTGACTAAAGTCCACAACATGTAATAACAAATCTCAGGAGTCAGTTATTATCATTTTTTAAAAACCTAAATCAATGAATCGAGAATGTGCAGTGTCTCTGTGTTTGTAGGTGGATTGATTCAACAGTTTTTATTACAGGTATATCTGAGTTATTTACTTTTCCTGGCAAAAGAAAATGACTCCTGTACTAAGTTTAAACACATCTGTGATCAAAGTTTAGACTGGAGGGAGATCAGATGGGCAGTGAACGCCTCACTCACCTCCTCTGCTAGAAGTCCACAGAAAGCTCAGGACCACCAGGTACACAGAACACCTGACCACAGACATCCTCTTCTTAAATCTCCTCCGTGACTCTGTAGCTCACTGGAAAGAAAACAACTTCAGCGGGTGTCAAGGTCGAAGCTGCCCAACTGGTCTGATAGGTGATACGTTTCATGTGCATTCAACCAGAAACAGAGTCAAGTATGCGAGCTACTTTGTGTCATCAGCACTGTGTGTGTGTATGTGTGTGTGTGTGTGTGTGTGTGTGTAGGACTGAAACTGACAAAATCAAAAGAAAAACAAAAAGTAAATGACTCAGTAAATAAATGATTATTTGAAATAGATGTAGGCATTATATATGTAAAATGTGACATAAATGGATATTTGTAGATCAGTTTGCCTCTGTAGGAAACTAAATAAAGAGATGGATAAATACAATACCTTTGTATTTATTCATCTCTTTATTTAGTGTCCTACAGAAGCCCTGAAAACTACATATTATTTCCTCTGGTTTTATTTCTTTTCTCAAGATAAGGAGTTGTTTATTTCAGTATCACCAGATAACCATATAATTCTCTCGAGATCTTGAGAAAACAAGATAAATTATTATCATTATCACAAGAAAACAAAAGGTTGTTGCCTCTTATTCCTGAAGCCTTCATGTCTATTTGATCAGCAGTGGCCTGCCTGCATGAATGAACGGCATCTTTACAAGTGTAGCGACTGATTTAAGCTGAAAAACTAATAAAGCAGAATTTCATAAACAATTTAAAAGGAAATCAGAATCAGAATCAGAAATACTTTAATAATCCCAGGGGGAAATTATTTTTGTTACACATCCAAGACATACAAACAACATATATTAAGAACAAAATATAAATATATATATATATAAATAGATATATAACAATATGTAAAAGATCAATGTACAGTTTAAATAATGTGCAAAAGTGCAAACAAAAACAAACATAAAAGAAGAATGATTGTCCGTATTTTTGCTTGAGTCAGGTTACAGAAGGAGGGGTGTCTGACTCTCTCAGGGAGGCGTTATAAAGTTTATGACCACAGGCAGGAATGATTTTCTGTGGCGCTCAGTGGTGCATCTGGGTGAGAGGAGTCTTCCACTGAAAGTGCTCCACTGCTGGGCCAGTGTGTCGTAGAGAGGGTGTGTGACATTATCCAAGATGGACTTAAGCTTGGACAGCATCCTCCTCTCTGCCACAGTTGTTAGAGTGTCCAGCTCCTCCCCCACTACATCACCGGCCCTTCTGATCAGTTTGTGTAGTCTGTTGTTATCTGCGACCTTCAGCCCACTGCCCCAACATGTGACAGCAAAGAAGATTGCACTGGTCACAACAGACTCGTAGAAGATCCTCAGCATCGTCCAGCAGATGTTAAAGGACCTCAGCCTCCTGAGGAAAAAGAGTCTGCTTTGGCCTTCAGTTTTTTCTACACCAGTCCAGCTTATTATTAAACTAAACCCCCAGGTACTTGTACTCCTCAACAGTGTCCACAGGGACCCCATGGATGGAAACAGGGGTCACTGGTGTTTTCGCCCTCCTCAGATCTACTATGAGCTCCTTTGTCTTTGTCACGTTGAGCTGCAGATGATTCCGTTCACTCCAAGTGACAAAGTTGTCTGGGAAATGCAGGATTAAATACATTTGTGGAAATTATTAGAAAAAAATACCTGTAAATGAATACATAAAAAATGTAGGAATTAATCAATAAAATGAAAAAGTAAATGAGAAAGTAAATAAATAGTTGAATTAATAAAATATGGTCTACCTCATATTCTGAACCTGCAGTGAGACTGGTCTTATGAACAAAGTGTTTGCGTTGATGTCTTCCACCCTCTGGAACATCTCCCAATAAAAACTGACCTGCTTCGAGAGCACTTTGTCCTTAAATGTGTACAGGCAGTAAAATGCTTACAGGCCAGTCCAACCTACATACAAATATAAAGATGAATCTAGAGGGGATGTCCAATGTCAGCTACTTGGACAATAAACCAATAAACAAATGACTATTCGGGAGATCATCAAACTGAAATGTGCTCCTACAAGCTCCAGTGAAATAACATGTTCAAACTGAAGGTGTGTAGAAGCTTCAGGTTTCAAAGGGTTCAAGAATGAACAAAGTTTCTTACTAGAACTACGTGGAGCAGCCAAGAACACACGACAGGGACCAAACAGACCAGAACTTCTGACTGACAATCTAATGGGACGAGGTTCTCAGTGAGAGAGAGACAGATTCAGAGTGTTCCTGTTTTAACTCTATCTATTGGCACTATAATTATTATTATTATTATCATCATTGTTGTTTCATATCGTACATCAAAACCCATCAGACACAGATTCACCTCCCAACACTGAAACTCACCAACACATCACACATTCAAAGTGAAACAAAAAAATCTATTCTTACATTTTATACAGCCGTCACTCAAAGTCTCCTCACTGCATCTATGACAGTGTTGGCCCGGTCACTGGACACAATGTACACAGAGTAACAACATGTTTCTGATGGGGTAAAAGAAAGAGAGCAGAATATAGAGAATCTTTGTTCACACTTTCTGCCAGCAGAGGGAGCTGCAGACCGTCAGGAGTTCATCAGTCTGTCTGCAAACTGACCCTGAAACCTGTCACACCTGAGTTCATCAACAGCTTCCTCAATCGTCTCATTTCAATTTTTGTACAATTTAAAGTGTCAAACATTTACAGACAAACAGCTGACACCCTGCTCGTATGTACGTGTCAGAGTCAGCGATTATTTTAAACTAAAGAAGTCAAATAAAAGGAGAAAAGAGATTATTATGTCACATCTTTACTTTGCTTCTTACTTCATGCACACAATAACTTAATACCTTCCTATAACTTGCAGCAGTCAGTTCTCATCCTGCAAAACCTTTTTAAGAAGATTTCTGCAATTGAAAAAGAGGAAACAATCTTTTCTTTTTGATAATAATTAAAGTTTAAAGGCTGATAAACCTTTTCTTTGCTTGAGTGTGGTTTATTGAGAACACAGACATAATTTACACTCTGCAAATCAAACTTGAAGGTATAAAATATAGTGAGTGAGGAAGGTGTTTAAATATCACCAGGTGTTCATTGTTTATTCATCAACTTCATTTGTCAAAGATTTTCATGCTTAATAGACTGACTGTGTGTGTGTGTGTGTGTGTGAACAGAAACAGGTCACGCACTTCCCACATAAATCCACTAGTCTTCTTTGCACATGGTTTATTTTATTGCTTCACTTCTTTACAATTTGATTGTCAAAATCATTTTTCTTGCAGACAAAATGGACATGTGGGTTTTATATTTCTTGTTATAGGAACAGTCTGAGCTTTGCCACCTGACTGAAGTCTGCATCATAACTCTGGTAACAAACATTCTCATCGTCTTCAAGTTTAAATTTTGCACTGTAAAAAACTTAAATTCTCTTTTTTCTTTCATTTTGCTTGTTGGTCGTTTACTCTCCAGATGCACATGATGAACAGGGAAGCACAGTGATGTGAGTATTTAATGATGGTGAAAGGAGGTCGGAGTTAATACGTTCTACACTTCTTCTACTCCTTTTCAGACATGTTAATTAATTTCAGCATTACTATTATTATTATTTCTGGTATTAGGATGGCGGTGATGATGATGAGGACAATTATGAATCACATGATGACTATTATCTTAATATGAAATTATAATATTATTGCTTTGTTGTTGTTGTCGTCATTATCATTATGGCCGTTACATGTCATACATACATACATACATACATAGTATGTATCATGACTACTATAATTATGTGTGATAACTGGGATGATGAATGGGAATAGAATAATCATGTTTTTGTTTTGTTTTGTTTTATTGTTTTTTTCTTTTCTCTCGCTTTCCTCCCACTCCTTCATTTCTCTTTGACTGGTGCATGTCTTTACATTTTGTCTGATAATGGTTTTCTCATTTATATTTTCTGTTTACATATTTGCAAAAAACTAACTAATCTAAACCAGCCTGCAGTGGAAATGATCTTTGCCCACCAGTCCTCGTCAATGTTCACATTCAGATCCCTCTGTCATGTCAGACTAAGATTCTCATAGTTACCGTACATAGAATTCACAATTATCATATAAATAGGGACAGTGTGACATCTCGTCCTGTGTTTGTGTGATTCTACGGTGCAGCAGATTAGACTACGATGGGCAACCAGAGTCTCGTTAATCGATGGGAAACACTGTATATTTAGTGAAACAGCTCATGATTGTCCCAGGAAGGGTGGACTGGACTCCCCTGTCCCCCCTTAACATCCACTGATGGTGGTCGTTGTTGCAGTAGTAATAGTAGTCGTGCTATTTATAGTAGTAACACAAGTTATTGCTACAAGGAGCAAGTAGCAGAAGTAGTCAGGGGTGGAAAGTAACTGAGTACTCAAGGACTGTACTTCAGTGCAGTTTTGAGGCACTTGTACTTCTCCTGAATATTTAAATGTCACTCTGCCGTATACATTTACTGCACTACGCTGGAAGTATTTGAGGTTTTACTGCAGGACCTTTACCTGACGGCTGTTAGCCTACAAGTTGTTTTACATGCACAACATGATCTGTGCTCTGATGTTTTTCATCCAGGATTATTGCACTCTTTCCATTTAGCCAGCAGCTGGAGTTAGATTTCACACAACAGCTGCCGATCTTATACAAAACGATGGATTGTCATTTCCAACCTCTTTGACTCGTGACTCCGTATGAAGAAGCAGAATCTAGTCGGGGCTCCTTGTCAAACATCAGAGGTCTGTTAGTTGTTAGCAGCCCCCCTCTGAACCTCTGTGATCCATTAAATACCAGAACTGCTGAGCTGTTTCTTAATTGATGACATTGATCAACACAAGTGGAACCATCAAAATAATGTTTAATTAATGTTTTGCTTATTACAGAAATATAACAATTTGACTTTAAATGTAATTTTTATTTCTGTCCATGTATTTGTCAGGGATTATTAGAATAAAAACTCTCACACAAACAGAGGAGATTAATTTTAACAGAGTTAGTATTTTTTTTCCAACTGCAGTCGAAACACATATCAATTACTAACATTTGGAATGTGTTACATTTAGAGAAAGTGATCCCATATCATAACATTTCTTAGTGATGTAACATTCAGTTCAACAGTCGTTCTTTCTACAAACAATGCAATCTGTCCCAGAATATAATGAGATTCATATGCAATGAAAAATATAAACATTCAGAATAAAGAACAGAGATAAAAGAAATAATCTTGCACAGATGAATATGATGCTGCAGACTTCTTCATTCTGACATCAACCTCCATTTAACAGTATCATGCGAAAATAAACGGGCGTTCTTCATCATTCAACAACCAGTAATTGTATAAACACAGACTGACTGAATCAGAAGAAGAAAGACAGAATGTGATGCAGACTCACATCCAGGTTCCAGGTGGAGGAGGTGTCTGAGTGTGGAGCAGAAGGAGTGGAGAAGTGTCAGTGTGTCTGCAGAGACTGTGTAGAAGGACAGAGCAGCAGCAGAGCAGTCCAGATACACTGATGATACTCTGTCACATCCAGAGGAACACAGGGAGGATGCTGGACTGGACATTGTGTGTGACAGTGGAGCTGATCTCAGAGCAGTTCACACTGCAGCACTGACAGTCATCTCCACTTGTTGTGATTGGTCCGTCAGTCACTGCTGGATGAAGCTCTCCTCTCCACTCCACCTCCCAGTAACACGGCCCAGTCAGAGCCTCTCCACCCACCAGCTGATGGTGCTGCTTCAACCTCTCTGGATCATCAGGACACAGCTGATCCTCGCAACACCTCCACCTTTCTCATCACTATGCCAGAGATCAGTTCCACCTGATGAGAGAAGCAGAGAGACAGCAAAAGTGATGAATGAGTGTTTACAGAGACTCCCTCCATCAGCTGTCAGTCAGTGATATAAAGACCAGCAGGACTTCAGTCCTGTTCAGACCACAAGTGGAGCGGCTGTGTAGCGTAGCCAGCTTCCTTTCAGCTTCATGTTAACGTGTTGGAGTGAAGCTCACAGACCTGCAGACACTTTGGACATCAAGTCTGTTTACTCTGCAGGTTTCACTGAAGGACACAGTGGAAATAAACTGCTGACAGTCCCTGAACGCATCATTACCGCAGGAACACAGATACTCACAGCTCACTTTAATGATGATTTACTGCTGTTAAAAACCAGAGTCTCACTCACATTTAAAGATTTCGTTTATTTTGGAAACATTACATGACAAATATGTAAATATGGAGTCTGTTATAAAATATTTGGACAAGTGAAATGACACATGGGCAGATATAAATATAACGTTAAAGGTCCTACATTGAACAGTAAAAACATCAGCTGTGGTTCAACAGAGGTTCTGGTCTGTATACAGACCACATGGTTACTAAATGTAATGATGGTTCTCTGAAATAAGAGCCTTCGGTCAGACTGATCTGAGAGCTGTGACAAAGATGAACTGATGAGTTCTTCAGTGTTGAAATGAGAGAACAAACACTTTGAAATCAGATTTGATGCTCCGACAGTTTGATGAATGAGGACACTGTCTCTATACACCCTGTGATGCTGTCAGCTGTGATCCAACTTTATTTCCCCTAGAAATGAACACAACAACAACAGTCGTCTTCACATCAACTCAAACACACCATCACAACAAGCTTCTGGCTCGTCTGATTGGCTGACTGTTCTCCTCTCACAGCTTCACTGAGGAAAGCAGGAAATACTGGATCTTTACTTTGATACTGTGTTTAGTCCAATACTGCTGAAACAAGCATGAACTGACTCCAACCCTCTACTGACCTCAGAGTCTCCAGTCTACAGTCTGGACTCTCCTTCAGATCGCACAGCAGCTTCATGTCTGAATCCTGCAGTTTGTTGACACTCAGGTCCAGCTCTCTCAGATGGGAGGGGTTGGACTTCAGAGCTGAGGCCAGAGAAGCACAGCTGATCTCTGACAAACTGCACCACCTCAATCTGAAAAAAGAATAAATGATGCAAGTTTAGAAGACAATTTTCCTGCTTGAAATCATTCAGTGATTAAAAATCTGTTCAAACAGAAAATGAGAAAATGGAAACTCCAAACATCTGAACCCAACAGGACGCAGGTTAAAACCTCTAAAATACAAAAGGTGACAAAGAGCTCTCATTATCTCATCCATTATTGTGTTTATGTATTTTATTGTCACTTTCTTAAAAACATGATGTGGAATATAAGATGACGATCAAGAGTTCAGTGAATTATTGAATTATTCAGTGTATATTTTTCTCTTTATCCGAAGGTTTTAAATGTGCAGCTCAACACTGCTCTGCCACAGTCAATTAAACAACTGGAAAAGAAAATAGACTTTATCATTGAGATAGTCAGTGTGGATCAGAATTAATAAAAACAAAGTTTCCAAACATGCAAATATATCAGGATGGATTCTGGGGAAGAGTAAACAAAAGACATCTACTGTGTTTATTTATTTTCTGGAAAAGTGGAGTCAGAAAATCAAATCATCTTTAGTTTAAACTATTCAGTCAATATAAGCATCATATAGCTTCATAAATCTATCATTATCATTCATTTAAAAAAACTTGATATCCAGTGTAGATGTTTCTTGTTATATGAAGGTTTTAAATGTGCAGCTCAACATTAAGATACTCAGTGAGGATCAGTATAATACCAGCCTGATGTCTGCAGTTTAGTGTCACCACAACTTTCACATCATCTTAATCTGAGCACAGAAGTAAAACATGTTGTCTGACCTCAGAGTCTCCAGTCTGCAGTCTGGACTCTGCAGAAAATCACACAGCAGCTTCACTCCTGAATCCTTCAGGTTGTTTCCATTCAGGTCCAGCTCTCTCAGATGGGAGGGGTTGGACTTCAGAGCTGAGGCCAGAGAAGCACAGCTGATCTCTGACAAACTGCAGTCCTTCAATCTGAATAAAGAATAAATGATGTAAGTTTAGAAGACAATGTTCCTGCTTGTTTTTTTTTTTTTACCCAAACCCGATCCGAGTCCTTCAATATTTAGTATCTGCCGATACCGAGTCCTGATCCGATACTCAGCCTAAACTAATATTTTCCTGGATAATACAGCTGCATTAAGAAAAAAGGCACCTGCATCCAAGCTATTCCTAATAGGTTCTTTTATTTTGTTAAAACATAGTATATACTTTCATATGGCTCTTTCTTATTCTGCATGCTACTCCAACATTGGCCTCCACCTTCCTTGTGTCAGCAGGTGAGTGTGTGATGCTGCACTGTGACAGCAGACCCTTTTGTACAGCCAGCTGAAGTGTGTGAGACGCAGCCCATGCTTGGTTCCTCCATATCATCCACTGCTTTTTCATATTCCTTACGTTGTCATGTAAAATGACGTGGACACGTTGCTTGTCTATTTCACAGCGTTCAGCATCTCCTCGATTACCTGTTTTACACACTCTGCTGTACGAGACCCACGAAGCCAGCGCGCATACCGAAATGTTGTAACTGGAAAGTGGAGTCAATGTGATGTAATGCAGAGATGGAAGGGCATACTGGGGATTCAAAAACTCCAGATGACAAAGAAAATCCTGATCCTTTACGACTGAGATGAGCTGGTTATCCAGAGCGATTAATTCAATTACCTTCTCTGTAATATTTGTGGCCATGTCGCTGTCTTGAGGATATTTCTCTTTCCTTTTGAAAGTATCCGCGAGTGTTTGCTGCTTCGGTCTCCTTGCCTGTACTGCTCGAGTGAACACATATTTTTTTATATGCCGAATCAAATGAGTAGTATTAAATACAGCTCCATGAAACGGTCATATTGCAGATGTTACATATCGCCGTTGGACTGCTTTCACTTTCTAATTTAACTTATTCCCACACTGCAGACATGTTATCCACAGGTTTGCCAGAGTAACGCCACACGCGCGTCTGAGTTCTGCCACAAATTGTGCTCTGATGTTAAAAAAAAACGTTAAAAATGACGACTCCGATCAGTGGAAAAATGCCCGGATCAGGACATCTCTATTGTAAATATGTCAGGATGAATTCTGGGGAAATTTGAACAAAAGTAAATCTATAAAATCAAATTCTCTTCAGTTTGAACTAATGTGAGTATCATATAGTTTTATAAAACTGAAGGAAAAAGAAAATACTGAATGTGTTGTTGTCTGTTTTTCTGTTTTGAAACAGAGATAGCTTATTTATCAATTGTGTTTATGTATTTTATTGTCACTTTCTTAAAAACATGATGTGGAATATAAGATGATGATTAAGAGCTGAAATCACAGTGAATTATTCAGTGAAGATTTTTCTCTTGATATGAAGATTTTAAATGTGCAGCTCAACACTGCTCTCCTAAAGATTCTTAGTGCAAAGAGTTGCTCCTAGTGGCCAAATTCTAAGAAAATTCTTAGAATCATGATGTTTTCTTAGAATTTCCCCTAAAAGTGAAGATTAGATCCTAGTAAAGATAAAATCTATTCCTAAAGAATCCTAGCTCTTAAGAGAGCTCCTAAGGTGAGATCTGTTAAGAGCACGGAAGAGGACTTTTAGCAGCTTAGGAGTTCCCCAAGCAGAGGACAAAATGCAGACGGAAGAGGCAGGAGAGATATTCTCCAAACACTGGATGACAGTGAATTAATGAAATGCTACAGATTGGATTGTGCAGGAATCATGTTTGTGGTTTATCTCATTAGAGATGCACTTACTTCTCCAACCCAACGCCACAATGCAATACCACCCAAAATGAAAGTCATCACAACACTGCTTCTTATAGGCCGGTCAGCAATCACAGACATTGATGAAAGCTGAGCCATGTTAACCTCGTTAATACCAAATTGAGTTGAAATGTTGAAAGTGAAAAAATTACCAGCATGGCAATTATCATAAGCAAATAAATATAACTATCACTATGTGAATTCTGTGCAAGTTGGCCTAAGTTTTCACACATTTTGTAGGATAATTTAAAAATATAGCTTACTATTCATTTAACAGATATTTTCTTTTATGTGAAATATTATTTACAATTACACAGTCTTCATAAGATTAGATTCTATGATTAAGTTTATCGAGGGTCCATCCTTTGCCCATTGTCACCAAAAGTATATTTTTTATCAAGCTTTTAGGATCAACCAATCACAGCTTTTGAAATGATGACTCATACCTAGCAACGGGGTCAACCACACCTCCTCACTAAGATAGGAGTTTCTGTCCATTCCTTGCTCAGAGTTCTCTGAGAATGTTCTGGAATCACTCCTAAGCTAAGACTCCTTGCTAGGAATTTTTAGGTTAAGTTAGGAGCTCTCTGAGAGGATTCTCAGAATCTTTAGGAATACGGGCCCTGGTTTGTTACTTAATATTTCTGCACCTCTCTGGCTTGCCTTTGACCAGGACATTCTCCATAAGCAGCTCTATGTTCACCACCACAGTTGCAGCATCTGATTTTTGCGTCTTGGCCACACTTTCCATATTCATGTTCACCTGCACATCTTGGTTTTCCTTCACATTGTCCTGCAGTGTGTCCCATTCTCTGACACCTGAAACATGATAATGGTGCCGGGATAAACTCTCTCACATCACAGCTCAAATATCCCATTCTTTCTTTCTTAGACTCTCTGTTTTCAAACTGGAGGACTACTGACAGACTGTCTGGTTTCAGGCACTTTCTTTGCGTTTGCAAATTTCACCAACTTTCCCCCTTTTACTTCTTGAGCTATCTCATCCATCGACATTGCAAAGGAACATCATAAATAACACCTCTAAGCTTTGATCATTTTCCATGTCGCCGCCTCCAAGCCAGAAGCTTTACTACCAGAGCTGTCCCTCCTAGCTGTCCTGTTTCTACTGACATCCTGCCATGGCATAATATCACTATCTCCATCTTTACTGTCACCCATGATGGTTACAGTCACTGTACAGTTTGTGCTAATCCACCAATACTCAGTTCACTTCTCTCTCGCAATCTCGTTCTCCAAACAATTATCTCTCTCACATCTTCTTACCTCTTTCCATTTCTTCGTCTGTGGTCTTAGCCTTCCTTAGTTAATACTTCCCCATATATTTAATGATAAAATTGATTTGTAAAGTACTCCAAAATGCCAAAAGAACCGGATCCTTCTGGGAGCCCTCAGATTATGCTACCGTCAGTCTCGCCGCCATAATAACTGTAAATCTCACATCTATTTTACTTTTAATTCATTTGCATTTTCTAATGAAAAGTGGAGTCAGAAAATAATCTTCAGTTTAAACTATTCAGACAGTATAAGCATCATATAGCTTCATAAAACGATCATTAGCATTTTTGTTTCTTCTTATATGAAGGTTTTAAATGAGCAGCTCAACATTAAGATACTCATTGAGGATCAGTATAATATCAGCCTGTTGTCTGCAGTTTAGTGTCACCACAACTTTCACATCATCTTAATCTGAGCACAGAAGTAAAACCTGTTGTCTGACCTCAGAGTCTCCAGTCTGCAGTCTGGACTCTGCAGAAAATCACACAGCAGCTTCACTCCTGAATCCTTCAGGACGTTGTTACTCAGGTTCAGCTCTCTCAGGTGGGAGGGGTTGGACTGTAGAGCTGAGGTCAGAGAAGCACAGCTGATCTCTGACAAACTGCAGTACTCCAATCTGAATAAAGAATAAATGATGTAAGTTAAGAGGACAATGTTCCCGCTTGAAATCATTCAGTGATTAATAATCTGTTCAAAAAGAAAATAAGAAAATGAAAACTCAAAACATCTGAACCCAACAGGATGCAGGGTAAAACCTCTAAAATACAAAAGGTGACGAAGAGCTCTCATTAATATTAATGACAACGTGCTGCTGCTTTAATAATGACATCATGACTTCACCTCTTAAACTCTGCAGCTCCACCAGTGGCTTCATCTATACAAACTCATGTTGTGAAGCCAAACTAATAAAAACTCACTAAAACTGATTTTAGATTCAATTCAAGATCACAAAGTTTCCAAAGCTGCAAATGTGTCAGGATGAATTCTGGGGAAATGTGAACAAAAGTCATTTGTATTCTGGCTGTAGTGACATAAGATCTTTAAAAATAAAATTACTGTGCTGTTAAAGACAAATCATTGCAGTGATAAATATAAATATTCCAGCCAACAGAATCAAATGCCTTTTCAGTGTCAAGGCTGAGAGCAACAGATTTATCTTTAGTTTTGCTCAGATGTTTCAGTAAAGTGTAAAACCCGTCTTACATCATCTTGTGTCTGTCTGTTCTTGAGGACCCCGGTTTGGTCGTCATCCATTATGTCAGGAAGTAAGTTCCCTTGGCCTACGCCCATAGAGTAAAGCTGGATTTGGTCCCAGTAAGCCCCGCAACCCCTCAGGGGGAAAAAAAAAGCGGCAACATCCCGCGACCCTCACGGATAAGCGGAAAGGGAACGGAACGTATTTGTTCCATATGTTTAATTTCTTGGGCTTTGAGTTCTTGTAGTCTTTTATTTGTTTCTGCTTTTCCTTCTTTGTAACAAAAAACCACATTATAATTTTTCCCCCGATTACTGCTTTGACTGCATCCCACATGTTACCTGTGGAAACTTTATCATTGTAATTAATTATAATGGATTTCATCTTGGTGGCTTCCATTATGTAAACTTGCAAACTTCTTACACAATATCTCAGCTGTTTGCTTGTTTGTAGTTGCCAGATATTCCCCATCTACCAGCAGTAGAATTTTAACATATTTACTTTTTCCACTCATCTGTTTAACCATTGCCCAAATGTCACTAAGTTTAATTTCACATCAGGTTTCACTCTCAGATCAGCCACAACGTTCTTGAACTCTCATCAGTTGGCAACTAAACTTCTGTCATTCCATTGTAGGATATGGATTACCAGAAGGATGATACTAATTACCTTGAGACAGTCCATCATAGTTAGTCAGGTTCAACATTTCATGTATCAGTTCAGCTGTAATTTCTTTAAACCCCAGGATCTCTACAGCTGCCTCAACAATTGTCTTGATTCTATCACTTTTCCTCTTTTGCTGCATTGCAACATTCACAGTCTTGCAGATGAAAGCAACAAAACAAATTTTGTCCACAATCAGTGTATCTTCATTAATCTTCTCTGTGAATGGATTTGGCGTAGGAAGCAGAATCTCTCTTTGTTGGTTCTCAGACTCGCTTGCACTATTCATGACGTGCACAGCACTGAGTCTGGCTCGCTCACTTTCCTTTCCTTTTTTACCTGCGTCGCTATAAGACACCTGGTTTGTTACTTTATATTTCTGTACCTCTCTGGCTTGCCTTTGAACAGGACTCCTTCCATAAGCAGCTCTATGTTCACCACCACAGTTACAGCATCTGATTTTTGCATCTTGGCCCCACTTTCCATATTCATGTTCACCTGCACATCTTAGTTTTCCTTTACATTGTCCTGCATATGTCCCATTCTCTGGCACTTGAAACATGGTAATGGTGATTAACTCTCTGACATCACAGCTCAAATATCCCATTTATATCCCACAACTTTCTTAGACTCACTGTTTTCAAACTGGAGGACTACTGACTGTCTGATTCCAGGCACTTTCTTTTGCGTTTGCAGCTTTCACCATCTTTCCCCCTTTTACTTCTTGAGCTATCTCATCCATCGACATTGCCAAAGGAACATCATAAATAACACCTCTAAGCTTTGATCATTTTCCTGGGATGTGAGCACTGATTTTGTCTCCATCTAATGTATCTGCTCTGAGGAACTGATCTCTTTGCATCTGATCTCAAGTATTTAGCAAACGTGATGTTCCACATTTCTTTTTCAAATGCTTTTGATGGTTTTAAATGTGCAGCTCCACATTAAGATACTCAGTGAGGATCAGTATAATATCAGCCTGATGTCTGCAGTTTAGTGTCACCACAAATTTCATATCATCTTGATCTGAGCACAGAAGTAAAACATGTTGTCTGACCTCAGAGTCTCCAGTCTGCATTCTGGACTCTGCAGAAAATCACACAGGTGATTCACTCCTGAATCCTTCAGCTTGTTGTAACTCAGCTCCAGCTCTCTCAGATGGGAGGGGTTGGACTTCAGAGCTGAGGCCAGAGAAGCACAGCTGATCTCTGACAGACTGCAGCTCCCCAATCTGAAAAAAGAATAAATGATGTAAGTTTAGAAGACAATGTTCCTGCTTGAAATCATTCAAGGTCACGGTTCGATTCGATTCTCGATTTTCACATGTATTTTTTTCGAAGCAAAGGTTCATTCTCTTAACAAAGAGAAGTGAACATATATCTCCAACCCTTGCTGCTCTCCACTGGCTGCCCGTGAGATTTATAATTTTCAGTTTTTTACCCATGTTGCAGGCCTCCAAGCCAGAAGCTGCACTACCAGAGCTGTCACTGCTATTTGTCCTCTTTCTACTGACATCCTGCCATGGCATAATACCACTATCTCCATCCGTACTGTCACCCATGATGGTACAGTCACTGTACAGTTTGTGCTAATCCACCAATACTCAGTTCACTTCTCTCTCGCAATCACGTTCTCCAAACAATTCTCTCTCTCACACCTTCTTACCTCTTTCCATTTCTTCGTCTGTGGTCTTAGCCTTCCTTAGTTTATACTTCCCCATATATTTTATGATAAAACTGGTGTGTAAAGTACTCCGAAATGCTAAAAGAACCGGATACTTCTGGGAGCTCTCACATTATGCTACCGTCAGGCTCAACACCATAATAACTGTAAATCTACTTCACTTTTTATTTTTACCTTAAACTTTTAAGGAAAAGTGTAGTCAGAAAATCAAATTATCTTCAGTTTAAACTATTCAGTCAGTATGAGCATCATATAGCTTCATAAATCACTTTCATTTATTTTTTAAAAAATCTTGACATCCAGTGTAGATGTTTCATGTTATATGAAGGTTTTAAATGAGCAGCTCCACATTAAGATACTCAGTGAGGATCAGTATAATATCAGCCTGATGTCTGCAGTTTAGTGTCACCACAACTTTCACATCATCTTAATCTGAGCACAGAAGTAAAACATGTTGTCTGACCTCAGAGTCTCCAGTCCGCAGTCTGGACTCTGCAGAAAATCACACAGGTGATTCACGTCTGAATCCTTCAGGTTGTGGTTTCCCCTCAGGTTCAGCTCTCTCAGATGGGAGGGGTTGGACTTTAGAACTGAGGCCAGAGAAGCACAGCTGATCTCTGACAAACTGCAGCACTCCAATCTGAATAAAGAATAAATCATTTAAGTTTAGAAGACAATGTTCCCGCTTGAAATCATTTAGTGATTAATAATCTGTTCAAAAAGAAAATAAGAAAATGAAAACTCAAAACATCTGAACCCAACAGGATGCAGGTTAAAACCTCTAAAATACAAAAGGTGACGAAGAGCTCTCATTAATATTAATGACAACGTGCTGCTGCTTTAATAATGACATCATGACTTCACCTCTTAAACTCTGCCGATCCACCAGTGGCTCCATCTATACAAACTCATGTTGTGAAGCCAAACTAATAAAATTCACTTAAACTGATTTTAGATTCAATTAAAGATCACAAAGTTTCCAAAGCTGCAAATACGTCAGGATGAATTCTGGGGAAAAGTGAACAAAAGTAAATCCATAAAATCAAAGTCTCTTCAGTTTGAACTAGTGTGAGTATCATATAGTTTAATAAAACTGATGGAAAAAGAAAATACTGAATATTTGTTTTTGTGTGTTCGTTGAAACAGAGATAATTTATTCATTAATTGTGTTCATGTGTTTTATTGTCACTTTCTCATAAAAAGATGTGGAATATAAGATAACGATCAGGAGAGGATTTAATTTTTAAAAAAAATCTTGACATCCAGTGTAGATGATTGTTCTAATACGAAGGTTTTAAATGTGCAGCTCCACATTAAGATACTCAGTGAGGATCAGTATAATATCAGCCTGATGTCTGCAGTTTAGTGTCCACATCTTTTACATCATCTTAATCTGAGCACAGAAGTAAAACATGTTGTCTGACCTCAGAGTCTCCAGTCTGCAGTCTGGACTCTGCAGAAAATCACACAGCAGCTTCACCCCTGAATCCTTTAGGTTGTAGTTGTTCCAGCTCAGGTCCAGCTCTCTCAGATGGGAGGGGTTGGACTTCAGAGCTGAGGCCAGAGAAGCACAGCTGATCTCTGACAAATTGCAGACACTCAATCTGAATAAAGAATAAATAATTTAAGTTTAGAAGACAATGTTCCTGCTTGAAATCATTCAGTGATTAATAATGTGTTCAAAAAGAAAACAAGAATATGGAAACTCAAAACATCTGAACCCAACAGGACGCAGGTTGAAATCTCTAAAATACAAAAGGTGACAAAGAGCTCTCATTAATATTAATGACAACGTGCTGCTGCTTTAATAAAGACGTCGTGACTTCACCTCTTAAACTCTGCAGCTCCACCAGTGGCTCCATCTATACAAACTCATGTTGTGAAGCCAGACTAATAAAAACTCACAGAAACTAATTTCAAATTCAATTCAAGATCACAAAGTTTCCAAAGCTGCAATATGTCAGGATGAGGGGTGTCACGATTCTCCAAATCCTCGATTCGATTGCATTTTCGATGCCAAGGTCACGGTTCGATTGGATTCTCGATTTTCACATGTATTTTTTCTTTTAAGCAAAGGTTCATTCTTTTAACAAAGAGAAGTGAACATATATCTCCAACCCTTGCTGCTCTCCACTGGCTGCCCGTGAGTTTTATAATTGATTTCAAGATTTTATTAATTGTTATTAAGCACTGAATGGTCAGGCTCCTACCTATATCTGTGGCCTGCTTTTACCCTACGAGCCTGAACACTGCCTGAGATCCGCCGGCACAGCTTTGCTTCTGGTCTCGAGGTCCAGTCTCATCACAAAAGGTGACCGGGGCCTTCGCTGTCCGCAGTCCACAGTTGTGAAACTCCCTGCCTGCCGATCTCAGGCAGGCAAGCAGGCAGTGGCTTCTTATAAATCTCTCTAAAGATTCACTTTTATCGATTGGCCTTCTCTTAATTTTGTTTTATTATCGTTGCATGATTACTTTGTTGAGGTTGTGTGATTTTAAATTTCTAATTTTTAAGTCCAATTTTATTTTTCTTGACGGTTTTATTATGTCATTGTCAGGCTTGTATTTGTCATGTTTTTATTGCTGTTGTACAGCACCTTGTAACTTGTTTTTGAAAGGTTCTATATAAATAAAGTTATTATTATTATTATTAGGTTGCTATGCCATTTTTAGACTAGACTTTTATGCAATATAATATTTGACCCACACTACATTGTCAAATTTAAAGCATCTATTAACAACTTCAGTAAAAGGGGAGCGGGTTCTAGTTTTGTCGATGGGTCTCTTGCATCTGCAGTTGCCACTGTTGCAAGAGTGACGTAGCCCCGCCCCTTTCAGGAACAGGGTGGTGTGTCAGGTGTGTGAGGTGTGTGTGCCATGAGTGGAGCTATGGGTGGGTCTGGATGTGCACAGGCCCACACAGTGAGATCTAAAAATAAAAAATAAAAAATATTTTTTTTAAAAAGCCCCACATTTTTTTTAATATAATTTGCTTTAAAAGTTTCACTGTGGTTTTTATTTCCTTGAACATTTAAAATTTAATATACAAAAAAGAAAGAAAAACAAACTTAATCTTAAAGTGATGTCTGGCGTGAAACTTAAGTTCACCACCCATCAGAAGGCGGGTTACTGGAGCAGCTGGATACAGCTGTTGGACAATGGCTAAACGGGCTAAAGAGTTATCTTCAAATTTTTCAAAAAAACACGTATGACTGAAGAAAATTTGGACTAGGATGTGCTCAAAGAGGATGGTCATCACAAGGAGTGCTAAGGGAATGAGGGAAACATGTCCTCATCACCATCTCAGGAGACAAGTCATGCTAGCTTTTGTCTAATGAACCAGCTCCAACGGTAGCGTGCACTAATGTTTACAGTGGATGTAACACTATGGCTCTGAGATTTCTTTGTCCAACCGAACCAGTTTGACCCAGAATGGGACCCAGAAGGGGAGGTTCTGTACAGACTCGTTTCAGAATGGTTAGTGTGTCTTAATAGTGTTAGTTTGTTTGTATGTATTGTTACAGTTACTACCGTGTAGCTAATGGCTAACAGCTAGCGAAAGCTGTGTTTGTCTCCAACACAGTCTCCAAACTCTTGGACACTGTTAACATTGTCTCTGTCTCCAGTCTGCGCATGTTTCCAGACTTTTTACTGTGACAACCAAGCTCCCTTGTAATATTATTAACATCAAACTTGCTAACTAGTTAGCCAGTTTCCAGCTGACTTCACCATACTTGTCGGCAACTGTAAATACTATCAAACCGCGGCGAAACTTATGAGTGGCTCGGGTGCAGGTGCTGGTCCGGTATGGTTGGGACTGATCCTTTTATGAGGGTTAGTGTCGAGGCAAAGCCAGCTTTGTAGTTACTGACACTCGTTACTGAAGCAGTAAAATGTGAAGTGGTTAGCATACACACACAAGCTAACACGAACCGCAGCCGGCACGTTGTCAGAAAATGAAACACAACCACTGTCCCTTCTGTTGTTCTGTAGCTGGGACAGATTATAGGCACAACTAGTGTGAGTATCATATAGTTTTATGAAACTGACGGAAGAAGAAAATACAGAATATTTGTTGTTGTCTGTTTGTTGAAACAGAGATAACTTATATATTATTGTTTCTATATTTTATTATCACTTTCTTAAAAATATGATGTGGAATAAATGATGACGATCAAGAGTTGAAGAGGATCACAGTGAATTATCCGGTGTAGATTTTTCTCTTTATATAAATCATTTTTCATTTTTCCCTTTATATATTTTTTTTTTTGGGGGGGGGTCAGAAAATAAAATAGTCAAATTATTTTCTAAGCATCATAGAGCTTCATACATCTATGATCCCTCACAAGCACAGCTGATCTCTAATGAACTGCAGTTAATCAATCTGAATGAAGAATAAATGATGTAGATAAAAATCCATTTATATTCCAATCAATGTTCAGTTGTTTAATGTGCAGTTCAACATAACTGTGTCCTAATTAATTAGCTAAAATAATTGAATGACTTTGTTTTTGTATTATTGTGTATCATCATATTGTAATGTCAGCCTTCTACATAAATAATATAAATGTCACCACATTCATGTCAACAGATTATCAACATGGAGATGAACTCTACACCCTCTTTAACACCTGTCCCAACACTTTAGTTATGGAAGCAAATTTGTACCATAATTCAAATTCAAATGCATTAGCAGAAATGCTTTTTCATTTTCAGAATGTAGCTGCATTTTTTGACTCATAAATAAAATTAGTAATAAGTCATCCACATTGCATTTTCATTTTCTTCTTCAAGACTGCTCATTTTGTTACACAAAGACAAAGAAAACTGCTTTTTCATTTTCAAGCCCTCCCCCGCAAAAAAAGGTCCAAAATTCAATTTGAATTCTCAATCCCAAGCGGCGCAGGAGAGTGACGTCAGCGGCCTCTCTTCTTCAGTGTTGCCAACATGGCGACTGTCTCGCTAGACTTAGCGACTTTTCAGACCCTCTAAGCGACATTATTTCGAAAAAGCGGGATCAGATCATCGAGAGAAAGGCGAGAAATAGATTATATTGTAATTCACATGCTGCTCAGAGTTATCGCAGTTCCACGCGGCTGCGCAGGCGACGAGCCGTGTGTGTGGGCTGGCTGGGGCAGGTAGGAGCGTGGATCTGATACCGGATAGCTGCCGTTTGCTCTGTTTTGATCTGAAATGTTAGGCGTCTTTAGCACAGGTGAGACCCAGAAGCGGACAGGAGGCTGTAGCTGGATGCAAGGACTGTTTATTGTAACACGAACAAAGTCAGAGCTGGGCAGGTGGAGCGCGCACAGGTGCTGGGAGGTGGAGCGGGGTCTCGTCTCGTCTTCAAGCCCTCCCCCCGCAAAAAGAGGTCCAAAATTCAATATGAATTCGCAATCCCAAGCGGCGCAGGAGAGTGACGTCAGCGGCCTCTCTTCGTCTTCAGCCCCCAGTCTGACCGACCGTGCTACGCATCTACGTTAGGGGGCGGCGGGTTGCTTATTCAACACTGGAGCAAGAGAAGGGACAAGAGGAGAGTGTGAAGGCTGTGTTGGTAGCATAGACTGTCGTACATGTTTTCAGAAACAGCGGGGAAATCACCGCCCTGTCCAGTTCTGTTCTGCGGTCAAGCCAGCCATGGTTCGTGTTTGCTTGGTTAAATCAATTTTTTTCCAGTGCAAAAATGCTCTAACATTTACGGTGATCGCAATGAAGCCGCTCTGAAGAGCTGCTGACAGTGACGGTGGGTCAGACTGCAGTCTCACAGTCAGAAACATGAAACCCACACGGTACTTTACAGTCAGTATTCCCAGTAATAAACTGAAGGTATCAGTGCTGGACCGTACATCAACATCACCCCATATTGGATGTGGCAGCTCAGCCCCTTGAACTAATACAAGTCAATGGAGTGAACTTTATAAAGCTCCTTCTACAAAGTGCTATAAGCTAATGTCTCGCTCTCTCCCACACCCACGCACCTGCAGCGGGTCACAAAATCACTGGCCACTTTATAGCCTCGAGCCTTGCGCCGCCCTGTTGCCAGATGATTTCGTGTACTACACGCGGTATTTGGCTAAGTCATAGTTTTGCCAAGACTAAAGCTTTTGTGCATTAACTTCTACCAGTGTTTCCCCCCCCCAACTCTGCTTTACTCTGCCTCCAACAACCTCCCATGCCACGACCAAGACAAGACCCCGCTCCAGCTCCCAGCACCTCTGCGCGCTCCACCCGCCCAGAGCTCCCCTGTATGCCGACAAGACTTCAAGCTCTCCGGCACCCCGGAGCGTGGCTTCCCCGTGCACACCCCCTCTACTCTGACTTTGTCCGTGTGAGGTGTCGAGAGGACAACACATTCTGACTTACTTAAGTTAGATTCAATCATGACTGACCCACTTAGGTGAATTCAATCATGACCAATTGATTTTCATTGTGTGAATAGAAGTCCAGGAGGTAGCTTCCAACTGTAAGAGGTAAAAGATAACAAATGATTAGGTGCTTAGCTAAGCTTGACCTGCATGTCGAAGGGGAGATGACTAAGCACAGATCAAACTTCTTGTACTTCTGTTAGGTAATTTGGCAAGGGAACCAATCAGAAGAAGTGGGTGACTTTGAGACGAGACTCTTAAAAAAGGCCCTGACAGAAAGGAATGGGGTGGAATTTTGGAAAAACCTCGTAAGAGCACAGGCTGAGGTTTAATGGCGCAGAGGACAAGCATGTTTGGCATTGTTTTGTCCTCAGATTTGATAATATCAGAACGCGGCCGCTTCTGATCTCGGACTCAAGGCATTAGATTTTGTTTAAATAAAGATCGCTCTATTTTCCACCCGGCCTTGCCTCCGCAGTATCCTTTATTATCGAACTACACGCCAACACCTTTGAAGAGGGAAGCCCAGAAACATCAAGTGTTACAATAAACAGTCCTTGCATCCAGCTACAGCCTCCTGTCCGCTTCTGGGTCTCACCTGTGCTAAGACACCTAACATTAACAGATCAAAACAGAGTAAACGGCAGCTATCCGGTATCAGATCCACGCTCCTACCTGCCCCAGTCAGCCCACACACACGGCTCGTCGCCTGCGCAGCCGCATGGAACTGCGATAACTCTGAGCAGCATGTGAATTACAATATAATCTATTTCTCGCCTTTCTCCCGATGATCTGAATAAGTCGCTAAATTTGTCGATAGTCGCTTTTTCGAAATAATGTCGCTTAGAGGGTCTGAAAAGTCGCTAAGTCTAGCGAGACAGTCGCCATGTTGGCAACACTGAAGAAGAGAGGCCGCTGACGTCACTCTCCTGCGCCGCTTGGGATTGAGAATTCAAATTGAATATTGGACCTTTTTTTGCGGGGGAGGGCTTGAAAATGAAAAAGCAGTTTTCTTTGTCTTTGTGTAACAAAATGAGCAGTCTTGAAGAAGAAAATGAAAATGCAATCTGGATGATTTATTATTAATTTTATTTGAGTCAAAAATGCAGCTCTGACTTTGAAATGAAAAAGCATTTCTGCTAATGCATTTTAATTTTCAAATTTGACATTTCAAATTGAATTTTGGTAGCTATTTGCTGGGCCATCTTTGGAATATTAAATCTTAAATGTGCTTTTCTTTATCATTTGAATTAAGTTACAAAATGAGCAGTCTTGAAGAAGAAAATGAAAATGCAATTTGGATGACTTATTACTAATTTTATTTATGAGTCAAAAAAATGCAGCTACATTCTGAAAATGAAAAAGCTGTAAATGCATTTTAATTTGAATTATGGTAGAAATTTGCTTCCATATACAGTATCCATAACAACATAAATCCAATTAGAGTACAGACTGAATTCTACTGACAGAATAAAAAAGAGCGGTTATGAGTTTTGTTCAGACAAACACAGAAAACAAGAAAAGTAAAGGATGTGTAAAAGTTCTGTTACTGATTGACACCAGGTAGATAACACTGCACAAGAGCAAAATACAAGAACTGACCTCAAGATCTGCAGTCTACAGTTTGGACTCTTTAGTCCTGCACATAGCAGATTCACATGTGAATCCTTCATCTCCCTGTTCTGACTCAGGTCCAGCTCTCTCAGATGGGAGGGGTTGGACTTCAAAGCTGAGGCCACGACTTCACAGTGAGTCTCTGAGAGTCCACAATCAGAAAGTCTGTGATGACAGAGAAAATAAAACTGAAGGTCAAATAAAATCTGACACTTTATCTACAAAACAGACATGAACACATTTGACTGTAGCTCAGCTGGTCAGTTGTTCAGCCTGAGCTGGTCAGTCATTGATCACAAGGTTTGTGGACTGAAACTTGAGCTCCTCCTGTCAACATGTCAAAGAGCAAACTAATGATCCCTCAACGGCACTCTTTCTTGCAGTTATTTTGGAGGAAAGACTCTGCCGCCGCCATCTGTCTACTTCTGGCTCACGCCCCGGGGAAAAACACAAAATCCAATCTGATCTGATGGACTGTATAAATGCAGGAGTAAAGCAACTATCAATTGAATAATCTAAGTGTGTTACTCCGACTATGAGAAATCCGATCAGGTCTGATTTTGGTCAGAGTAACCCCTAATTTCCACTGGATAGGTGTCCGCTGCGTTGCAGCTCCGATCCGGTTTTGCTCCGCCGTCCGGTAATCCCCACTGGTTGCTGTTTGAGTCCGCTGCGGCGCAGTACAGTAGACAGCTGGCTCACGAGGCAGAGGAGTTCCCCGATAATCACATGATCACTCACGACCACAGTTATAGGTCTGTGTTATAAAAAAACAATAACACGAAGTATTCCCGACCGAGGGATCAGCAGAAGAGCTTGCGTTTGTCTCTTTTTTGAGATTTGTACGCTGATGTCAGCACCGGGTGTTTTACTTTGAAAGGTAACCGGATGCTGTTTGTTATTTTAGCGCTTGACTTCCTGTGTGCTCGGTGCTAAATTGCTGCGTGGTGCCCAGGCATCCGCCAGATATAGAAGTCCTGCGTATCTGTTCCGGAGGGCTCCGGACTGCCGGAGCTGGGATGGAGCGTATACATGCATCTTAAAAATCTGATCATAGTCGGACTAACACAGTAATTCGGTTTTCTTGAGTGTCATGTAAACGCACTGAGTGTCATCTAGTGTTTTGTTGACTACGTGTTTTGTGCTCCAGTGTTTTTTTTATGGCTAGACTCCATCTCATTCCTATGTTTTCCCTCTTCATGTGTGCAGATTGATACCTCAATAAATCACCTTTGAATTCATTTCAATCTCAACTGTCTGCATTTTATTTCTGACTAAAAACATCAACCCTCACAGATCCAGCAGATCACAGATATTACATGGGTGTGTGTCTGTATATGAAGAACAATAAACACTCGTTATATAAACAAAGTGTAGAAACTCTATCCACTGTAAAAATAGGACTGTTGTGATAAAGTGACTGTAAAAACATTTTTCAACCTTCCATCATTTGAAGAGTGAGAAGATGTTTTTTCCTCTTAGATATTTATAGTCACAAACACAAACAACAATTCAAAAAGCTATTTGACCTGTTTGAGTTTTAAAGAAGTGGACTTTTAGGCTGCACAGATAGTCAAGTGGTTAGAGCGCATGCCATGTACGCAGTGGACCCTGGTTTGAATCCAGCCAGAGGACCTTTACTGCATGTCACATCCCCTCTCTCTCCCCCCTTTCCTGTCTATCCACTGTCAAATAAAGGTGTCTATGTCTCAAAAAAATCTTTAAAAAAAGAAGTGAACTTTTAGATTGTGATTGTGTTTAACATGTGGATCTATGATACTGTTGACATCAGCTCAACATTGTTTTATAATGTAATAAACACACAATGATAATCACATCTGGACTCACAGAGCCGTCCTGCAGTTCCTCACAGCTGGAATCAGTCTCAGTCGTCCCTCCTTTGATGTTTTGTACTTGTTCAGGTCTAACTCATCCAGAACCTCCTCTGACATCTGCAGCATGTAGGCCAGAGCTGAGCAGTGGATCACAGAGAGTTCCTTCTCTGATCTGTTCTCTGACTTCAGGAACTCTTGGATCTCCTGATGGACTGAGTGGTCGTTCATCTCCATCAGACAGTGGAAGATGTTGATGCTTCTGTCAGGAGAGACATCATCTCTGTTCATCTCCTTCAGGTTGTTGATGGCTCTCTGGATGATTTCTGGACTGTTGTCTGTCTGACCCAGCAGACCTCCTAAGAGTCTCTGGTTGGACTCCAGAGAGAGGCCATGAAGGAAGCGAACAAACAGGTCCAGGTGGCCATTTTTACTGTCAAGGGATTTCTCCATGGCTCTCCTCAGGAAGTCATCCAGGGATGAGTAACGGGCATCATTGCCAGAAAAAAGTTTAGAAATCTTCTCGAAAACAGATTTTGGTTTTGAGTCCCTGAGTTTGAAGTCTTTTAGAAAAGTCTTCAGGACCTTTGTGTTCCTGTTGGTGTAACAGTGGAACATGTAGACTGCAGCCAGAAACTCCTGAACACTCAGATGAACAAAGCAGTAGACTGTTTTCTGGAAGATCACACTCTCTCTTCTGAAGATCTCTGTACAAACTCCTGAGTACACCGAAGCCTCTGTGACATTAAGACCACAGCGCTCCAGGTCTTCTTGGTAGAACATGATGTTTCCTGTCTCCAGATGTTCAAACGCCAGCCTCCCCAGCTTCAGAAGAACTTCCCTGTCAGCCTCCGTCAGCTCCTGTGGACTCGTCTCATGTCCCTCATGGTACTTCTGCTTCTTCCTCTTTGTCTGAACCAGCAGGAAGTGTGAGTACATGTCAGTCAGGGTCTTGGGGAGCTCTCCTCTCTGGTCTGTAGTCAACATGTGGTCCAGAACTGTAGCAGTGATCCAGCAGAAGACTGGGATCAGACACATGATGTAGAGGCTCCTGGAGGTCTTGATGTGTGAGATGATTCTGCTGGACAGATCTTCATCACTGAACCTCCTCCTGAAGTACTCCTCCTTCTGGACGTCAGTGAAGCCTCGTACTTCTGTTACCCTGTCCACACATGAAGGAGGGATCTGATTGGCCGCTGCAGGTCGGGAAGTGATCCAGACGAGAGCCGAGGGAAGCAGCTTCCCCTGGATGAGGTTTGTCAGCAGCATGCTGACTGATGACTTCTGTGTGACATCAGACACGACCTCATGGTTGTTGAAATCCAGTGAAAGTCTGCTTTCATCCAGGCCATCAAAGATGAAGAGAAGTTTACAGACAGCGAGCTTCTCTGCTGTCACCTTCTGTAATGTTGGATGGAAAACATGGAGCAGCCTGAGAAGACTGTACTGCTCATCTCTGATCAGGTTCAGCTCCCTGAACGACAGCAGAACCAGCAGACTGACATCTTGGTTTGCGGAGCCCTCTGCCCAGTCCAGAGTGAACTTCTGCACCGAGAAGGTTTTTCCAACTCCAGCGACGCCGTTGGTCAGAACCACTCTGATGCGTTTCTGTTGGTCAGGTGAGGCTTTAAAGATGTCGCAGCACCTGATTGGAGTGTCATGGAGGGTCTCCATCTTGGAAAATGTCTCTAGCTGTCTCACCTCATGTTGGGTATTAACCTCTTCACTCTGTCCCTCTGTGATGTAGAGCTCAGTGTAGATCCTGTTGAGGAGGGTTCCACTTCCTGTTTCATCACTTCCTGTTTCAGTTCCTTCAGTCACATGTTCACATCTCCTCCTCAGACTGATCTTATGTTCATCTAACACCTCCTGCAGACCAGCATTCACTAAAAAGGGGAGAAAAGTGTGAGACGAGACAAAACAAAACACAGCGACAATCTTTGCATTGTTTTTGTTGTTGGCGTAAACGTTAAACTTGTTGTTTATGACCAAAAATCTTCATGTGTGTGCGGAAAGCCGAATACTCCTGAGTCACTACTCTGTGAAATGTGATGTGAAACACAACGTAGCCAACCAGCTGACTGAGGAACACGGAAGCGGACGTTGTTGGGGTTGTTGCCATTGGTCACGTTTAATCACGCAATATTTCTGGCTCGGTCTAGATCTAGATTCTAGATCAGCAATGAGACAGATAATCTTTATGTGTGTGGTGTCCTGTGCTGAGAATATTGGAGCACACCACACACAGTACGATCAAAGCGGATTTTTTAATCTTCATGTGTGGGGGCTCTACAGATAAGAAATCTCTTAAGATTTATAAAATCCTTACGTGTGTACCCCCCCTTTAGTTAGCAAGTTCTCCCGGACTTCAACACCTTCTACTGGCCACCAGTGGCTGCTGGAATCTGATTCAAGTCAGTAGTACTTGCCTATCCTGCTGCAAACGGCTCAGACTCATCCTACATTCAAGTCATGATCAAACCAGCCTGTCCACTGTGCTTTTCTCCTGCCAGTCAGCTCCTACTCCCTCACTACGAGAGGGTCCAGCTACAGCTCACCAGAATCATGACCGTTAGCTGTCCTGGCTCCACGATGGTGGAACGAGCTCCAGACTGAGATCAGGAGAGCAGAAACTGTGCACTTCTTCAGCCTGAACACTTACTAGAAGGCATTCAGTTTATTAGATGAAGCTGATGTACCTGCTTGATTCTTGTGATTTGGGGGTTTGTGTCCACGTGGTTGAATGCACTGACTGTAAGTCTTTAAATAAACAGAATAACATGTAGCAGGTGACATTTTTAATTGGTAGAGATGTAGAGTCTTACATTGAACACTGCTGCTCTGACCGGCTGGTCTTGTTCTGGATCTTTCTCCACACTGGGGACAGGAGGAGTCCCCTGATGAAGCAGACTGGTCCCAGTATGAGGTGATGCACTGCCTGCAGAACCAGTGTCCACAGCTGGTAGAGACTGGATCCTTCAGGACGTCCTGACACAAAGAACAGCTGCAGAGCTGCTCCTCCACAGAAACATGACTCCTCTTCCTGTCAACACATTTTTTAATAACTAATATGATTTGTTGAGTGTTGGTGAAAAATATCAAGATTTTTCACAGATGATCACAGAACAGAAAATGTGTTTTACTTTTCTATTTGAATTCACACTAATGAACATGACTGTTCCTTTTATCTAATTTTGTATTCGTCTTATTAATACAAACTCAACACTTTGTGGAGCTCCTTCACAATAAAAGCCTTCCACTAAAGACAGCTGATCACATCCTTTACTGTTGTACAGTCACTCTGGGCAGCTTAGTTTGGGTTAGATTCAAATGAAGTTAATTGTGGTAAACTATATTCTCAGACAAGTAATATGTAACAATAATGTCTCAGGTCACGGTCATGTTTTCATTTTTTTTTTTATGTTTTTGCTTTTATGCTCTCTGTCACTCTCAAATATCAACGACTGAATTAAGTTTTAACTAATAAAAACGTCAAAATCTACATTTGAACCATTTTCTGAAAAGAAACTAAATATTCTGAGGACAAATATGTGAAAATTGATGACACATTTAAATCTTATTATTTCAGAATTTGAACAGTTGTAAATATTAACAGTGACTTTAACATGAGGGAGAAATATAAACATTGTCTCAAAGTTTTAATTCTTAAATGGAAGTTCTCTTTTTTTCTGCTACAGAGGTAAAGTAAGATCCACTGTAGTTCAAAACAACAAACAACATGTTTTTATTAATATCACGTGAATCTTTGATGAATTCTCTGAAGACAAAGTCATTTAGGAAGCTCTAAATACACAAACTGCTGCTGCTGTTGATAATTAGGAGGTTTAAAAGGTTGTTACAGTTCTCTTAGTTTAGTTTACAGCTTTTAGGTGACTGACAGCTGTCAGATACTCAGAAGACGATACAAAACATTTGTCACATTTCAGTAAGAATTTTAATAAATACAAAAAATAAATCTACACTGGATGAAGTTGCTGGGAACAAATAAAAATTATAAGCATATTAACATGAATAAATTAGTAACGGTTCTCTTACTGTGTGTCTGAGGGTCCAGGTCCATTACTGAGGACAGGAGGTAAACTTTCGGACCGGTCACTCCTCATAGACAGACAGCTGGATACTGGAGACTCTGCTCTGTCCTCCTCTTCCTCCACACAAAGTCTCCTGGAGGCCATCTTCTGGACTTCAGTCAGTCTGAGAGGTAAAACAGTTACACTGACTGTGAGCTCAAAACACAAGAATGAGGAAAAGAGTTTGTTCAAGAGTTGGGTTGAGCCATGGACTACTAATCCCTGACCATCGTAACACTGTGATTCAAAAGGTTTCTCCACCAGAGAGCACAATTAAGAGGCGTGTCCCCTCAGAGTTGTTGTTGTTTGTGGGGAGAGGATGAGAAAAGAAGTATGTTTCTGCTCAGTGCACTAACATCACGTCTCCATGTCCCGTTTATTGTTTTCTTATTAAACCAGCTCAGTTAGACGAACCCAAGACACGAACACAGGACGCTTTTAAACCTGGCACAGGGATGTATGTCGGTGGTGACAGGAGACAGTTTTGTGAAAAGTTAGCCCTCTTTTCCCTCAACTCGCCTGACGCGGCGTAACTCATTCACATCGCTATTTTCCACAAATTTCAGTGACTCACCAAACTTCTGCCAACATCACAGCGAACGACGCGGTACCCGTCGATTCGGCTCCATAACTCATCCCATCCCGTTTGTCCATACATTGAGCACGCAAACACCAACATTACTTTGATAACTTTCACTTTCACTTCCTGGTCCGGCACCCATTTGTGTCCCGAAGAAACACCAGCCCCTCGTCAATGGCTATTTTATTCCCTGTTTGGGATAACAGGGGAAAGTGTGGATTTGAGCGGGTGGAGCTATGGTAACAAATACAAAATGTTTGGCTGTATTGAAATGGAAGTATTGTGTAATTATAGATAAATAATGAGGTTATTATTATAATGAGTATTGACATGTAGCCTATGTGTGTGTGATAAAATATTAACTGAATCACTGTACCTGGGAAAAAACACCCTGTCACATTGGTTTCTCCCAATTAACTCCACTGAAGGGCTATTTAAAGCGAGGGTTTTCTGTTCTGCCCTCAGTGCGAGTGTCTGACACTGGAGAGTGTCAACTTCAGGAGAGGTACAGAGAATTGTGCCTTTTGAATTGAGAAACCAGTTGGTTCATTTTTGTTTCTTTGTGGTTTTCTTGCCGTTGGGCTCGAACACCTATTTTCTTTTTTTTTTTTTGCACTGTAAATAAATCTGCAAGTTTGATCATAATCCACATTTGCCGTGCTGTGTCTTCACCACATCACCCCCTCAACCTCAGTGTGACTTGTCAACACCATTCTGTGTGGACGTGGGCTGCAAGGCCCATTTTTCACAAGTTTTTTCGTCTTTTTAAAGGAAAAATGCACACTGGATAATTGGAGAGGACATTGGGGTATTTTCTCATGATCTTAGGATAGTGTGTAAATGTATTGACCACACCTGAAATAGTTTACTGCTGTTAATGTACAGACGCAGGTTCAGAGAGAAAGCTTTATTGTATAATTGTCAAAAGAAAAGCCAAGGACAAACAAAAGAGGGCTGGAGATCCCGACCAAAAATAACAAAACATGGGAAGATGCAGGACCAGCCGTGCAGTGAGCCGTCGTTCCCGCGCCTCCCCCTAAACTACTTAAAGGATAGCTAGACCTAAAACAAAAGAAACAAATAACTGAGCTACCGGTAATCTCCAGCCCAAAAGGGAAGACAACATAGACAACAAACACCCCAGCACCTGAAGCACATGGCGGTTTTCCCAACCTGTTTGGAACAACGCAACAAAAGGGTGAGAACCCTCCTCACAGGTGTGCTGCTGCTGTGTATGATCTTCCACTTCCTGTTCCTGAGGGGTATTGCACCAAACTAGGATAAGGGATTAAGCCAGGATATCTTGGTTATCCTGGCTCAATTTATCCGTGATCCAGTTGCTCAAAAGCAGGATAGGGAGCAGTAGGATATGTTATGGTATAAGTTACCATGGAGATTCATTCTGTGGAGCTAGCCTGCTCCAGACCAGGCTAAGTTCCAGGATCTATTCAATCTCATCCCTTATCTCAGTCAGCAGTCACCACAAATGGAAACCAATAGTTATTCCACTGCCCACTACACATTGTTATCACACACAACTAGACCCACTGTCATTATTTAAATGTTTGTGATCATTAATTTCAATCATTTTGGATAAATTGTGATTTTAGATGATGTTGCTATCATTAGATAATTTACAGTTTCTCATAAACTATAAGGCTATATATAAAATGACGGAATATCAGGGCCACAGAGAAGAAAATAAAAAATTCACAGACTTTGAGAATAAAGTCATACATTTACGAGAATAAAGTCATAATATTGTAACCCGTTGTTTTAGAGGAGGAGAGTTGTTAAGATGAGGGCTGCGGAGCATTTTGTGGAATTGTACTTCAGTATAGGTTTCACAAACAAGGAGATACTTAATCTTTTAGCACATCAGCATCACATTGTCATAAGTATCACGTCTTTTAAAAGAATATGCAAGAAAATGCATCTTTTACGCAGAAAGAACCAGTCTCAAATTTATGACTTTTTCTTTCTTCCTCAGTGTGGCCCTAATACTCCGTCGTATAAAATACACATCCCATATAAATATAAATACACATCAAAGTGTAACATTATGTTCCTTTATCGAATAAGGACAAAGCAAAACAGGTAAACCATCAGCTCCTTTCAAAACTGAAGTCACACAGTGACTCTACAAGATGGGAAGCACAGAATCAAAGCATATTATACAACACAAGGATAAATACACATTCAAAGGTCTGTATGTAATACTGTAAATAAATGCCGGACAAATCCATACACATCAAATGAAAATTGAAATTGGCCTTTTGTTTTTTTATTTAAGATGTGTCATCTTCTTGGAGTTGGGGGAGGAAAGGAGAATAATGATTAATACATTTGTGTTACAGTCAGCATACAGTGTGCATTGAAGGCATAACTCACCTCCCGCTCAAGTTTTTTTATTTCAAGGTCCAATTTTCTAATTGTTCTCTTTTTTATTTCGGACTCCAGTGCAAGGTTTTCCATCTTTTTCTTCTTGTACTGTATATCTATATCTGCCAGTTGTTTATCAAAAGAGTTAGTTAGTTATCAAAGAGTTATACAGTCTGATGGAGTTACATTTACACAGTTTCACTCATATCTGCAGTCCATTTCAATTAAAAATTTGACGTGCTCGGGACTCTCAAGGCATTTTGTTATTCACTGGGAACTTGAGGTTGTCGAGTTGTGTAACAGTTTCAGTGGAACCGTATTGAAACGAGACCTTCAGATTGTGTTCTGGAGCCATCTGACAAACATCTTTATCCAGACTGATACATGAGGACGAGGACGCTGCACACTGTTTCTGCTCTGGTGCTTTTTATATCTATTTTTATCCTTATTGTGTATGTGGGAGACTTCGGCCTGTGAAGCACAGTCTGCTGTTCCTCCTCCACCTCATGTCGTCCGCACTTGAACCAAACAGCAAAGAAGTCAAAGGTGCAACATGAAGGATTGGACACCTGTTTCAGTCACGTATCACAGGAGAAACTGCCAACTGTATTCTGTTTAGACATCCATCAAAGTCCTGTTGTGTGCTGCATGTGTGAAGAAGCAAATGTGGACTTTATCCTGATCTGGGGTCCGTTTCACAAAGCAGGTTCAACAAACTCTGAGTCTAACCCTGAACTCTGAGTTGATCTACTCTGAGATAGGAAACTCTGAGTTTTCGGTTCCAGAACAGCAGATTTGAGTTGATTTGATCAACTCGGAGTAGTTTAACCTGGAGTTAAGCACGTGCACCACAAGTATAAAAAGACAGCATCAATGGAGCCCTGATTCGACGAGTCACCATGGCAACGGGGAAGAGGAGGGCTACGTTTTTCACCCCACTGGAATTGGAAATATTAATGCGCTCATACGGTGAGTTTGAGCACGTTTTTAGAAGGAAGTGTAAAACCGCTGCAGCAGCAAAAGAGAGGGAGAAGGCGTGGGAGAACATTGGTGCTCGGGTCAGTGCGTAAGTTTAAATGTAGTCCTTTGCAGTCACAATAATATTACAGGGGGAAACTGCTTGAGTGGTAGCCTATTAATTTATTTAATTTAGGTGCAACCCTGGCTGAGAAGCGCACTTGGCTGCAGCTTAAGTTGAAACCTGTTTTGTTCAAACAGGTAAGACCTCGGCATAATCTCATGGGGGTAACTCATTTTGGTCATGTTTTACATTGTAAATATTAAGTGGCTGTTTGACTGTACAGTTGTTTTATCCCCAACATAATGCTGTTTTCACACACATAAATGTCTTCTCATCTATATCATGTTCTGTTAAATAATTAAGCCTATTTAAACTAACACAGACTTCTACTCAGCCAACAGAAAGAAAGCAGATGCCCGTAAAACGGGTGGTGGCCCAGCACCGCCACCTCTAACGGAGGCAGAGGAGCTGAAAATGATAAAGATGGTAGTAGCCGTTTCAGGGCGAGGCACACTTTTCTGACCGCTCTGCATACAGTTGCCTTGCTCAAGTGCTCTGCATCTCCGACGTTGTATAAAAAACTCCCATTTGCAAAAAAAAAAAAAAAAAAACGCAGCGCAACACACAATATCTGCTGGGATGTGAGAGCATGACTTCGGTTGGTAATGTTGGAAATGTAAGGACGGATTAGGTTGTGTATGTAAATGATAGACTGTGACGTGAAACGGTACCGCTCAAAAAGATAACTGTCTGGAAATGCAAGAATATCTATGCGCAGTCTGATAATCATCTCCTGACGAATATTTAATTCTCTGCGCAGTAATGCTGCACCTTCATCCACGGGATCATTATCAAAAGGACATGCCATGGTAGTGAAAATAGTCGCCACCTAATATAACTTCTAATGTAGCCCTACTGACTGATTTTTGCAATGATTTTCTCAAAAAACAGACGGCAGAACTATACTACGCCAAAACTCGCCTGCTGACTTAATGAATGAGGAAATCAAATAGCGTGTGTGGCTGAAAGAGGGCGGAGACAGAGAGAAACTCGAGGTTTGTTTAGAAAAACCTGGTCCCGACCTGGTTAGGTTCATAGAGTATGTTACCGTGGTAACTGACCGAGAGCTTAAGTTACCTCTCTCTGTGAAACAGGCTGGAGTTACCCCTCTTTCTCTGGTTTGAGTTACCTCCCTTTGTGAAACGGAAAACTCAGAGTTTCCCTCATTTCAGGGTTAACAGACTCAGAGTTTTCACTAAACCTGCTTTGTGAAACGGACCCCTGGTTTTCTGGATATCGTCACGATTTCATGTGTGAAAGGGACTCGAGGAGAGAAGACAGTATTCTGGTTTTCTGTCAATTCAGGTTAAAATTAATCATCTCGTATCATTTTATAACAAGGTCGTGAAACAAGGTTAATTTTGTAGAACGCACAAGAACCGAAGATAAATGGAAGGACTCTTAAAAAATAAGGAACGAGAATGAATGATTGTTTTATGTTGGAGTGTTGGGGATGAGTTCAGGTGTCAGGTGAACATTTGGTCCTAAGAGGAGGTTATTTTTTAACACTATTGATTAACTGCTGTGACGATGGTTTAATACACTGTGTTTCTTTTAAAACACCATCATGTGTCTGTGTCTGTTGTTAAGGTACGAATTTTATATATTTTATGCACAGTGAGACTTTGAATGTCCAGACAGCTCCATGTAATGTCTATTATATATTGTATAGATGTTTTGTGAAGATATCACAGCTATTTGGGTTTTAAAGCTTTATTTTCATATGTGTTATGTTTTGTCCTGTTTGAAAATAAACCACAAAGAAACACTGGAGCTCAACTTGAGTCCTGCTCTGCAAACACTCCACAGTTCTGGATCACACAGATGGTTCTACTGACCTCTTCTGGAGGAGTTTCATGCCTGCAGCCTCTTCCAGCAGGGATCTGACCTCAACATGACTGCAGCCAGGTGACAACTTCAGTCACCAGAGGTCAAAACAGACTCACACATGCATTAAATTAATGCACAAATGCTGTTTATAACTGAGAGAAAATAATATGATAATACCATGATAATAATATAATTAACAACTTCATACAAATCAACGTCAGAGATGGAATCACGCTGTTCTTTGTGGATTGTCTGTTTAAAATAAATCAAATAAAACACATTTACATAATTAAAAACATATAATAAAATTTGGACACAAAACATACACACATACAGACACATCCAGTAAAAAAGGAAATCATTAACACGATTACAATTTGTTCATAAAGAATGACATGATAACTATGTATTCTGTAGGTGTGCGTGCAGCAACGCTGAAGTCAGAAAATAAAAGTCTGGAATCCAAAAGTCTTGTTTATCTGTTTATTGATGACCTTAAATCATACACAATAAAAAAAACTTCCCTCTTAACTGTCTACAAAGTTTAACTGACTAAGTGTTGGTCAAAAGACTGTGTTGCTCCAAGCTCCAGTGTCACGAAGTTTCTAAACAGCCAACCAAATTTCGCCATTCCAAACGTCACTGGTTAACTATTAATATTCATAATATTCGTTTTATATGCAACACAGAATTTATCTGGTTTTGAAAATATAATCAAACTTAAATTTCTCAATATAAAAGTATTCTTTACTACAATATAATACCGGGAACAATCACTTCCATGGAAATGACTACAATAGGAATATACACTCATTAACATTAAAGTCATCTTATTGAGATTTATTTTCTCTAGTCTCTATTAGCATAAATAATCTAGTATCTAGTTACACTCCAGTTCTTAGATCTTTACACTGGCTTCCTGTCTATCAGAGAATAGATTTCAAAGTCCTGTTGTTGGTTTATAAAGCATTGAATGGTTTCGGGCCAAAATACATTTCTGATCTGCTGCCGCGTTATGAACCATCCAGACCTCTGAGATCGTCAGGTACCGGTCTGCTTTCAGTCCCCAGAGTCAGAAGTAAACATGGAGAAGCAGCTTTCAGTTACTATGCGCCACATATTTGGAACAAACTCCCTGAAAATTGCAGGTCTGCTCCAACACTCACCTCTTTTAAATCAAGACTTAAAACATTTCTTTTTGCCACTGCTTTTAACTGAAGCAATTCAAGTCTTTGAACTGCATTATTACTCTGAGTTTTTTTTTTTTTTTTTTTTATAATGCAATTTTTAATGTCTTTTAAATGAAATGTTTGTCTTTTAATGTAATTTGTGTGTGCCTGTAAAGCACTTTGAGTTGCCTTGTGTCTGAATTGTGCTATACAAATAAACTTGCCTTGCCTTGCCTTACATTACTTTAATATTGTGATACCTGGATTACGTCTCTGAGTTCATTTTTAGCAGTGTTAAATGTTTTGTTTTGATAACCAACTATGTTATCAGTCAGCTGGAGTTAAAACAGGAGCTGGAGTTTTACACATGAACTGTTTGATAGCAGGTCCGAGTGTGTGAAGGAGCGGTTCTACAGGACGAGCGTGTGTCCGAGACAGACAGGGTCCTCTATGTGCTGATGGTGATTATATGGTGATGTCATTTAGAGCAAAACACTTCTCGATCACTTTGCTGGATGCGTGGTGGTCAGAATCTCGATCACAGCGTTTTATAACAGCATCCAAACGATCATTAACAGTTTGTTGAGACATGTTTAGATTTACAGATTTAGTTCAGACGTACAGGTGGAAACTTTTTGATGTGTACCGTCACGCCTCGTTTTGTTCTACAAACGGATGCATGTTGTATGAAAGGACACACTGGAGCAGCTTTTTGTTCAGTGTGAACAAACAAAGGCGGCGTGAAGGCGAGCCTTTGTTGTGGCATTATTGCAGAGTGCTTGTGTGAAAAGGTCTTGAAGGATATAGGCTAAGTACCGCCCAGCGAGGGTGGACTGGACTCCCCTGTCCCCCTTAATATCCACTGATGGTGGTCGTAGTTGCTGTACTGATAAAAAGCTGAGCTGTTTCTTAACTGATGACATTAATCAACACAAGTGGAACCATCAAAATATTGTTTGATTCCTTTTTTGCTCATTACAGAAGAATAAACATTTGACTTTACATGTTGATAATAATATACAGAGAGATTCATATGAAAAACAAAATATAAACAGACAGAATAAAGAACACAGATACAGAAATAATCTTGCAGTGATGAATATGACGCTGCAGACTTCTGCATTCTGACATCAACCTCAGAGCTGATCTCAGAGCAGTTCACACTGCAGCACTGACAGTCATCTCCACTTGTTGTGATTGGTCCGTCAGTCACTGCTGGATGAAGCTCTCCTCTCCACTCCACCTCCCAGTAACACGGCCCAGTCAGAGCCTCTCCACCCACCAGCTGATGGTGCTGCTTCAACCTCTCTGGATCATCAGGACACAGCTGATCCTCTCAACACCTCCACCTTTCTCATCACTCTCACAGAGATCACCACAACTTCCATCTGATGAGAGAAGCAGAGAGACAGCAGAAGTGATAAATGAGTGTTTCCAGAGACTCCCTCCATCAGCTGTCAGTCAGTGATATAAAGACCAGCAGGACTTCAGTCCTGTTCAGACCACAAGTGGAGCGGCTGTGTAGCGTAGCCAGCTTCCTTTCTGCTTCATGTTAACGTGTTGGAGTGAAGCTCACAGACCTGCAGACACTTTGGACATCAAGTCTGTTTACTCTGCAGGTTTCACTGAAGGACACAGTGGAAATAAACTGCTGACAGTCCCTGAACACATCATTACTACAGGAACACAGATACTCACAGCTCACTTTAAAGATGGATGGCTGTTTGGGTTCAAAGTTTTTAGAAACCAGAGTCTCAGTAACATTTGAATATTTCATCTAATTCTAAAATGTCTGAGTCTGACAAGTAAAACATCAGCTGTGGTTTCTGGACTTCAGCAGAGGTACAAGACCGCATTGTTACTAAATGTAATGATGGTTCTCTGAAATAAGAGCCTTCAGTCAGACTGATCTGAGAGCTGTGACAAAGATGAACTGATGAGTTCTTCAGTGTTGAAATGAGAGAACAAACACTTTGAGATCAGATTTGATGCTCCGACAGTTTGATGAATGAGGACACTGTCTCTATACATCCTGTGATGCTGTCAGCTGTGATCAGCTTTATTTCCTGTAGACATGAACACAACAACAACAGTCGTCTTCACATCAACTCAAACACACCATCACAACAAGCTTCTGGCTCGTCTGATTGGCTGACTGTTCTCCTCTCACAGCTTCACTGAGGAAAGCAGGAAATACTGGATCTTTACTTTGATACTGTGTTTAGTTCAATACTGCTGAAACCAGCATGAACTGACTCCAACCCTCTACTGACCTCAGAGTCTCCAGTCTGCAGTCTGGACTCTCCTTCAGATCACACAGCAGCTTCATGTCTGAATCCTTCAGGTTGTTGTGACTCAGCTCCAGCTCTCTCAGATGGGAGGGGTTGGACTTCAGAGCTGAGGCCAGAGAAGCACAGCTGATCTCTGACAAACTGCAGCCCCACAATCTGAATAAAGAATAAATGATGTAAGTTTAGAAGACAATGTTCCTGCTTGAAATCATTCAGTGATTAATAATCTGTTCAAAAAGAAAATGAAAAAATGGAAACTCCAAACATCTGAACCCAACAGGACGCAGGTTAAAACTAAAATACAAAAGGTGACAAAGAGCTCTCATTAATATTAATGACAACGTGCTGCTGCTTCAATAAAGACGCCGTGACTTCACCTCTTAAACTCTGCAGCTCCACCAGTGGCTCCATCTATACAAACTCATGTTGTGAAGCCAAACTAATAAAAACTCACTAAAACTGATTTTAGATTCAATTCAAGATCACAAAGTTTCCAAAGATGCAAATATGTCAGGATGAATTCTGGGAAAATGTGAACAAAAGTAAATCCATAAAATCAAAGTCTCTTCAGTTTGAACTAGTGTGAGTATCATATAGTTTTATAAAACTGATGGAAAAAGAAAGTACTGAATATTTGTTGTTGTCTATTTGTTGAAACAGAGATAACTTATTTGTTAATTGTGTTTATGTATTTTATTGTCACTTTCTTAAAAAAATGATGTGGAACATAAGATGACGATCAAGAGTTGAAGAGGATCACAGTGAATTATCCAGTGTAGATTTTTCTCTTTATATGAAGGTTTTAAATATGCAGCTCAACACTGCTCTGCTACAGTCAATGGATTAAACCACTGTAAAAGAAAATACACTTTATCATTGAGATAGTCAGTGTGGATCAGTATAATAAAAACTGAACATTCAACTCAAGATCACAAAGTTTCCAAACATGAAAATATGTCAGGATGAATTCTAGGGAAGAGTAAACAAAAGAAATCTACTGTATTTATTTTTTAATTTTGTGGAAAAGTGAAGTCAGAAAATCAAATAATCTTCAGTTTAAACTATTCAGTCAGTATAATCATCATATAGCTTCATAAATCTATCATTATCATTTATTTAAAAAACTTGACATCCAGTGTAGATGTTTGTTGTTATATGAAGGTTTTAAATGTGCAGCTCCACATTAAGATACTCAGTGAGGATCAGTATAATATCAGCCTGATGTCTGCAGTTTAGTGTCACCACAACTTTCACATCATCTTAATCTGAGCACAGAAGTAAAACATGTTGTCTGACCTCAGAGTCTCCAGTCTGCAGTCTGGACTCTGCAGAAAATCACACAGATGATTCACGTCTGAATCCTTCAGCTTGTTGAGACTAAGGTCCAGCTCTCTCAGATGGGAGGGGTTGGACTTCAGAGCTGAGGCCAGAGAAGCACAGCTGATCTCTGACAAACTGCAGCTCCCCAATCTGAATAAAGAATAAATCATGGAAGTTTAGAAGACAATGTTCCTGCTTGAGATCATCCAGTGATTAATAATCTGTTCAAAAAGAAAATGAGAAAATGGAAACTCCAAACATCTGAACCCAACAGGACGCAGGTTAAAACCTCTAAAATACAAAAGGTGACAAAGAGCTCTCATTAATATTAATGACAACGTGCTGCTGCTTCAATAAAGACGTCGTGACTTCACCTCTTAAACTCTGCAGCTCCACCAGTGGCTCCATCTATACAAATTCATGTTGTGAAGCCAAACAAAGAAAAACTTACTAAAACTGATTTTAGATTCAATTCAAGATCAAAAAGTTTCCAAAGCCACAAATATGCATCTATGAATGGATTTGGCGTAGGAAGCAGAATCTCTTTTTGTTGGTTGTCAGACTCTCTTGCACTATTCATCACGTGCACAGCACTGAGTCTGACTCGCTCTCTTTCCTTTACTTTTTACCTGCGTCGCTATAAGACACCTGGTTTGTTACTTTATATTTCTGCACCTCTCTGGCTTGCCTTTGAACAGGACTCCCTCCATAAGCAGCACTATGTTCACCACCACAGTTACAGCATCTGATTTTTGTGTCTTGGCCACACTTTCCATATTCATTTTCACCTGCACATCTTAGTTTTCCTTCACATTGTCCTGCAGTGTGTCCCATTCTCTGACACTTGAAACATGGTAATGGTGCCGGGATAAACTCTCTCACATCACAGCTCAAATATCCCATTCTTACTTTCTTAGACTCACTGTTTTCAAACGGAAGGACTACTGACAGACTGTTTTCAGGCACTCTCTTTGTGTTTGCAGCTTTCACCACCTTTTCCCCTTTTACTTCTTGAGCTATCTCATCCATCAACATTGCCAAAAGTACATCATAAATAACACCTCTAAGCTTTGATCATTTTCCTGGGATGTGAGAACTGATTTTGTTTTTCCATTTAATGTATCTGCTTTGAGGACCTTCTCTCTTTGCATCTGATCATTGGCGAAGATCAATAGCCTCCTGTTAGTCAAGTATTTAGCAAATGTAATGTTCCCCATTTCTTTTTTAATTGCTTTTGTCAGTTTCAGATCAGAAAATGTTCCTCTTCTTTTTTGAACATTCCGTTTGTTCATTCTCCCTCCTCATGTTGTCCTCCTTAGGTTTTTTTAGCCGTGTCGCCGCCTTTAAGCCAGAAGCTGCACTAGCAGTGCTGTCACTCCTATCTGTCGTCTTTCTACTGACATCCTGCCATGGCATAATATCACTATCTCCATCCGTACTGTCACCCATGATGGTTACAGTCACTGTACAGTTCATGCTAATCCACCAATACTCTGTTCCTTCTCACTCGCAATCTCGTTGCCCAAACAATTCTCTCTCTAACATCTTCTTACCTCTTTCCATTTCTTCATCTGTGGTCTAAGCCTTCCTCAGTTTATACTTCCCCATATATTTTATGATAAAACTGGTGTGTAAAGTACTCCAAAATGCAGAATGAACCAGATCCTTCTGGGAGCTCTCAAATTATGCTACCGTCAGTCTTGCTACCATAATAACTGTAAATCTCACATCCACTTCACTTTTTATTTATTTTCAGTTTTTTTAGGAAAAGTGGAGTCAGAAAATCAAATAATCTTCATTTTAAACTATTCACTCAGTATAAGCATCATATAGCTTCATAAATCTATCATTATCATTTATTTTTAAAAAACTTGACATCCAGTGTAGATGTTTCTTGTTATATGAAGGTTTTAAATGTGCAGCTCAACATTAAGATACTCAGTGAGGATCAGTATAATATCAGCCTGATGTCTGCAGTTTAGTGTCACTACAACTTTCGCATCAACTTAATTTGAGCACAGAAGTAAAAAATGTTGTCTGACCTCAGAGTCTCCAGTCTGCAGTCTGGACTCTGCAGAAAATCACAAAGCAGCTTCACGTTTGAATCCTTCAGCTTGTTTTCACTCAGATCCAGCTCTCTCAGATGGGAGGGGTTGGACTTCAGAGCTGAGGCCAGAGAAGCACAGCTGATCTCTGACAAACTGCACCAACTCAATCTGAATAAAGAATAAATTATTATATAAAGATCTATTTATGTTCCAATCACTTCAGTTGTTTCACGTGCAGTTCAACATTACTGTGTCCTAATCAATCAACTTCATCATAAAATGATTGAGTGACTTTGTTATTGTGTTATTGTGGATCATCATATTGTAATGTCAGCCTTCTACAGACATAATCTAAATGTCACCACATTCATGTCAACACAGATGATCAACATGCTGCTGAACTCTACACCATCTTTAACACCTGTCCCAACACTACAGTATCCATAACAACATGAATCCAATTAGAGTACAAACTGAATTCTACTGACAGACTGAAAAAGAGCTGTTGTGAGTTTTGTTCAGACAAACACAGAAAACAAGAACAGTAAAGGATGTTTAAACGTTCTGTTATGAATTTAAATCAGATAGATAAACACTGCACAAGAGTAAAATACAAGAACTGACCTCAAGATCTCCAGTCTACAATTTGGACTCTTCAGTCCAGCACACAGCAGCTTCACTCCTGAATCATTCAGGCTGTTCTGACTCAGGTTCAGCTCTCTCAGATGGGAGGGGTTGGACTTCAAAGCTGAGGCCATGACTTCACAGTCAGTCTGTGAGAGTCCACAATCAGAAAGTCTGTGATGACAGAGAAAATAAAACTGAAGGTCAAATAAAATCTGACACTTTATCTAAAAAACAGACATGAACACATTTGGCTGTAGCTCAGCTGGTCAGTTGTTCAGCCTAAGTTGGTCAGTCATTGATCACAAGGTTTGTGCTTTGAAACTTGAGCTCCTCCTGTCCACATGTCAAAGTGCTCTTGAGCAAACTAATGATCCCTCAATGGCAGCTTTAGACCAAAGTGTCTCCCAAACAAGGTGGTGTGATTTGTGTCATTTAAACTTTATTTGAACATGATGTCCACCGAGTGCTGTAATAACTGGAGGTTATGAACTATCATTATAGTTTCATAGTTAATAGTTTCCCTCAGGTGGAGTTGAGCTAACGACATCATTTAACAACATCATTTCTTCTTGTAGTTTGGTGATGATAAAATCTCTCCACTGAACTGAACCTGCTGAGTTCTCCTATACTAGCAGGATGAACCCTGATGTTTCCCAGGAGCTGAATGTGTGATAGTTCTGGAGTGTACCAGTTTACAGACCAGTCCATTCACATACTACCAGAGAGAGAGACAGAGAGAGCGTCCTCATTGTTTATGAATCAAACTCATTTATAATGTAGCAATACATGAGAAAATACATTGATTATAAGGAAGTCAACAATGTAAAGTTGCTCCTTTTATTCAATGAGAATGGAGCGGAAGATTTTGTCCTCGATTGACCTCCTCTCAAATCAAGTAAAAATAATAGATGTTAACTCTGTGAGAATGGACAGATCAGTCCTTTATCCTTCCAGCTATAATATCCTGGTCTCTTCACCACTCCTGTGGTAGATTGTTCCGTCATGTTGGGTGATTATACCTGTGCTCTTGTTAAACCTCAGTACATTATCTCAGTATCTTGTGTTTTGTTGACTGCATGTTTTGTGGTACAGTGTTTTTTTCCTATGGCTAGACTCCATCTTATTCCTATGTTTTTCCTTCTGAAAGTGTGCAGATCCTCAGCGTCTCTCAGCTTCACTCATCTGCCTGGGCTCTCTCGATCGCTCGATCCTGCCTGCCTGTCCTCATCGCTCCCACCACCAACTTGTTTACCTCAATAAATCCCCTTTGAATTCATTTCTATCTCAAGTCTCTGCATTTGGGGTCCAACTGAAAACCTCAACCCTCACAGATCCAGCAGATCACAGATATTACATGTGTTTGTGTCTGTATATAATATGAACAACAAACAGACACATTATAGATTATAGAAGTGTAGAAACGCTATCCACTGTAAAAATTAGACTGTTGTGATAAAATGATGATAACATTTTTCAATCTTCCATCACTTGAAGAGCTAGAAGATGTTTTTTTTCAGATATTCATAGTGAAAAACACAAATAATGCTTCAGAAAGCTAAGTTTACTTGTTCGAATTTTATAGAGCTGTGATTGTGTGGATCTATGATACTGATTAAGTCAGCTCAACATTGTTTTATGATGTAATAAACATACAATGATAATCTTATCTGGACTCACACAGCCTTCCTGCAGTTCCTCACAGATGGAATCAGTCTCAGTCGTCCCTGCTTTGATGTGTTGTACTTCTTCAGGTCCAACTCATCCAGAACCTCCTCTGACATCTGCAGCATGTAGGCCAGAGCTGAGCAGTGGATCACAGAGAGTTTCTTCTTTGATTTGTTCTCTGACTTCAGGAACTCTTGGATCTTCTGATGGACTGAGTGGTCTTTCATCTCTATCAGACAGTGGAAGATGTTGATGCTTCTGTCAGAAGAGACATCATCTCTGTTCATCTCCTTTAGGTTCTTGATGGCTCTTTGGATGACTTTTCGACTCTCGTCTTTCTGACCCAGCAGACCTCCTAAGAGACTCTGGTTGGACTCCAGAGAGAGGCCATGAAGGAAGCGAACAAACAGGTCCAGGTGACCTTTTTTACTTTCAAGGGATTTCTCCATGGTTCTCCTCAGGAAGTCATTCAGGGATGGGTAACAGGCCTCACTGCCAGAAAAAAGCTTAGAAATCTTTTCAAAAGCAGAGTTTGTTTTTGAGTCCCTGAGTGTGAAGTCTTTTAGAAAAGCATTCAGGACCTTTGTGTTCCTGTTAGTGTAACAGTGGAACATGTAGACTGCAGCCAGAAACTCCTGAACGCTCAGATGAACAAAACAGTAGACTGTTTTCTGGAAGATCACACTCTCTCTTCTGAAGATCTCTGTACAAACTCCTGAGTACACCAAGGCCTCTGTGACATTAAGACCACACCGCTCCAGGTCTTCTTGGTAGAACATGATGTTTCCTGTCTCCAGATGTTCAAACGCCAGGCTCCCCAGCTTCAGAAGAACTTCCCTGTCAGCCTCCGTCAGCTGCTGTGGACTCGTCTCACGTCCCTCATCGTACTTCAGCTTCTTCCTCTTTGTCTGAACCAGCAGGAAGTGTGAGTACATGTCAGTCAGGGTCTTGGGCAGCTCTCCTCTCTGGTCTGTAGTCAACATGTGGTCCAGAACTGTTGCAGTGATCCAGCAGAAGACTGGGATCAGACACATGATGTGGAGGCTCCTGGAGGTCTTGATGTGTGAGATGATTCTGCTGGACAGATCTTCATCACTGAACCTCCTCCTGAAGTACTCCTCTTTCCGGACGTCAGTGAAGCCTCGTACTTCTGTTACCCTGTCCACACATGAAGGAGGGATCTCATTGGCCGCTGCAGGTCGGGAAGTTATCCAGACGAGAGCCGAGGGAAGCAGCTTCCCTTGGATGAGGTTTGTCAGCAGCACACTGACTGATGACTTCTGTGTGACATCAGACACGACCTCATGGTTCTTGAAATCCAGTGAAAGCCTGCTTTCATCCAGGCCATCAAAGATGAAGAGAAGTTTACAGACAGCGAGCTTCTCTGCTGTCACCTTCTGTAATGTTGGATGGAAAACATGGAGCAGCTTGAGAAGACTGTACTGCTCATCTCTGATCAGGTTCAGCTCCCTGAACGAAAGCAGAACCAGCAGACTGACATCTTGGTTTTCGGAGCACTCTGCCCAGTCCAGAGTGAACTTCTGCACCGAGAAGGTTTTTCCAACTCCAGCAACGCCATTGGTCAGAACGACTCTGATGTGTCTCTGATGGTCAGGTGAGGCTTTAAAGATGTCACTGCACCTGATTGGAGTGTCATGGAGGGTCTCCATCTTGGAAGCTGTCTCTAGCTGTCTCACCTCATGTTGGGTATCAAGCTCTTCACTCTGTCCCTCTGTGATGTAGAGCTCAGTGTAGATCCTGTTGAGGAGGGTTCCACTTCCTGTTTCATCACTTCCTGTTTCACTTCCTTCAGTCACACGTTCACATCTCTTCCTCAGACTGATCTTATGTTCATCTAACACCTCCTGCAGACCAACATTCACTAAAAAAGGGGAGAAAAGTGTGAGACAAAACAAAACACAACAACAATCTCCGCCTTGTTTTTGTGATTGGTGTTGATTTATGACCACCTTTATAATGTTTATGCTGCAACTACTTGACTGTTTTGGTTATTTTAGACCTCTTTTGAAGAGAGCCTCTCTGGTGTTGGTAACACATGTGTACTGTAAGTTAGCAAACCCAAGTTCTCCCAGACTTCAGCACCTTCTACTGGCGACCAGTGGCTCCTGGAATCTGTTTCAAGTCACTGGTACTTGCCAATCATGCTGCAAATGGCTCAGACTCATCCTACATTCAAGTCATGGTCAAACCAGCCTGTCCACTGTGCTTTTCTACAGCCAGTCAGCTCCTACTCCCTCACTATAAGAGGGTCCAGCTACAGCTCAACAGAATCATAACCGTTAGCTGTCCTGGCTCCACGATGGTGGAACAAGCTCCAGACTGAGATCAGGAGAGCAGGAACTGTGCACTTCTTCAGTCTGACCACTTACTAGAAAACATTCAGTTTATTAGATGAATCTGATGTACCTGCTTGATTCTTGTGATCTTGGGGTTTGTATCCACGTAGTTGAATGCACTGACTGTAAGTCTTTAAATAAACAGAATAACATGTAGCAGGTGACATTTTTAATTGGTAGAGATGTAGAGTCTTACATTGAACACAGCTGGTCTGACCGGCTGGTCTTGTTCTGGACCTTTCTCCACACTGGGGACAGGAGGAGTCCCCTGATGAAGCAGACTGGTCCCAGTATGAGGTGATGCACTGCCTGCAGAACCAGTGTCCACAGCTGGTAGAGACTGGATCCTTCAGGACGTCCTGACACAAAGCACAGCTGCAGAGCTGCTCCTCCACAGAAACATGACTCCTCTTCCTGTCAAGACATTTATTGATAACTAATATGATTTGCTGAGTGTTGATACAAGGTACAAAACTAACAATAATTTCTTAAGGTCCATCCATCCATCCATTTTCATCCGCTTATCCAGGGCCAGGACGCGTGGGCAGCTGCCTGAGCAGGGACACCCAGACTTCCCTCTCCCCGGACACTTCCTCTAGCTCTTCCGGGAGGATCCCAAGGCGTTCCCAGGCCAGCTGGGTGACATAGTCACTCCAGCGTGTCCTGGGTCTTCCTTGGGGTCTGCTCCCGATGGGACATGCTGAAACAGATGCCCGAGCTACCTCAGCTGGCTCCTTTCGATGTGGAGGAGCAGCGGCTCTACTGCGAGCTCCTCCTGGGTGACAGAGCTCCACACCCTGTCTCTAAGGGAGCGCCCCGCCACCCTGCGGAGGAAACTCATTGCAGCCGCCTGTATCCGGGATCTTATTCTTTCGGTCATGACCTAAAGTTCATGACCATAGGTGAGGGTAGGAACGTAGATTGACCGGTAAATCCGGAGCTTCACCTTTCAACTCAGCTCTCTCTTCACCACGACAGACCGATACAACGACCCTATTACTGCGGCCGCTGCACCGATCCACCTGTCAATCTCACGTCCCATCCTTCCCTCACTCTTGAACAAGACCCCAAGATACTTAAACTCCTCCACTTGAGGCAGGAACTCCCCCCCAACCCAGATGGAGCAAGCCATCTTTTTCCGTTCGAGAACCATGGCCTCGGACTTGGAGGTGCTGATTCTCATCCCAGCCGCTTCACACTCGGCTGCAAACCGCCCCAGGACATGCTGGAAGTCCTGGCTCAAAGGAGCCAACAAGACCACATCATCCGCGAAAAGCAGAGATGAAATCCAGTGGCTCCCAAACCAGACCACCTCCGGCCCGTGGCTGCGCCTACAAATTCTGTCCATAAAAATAATGAACAGAACCGGTGACAAAGGGCGGCACTTCCGGAGTCCAACACCCTGTGGAAGTCATAGAGCTGGTCCAGTATTTTTTGAATAGGGGGACAACCACCCCGGTCTGCCAGTCCAGAGGCACTGTCCCCGACTGCCACGCGATGCTGCAGAGACGTGTCAGCCAAGACAGCCCCACATCATCCAGAGACTTGAGGTACTCAGGGCGGATCTCATCCACCCCCGGTGCTTTGCCACTGGGAGCTTCCGGACTACCTCAGTGACTTCTGCTTGGGTGATGAATGGGTCAACCCCTGAGTCCCTAGCCTCTGCTTCCCCTATGGAAGGCGTGTCAGTGGGATTGAGGAGATCCTCGAAGTATTCCTTCCACCGCCCGACAGTGTCCCCAGTCGAGGTCAACAGCTCCACACCTCCACTGTAAACAGTGTTGGTGGAGGACTGCTTCCCCCTCCTGAGGCGCCGGATTATTTGCCAGAATTTCTTCGCGGCCGACCGGTAGTCCTCCTCCATGGCCTCCCCAAACTTTTCCCAGATCCGTGTTTTTGCTTCCGCGACTGCCCATGCTGCCACACGCTTGGACTGCCGGTACCCGTCAGCTGCCTCAGAAGTTCCCCGGGCCAACCAGGCTCGATAGGACTCCTTCTTCAGCTTGACAGCATCCCTTACTTCTGGAGTCCACCACCGGGTTCAGGGATTGCCGCCACGACAGCCACCAGAGACCTTACGGCCACAGCTCCGGACAGCCGCGTCAACAACAGAAGTGGGGAACATGGTCCATTTGGACTCAATGTCTCCAGCTTCCCTCGGGATCTGGTCAAAACTCTCCCGGAGGTGGGAGTTAAAGACCTCCCTGACAGAGATGTTCCCAGCAGACCCTCACAATACGTTTGGGTCTGCCGGGTCTGTCCACCTTCCTCCCCTGCCAGCGGATCTGTCTCACCACCAGGTGGTGATCAACTGACAACTCAGCCCCTCTCTTCACCCGAGTGTCCAAGACATATGGCCGAAAGTCAGATGACACGACTACAAAGTCGATTAATGACCTCCGGCCTAGGGTGTCCTGGTGCCACATGCACATATGGACACCCTTATGCTTGAACATGGTGTTCGTTATGGACAAACTGTGACTAGCACAGAAGTCCAGTAACAAAACACCACTCAGGTTCAGATCGGGGAGGCCGTTCCTCGAAATCACACCCCTCCAGGTAACACTGTTGCTGCCCACGTGAGCGTTGAAGTCCCCCAGTAGAACTACGGAGTTCCCGGTTGGAGCACTCTCCAGTACCCCTCCAGGGACTCCAAGAAGGCCGGGTACTCTGCACTGCTGTTCGGCGGATAAGCTGAGACAACAGTGAGAGACGTATCCCTGACCCGATGGTGCAGGGAAACGACCCTCTCGTTCACCGGGGTAAACTCCAACACATGGCAGCTGAGCTGAGGAGCTATAAGCAAGCCCACACCAGCTCGCTGCTTCTCACCGCGGGCAACTCCAGAGTAGAAGAGAGTCCAGCCTCTCTCGAGGAGTTGGGTTCCAGAGCCTAGACTGTGCATGGAGGCGAGTCCGACTATCTCTAGCCGGTACCGCTCAACCTCCCGCACCAGCTCAGGCTCTTTCCCCCCCAGCGAGGTGACAATCCATTTCCCCATGGCTAGAGTCACCATCCAGGGATTGGGTTGCCGGGGCCCCCGCCCACGACTGCAACCCAAATCACACTGCACCGGCCCCTTGTGAACCCTCCTACGAGTGGTTAGCCCACTGGAGGGCGGGCCCACGTCGCTCGTTCTGGCTGCGCCCGGCCGGGTCCCTTGGGCAAAGACCCGGCCACCAGGTGCTCGCCTGCGAGCCCCAACCCCAGGCCTGACTCCAGGGCGGGTCCCCAGTGACACCAATCCGGGCGACGTAAACTTTCTCGATGTTATATCTTTCATTAGGGGCTTTTGAACCGATCTTAGTCTGACCCGTCACCTAGGACCTGTTTGCCTTGGGAGACCCTACCAGGGGCATTAAGCCCCGGACAACATAGCTCCTCGGATCATTCAGGTGCTCAAACCCCTCCGCCACGATAAGGTGCCGGTTCAAGGAGGAGCTTTTTTAAAGTGTAAATTCTTAAATGGAAGTTCTCATTTCGTTTTCTGCAGAAATAAAATAAGATCCATTTCAGTTTGAAACATGATCTGCACTGATAGTTCTGCATTATTGTTATAAATATCTTGCCATTTTGTTTTGTTGTCATCCTCATTCTGTCATGTTTAATCAAGTCAGTGTACAGTCCCTTACTGTGTGTCTGAGGGTCCATTACTGAAGAGAAGAGGAGGATCTTTGGACTGGTCACTCCTCATAGACAGACAGTTGGATACTGGAGACTCTGCTCTCTGTCTGTAGAACTGAACTCTGTAACAACATGTTTTCATTAATATCTCATGAATCCTTGATAAATTCTTTAAATACAAAGTAATTTAGGAAGCTCTAAATACACAAACTGCTGCTGCTGTTGATAATTAGCAGGTTTAAAAGTTTGTTTCAGATGACTTCTTTGTGTCACAAGTTTTACTCAGCAACTACATTTTAGTAGAAATATTTATAGATTAACACGAAATAAACATTAGTAGATGCAGCTGAAAATGAATCATACATATTAGTAGTGGTTCTCTTACTGTGTGTCTGAGGGTCCAGGTCCATTACTGAAGATAGGAGGATTGTTTTTGGACCAGTCACTCCTCATAGACAGACAGCTGGATACTGCAGACTCTGCTCTGTCCTCCTCCTCCTCCACACCAAGTCTCCTGGAGGCCATCTTCTGGACTTCAGTCAGTCTGAGAGGTAAAACAGTTACGCTGAATGTGAGCTCAAAACACAAGAATGGGGAAAAGACTTTGTTTAACAGTGGGGTTGGGCCAATGAACGATGCCATCGTCCACCACGATGGCTGACAGTCATGGACTACTAATCTCTGACCATTGTAACACTGTGATTCAAAAGGTTTCCCCACCAGAGAGCACAATTAAGAGGCGTGTCCCCTCAGAGTTGTTGTTGTTTGTGGGGAGAGGATGAGAAAAGAAGTATGTTTCTGCTCAGTGCACTAACATCACGTCTCCATGTCCCATTTATTGTTTTCTTATTAAACCAGCTTAGTTATGTCGGTTGTAACAGGAGACAGTTTCCCCGTCTTTTTAAAGGAAAAATGCACACTGGATGATTGGCGAGGACATCAGGGTATTTTCTCATGATCTTAGGATAGTGTGTAAATGTATTGACCACACCTGAAATAGTTTACTGCTGTCAATGTACAGACGCAGGTCCAGATATCTGCCAGGAGGTGGCACTGTCCACATCTGATGACTTATTATTATTTCAGGGCATTAAAAGACACTAAACACTGAGCTGTCAACATTGTTCAGTCTGAAATATTGTAACAAGCAACTGTTGGAAAATGTATCGGGGTAATTTTTATGATCAGTCCTCTAATAGTCAGAAATGACAATCCATATTTATACACACACACACACACACACACAGAAGGGGGGAAGCTCCTCAGTTACATATCAGTGTATTTTCATCCGTAGTTAAACAGAGTTGTTGATGGGACAGGGTGGCGTGTGTGTGTGTGTGTGTGTGTGTGTGTGTGTGTGTGGTGTGTGTGTGTGTGTGTGTGTGTGTGTGTGTGTGTGTGTGTGTGCGTGCGTGTGTGCGTCTGTGTGTGTGTGTGTGTGTTCCCACATAAATCTACTAATCTTCTTTCTACACTTCTTTGCAACTGGTTTATTTTATTGCGTCACTTCTTAATAATTTGACTGTCAAATCAATTTTCCTGCAGATAAAATGGAGGTTAGGGTTTTGTATTTATTGTTAAATGAACATGATCACTCTGAACTTTGTCACTTGATTAGTGTCAAGTCCACATCATGACACTGGTAATAAACAATCTCAAGATCAGTTATTAACAGTTTTTACAACCTAAATTATTATAAAACAGTTAAATGTTTAACTCACACAGACCTGTGTTCTCACTTATCCCTACTTTTATGCCGATATTTTAGATTTACTCTGTCACCCAGTATAGTACATTTGAAAATCGTTTTACATCCACAACAAATGAAACCGAGTTCTGTCCTGTTATAATGAGACGGCAGCTTAACTTTCACAGGACTTTTAAAATATTTAACACTGTGAAACGAACAACAGAACTACAGAGAGAATGTGTGGTGTCTTTGTTTTTTTAGGTGGATCAATTCAACAGTTTTTATTATATGTATATCTGAATTAATTATATTTCCTGGTAAAAAAAATGACTCCTGTACTAAGTTTAAACACATCTGTGATCTCATTTTAGACTGGAGGGAGATCAGATGGGCAGTGAACGTCTCACTCACCTCCTCTGATAGAAGTCCAAAGAAAGCTCAGGACCACCAGGTACACAGAACACCTGACCACAGACATCCTCTTCTTAAATCTTCTCTGTGATTCTGTAGTTAACTGAAAAAAAAAATCACTTTACAGCGGGAGTTTGACGTCACGGTCGAGGCTGCCCAACTGGTCTGTGTGCTGGTGTGTGTGTGTATGTGTGTGTGGACAAAGGTCACGTTTTAAGGAGCAGGTCTCAGCAGTGGTGGACAGTAACAGAGTAAATTTACTTGAGTACTGTACTTAAGTACATATCCAGAGGATTTGTACTTTACTTGAGTATTAGATTTCTTTGGTACTTATTACTCTTACTTGAATACATTTCCAAGACAAATATTTTTACTTTTTCTCGAGTTAATTTCTAGGAAGGCTGAAAAGTACTCGTTACTTTCAGGTCTGCTCTTTTTTTTTTTTTTCTTTTTCTAAATACTATTGGACACAAGCTGTGTTTGTCAAAGAAGGAAACCTATCACAGTGCACGCTCTCCACTGAGATCTACGTAAAAGCGGATATACGTCATCCCTCCCCATAAGGACACCACTAAAGTAACCGTGCTCTCGACTGCGTTTGTCAACACAAAACCGCGACAATGGCTGCATCAGATGTAGTTTTTTGTAAAGCAGTGATTCTCAACCAGTGGTCTGGGGACAACATTGGTCTTTGAGGGGGTTCCAGTTCCCAACTTAGCTAAATGATAGAGAGTTAGTTGGACGGTGCAGGTTCATTTGGTTACAGTTTTGATGATTGTTAATAAACATCTGCATCTGCAATATCTGCTGCAGTGATGTTGTTAGGTACGCGTCCTGCGTCCTTGAAGCATTAAAATCTGAAAGGACGCACTAAACTCACTATCCATGCGTTCCGGGGACGCACCTCATTTTTCCCATGAAAAACGATACATTGTGAACATTAAACAACTCGTGTTTAATCACAGTAACCGGCAAAAGAAACCTTGTTGTTAGCAGACCAGACAAGCGCTGTTTTAACCCTCTGCGCATCTACTCAGCGCAGACGTGATCCCCTGTACAAAGTATCGCGACAGCCTAATTTAGCCGCTACCAAAACAACGAGCCCGTCACTGCTGATTTCCTTTCAACCAGGGGCGTCGCACCTGTGGGGGATGTGTGTGTTTTAACACCCACACTTTTCCCGGTGAGAGGGTTCAACACCAACACTTTTTCTGCAGTTTTGCACAAACGCCTTACTGCGGCCGCTTAGTCTGCGCTCGCTGCAGCTGCCTCTCTCCTCCCTCTCCTGTTGCTGCTTCAAACATGACACCGGCTTTGGGACTGACCGGCTGATGATTGGCTGTTCTGCCTTAAGTCCCGCCTCTCTTGCTAAGTTAGATTTATTGTTCAGCTCGTGCTGATGAGGCGGTATCTACCGTAAAATACCAAATAATATCCGGGTGTGTATTTGTCTCAACCACTTAACAGACCAGGCGTTTATTTGGGACAGGCGTTTAATTCCCTCCTCACAAAAATCCGGGTTGAAAATGTCACAAACTTCTCCAGCTTCTCTGTGAATTCTCTGGAAACGGAGAGCAACCAAAAACAATGTCTGTAACGTTCTCTGATGATTATAAACGTTGATTATTCCTGATACGTTCAGTATACAGGTCGACATCAAACCACATGATGTGTTTTATAATGTGTTTATGTGTTTACAGCTGCTAATGTATTGAAGGTGCTATATGCGGTGATGTTGATGTTTATGATTGTGCTGACATCAGCTGTTAGTTTGACACGTTTTACGCATGTCACGTGGGTGTGGGCGGGGAGTAGTGATTGAGTGATTGAATGAATGACTACATATTCACCTGTTGTCTGCGGCGGCGGCATGGAGAGGGGGTGAGTAGGGAGAGTGTATTTTTTGTTGACCGCTCAAACCAACGACAAACTGAGTATCACGAACATCTGCCGTGCCTTGCCTTGTCTTGTGTGCTATGTTGTTTGGACAATAAATACGACGCAATCGCCAATACGGAAACGGCTTCCTCGTTTGTCTTGCGAGTCATCAGTGCAATGCTCCCTAACTTAGCCTCTCAATGACTTCATCTTTTGTTTGGAGTCGCTATACATGTATGTAACGCTGTTACTGTGATGACACATGACAGTTAAATATTTAATCTGTCTATAATAACCACATCCTGACATGTAACTGTGATTTTTGATAATCTATGTACTAATAATAACAATCATGACAAAAAATTAACAAAGACTGTAGATCAAGATCAGAAGCTGCAACTGGCAGTGAGCAGCTCTCTTTTCTGTTAGCAGTGAAGTGACATAGTCCATGACAGAACATTATAAAATATGATAATGTATGAAATAACATTTAATGGTAAAAAAAAAAAAAAAAAAAAAGCACAGTTGCAGTAGGCTTCTATTATAATCAAACGAATCAAGACAGATGTCACATTTACATGTCAGGGTGTGGTTATTATAGACACAGATTTAATATTTTAACATTTATCACCCCCCCCCCCCCCCCGACCCAAAATTGTGTAAAAAAAACCACCACATCCATCCCCCGCACTTTTCAAAAGCTTACTACACCAGTCACAGTTCAGCAGACTATTTGAATTTAAGTAATTTATTTTGGTGCTATTTATGTTGCTACAACTATGCTGTTTGATTTGACTATCATGTGTCATGCCACTGTGACAGTTGCTTTGCAATAAACTTTTCAGATTTGGAATTTTATTTGTTTAATTTCAGATACATTTTGAACATACATGAATATATCCGTTTATTATAACCATATCATACCACCATCAAAGGAGTTTAACACTCAATAAAATTGAAGAAAGAGAATAATATAAGAAAGAAAGAAAAAAAATCATAACTGGGGAGTCAGGACCCATTGAATTTCCCAGGGACCCACTCAACTCACCACCTGTGTGTCCCGGAGACTCACTACATTGAAAACCTATCAACATCACTGTGCTGTCCTCCTGTGATCCCATTCATTGTATTAGTTTTTATAGGTGTTTCTGCAGGCTTTATATAACATTGTGGTCCTAAAAGCAAGCACATCAGTGCAGGTGGTTTCAAAGAGTTAATTCTCAGAAACAAGAGTTAAAAGGTCCTTTCATTTAGAAAAAATTATAGTAATTCATTGATGTGAAAAATAAGAAATGTACTCTTACTCTTACTTTTACTTAAAGTAAATTTAAATGCATGTACTTTTGGATGCTTAAGTACCTTTAAAAGCAAGTACTTTTTTACTCTTACTCGAGTAACATGTCGACTGAGCTACTTTTACTTGTAACGGAGTAAATTTTGACCAGTAGTATTTGTACTCTTACTCAAGTACTGGGGTCGAGTACTCTGTTCATCTCTGCGTAAGTCCATAACAATAGGGGCCGGTATGTTGGAGCCATTTTTTAGTTCATTTTCTTGCTCATTTAAATATGAGAAATGTCATCATCTGGTGTTGACCAGTGGTTATACTGAAAGACCTTTATAATCAGGCCACTAAGTACACGCAGGTGTGCAACAGTGAATGCCAGGAGAGCACACAGTCTTTTTACTGCTTTGCTCTGCTCTGATTTGTTTTTGATTCTCAATAATTATAATAATAATATAGAACGCTATTTTTGGATATCAATCGATCGATGGATATTAGCGTACCTTTGTTCAGTTTTACCTTTAGTTAATTCAGTTCATTTGATGCACGTCAGAGCTCGGAGCCAACACATGCACACACTCAAACAACCCACTCATAACCAAAAGGATGGACTACAATCAACTTCAACAAACCAAGTAAGTGCAATAACAAAAAGGAAACTTGAAGCACGTAGGAAGAACTCTCGATGGCATAAAGGCTTTAGCTAAGCACCAAGTAAGAAAGCTATTGACCTAACAATGCTCTCAAACTGAAAATCTATGCTCTTGATTAATGACTTGATTTAACTTCCATACAAAACGGCCCCGCCAATGTTTCCAGCTAAGTCACTGGACATGCTGGCAGGCAACTTAACAGCATGATGAGGAGATGTGACTAAAGGGGCAGCGCAATCACTCCATCTGACTACTTTAGAAAGACCGCGAATAGCGTTTGTTCGCGTTAATGAGCTTTTATTTTGTTACTTCCGCTGACAGGCAGTGTGAATTTGCATATTAGCTTAATATTTACTTTCACCGTGAAATTCAGATTATCATTAAGCATTTAGATTCAAATTTAACATTTAAATTTAAATTTAAAATATATAGTTCACATTTAACATTTAAATTTAAATTTAAAATATATAGTTCACATTTAACATTTAGATTTAAATTTTACATTTATAGTTCACATTTAACATTTAGATTTCGATTTTTTATTTAGATTTAACATTGCCATTATATTTTTACAAGAGAAGTGCATAAATATCACAACGTTCACAAATATTGCTGTAAATTGGTCAAAAGTAACATTTTAAAATATCACATATGTTTTTTAAATGCAGTTTGTTGCTAAATGTGGCGAAAAGTTGCTGTTTATTTTAGCATGAGCAACTTTACAATCGGCGCCCCATAACATGTCTTTATTGTCTACACACACACACACCAACAACACAACATACAACAGAAAGTCCCACATTGTGTTATTTCTCCAGCAGGGGGCGGTACTCACCCGGCAGCTTCCTCTGCAGGCTGAGGCCGCTGGAGGTTCATGTCGGAGCTGCGGTGGGAAACAGCGGCCGCTACAGTGGTGAGCTAATACACAGCTGCTGCCTTCCAACCACACTGAGGGGTCAAGCTGCCTCCAGTTCAGAACAATCATCCATCATGTTTCACTGTAGACATCGTCACATACAAACTCAGCAGACATAAGTTGGCCCTGTTCAAGAGTAACACAACACAGAGAGAACAGGAAGTGAGACACAACCTGTCTCTGGATCAAATCCATCAAACTGTTGACTTTATTCCAACATGTCTTTCCTCTACAGTCCTCAGGGAGAGAACGACTTCAAGACTTTGACAGTAAAATAATAAAAAAGTTGGATTAACACTCACTCTGACAGCGTTCAGTTTCCTACTCCGTCTGCTGTCGACACAAAATGGAGTCTGAGTTCACCTTAGTTTCACTTTGAGAGTTCCCTCCCTGTTCTCAGGTATCTGGATCACACTGTGTCTCCTCCCTCATCAGTTATTTATCTCTGGTGTGTGTGTGTGTGTGTGTGTGTGTGTGTGTGTGTGTGTGTGTGTGTGTGTGTGTGTGTGTGTGTGTGTGTGTGTGTGTGTTGCAGTCGCTTTGTGCAGAGATTTGTGTTAGAGGCCTGGAAAGTTAAAATTAGATGTGTCCATCTTGTCTCCTGTCAGATAAATAAAGAATAATATGTTGGACACACGACCGCTTAGGGCTGTTTTCCAGTTTTTGCTCCTTGTATTGTGAACATTTAAACATTGTGAGTTTGAACTAGAGTCAGTTTTTAAAAGAATACAACACTCTGATTCATGTTTACGTCTTTAATTTCTTTACAAATCCACTGAGATCAAGAGAATAAATCTTTATTCAAACCACACAAGTACATTTAAAACAGTTACAGACTGATTCAGTTATTCACTTCTAATTTAAGAAAACACTCAAAGAGAAATGTACAGAAGACGATCACAGCCACTGTAAAATAATATAATCACTTCTGACTCTTTCTTTTGAATTCTGACTTTAACACCAGAATTCTTGCTTCATTTTCCTCTGTATTGTATTTAATTCTGAGATAAAGATAGATTTGACCCCAACCCAACAGAAAACATTTTGCGTTTCCTGAGTCTTTTTCTCTGGCCCTTATCAGCTTCCGTAGCACAAACAAAATGAAGCAACACCAAACGTCTGGATCTGAACACTGTGGAGTGACGTGGCTGCTGTGTGGTCACAGCAGGCGGGGGTTCTCCTCTCTGTAGTCATGCGGGTCTCCTTTGAAGGGCAGGTGAGGAGGTGGTTACAGATTCCCATCAGGAAGATGATGATGGTGCCGATGGTCATCACCGGGGTAACCAGGAAGAGACAGAGTCGGTCCACCGTACGAGCGATCCCACTCCAGTTATCTTTCTCCTGCGACAACAGACGCCAGTTACCAGTGATGGAAGGTAACTAAGTACATTTACTCAAGCTCTGTACTTAAGTAAAGTAGAAGTACCTCAAAATTGTACACAAGTAGGCCTATTCAAATGTTCTGCTGCTTTATACCACCACATGTTGTTACTTTTCAGATTACATGTTGCATCAGAGCCAAAGTTACGGAGCCTCGAGGGGCAAGTGAAGACATTTGTTTTATCTGGTGGTCAGTTTTCTAAATCTGATCTTAACCGTTGTTCTCTCCTGTGTTTATGACTCGAGAACCAGAGTGGAAGTCGGTTTCACACGTGAGCACAGATTTTATTTTCTTAGGGATCTTTTCTTTCTTTTTTTTTTTTTTTTGTCTGGAACTGAGTAAAAGATATTTTTTGAGAACTGCTGGTAAAAATTCCTTAATAGGTTTTTTTTATCAGTCAAAATATGTAAAAAAAAAAAAAAAAAAAAAAAAGAAGAAGAAAAAACATTTTTAGTTTCCTTTTTTTCACAAATTATGACAAAAAATAATACAACTTTTACATGTGTGAAACCAGATGGGAAAATGAATTACAGCGTCAAAAAAAAATATAGAGAGACTTTTATCACACAATAAAAAAGAAAATAAATATGTGTCAGTGAAAATATGAAAAAATAAATGAATGCAAATTTTTGGTTTCCTTTTTATCAAATTTTTTTGAAAATAAATTCCTCTGAAAAAAAGTGTGTGAAACCAGGTGTCAAAAAAGAATATATGTATACTTTTATCACACATTAATTTGTTTGTGTTGACTGGAGTGAAAAAACATTTTTCTCAGGAGAAATTGTTGGTGCCGTGTAGCTCAGTTGGTAGCGCGTCCCATGTGCCCCCTCATTCCTGTCATATCTTCAGCTTACCTGTCAATAAAGCCATTAAAGGCCCAAAAAATATTTAAGAAAATAAATAAATATGTGTGTCAACATTTATTTGAGGGGAGATTTTTTTTTTCTTGGTCACTTTTTTCTTCTTGGGTAAAAAAAACAAACCATATCCCTTTGTTTTTTACACATCAAAACAAATTTCTTTGCTCTGGAAAAAAACTACACAACAATATATGTAATGTGTGAAACAGAGTAGCTAATTTAGGGTCACTTTCTTTTTCCTCCTACTTTGTTTCACACATAAAAACACATTTTCCTCAAGAAATCTTTGTGTGTTGATGTTGATGAAGGTTCTCAGTCATTCAGGTCTCCACTTAGACTTTTTTGTTCATGTGTGAAACCAGGTGGAAAACAGCAGAACTGAGAACAGTTTTCCAAATGTTTGTTTTTGTAACACTCATTTTGCCCTCGAGAGGCAGAAGTGCACCACTACCTCATGTTCTGAATAGAACTAACAGATTCATGTTGTCTTTCAGGGGAGTTTTAACGTCTCCGTGCTCACTGAACACAAGATGCATCTGTCATGTTTCAGCAGGTTGTGTTACGTGACCGTTAAGTCTTTCTTTTGGCGAGGAATGTGTAATAATCTGCAGCCAGCGTGGAGTAGAGAGTTGTGTTTCATCAGCGAGTCGGATCAAGCAGCAGCGTTTAACGGCCTCATTCTGATCTATGAGCCTTTTCATGTGACATCACAGTTTAAGGTTTGAATGTTCGCTGTCAGCTGCAGGGAGAGAACAGCAGCTTTGTGTTCTCTTATGTTGTGACTGAAAGACTGAAAGGTTAAAGCCACGCTGACACTTTAGTGTATTCAATGAGCCCAATAGTGTTAATGAGGACTGAAGTTAGTACTCAGAGTAGACATGTTAATTGTATTTATTGAGTGTGTGTTGGGTCATGGTGTGTTTAAAAAAAAAACTGCATATTCTCATAAAAATGTTGACACGTCCTAAAAAAAACCTGCTGACTCACTCCAGTGATGTTTCTATAATTCTACTGGAGCATCTACAGAAAGTGTCCCACATCACCTGACCTCACCTTTCACTATCACACCTGTCCAATAAGTAACTTAGTCACGCCCCCTGCCGTGACGTCATCCTGCCTGGTCTCCGCCTCACCTGGTTGTAGTCGTTCTTGTTCCTCATGTGTCTGATGATGTAGTTCGCTCCGTCCACAGCCGGCTTGATCTCTGCGTACAGCTGATCCGTCACACCTCCATCGTCCTGCGGCTTCACAGCTCCATGAAAACAGACACACAGAGCGGCTCAGCTTCGTCTTCTGTCGTCAGGATTCAGACTGATCAGCAGAAATGACTCGCTGTGGTTTCTTACTGGCTGCGTGTGTGGTCCTCGTCGTCAGTCCGCGTCTCTCCGACTGTCTCTGGAACATCAGCTCGCTGCGGGACTTGACGCTGTAGAACTCCTCCGCCGAGGGATGGAGCCCACCGAGCTGGATCTCCATGGCAACGCTCCATCCCAGTATGGCTCCGCCTCTGTGGGAGTTCGTATCGGTAAAGTTGGAAATATATTCACAGATTGGAACTTCCCGGATCAATAACTCAGAAGCGAAACATTGTTAAAACACAAGCGCCGACTCGTTCCTACCGTAGTAAGGAAGACAACGAGCTACAACCGTGTTTCCATCAGAACCAGCTCCTCCGGGCTGGACAGTAACTCTGGTCTCTATGGCCAGCCGGCTGTGAGACGAGGGCGCAGGGACCGTCTACAAAGTGCAACACCGAAAAGAGAAACATATTCAATAACTTCACTGTTATTGTCACCAAAGTAACTGCACACATCAGTGGTCTCCTGCTGGTTATACTACAACTGTTAGTTCGGACAAATGTAGTTTAGTATAATTTTGAGGAATTTCTATTGTGAACATGTCCAATAACTTCACTGTTATTCAGTGTAATGTGCCCAAAATTAGTTCAACCACCAGGAATCTCCCTGTTGGTTGAACTACAGCTGCTAGTTTGAGAAAGAAGGTTTTTCTATCTTTTGAGGAATTTCTATTGGGAGAAATATTGAAGAACTTCACTGTTATACAGTGTAGTGTCACCAGAATCACTGCACACATCAGTGATCTCCTGCTGGTTATTCTACAACTGTTAGTTTGGAAATAAATGTGCTTTGCCATAATTTTGGGGAATTTCTATTGGGAGAAATATTCAATAACTTCACCAATATTTACTGAAGTGTCACCAAAAACGTCCCACACATCAGTGGTCTCCTGTTGGTCATTTGATTTGTCATTTGTCAAAGTCTGCATGCTGGGCTGTATAACTGCACCTTCTGTCAGTCATTAGTTACTCTGAACCTTCAGTCGAGTATTTAGCATGTCATTGTTTTTGTCCAGCTAATAAAATCTCATCTTCAAGGTTCTGGAGCGCCGTCATGGCTGTGGATAAACGACAATGGGTGCAGAGAACAATTAAAAACCAAGAAAACACAGCATGACTAATATGAGCTGAAGCTGTCACCATCAGGTCTCCAAGATCACCGCCTCCAAAACATGGTTTTAAAAAAGTGGATTTTGTCTTTTGCAGCTCCGATCAGTGAAGTCCACATTCAGCAGGATGAAAACAGCATCACCTGCAGCTCAGAGAGGATCTACCCTGAGCCTCAGCTCACCTGGTCCACCAGCCCTCCATCAACCAACACCTTCAAGAAACCAACCACAGTCCAGCAGACTGACCAGCAGCTCTACACCATCACCAGTTCTCTGATCCGTGTTCACGGTGTCACTGATCTGACCTACAGCTGCACCGTCAGCGCCGGCACAAACCAGAAGACCACTTTGTTGAAAGAAAGTAAGAGTTTCCTGCAGTCACTGTGGAACTGTCCTCAAAATGAGTTCAGACATCAGATATTCACTGGATTGTTTCATTTGTGTCTGTGTTATTGTGTTCTATCATTTCAGCTTCTATCAGCGGTGACGGCAGTGAAACAACGATCCCCTGTGCTGACTCGTAAAAAATAAGTAATGAGAATAAATGATTGTTTTATGTTGGAGTGTTGAGGATGAGTTCAGGTATCAGGTGAACATTTGGTCCTAAGAGGAGGTTATTTTTTAACACTATTGATTAACTGCTGTGACGATGGTTTAATACACTGTGTTTCTTTTAAAACACTATCATGTGGTTGTGTCTGTTGTTAAGGTACGAATTTTATATATTTTATGCACAGTGAGACTTTGAATGTCCAGACAGCTCCACGTAATGTCTATTATATATTGTATAGATGTTTTGTGAACATATCACAGCTATTTGGGTTTTAAAGCTTCATTTGTTATGTTTTGTCCTGTTTGAAAATAAACCACAAAGAAACACTGGAGCTCAACTTGAGTCCTGCTCTGCAAACACTCCACAGTTCTGGTTCACACAGATGGTTCTACTGACCTCTTCTGGAGGAGTTTCATGCCTGCAGCCTCTTCCAGCAGGGATCTGACCTCAACATGACTGCAGCCAGGTGACAACTTCAGCCACCGGAGGTCAAAACAGACTCACACATGCATTAAATTAATGCACAAATGCGGTTTATAACTGAGAGAAAATAATATGATAATACCGTGATAATAATATAATAAACTACTTGATACAAATCAACGTCAGAGATGGAATCATGCTGTTCTTTGTTGATTTTCTGTTTAATCAATAATACACATTTGCATAATTAAAAACATCTACAATGTAATCTGGATACAAAACATACACATATACAGATACATCCAGTAAAAAATCATCAGTTCATTAACAAGATTACAATTAGTACATAAAGAATGTAACATCTTATTGATATTTATTTTCTCTAGTCTCTATTAGCATAAATAAAGTAATCTAGTTACATTACTTTGACATTGTGATACCTGGATTATGTCTCTGAGTTCATTTTTAACAGTGTTAAATGTTTTGTTTTGATAACCAACTATGTTATCAGTCAGCTGGAGTTAAAACAGGAGCTGGAGTTTTACACATGAACTGTTTCATAGCAGGTCCAAGTGTGTGAAGGAGCGGTTCTACAGGACGAGTGTATGTCCGAGACAGACAGGGTCCTCTATATGCTGATGGTGATTATATGGTGATGTCATTTAGAGCAAAACACTTCTCGGTCACTTTGCCAGATGTGTGGTGGGTCAGGATCTCAATCACAGCGTTTTATAACAGCATCCAAACGATCATTAACAGTTTGTTGAGACATGTTTAGATTTACAGATTTAGTTCAGACGTACAGGTGGAAACTTTTTGATGTGTACCGTCACGCCTCGTTTTGTTCTACAAACGGATGCAAGATGTATGAAAGGACACACTGGAGCTGCTTTTTGTTGTGGCATTATTGCAGAGTGCCTGTGTGAAAGGGTCTTGAAGGATATAGGCTAAGTACCGCCCAGCTAGGGTGGACTGGACTCCCCTGTCCCCCTTAATATCCACTGATGGTGGTCGTAGCTGCTGTAGTGATAAAAAGCTGAGCTGTTTCTTAACTGATGACATTGATCAACACAAGTGGAACCATCAAAATATTGTTTGATTCATTCATTGCTAATTACAGAAAAATAAATATTTGACTTAAAATGTATAATTTCCACGTATTTGTGGGGGATTATCAGAATAAAAACTGTACTCTCACACAAACAGAAGAGATTCACTTTAACAGAGTTAGTAGTTTTTTTCCATCTGCAGTCAAAACAAACATTAATAACTAATATCTTGAACGTGTTACATTTGGAGGAAGTGATCCCATTCCACAACATTTCTTTGTGTGGTAACATTCAGTTCAACAGTCGTTCTTTCTACGAACAATGCAATCTGTCCCAGAATATAATGAAAGATTCATATGGAATAAAAATTATAAACAGACAGAATTAAGAACACAGATACAGAAATAATCTTGCACTGATGAATATGACGCTGCAGACTTCTGCATTCTGACATCAACCTCCATTTTACCGTATAAATGGAAATTAATGGGCGTTCTCCATCATTCAACAACCAGTAAGTGTATAAACACAGACTGACTGAATCAGAAGAAGAAAGACAGAATGTGATGCAGACGTCACGTCCAGGTTCCAGGTGGAGGAGGTGTCTGAGTGTGGAGCAGAAGGAGTGGAGGAGGACAGAGCAGCAGCAGAGCAGTCCAGATACACTGATGATACTCTGTCACATCCAGAGGAACACAGGGATGATGCTGGACTGGACATTGTGTGTGACAGTGGAGCTGATCTCAGAGCAGTTCACACTGCAGCACTGACAGTCATCTCCACTTGTTGTGATTGGTCCGTCAGTCACTGCTGGATGAAGCTCTCCTCTCCACTCCACCTCCCAGTAACACGGCCCAGTCAGAGCCTCTCCACCCACCAGCTGATGGTGCTGCTTCAACCTCTCTGGATCATCAGGACACAGCTGATCCTCTCAACACCTCCACCTTTCTCATCACTCAATGAGACCACTTCCAGCTGATGAGAGAAGCAGAGAGACAGCAGAAGTGATAAATGAGTGTTTACAGAGACTCCCTCCATCAACTGTCAGTCAGTGATATAAAGACCAGCAGGACTTCAGTCCTGTTCAGACCACAAGTGGAGCAGCTGTGTAGCGTAGCCAGCTTCCTTTCAGCTTCATGTTAACGTGTTGGAGTGAAGCTCAAAGACCTGCAGACACTTTGGACATCAAGTAAAAAGTAAAAGTCAAGTAAAACATCAGCTGTGGTTTCTGGACTTCAGCAGAGGTTCTGGTCTGTATACAGACCACATGGTTACTAAATGTAATGATGGTTCTCTGAAATAAGAGCCTTCAGTCAGACTGATCTGAGAGCTGTGACAAAGATGAACTGACGAGTTCTTCAGTTTTGAAATGAGAGAACAAACACTTTGAGATCAGATTTGATGCTCCGACAGTTTGATGAATGAGGACACTGTCTCTATACATCCTGTGATGCTGTCAGCTGTGATCAGCTTTATTTCCTGTAGACATGAACTCAACAACAACAGTCGTCTTCACATCAACTCAAACACACAATCACAACAAGCTTCTGGCTCGTCTGATTGGCTGACTGTTCTCCTCTCACAGCTTCACTAAGGAAAGCAGGAAATACTGGATCTTTACTTTGATACTGTGTTTAGCACAATACTGCTGAAACCAGCATGAAGTGACTCCAACCCTCTACTGACCTCAGAGTCTCCAGTCTGCAGTCTGGACTCTCCTTCAGATCACACAGCAGCTTCACGTCTGAATCCTTCAGGCTGTAGTTACTCAGCTCCAGCTCTCTCAGATGGGAGGGGTTGGACTTCAGAGCTGAGGCCAGAGAAGCATAGCTGATCTCTGACAAACTGCAGCTCCTCAATCTGAATAAAGAATAAATGATGTAAGTTTAGAAGACAATGTTCCTGCTTGAAATCATTCAGTGATTAATAATCTGTTCAAAAAGAATATGAGAAAATGGAAACTCCAAACATCTGAACCCAACAGGACACAGGTTAAAACCTCTAAAATACAAAAGGTGACAAAGAGCTCTCATTAATATTAATGACAACGTGCTGCTGCGTCAATAAAGACGTCGTGACTTCACCACTTAAACTCTGCAGCTCCACCAGTGGCTCCATCTATACAAACTCATGTTGTGAAGGCAAACTAATAAAATTCACTAAAACTGATTTTAGATCCAATTCAAGATCACAAAGTCTCCAAAGCTGTAAATAAGTCAGGATGAATTCTGGGGAAATGTGAACAAAAGTAAATCCATAAAATCAAAGTCTCTTCAGTTTGAACTAGTGTGAGTATCATATAGTTTTATAAAACTGACGGAAAAAGAAAATACTGAATATTTGTTGTTGACTGTTGAAACAGAGATAACTTATTTATCAGTTGTGTTCATGTATGTTATTGTCACTTTCTTAAAAACATGATGTTGAATATAAGATGACGATCAAGAGTTGAAGAGGATCACAGTGAATTATCCAGTGTAGATTTTTCTCTTTATATGAAGGTTTTAAATGTGCAGCTCCACAGTAAGATACTCAGTGAGGATCAGTATAATATCAGCCTGATGTCTGCAGTTTAGTGTCACCACAACTTTCACATCATCTTAATCTGAGCACAGAAGTAAAACATGTTGTCTGACCTCAGAGTCTCCAGTCTGCAGTCTGGACTCTGCAGAAAATCACACAGCAGCTTCACTCCTGAATCCTTCAGGTTGTAGTTACGACTCAGGTCCAGCTCTCTCAGATGGGAGGGGTTGGACTTCAGAGCTGAGGCCAGAGAAGCACAGCTGATCTCTGACAAACTGCAGCTCTCCAATCTGAATAAAGAATAAATGATGTGAGTTTAGAAGACAATGTTCCTGCTTGAAATCATTCAGTGATTAATAATCTGTTAAAAAAGAAAATGAGAAAATGGAAACTCCAAACATCTGAACCCAACAGGACGCAGGTTAAAACCTCTAAAATACAAAAGGTGACAAAGAGCTCTCATTAATATTAATGACAACGTGCTGCTGCTTCAATAAAGATGTTGTGACTTCACCTCTGCAGCTCCACCAGTGGCTCCATCTATACAAACTCATGTTGTGAAGCCAAACTAATAAAAACTCACTAAAACTGATTTTAGATTCAATTCAAGATCACAAAGTTTCCAAAGCTGTAAATATGTCAGGATGAATTCTGGGGAAATGTGAACAAAAGTTATTTGTATTCTGGCTGTAGTGCTATAAGATCTTTAAAATAGAATTACTGAGCTGTTAAAGACAAATCTTTGCAGTGATAAATATAAATATTCCCAGTCAACAGAATCAAATACCTTTTCGGTGTCGAGGCTGAGAACAACAGATTTATCTTTAGTTTTGCTCAGATGTTCCATTAAGTGTAAAACCCATCTTACATCATCTTGTGTCCGTCTGTTCTTGATGAACCCTGTTTGGTCGTCATCTATTATGTCAGGAAGTAAGTTTTCAAGTCTCTTTGTAATTATTGAGGTGTACAGTCTGCAGTCTGAACTTTGTATTGATATGGGTCTGTATGAACTACACTCAGATTTATCTTTACCCATCTTTGGGATTATGGAAATCATTTCTTGTCTCCAGGATTGTGGTGTTTCTGCACCTTTAAGTGTAAAACTGAAGCATTTCAATCATACTGCTGTTAGTATCTCTCTGAAGGTGTTGGACCATTCAGCTGGGTATTAGGGGTGGAACCGTTCATCAAAAAAATCCGTCCCATTCGGTAAGCTTGTCTCGGTTAGGGGCATGTGTGTACCGCTCGGTTCATAGGCTCGCGAAACTTCTTTTTCTCATTTACTAATGAGGTGAAGCGTGTATACTACAAAGCAGCAGGTTGCGGAACTGAGCTAATGCCAACCGCCAGCAAACAAGAAGAAGAAGCGAAGCAGTGTAGCAGATAGTTTGTTTTTTTTCCCCTTCTTTTCACATTTTATTAAATATATTTAACTGCTGAGGAAGCTTTATTATTTCTATTTTTATTTTAGCACAAACTTATGCATATGCCTCATTGCATTATACTACACACACCCTATTACTTGCATGTGATAGGTACATTTCAGTCCTTGTGCAAAAACTGCCCCATCACGGTCACAAATGATATGACAGAAGAACACAGTGTACTCAAGATGCATGTTTTGTTCAATGGCCAAATTACATCTAAACGCAGAGATGTGCTATATCTCAGATTTCGGAGCTTATGTACTAGTACACATGCCCTCTGTGCATCAGCCACAACTCTTCAGGGATGATGTCATATATTCGAGTACGCAACCCTTAACATCCAGGTCTCGTTTCTGTGGCTATGTGCTATAAAAGTATTAGTGTGCTCAAAGATGGCGGCCCATCGATTTTCGGTAAAAGGTTTTTGTTTGTTTTTTTTCTTGTCTTTATTGAATGATAATTGTACACAACATACTGGCATAGTACATTGCAGTACAAAATAAACAAGGCACACGGACAAGCCTCAAAATATCAACTGTGTAAGACGAAAGAAAGGAAGAAATCTCAGAAAAATAAATAACTAAATAAATAAAATAATGCTAATATTTGGGAGAAGTAAAAGTAAAAGAAATAAAGGGGGAGAGCTAGGGGTTTTCATTAAGATTAAGCTCCTCTACTAACCTACAAAGTTTCAATGCATTTGTCTTCTCATACATTTCAAGGATGAAAAATAATGACATAGTTCTTTATGAAAAACATAGAAATTAGATTTGGATTTCATGCATCTATTTTTATGAATGAAAAATGTACCAAGAATGATGAAAGTATTAACAGCCTTATTAGTGTGGTCAAAATTAAAACAATTCCTTAGAAATTCAGAGGAGGGGTAAACTCTATTAACAATTTTAAAGTGCACTTCCTTCGCTTTGGGAGCAATGGGAAACTTACAGAATTTGGATCTCAAACTTTCAACTTCTTTTTTAGAGAAAAATTGTAGAATTGATATTCTGTTGGATGAGAATGGATACAGTTCTTTAACCAAGGTATGTTGGATTGTGATATTAGGTAGTTTAAGATCAGTGATTTTGTGACCATTTACCAAAAGCGAAGGAAGTGTTGGGTTCACGTTACTTTTATACAGATTATAAGACATCACAACAATAGATTGAGGGATTGCTTTGACAAGATGATTATACTGCCTTCTTTCATTCAGGTTATATTTAGAGCAGAGAATCTCAAAGGGTACAATGTTTCCGGTATTATCCAAGAGGTACATCACTGACCAAATTTGTTTCTCTAGCCAATTTCGATTAAAAAAATATTTATTTCTCGATAAACTGTATCTGCAATTCCATAATGGGGTGTTGTAGGGACTAAAATTGTGCTTGTAGATCATTTTCCTGTAATGTAAAACCTGTTGATGGAAGGCAGATAATTTGATAGGGAGCTTCTTTAGGTTGAAGTCACATCTCAGAAGGAAGTTAACACCTTCTAGATCATTAAAAATGTAATTTGGGATGTGAAACCACAAGCTATTTTCACTCTTCAAAAACAATCTCAACCAGTTAATATTAATAGTGCAGTTGATACAGTCTATATCAATGGCTTTAAGACCTCCTTCCTCATATCCTTTAACCAAAGTTCCTTTCCTAATGCAGTGTGTTTTTCTATTCCAGATGTAATTAAAGTTAGCCTAATTTAAGGTTCACATTAACTTGATGCATAATCTTCAAGCATACGTTCTAGAAAAGTGCATCAAATCCTCATTTAAAGCTAGGGTCTGTAATGTTGTTCAGAAACACATTTTGTTATACTGGGTGAAATGACCCTGCTTTCCTGAGAGTAGTCAATACATTATGTATTCAGAAAAAGGAACGAAAATAATCGGACCTCTGTGGCAGCTGTAGGACTGAGAAAAATCTGACTAATCCGTGCCGTCCGGCCTGGACAGCACGGATTGGTCAGATGCCTTCATGTCTCATCCTCTGTCCCTTCCTCCTCCACGCGCGCACACGTTAAGTTTCACTGATGCCGGAAATATTCAGCACACTCCTCTGCAGAAATACGAGTTGCAGGAGAAGACGTTCATGTGGTTACAATGGCAGAGAAAATGCAGCCAGCATTACTTGTAACAGCTCACCCTGCCAAAAAGGCAAGGAAAAGAAAGCCTGAGGCAGAAAAAAGGTGGAATTTAGAGGAGGTGCCACTTTCAAATCTTGCTCGCTCTCTTGCTAGCTCTCCAGGATTGTAGACCCTAGCTTTAACTGTAGCATATAATGTAGAAGTACTCGTATCAAAAGAGAAAGGCTGAGATAACCTAAACTTCAGTAGATAACATTATGATGTATCAAAAGAAGAAATTTGAGATTTTCTGCTCAAGCATAAAACCTTTGTTTGTTTTTCTTTTTTGTTTTTACAAATCGTGTGATGCAATGCATCAAAAATAACCCTGAGTACTTTAAAACATAAATATCTAATAAACCTGAAATAATACTGGAATGTTAAGCATTAAGCACCCAGCCTCCAATTTGAACATAAGAGGTATGTGCTCCAAAATGAATTTAACACATTCACCAAAGGAGGCTCAAATACCTGGGGGAGAAAGGTGCATGACCTTTTGCACTTTGTAATTTATCTAATCTGGTACAACCTTGTTACCATCAATGCACCCCACATGTCCTCTGTAGTACACGTTCTTCACTGCAGCTCGAGCTTGCTCCATCTTCGGCCACACAGCAGCGCGAGCCTCTCGGCCAGCTTTGCAGAAATCTTGCTTAAAGTGGATCCCCAAGTCTTTGCTGATTTTACAGTTCTTGGACAGTTTCCAGAAGGCATCCCGGTGGTGTCTCATGGTGAACCGATGATGACTTGGCGGTTTTTCCCCACCTCTCTTCTCCCAAGGCGATGAACGGTGTCAACCATGGTTTCGATTAACGAAGCCCACTGCAGCACAATGTTGGACAGGATCTCCATGATGATGTCTCGGATGCGTTCGTCATGTTTTTCTTTTAAGCCATGCACTCTGAGGTTCCAGCGTCTCTTGTGCCTCTCCAGCTCAGTCATTCTTTCTTTCAGCTCCTCATTTTCTTTGATGAGTCGGGGCATTTCTTTTTTCACAGCTTAAATCTATTCTTTGCACTTTTTAATCTTTGCTGCATTTATCTCCACAATTTTGGATATGTTTGCCACCATGATGGAGTTTTCTCTTAGCTGAACTCCGAAGCTATCCATCTTATTAGTTAAATTCTCTATAGCCTTTACAAGAGCCTCGTTTGAGACTGCAGGCGCCTCTTGGGGAGTTTTTACCTTCATGGGTGGCGTATCATTTTTAGTTGGAGTGCCAGGAGGGTCCTTTCTCTTCCCTGTACTGGTAGTTGTTACTTCCATTTGTGAATAAGCATGGTCACTCGGGTTAGCTTTGACCAAGGCTGCAGCTCGCTTAACTTGCGGTTGCGCTTGCAGTTTCCGGACGGCATTTCAGCTCAAAAGTACGTTCTTGATTTCAACCTGTATTTTGAGGTGGAGAAAACGTATACACAATTGTTCACTTAAATGTCCGTTCAAGTCTGACTGAAAACTATCAAGTTTCCTTGTAAATTTTGGGGCTTTAGCATGGGAGCCGGACCCCTTTTTTCGGTGTAGCAGATAGTAATAGAGTATCTTTGGGTCAGCTGTGGAGATGTTTGTGGGCATGGCAAGTGGAAAAGAGTCAGAGCTAGAAGATGCGCCAGCAGCACTGTATAGTTCTGCTGTATGGGACCACTTTGCATTTAGAGTGACCTATGATGACGGCGGTATGAAAGTTGTTGACAAAAGTGCGACAGTGTGCAAGGATTGTGTAACACGTGTTGTTTATGCAAACAGTAACACGACTAACATGTCAGCTCATCTGCAAAGACATCATCCCAGTGAGACAACTGGCAGCGCAAGGAGGAAAGGGAGAGAGTCGACAGGACAACTTCTACTGCCCACAGCTTTTAAACAGCCTGACAGCGACGAGTCAGACGGGCAACATGCAGAACGAAAGGAGGTAGTAAGATATGCAGCCTTTTGCCGTGGTGGAGGGTGCGGGATTTTGTTGTATGATTAAAACACTCGAGCCGGGATATAAAATAAAATCCCCTCCCGCAAACACTTCAACACACGGTAATTCCCGTACTTTATGAAGAGACCCGACGAGGAAATGTTAGAGTTGTCTGACAGCCTGTGTAGCGCTTACTAGTGATGGACTCCAGGGCTACTGAAAGTTTCCTGACTGTGACTGCTCATTACATTACATTAGTGACAGTGAATAAATATTTGTTCTTAGCATTTGTTAAAGATAACTTTATTTGCCAAATAAATGAAAAGCATGTTGGAACTAGCAATGTCTCCTCTCTTATAGTGCCAGAATCTTACCTACTGTCATAATGATGTATCAAATGTCAGACTGCCTCATTCTTTCAGTTTTAACCTGACTATACAAGACATAATTGATTTTCCTAACGATCAGTGTATACCGAACCGAACCGTGGGGGGGCTCTCTGCATTTGCCGTGTGTTTGGCTTGCAAGTGATATTTGAGACTCAATGTACTTCGATGGTAACTCATTTCATGTCGACAGAACGTGCAGATAACTTTTGTCCTATCGACCGAACCATCTGGCCGTGTTTCGAAAGTAGTTTGCCTTTCATACCATAAATTACCAAATAATAGCCAGGTTTCAATTAACCGCAGGGTCACTTTAAACGCCGGTGGAGGTATACTTTGGTAAATAACTGCCGGTTCCGAATAAATGTCGGTTCTAATTTTTTAACTTTTAACTAACTAACTGTATTTTCTTTAAACCCCAGGATCTCTACAGCTGCCTCAACAATTGTCTTGATTCTATGACTTTTCCTCTTTTGGTGCTTTGCAACATTCACAGTCTTGCAGATGAAAGCAACAAAGCTTATTTTCACAATCAGTGTGTCTTCATTAATCTTCTCTATGAATGGATTTGGCGTGGGAAGCAGAATCTCTTCTTGTTGGTTCTCAGACTCCCTTGCACTATTCATCACGTGCACAGCACTGAGTCTGGATAGATGATAGCTTCATGAATCTATCATTATCATTTATTTAAAAAAAACTTGACATCCAGTGTAGATGTTTCTTGTTATATGAAGGTTTTAAATGTGCAGCTCCACATTAAGATACTCAGTGAGGATCAGTATAATATCAGCCTGATGTCTGCAGTTTAGTGTCACCACAACTTTCACATCATCTTAATCTGAGCACAGAAGTAAAACATGTTGTCTGACCTCAGAGTCTCCAGTCTGCAGTCTGGACTCTGCAGAAAATCACACAGATGATTCACGTCTGAATCCTTCAGGTTGTTTTTACTCAGGTCCAGCTCTCTCAGATGGGAGGGGTTGGACTTCAGAGCTGAGGCCAGAGAAGCACAGCTGATCTCTGACAAACTGCAGCTCTCCAATCTGAATAAAGAATAAATGATGTGAGTTTAGAAGACAATGTTCCTGCTTGAAATCATTCAGTGATTAATAATCTGTTAAAAAAGAAAATGAGAAAATGGAAACTCCAAACATCTGAACCCAACAGGACGCAGGTTAAAACCTCTAAAATACAAAAGATGACAAAGAGCTCTCATTAATATTAATGACAACGTGCTGCTGCTTCAATAAAGACGTCGTGACTTCACCTCTTAAACTCTGCAGCTCCACCAGTGGCTCCATCTATACAAACTCATGTTGTGAAGCCAAACTAATAAAAACTCACTAAAACTGATTTTATATTCAATTCAAGATCACAAAGTTTTCAAAGCTGCAAATCTGTCAGGATGAATTCTGGGGAAATGTGCACAAAAGTTATTTGTATTCTGGCTGTAGTGATATAAGATCTTTAAAATAGAATTACTGAGCTGTTAAAGGCAAATCTTTGCAGTGATAAATATAAATATTCCAGCCAACAGAATCAAATACCTTTTCAGCGTCAAGGTTGAGAACAACAGATTTATCTTTAGTTTTGCTCAGATGTTCCATTAAGTGTAAAACCCGTCTTACATCATCTTGTGTCTGTCTGTTCTTGATGAATCCTGTTTGGTCGTCATCTATTATGTCAGGAAGTAAGTTCTCAAGTCTTGTTGTAATTATTGAGGCGTTCAGTCTGCAGTCTGAACTTTGTATTGATATGGGTCTGTATGAACTACACTCAGATTTATCTTTACCCATCTTTGGGATTATGGAAATTATTTCTTGTCTCCAGGATTTTGGTGTTTCTCCACCTTTAAGTGTAAAACTGAAGCATTTCAATAATACTGCTGTTAGTATCTCTCTGAATGTGTTGTACCATTCAGCTGGGTATCCATCCACACCTGGTATCTTAACTGTAGTCTTGATATGACATTATCTACATTATCTAATTCTTGTTTCGTTATCACACCTGTCATTACTTTATTCTGCTCTGTTCCAATGGACGGCAGGTCCAGTGAGTTCACAAAATGTGTAATGCTTGCAAAATCTACACTATCTGGTTGTTATCCTCCAAGATAATAGTTATTCAGCTCTTAGTCCCTTGTCATAATACGGTGAATCTAACTTTCATCTCCTCTTGACTGTCACATATTTTGTTTTGTCTGGTCACTTTTATCTGCTCTAATAATTGGGGGTCGTTTTGTTTCTGTCACGACCCGCAGGCTGTGATCAGGGCCTCCTGCCCAGTGTGAGTATGTTTGTGATTTTTTGTCTTCCTTTGCTCCCCTTTTGTGTGCTTGGTGTGTTTTGGTTTGGTGTATGTCTCTGTGTTTTGCTCTCCCTCTCTCTCCCTCTGGAGGCCACTGGTGGGCGTGGTCGCTGGAGCGCCGATCAGCACACCTGCAGCTCATCAACCATAATCAGCGCACCCATATATACCCAGACCAACCTTCCAGACCCCGCCGAATCGTTGAATCAGTCACAGTGAGAAAACGCCAGCCGCACCTGTACTTGTGTTTTTTCGAAACCTCTGCTTACCTGTTCTCTGCCTCGTCACAGACCACCAGTCCTGAGCCTGAACCCTGTCACTTGCCAGCCCTGCTGACCATGAACCCTAAACCTGAGCTTGAGTCACACCACCACCTTCAGCATCTCGGAGGAGCACCTAACCTGCCAGCATCACCGACCACGAACCTGGAGCCTGAGCCTGAGTCACACCACCACTCCCGGCGTCTCGAAGGATACCAGCCACGTCACCACTATTGCTTTTGTGTTTTCAATAAATTACACGTGTTTCCAACTAACTCTAGTCTGGCCCCAGATCCTGACAGTTTCATATGTTTAATTTCTTGGTCTTTGAGTTCTTGTAGTTTTTTTAAATTTAATTTAATTTAATGTTTCTGCTTTTCCTTCTTTTTAAATGGAAAAATACATCATGAGTTTTCCCCTGATTACTGCTTTGGCTGCATCACACATGTTACTTCTGGAAACTTCATCATTATAATTCATTATTATGGATTTCACATTGTCCTGCAGTGTGTCCCATTCTCTGACACTTGAAACATGGTAATGGTGCCGGGATAAACTCTCTCACATCACAGCTCAAATATCCCATTCTTACTTTCTTACACTCACTGTTTTCAAACTGGAGGACGACTGACAGACTGTCTGATTTCAGCCACTTTCTTTGTGTTTGCAGCTTTCACCATCTTTCCCTCTTTTACTTCTTGAGCTATCTCATCCATCAACATTGCCAAAGGAACATCATAAATAACACCTCTAAGCTTTGATCATTTTCCTGGGATGTGAGCACTGATTTTGTCTCCATCTAATGTATCTCCTCTGAGGAACTGATCTCTTTGCATCTGATCTCAAGTATTTAGCAAACGTGATGTTCCACATTTCTTTTTCAGTTGCTTTTGTCAGTTTCAGTTGGTGAAAATGTTCCTCTTCTTTTTTGAACACTATCATTACTTTCCATTCTGTTTGTTCACTCTCCCTCCTCATGTTGTCCTCCTTAGTTTTTTAACCATGTCGCCGCCTCCAAGCCAGAAGCTGCACTACCAGAGCTGTCACTCCTATCTGTCCTCTTTCTACTGACATCCTGCCATGGCATAATATCACTATCTCCATCCGTACTGTCACCCATGATGGTTACAGTCACTGTACAGTTCCTGCTAATCCACCAATACTCTGTTCACTTCTCTCTCGCAATCTCGTTCTCCAAACAATTCTCTCTCTCACACCTTCTTACCTCTTTCCATTTCTTCGTCTGTGGTCTCAGCCTTCCTTAGTTTATACTTCCACATTTATTTTATGATAAAATTGGTGTGTAAACTTCTCCAAAATGCTGAAAGAACCAGATCCTTCTGGGAGCTCTCAGATTATGCTACCGTCAGTCTCGATGTCATAATAACTGTAAATCTCACATCTACTTTACTTTTAATTTATTTAAATGTTTTTTAGGCAAGGTGGAGTCAGAAAATCAAATCATCTTCAGTTTAAACCATTGAGTCAGTATAAACATCATATAGCTTCATAAATCTATCATTATAATTTATAAAAAAAAAAACTTGACATCCAGTGTAGATGTTTGTTGTTATATGAAGGTTTTAAATGTGCAGCTCCACATTAAGATACTCAGTGAGGATCAGTATAATATCAGCCTGATGTCTGCAGTTTAGTGTCACCACAACTTTCACATCATCTTAATCTGAGCACAGAAGTAAAACATGTTGTCTGACCTCAGAGTCTCCAGTCTGCAGTCTGGACTCTGCAGAAAATCACTCAGATGATTCACGTCTGAATCCTTCAGGTTGTTGTCACTCAGGTCCAGCTCTCTCAGATGGGAGGGGTTGGACTTCAGAGCTGAGGCCAGAGAAGCACAGCTGATCTCTGACAAACTGCAGCTCCTCAATCTGAATAAAGAATAAATTATGTAAGTTTAGAAGACAATGTTCCTGCATGAAATCATTCAGTGATTAATAATCTGTTCAAAAAGAAAATGAGAAAATGGAAACTCCAAACATCTGAACCCAACAGGACGCAGGTTAAAACCTCTAAAATACAAAAGGTGACAAAGAGCTCTCATTAATATTAATGACAACGTGCTGCTGCTTCAATAAAGACGTCGTGACTTCACCTCTTAAACTCTGCAGCTCCACCAGTGGCTCCATCTATACAAACTCATGTTGTGAAGCCAAACTAATAAAAACTCACTAAAACTGATTTTAGATTCAATTCAAGATCACAAAGTTTCCAAAGCTGCAAATATGCATCTATGAATGGATTTGGTGTAGGAAGAAGAATCTCTTCTTGTTGGTTCTCAGACTCTCTTGCACTATTCATCACGTGCACAGCACTGAGTCTGGCTCGCTCACTTTCCTTTACTTTTTACCTGCGTCGCTATAAGACACCTGGTTTGTTACTTTATATTTCTGCACCTCTCTGGCTTGCCTTTGAACAGGACTCCCTCCATAAGCAGCTCTATGTTCACCACCACAGTTACAGCATCTGATTTTTGTGTCTTGGCCACACTTTCCATATTCATGTTCACCTGCACATCTTAGTTTTCCTTCACATTGTCCTGCAGTGTGTCCCATTCTCTGACACTTGAAACATGGTAATGGTGCCGGGATAAACTCTCTCACATCACAGCTCAAATATCCCATTCTTACACTCACTGTTTTCAAACTGGAGGACGACTGACAGACTGTCTGATTTCAGGCACTTTCTTTGTGTTTGCAGCTTTCACCATCTTTCCCTCTTTTACTTCTTGAGCTATCTCATCCATCAACATTGCCAAAGGAACATCATAAATAACACCTCTAAGCTTTGATCATTTTCCTGGGATGTGAGCACTGATTTTGTCTCCATCTAATGTATCTGCTCTGAGGAACAGATCTCTTTGCATCTGATCTCAAGTATTTAGCAAACGTGATGTTCCACATTTCTTTTTCAGTTGCTTTTGTCAGTTTCAGTTGGTGAAAATGTTCCTCTTCTTTTTTGAACACTATCATTACTTTCCATTCTGTTTGTTCACTCTCCCTCCTCATGTTGTCCTCCTTAGTTTTTTAACCATGTCACCGCCTCCAAGCCAGAAGCTGCACTACCAGAGCTGTCACTCCTATCTGTCCTCTTTCTACTGACATCCTGCCATGGCATAATATCACTATCTCTATCCGTACTGTCACCCATGATGGTTACAGTCACTGTACAGTTCCTGCTAATCCACCAATACTCTGTTCACTTCTCTCTCGCAATCTCGTTCTCCAAACAATTCTCTCTCTCACACCTTCTTACCTCTTTCCATTTCTTCGTCTGTGGTCTTAGCCTTCCTTAGTTTATACTTCCACATTTATTTTATGATCACATTTGTGTGTAAAGTTCTCCAAAATGCTGAAAGAACCGGATCCTTCTGGGAGCTCTCAGATTATGCTACCATCAGTCTCGCCACCATAATAACTGTAAATATCACATCTACTTTACTTTTTATTTATTTTCATTTTTTAATGAAAAGTGGAGTCAGAAAATCAAATCATATAGCTTCATAAATCTATCAATATCATTTATTTAAAAAAAACTTGACATCCAGTGTAGATGTTTGTTGTTATATGAAGGTTTTAAATGTGCAGCTCCACATTAAGATACTCAGTGAGGATCAGTATAATATCAGCCTGATGTCTGCAGTTTAGTGTCACCACAACGTTCACATCATCTTAATCTGAGCACAGAAGTAAAACATGTTGTCTGACCTCAGAGTCTCCAGTCTGCAGTCTGGACTCTGCAGAAAATCACACAGATGATTCACTCCTGAATCCTTCAGGTTGTTTTTACTCAGGTCCAGCTCTCTCAGATGGGAGGGGTTGGACTTCAGAGCTGAGGCCAGAGAAGCACAGCTGATCTCTGACAAACTGCAGCTCTCCAATCTGAATAAAGAATAAATGATGTGAGTTTAGAAGACAATGTTCCTGCTTGAAATCATTCAGTGATTAATAATCTGTTCAAAAAGAAAATGAGAAAATGGAAACTCCAAACATCTGAACCCAACAGGACGCCGGTTAAAACCTCTAAAATACAAAAGGTGACAAAGAGCTCTCATTAATATTAATGACAACGTGCTGCTGCTTCAATAAAGACGTCGTGACTTCACCTCTTAAACTCTGCAGCTCCACCAGTGGCTCCATCTATACAAACACATGTTGTGAAGCCAAACTAATAAAAACTCACTAAAACTGATTTTAGATTCAATTCAAGATCACAAAGTTTCCAAAGATGCAAATATGTCAGGATGAATTCTGGGGAAATGTGAACAAAAGTTAATCGATAAAATCAAAGTCTCTTCAGTTTGAACTAGTGTGAGTATCATATAGTTTTATGAAACTGATGGAAAAAGAAAATACTGAATATTTGTTGTTGTCTGTTTGTTGAAACAGAGATCAATTATTTATTAATTGTGTTTCTATATTTTATCATCACTTTCTTAAAAACATGATGTGGAATAAACGATGATGATCAAGAGTTGAAGAGGATCACAGTGAATTATTCAGTGTAGATTTTTCTCTTTATATGAAGGTTTTAAATGTGCAGCTCAACACTGTTCTGCTACAGTTCATCAATGAGATAGTCAGTGTGGATCAGTATAATAAAAACTTAACATTCATCTCAAGATCACAAATATTCCAAAGATGCAAATATGTCAGGATGAATTCTGGGGAAGAGTAAACAAAAGACATTTTCTGTATTTATTCATTTTCTGGTAATGTGGAGTCAGAAAATCAAATCATCTTCAGTTTACACCATTCAGTCAGTATAAGCATCATAAAGCTTCATAAATCTATCATTATGATTTATTTTTAAAAAACTTGACATCTAGTGTAGATGTTTCTTATTATATGAAGCAGAGCCGGCCCTGGGCATAAGCAGTACAGGCAAATGCTAGTGGCGCCGCCATCCGCGGGGGGCGCTGAAAATGGGGCGAGAAAACAACAGAATAATAAAAAAAATAAATAAACAAATAATTCTTTACCAGTGCCATCACTGCTATTATTTCTAAATATTATATAAGCCCACCACAGCAACATAACGTCATAGCGAAAGACTAATAAGTAACTGAGAGACCTTGTTTCTGGGTTCTGGCTCGGTGCAGTGTACCTGTCCTCTGTGAGGGGGGCGGGTCGAGAGGCGAGCTGCCTGCATCTGACCGGACCGAGACCCCAAGACCAAGAGAGAGATTTACTGATACTGTAGCGGAATCACAAGGTCCAAAAGACTGAAACCATCCGGCACCAAGAAAAGATAAAGACGGAAGGAAGAGGAAGACGTGAAGAAGATGCAGGTACAGTAACGATAATGTGATGAAGTGAATGAAATAAATAGTTGAATGATCTTTGTTGGAGCAGAGTGTTAGCTTGCTGGCTAACTTCGGACGACAGCAGCATTGTTTAATAATCAATAAGTAGCTGAGGTCAATGTGTGTTAATGTTACTCCACCTTAAATTCATCAGGGACATTTGGAGAGTTAACATTAGGCCTGTTCAGGTGTTATTTTACAGGTGTCTTTCCTGCCAGTATGTCAGTTAAAATGCTATTAGTTTTCCATCCTCTTTTTAACAGGGTAGATGTAGCCTTTGGTGTATTGTGTCACAGTTTATGTTTGTCAAAGTTTACATCAGTGTTAAAGTGCAGTTAAAGTGTATCACTGTTAATACTCCACACCTTAGCTTTCCCATATCATTCATAGGCTAAATAAACACTGCACTTGCACTCTGGTTAGACTGAATTGTATAATTCAATGGCAATAAAATTGAATGAATATCATCACATTTTCATTATTAGTCTATATTAGTCTTATGTATAGCACACATCAAGCATCTGATTTTTTTAATTAAAATGTAACATGCAGTGGTCATATATACTCTCTTCTCTCTTCAGATGCACGTTAACATATTTCACCAGCAGCCCAGTGACGCAGCATCAGGTGCTCCTGTCCTCTACCTCAGCACAGCAGAGTGACACAGCATCAGGAGGCATCATAAAGGCTGACTGGCCATCTCTTCTGACTGACTGAGTGAGATGAGAGCGAGTTCACAGGTGACCATTTCAAATAAAAAAAAAAAAGATGAGAGAGTGTCAACATGACCTTTCTAACAGTCTTAGTCAATGGGGAAAAAATCAAAAGAAGCTGGCTGATGTACTCAAACAGAAATGATAGCTTGCACTGCTTCTGCTGCTAAATGTTTTCTCCAAAAGAATACAGATTTAATAAGGAAGGACTAAAGGACTGGAACAATGCAAGCCACTTGCTGAAGACGTTCACGTTTGTTGAGACGGCATGTGAGCATAACAAATACCATTCTGTACCCAAACAATAAGTTGAACCTGAGAAAATTGTATGGTCCAAGGCCAATGCCAGTTGTACATGGCAGGATGTTGTTATAATGTGTATCAACAATGTGAGACAACTTAGGTACGAACACTGTGCCACTACTGTGAGTTATCACAAGTTCTTTTGAGCTGTGAAGGACTCAACCCTGTAAATTGGCACACAACAGTCATTCGATTGAGATTCGTCTAATATTGTCCAACTACGTTCTTAACCAATCAATCAATCAATCAATCCACAATGGAGTCGCTGAGCTGGTCAATGAATGCCATCGACAGAGTGTTCTCAACACGGCGTGCGGGTTCTGGTGAACCGACATGCCCGGACGGGACCTTTATGTCCGGCTACGTTAAGGATGGTTGGGAAAATTGGCGAGTCCTCTGCCTTGCCGCACTGGATGTGGAAGATGTCGAGGACGTGTACATGTTCACGTTCATGACAATTGGAACGATCGCTTTGGGATTTGGAATCTTTATGCAATATTGGAAAATGAGAAAGATCGCTACTGAGCAGACCAGTGCGAGGGCGGACAACGCCAATACTCGGAGTGCTGTGGTCGGAATACGCTCTGACATCTCAACAATCCGCGACTGCGTGATACAGATGCGAGCTGATGTAGCCACCAATCGGGAGGACATGGCGAAGCTAGCAGCCATAAAAGCTGCAGAGGAGACTGATGAATAACATGAAAATGCATTAAAGGGCTCTTACACCATCCCAACACCATCTCAACAAATAATAAATACACTGGACTTTTGCTCTCTCTCAATTGGATATTCTGACTTTGTGGCAAGCCTGGCTATAAGATGAGGCCATAAGATGAGACTGTTGTTCACTCATGATGGACTAATATGGACACATGTGCAGACACACATGTAATCTGTATGTACTGTCTAGAGCTTGAATTCAGCTCTATATGCTACTGCTGTAATATGTTTTGTCAAAGGTCATAACAAAAGAAAAAAAGAGAAGAAAAGAAAAAAAGTAATTTGCAAAAGACAAGAAAAGATCAGAATGAAGATTTTATCCTGTGGGTAATGGGGGCGGGACTTGATAAGCTTTGGCTTCTCCCGCTTTTCCCTTTCGGCCATGTGTGTTGTATTATTTGAACAATGATGAAATGTGATGCTTATGAATTGACATGTCCGAAACAAACAACATAAATAAATAAATAAATAAATAAATAAGGTTCATGACGATAGCCAGGAGCACAATACCCACATGGCAACATGGAAGGAGTTGCAGGTCGTTTTGGAAAGCGGCTGACAATATATAAGCGAGAGACGGCACTCTGAGGCTGAGAGATAATATGTCTGTACAATGCCTTATTTATATTGTATTTTTATCACTTGTTTCTTTCTTCAGTTATTATTTGGTGTGATATTTTTGACTTAAAAGAAATAAAACTTGAATATATACATGCAGTTTCTGTGTAAGTGTATGAACATTGATTGTGAAATTGACTGCGATGCAAGAGGGCGCTGGCTAAGATCTTGCCTAGGGCACCAAATTTGTCAGGGCCAGCACTGATATGAAGGTTTTAAATGTGCAGCTCCACATTAAGATACTCAGTGAGGATCAGTATAATATCAGCCTGATGTCTGCAGTTTAGTGTCACCACAACTTTCACATCATCTTAATCTGAGCACAGAAGTAAAACATGTTGTCTGACCTCAGAGTCTCCAGTCTGCAGTCTGGACTCTGCAGAAAATCACACAGCAGCTTCACTCCTGAATCCTTCAGGTCGTTCAAGCTCAGCTCCAGCTCTCTCAGATGAGAGGGGTTGGACTTCAGAGCTGAGGCCAGAGAAGCACAGCTGATCTCTGACAAACTGCAGCTCCTCAATCTGAATAAAGAATAAATGATGTAAGTTTAGAAGACAATTTTCCTGCTTGAAATCATTCAGTGATTAATAATCTGTTCAAAAAGAAAATGAGAAAATGGAAACTCAAAACATCTGAACCCAACAGGACACAGGTTAAAACCTCTAAAATACAAAAGGTGACAAAGAGCTGAAATGTGGACAAAAGTAAATCCATAAAATCAAAGTCTCTTCAGTTTGAACTAATGTGAGTATCATATAGTTTTATAAAACTGATGAAAAAAGAAAATACTGAATATTTGTTGTTGCCTGTTTGTTGAAACAGAGATAACTTATTTATTAATTGTGTTTCTATATTTTATTATCACTTTCTTAAAAAACACAATGTGGAATAAACGATGACGATCAAGAGTTGAAGATGATCACCGTGAATTATTCAGTGTAAATTTTTCTCTTTATATTTTCTTTTTTGGGGGAAAAGTGGAGTCAGAAAATAAAACAATCAAATTATACCGTCAGTTTAAGCGTCATAGAGCTTCATAAATCTATGATCCCTCACAAGCACAGCTGATCTCTGATGAACTGCAATTAATCAATCTGAATGAAGAATAAATGATGTAGATGAAAATCAATTTATTTTCCGATCAATGTTCAATTGTTTAATGTCCAGTCCAACTGTGTTACTGTGTCCTAATTAATTAGCTTCATCCTAAAATGATTGAGTGACTTTGTTATTGTGTTATTGTGGATCATCATATTGTAATGTCAGCCTTCTACACACATAATCTAAATGTCACCACATTCATGTCAACACAGATGATCAACATGCTGCTGAACTCTACACCCTCTTTAACACCTGTCCCAACACTACAGTGTCCATAACAACATGAATCCAATTAGAGCACAGACTGAATTCTACTGACAAACTGAGTTGTGTTCAGACAAACACAGGAAACAAGAAAAGGAAAGGATGTTTAAAAGTTTTGTTACGGATTTTTTGGATTAAATCAGGTAGATAAACACTGCACAAGAGCAAAATACAAGAACTGACCTCAAGATCTCCAGTCTACAGTTTGGACTCTTCAGTCCTGCACCCAGATTCACTCCTGAATCCTTCAGCTCGTTCTCACTCAGGTCCAGCTCTCTCAGATGGGAGGGGTTTGACTTCAGAGCTGAGGCCACGACTTCACAGTGAGTCTCTGAGAGTCCACAACCAGAAAGTCTGTGATGACAGAAAAAATAAAACTGAAGATCAAATGAAATCTGACACTTTATCTAAAAACAGACATGAACACATTTGGCTGTAACTCAGCTGGTTAGTTGTTCAGTCTGAGCTGGTCAGTCATTGATCACAAGGTTTGTGATTTAAACTTGAGCTCCTCCTGTCAACATGTCAAAGTGCTCTTGAGCAAACTAATGATCCCTCAATGGCAGCTTTAGACCAAAATGTCTACCAAACAAGGTGATGTGATTTGTGTCAGTTAAACTTTATTTGAACATGATGTCCACTGAGTGCTACAATCACTGGAGATTGTAACAGCACTTGTATGTATTTGATCCTGCCTGTCCTCCTCACTCCCACCACCAACTTACACGTGTGTGTGTGTGTGTGTGTGTGTGTGTGTGTGTGTGTGTCTGTATATAATAAGAACAATAAACAGGCACATTATAGAAACAAAGTGTAGAAACTCAATCCACTGTAAAAATAAGACTGTTGTGATAAAATGAATGTAAAACTTTTTAATCTTCCATCACTTGAAGAGTGAGAAGATGATAGAAGATGTTTTTTTCTTTTAGATATTTATAGTGAAAAACACAAAATCAGATTTAACTTGTCTGAGTTTTATAGAGCTGAACTTTCAGATTGTGCATGTGTGTAACGTGTGGATCTTTAATACTGATGACGTCAGCTCAACATTGTTTTACAAAGGTAATAAACACACAATGATAGTCACATCTGGACTCACAGAGCCTTCCTGCAGTTCCTCACAGCTGGAATCAGTCTCTGTCGTCCCTCCTTGGGTGTGTTGTACTTCTTCAGGTCCAACTCATCCAGAACCTCCTCTGACATCTGCAGCATGTAGGCCAGAGCTGAGCAGTGGATCAGAGAGAGTTTCTTCTCTGATCTGTTCTCTGACTTCAGGAACTCTTGGATCTCCTGATGAACTGAGTGGTCGTTCATCTCCATCAGACAGTGGAAGATGTTGATGCTTCTGTCAGGAGAGATATTAGTCTTTCTTCTCTTCTTCAGGTTGTTGATGGCTCTCTGGATGATTTCTGGACTGTTGTCTGTCCGACCCAGCAGACCTCCTAAGAGTCTCTGGTTGGACTCCAGAGAGAGGCCATGAAGGAAGCGAACAAACAGGTCCAGGTGGCCATTTTTACTTTCAAGGGATTTCGTCATTATTCTGTTCAGGAAGTCATCCAGTGTTGAATCAACATGTTTTTTTCCCAAAAAAGCCTCCAGCACCTTTGTGTTCCTGTTGGTGTAACAGTGGAACATGTAGACTGCAGCCAGAAACTCCTGAACGCTCAGATGAACAAAGCAGTAGACTGTTTTCTGGAAGATCACACTCTCTCTTCTGAAGATCTCTGTACAAACTCCTGAGTACACCGAGGCGTCTGTGACATTAAGACCACAGCGCTCCAGGTCTTCTTGGTAGAACATGATGTTTCCTGTCTCGAGATGTTCAAACGCCAGCCTCCCCAGCTTCAGAAGAACTTCCCTGTCAGCCTCCGTCAGCTCCTGTGGACTCGTCTCACATCCCTCATGGTACTTCTGCTTCTTCCTCTTTGTCTGAACCAGCAGGAAGTGTGAGTACATGTCAGTCAGGGTCTTGGGCAGCTCTCCTCTCTGGTCTGTAGTCAACATGTGGTCCAGAACTGTAGCAGTGATCCAGCAGAAGACTGGGATCAGACACATGATGTGGAGGCTCCTGGAGGTCTTGATGTGTGAGATGATTCTGCTGGACAGATCTTCATCACTGAACCTCCTCCTGAAGTACTCCTCCTTCTGGACGTCAGTGAAGCCTCGTACTTCTGTTACCCTGTCCACACATGAAGGAGGGATCTGATTGGCTGCTGCAGGTCTGGAAGTTATCCAGACGAGAGCCGAGGGAAGCAGCTTCCCCTGGATGAGGTTTGTCAGCAGCACGCTGACTGATGACTTCTGTGTGACATCAGACACGACCTCATGGTTGTTGAAATCCAGTGAAAGTCTGCTTTCATCCAGGCCATCAAAGATGAAGAGAGGTTTACAGACAGCGAGCTTCTCTGCTGTCACCTTCTGTAATGTTGGATGGAAAACATGGAGCAGCCTGAGAAGACTGTACTGCTCATCTCTGATCAGGTTCAGCTCCCTGAACGACAGCAGAACCAGCAGACTGACATCTTGGTTTTCAGAGCCCTCTGCCCAGTCCAGAGTGAACTTCAGCACCGAGAAGGTTTTTCCAACTCCAGCGACGCCGTTGGTCAGAACCACTCTGATGCGTCTCTGTTGGTCAGGTGAGGCTTTAAAGATGTCGCAGCACTTGATTGGAGTGTCATGGAGGGTCTCCATCTTGGAAGCTGTCTCTAGCTGTCTCACCTCATGTTGGGTATTCACCTCTTCACTCTGTCCCTCTGTGATGTAGAGCTCAGTGTAGATCCTGTTGAGGAGGGTTCCACTTCCTGTTTCATCACTTCCTGTTTCATCACTTCCTTCAGTCACACGTTCACATCTCCTCCTCAGACTGATCCTATGTTCATCTAACACCTCCTGCAGACCAACATTCACTAAAAAAGGGAGAAAAGTGTGAGACAAAACAAAACACGACGACAATTGAAAATGCACATTATTTTCACTTTCATTTAAAAGGACCAAAATAAGAATATATAAAGCCCATCAAACCTCTGTTATTTGTTGTTGGTGTTGATTTACACTGAACAAAAATATAAACGCAACACTTTTGTTATTGCTCCCATTTTTCATGACTTGAACTCAAAGATCTGAAACATTTTCTTTATACACAAAAGAACCACTTCTTTCAAATATTGTTCACAAATCTGTCTAAATCTGTTAGTGAGCACTTCTCCTTTGCTGAGATAATCCATCCCACCTAACAGGTGTGGCATATCAACATGCTGATTAGACAGCATTAATATTGTACAGGTGTGCCTTAGGCTGGCCACAATAAAAGGCCATTCTGAAATCAGTGTATGATGGTGGAACGAGCTCCAGACTGAGATCAGGAGAGCAGGAACTGTGCTCTTCTTCAGCCTGAACACTTACTAGAAGACATTCAGTTTATTTGATGAAGCTGATGTTCCTGCTTGATTCTTGTGATTTGGGGGTTTGTGTCCACGTGGTTGAATGCACTGACTGTAAGTCTTTAAATAAACAGAATAACATGTAGCAGGTGGCATTTCTAATTGGTAGAGATGTAGAGTCTTACACTGAACACTGCTGCTCTGACCGGCTGGTCTTGTTCTGGATCTTTTTCCACACTGGGGACAGGAGGAGTCCCCTGATGAAGCAGACTGGTCCCAGTATGAAGTGATGCACTGCCTGCAGAACCAGTGTCCACAGCTGGTAGAGACTGGATCCTTCAGGACGTCCTGACACAAAGCACAGCTGCAGAGCTGCTCCTCCACAGAAACATGACTCCTCTTCCTGTCAAGACATTTTTCAATAACTAATATGATTTGTTGAGCGTTGACAAGAGGTACAAAACTAACAATACTTAATACTTAATAATATAAGATCCATTTCAGTTTGAAACATGATCTGCACTAGTAGTTCTGCATTACATTTATAAAAATCTTGGCATTTTGTTTCGTTTTCATTCTCAATGTATCACGTTTAATCAAGTCAGTTTACAATCTCTTATTGTGTGTCTGAGGGTCCAGGTTCAATACTGAACTCTAGAGGAAGATCTCTGGACCGGTCACTCCTCAAAGGCCAGTGGTCCTCAATAGGTGGCCCCCGGGCCGCATTCGGCTCGCCAGCCGCCTATTTGTGGCCCCCAAACTATTATTCCCTCACCATGTGTTTTGGTTGCGTCAGCACGTGTATACCGGGACTTGTCTCCATGCCAACGATACACAGACATCGTGTTACTGGGTCACTCAATACGAGCGCAATTTTTAACTTTCACTTTTGTTTTTGGAGCAGTTCGGATTTTACCGGCTGTAGGAGCCTATATTGCACAAAAATGGTGTGTTCCAAGATCACTGCTAAAAGAAAAGTGGACAGTGAAAATCGGCAATTCAAAGAAGAACTGACAAAAAAAAAAAAGTGCATTCATTCTCCCTCCAACCAGCACAAGACCCATGTGCTTAATATGCCAGGAGACTATAGATGAGATGTTACATTTTTTTAAATTAGAAACGGCATTATGAGACGAAGCATAGGAATTTTGAAGAGACATTTCCTCAAAGTTCAGAGGTAAGAACAAAAAAAATAAATGCACTGAAATCGTCATATCAAGCTGCAAGCAGGATTCTTGTCACATCTATGACACAACAACAAAGCGCAACAGAGCGCTCACTTAGAGACTTAGAAACTTTGTTTTATCCAACTACTTTAATTTGTCAAAATGGAAATGACATTTTATTTTAGTTCGGATATTTTGTTAAATATATATTAAATACATGGACCTTTGAGTCAATGCAAAAAATCTTTGTGGCCCTTTGAGATTTGTATTTGAGTACCCCTGTCATAGGAAGACAGCTGGATACTGGAGACTCTGCTCTCTGTCTGTTGCAAACATCAATATGTTTAAATTGGGGCTGTCAATCCTTTAAAATAGTTAAATCGTGACATATTTATGTGTTGTTAATGTACCTCAAAGGGACATCTTTCAAGTCTTTAACACTCAAAGTTGACAAATTTATACAAATGTATGTTCATTATCATTGCAACATCCAAAATAATGACACATACTGTGCAGAATAACCTCAGAGGTGCTGCACACTCAAAACATATACTGAAAGCAAAACATGACAAACTCAACAAGCAACAACTGATGGTCCCACTGACCTGAATGTAACATTTCTTAGTAACACCAACACAATGTAGTGTCCAACTTCACACTGGTAAAGGTCAACTAAACAATGTTAATCCACCTGCAGGCTGTAGCCACACATTTAACATCAGTGGTGAGAGTAGAAACAGATGCTGCCAAAATAATCGTGACTAATCGACTAATCGAAAAAATAATCGATAGATTAGTCGACAACCAAAATATTCGTTAGTTGCAGCCCTATTTTAGAGCTTAACTTGCCTTTCAAAAGACACTTTTCTTTATACATTTCTGCTGAAGGAGCTTTGTTTCTGCTCACCATCCACAACGTCACTGCTGCATCACTTCCTGATTTCCCAAATAACGGGGCAGGCCGAGAATCATAACGTGTGCACGATAATCACGTTTTAAAACAATTAACTGCGTTAAGAAGAATTTACATTGACTCGTTATTATCGCAACAACATGTTTTTATTAATATCACATGAATCCTTGATAAATTCTCTGATGACAAAGTCATTTAGGAAGCTCTAAATACACAAACTGCTGCTGCTGTTGATAATTAGGAGGTTTAAAAGTTTGTTTCAGTTCTCTTAGTTTAGTTTACAGCTTTTAGGAGACTGACAGCTGTCAGATACTCAGAGGAAGATTGTGACTGATTTATTTTTGTGTCAGAAACTTTTTTGAGCAAACACATCTTAATAGAATAACAGAAAATAGACGTAAGCAGAAGCAGGTGATAATGAGTCAGTTCTTCTTACCGTGTGTGTGAGGGTCCATTTCTGAAGAATAAAGGAGGATCTTTGGACCGGTCACTCCTCATAGACAGACAGCTGGATACTGGAGACTCTGCTCTCTGTCTGTTGAACTGAACTCTGCAACAACATGATTTTATTTATATCTCATGAATCTTTGAAAAATTCTCTGATGACAAAGTCATTTAAGAAGCTCTAAATACACAAACTGCTGCTGCTGTTGATAATTAGGAAGTTTAAAAGTTTGTTTCAGTTCTCTTCAGAGGAAGACGACACGGATGACTTCTTTGTGTAACAAGCTTTACTTAGTAAATACATTTTAGTAGAACATTTCAATAGATAAACACAAAATGAATGCTGGCAGAAGCAGCTTAAAATGAGTCATATATATTAGTAGCCGTTCTCTTACTGTGTGTGTGAGGGTCCATTACTGAAGAATAAAGGAGGATCTTTGGACCGGTCACTCCTCATAGACAGACAGCTGGATACTGGAGACTCTGCTCTCTGTCTGTAGAACTGAACTCTGCAACAACATGTTTTTATTAATATAACGTGAATCCTTGATAAATTATCTAATGAAAGCCAACTAGGGTGCCTCCAGGACAAAATGTTTGCAGTTAACATTTCAGCAAACTACAAATACGTCCAGATTTGTACATGTAATAGGCTACATACCATACTGACATCTTACAGAACGTGTCATATCACAATATGATGACAAACGATATGATATATTTTACTGTATTCAGGTATTTCAAGATAAAACATGATGTTTACTGATCTTCACCAGGTTAGTTTGTGCCTAAACTTAACGAGAACATAAACACAGTGTTGAGAAGTGAAAACTTGGAGATTGGACCGAAAGAAACTTAAAGTTGCTTCATCAACAAACAGAGTGTTAACAAGCCAGCATTTATTCTGGCTGTTGGGTTGTTGTTGAGGAAGCTTGAAATACATTTTAGTAGAAATGTTAATACATAAACACAAAATCAACATCTGTAAAAGTAACTGAACATGAGTCACATGGATAAGTTAGTAGCAGTTCTCTTACTGTGTGTCTGAGGGTCCATTACTGAAGAATAAAGGAGGATCTTTGGACCGGTCACTCCTCATAGACAGACAGCTGGATACTGGAGACTCTGCTCTCTGTCTGTAGAACGGAAATCTGCAACAACATGTTTTTATTTATATCTCATGAATCTTTGATAACTTATTTGAAGACAAAGTCATTTAGGAAGCTTTAAATACACAAACTGCTGCTGATGTTGATAATTAAGAGGTTTAAAAGTTTGTTTCAGTTCTCTTCAGAGGAAGACGACACGGATGACTTCTTTGTGTAACAAGCTTTACTTAGTAAATACATTTTAGTAGAACATTTCAATAGATAAACACAAAATGAATGCTGGCAGAAGCAGCTTAAAATGAGTCATATATATTAGTAGCAGTTCTCTTACTGTGTGTGTGAGGGTCCATTACTGAAGAATAAAGGAGGATCTTTGGACCGGTCACTCCTCATAGACAGACAGCTGGATACTGGAGACTCTGCTCTCTGTCTGTTGAACTGAACTCTGCAACAACATGTTTTTATTAATATAACGTGAATCCTTGATAAATTATCTAATGAAAGCCAACTAGGGTGCCTCCAGGACAAAATGTTTGCAGTTAACATTTCAGCAAACTACCAATATGTCCAGATTTGTACATGTAATAGGCTACATACCATACTGACATTTTATAGATCGTGTCATATCACAATATGATGACATACGATATATTTTACTGTATTCAGGTATTTCAGGCCAAAACATGATGTTAACTGATCCTCACCAGGTTAGTTTTGTGCCTAAACTTAACGAGAACATAAACACAGTGTTGAGAAGTGAAAACTTGGAGATTGGACCGAAAGAAACTTAAAGTTGCTTCATCAACAAACAGAGCGTTAACAAGCCAGCATTTATTCTGGCTGTTGGGTTGTTGTTGAGGAAGCTTGAAATACATTTTAGTAGAAATGTTAATACATAAATACAAAATCAACATCTGTTAAAGTAACTGAACATGAGTCACATGAATAACTTAGTAGCAGTTCTCTTACTGTGTGTCTGAGGGTCCATTACTGAAGAATAAAGGAGGATCTTTGGACCGGTCACTCCTCATAGACAGACAGCTGGATACTGGAGACTCTGCTCTGTC